>NW_016107315.1:7657107-7681644 GCF_001604975.1 Cebus imitator
ATTTATGTTACCTATGTGATTGACTCACTGTAACTCTATTAGATAGCACTGCCAAAATGAAGGTGATGTTTATACAAGAGGAAGGAAATTCTCTAAGTTGGCTGGCTTAGTGTTCACCTCTACTCCCATTTTAGAAGGCAGTAGTAGCCTTGACTGTATGTGAGAAATTTGACAATTCTATTGAGATTTTGGAATAACAGCTCCAAAATTCTTTCTGATTCTGTCCACTGCAGAGTAGCTAGGTTTGGAGCCTTCCTATCACCAAAAATAGCTATAAAAGCTAGGCAAAACCAAGAAAACAAAGGATGCAAGGCACTGGAGAGCAACAGCATGGACAGGCTTCGAGGAGCCCGTCCTCTGGAGGAGCTGGGCAGGCCCGATGTGTCCCAGTTTACTTGAAGAGTTTCTGAATTGCAGTCCAGGAAATAAAACAAAGCAGAAAGTGATTGTTTCTCTTAACCGAGGAGACAGGAATCAGAATTTGAGGCTGCCTAGGTGCCTGGAATTTAAAGGCAAAATCCCAGAAAGAAAGGAATTGAAGGGAAAAGGCTCAAAATGCTGCATTCAATTTTTCCTTCATTGGCTGATTACCAAGATGTGCTGTTTTGAGGGAAAACAAAGCCAGCCTGTGGGAGGCTAAAGCCTTGCATGGGAATTTTGGCAGCCATGCTGTGCTGGGAAGTCAGAAATGGGAGCGAATGCCTAGTAGGAAGTGTGTAGGGAGGCAGGGCTGGTGTTTTAGCCCTTCCACCCCCGCCGGTCCCCCAGCTTCCAGGTGAGACCACAGAAAACCTCGCCCTAGGATTAACGGTCTCGCCAGCATGGGTTTCACAACCCATGAATAAGAGCAAATGTGAAGTATGCCCCAGCTTCAGGTAGGTCTTAATGATGTCTAAAACCAAGCCACATTGCCCAGCTTGCTGCTGTCACCCCTCTCCAAGCATAGGAACCCTCCTCCAGCTGGCCTTGGCCTTTGCCCAGCTTGCTCTGCAGAGCTGCCTGTCCCTTAGCCAGCACTCTGTATGCTGATGACCACAGTGGTGATGTCTGCTAAGGCGAGGCTCACCTCTGGTCATTTTTTCCTGACTTGTTTATCAAGTTTTGGTCACTCATTCTTCCACATGAATTAAACACACATCTTTTTCAGTTTCAGAAACAAGTGTGTCCTTTGCCAAAGAGCAAGCTAGGATCGCCCATTAATACACATGAGGAGAGAAATGGCAAATGGGTAAAGTGGAAAACTCCATTTTCATTTCGAAGCTGTTCGTGACCAGATGGCATGCAGAGAGCCCAGCAGTGCTCAGTCCAGATGTGGTAGGCTCACTCACCGCACAGCCTTCCTTTAGCTCACACAGCTGTGCAGACGCTCCTCCCTGGGTTAGGAAGCAGGGAGAGGTGAGGGGAACCAGGCCCTGCCTCAGATGCTGCTGGCTCACTAGGAAGCCAGTCAGCACTAGAACTGGGTGGAATAGAACAGGGGGTATGTAGATTGACAACCAGCACTAGCAGAATGAAACTCTCACCAGGGGGGATGAAAGGAGGCATCACAGGGATACTGGCGCTCCGGCAGTGGATTAAAAGATGGACATGGTCTCATGAGTAGCTAAGAAGAAGCAGAGGGAATTTGTGAGCAAAACCCAGGAGTGGGAAAGAAAAAATTATCCAAGGCATGGTTGTAGGTGTGGTTTGAGGTGGGAGATGTGAACTGCCAGAATGACACTCCAGTAGGGCAACGTGGGATGCAATGTGCCCCAGAGGGAGCGGCAGGGTGCAGGCAAGGCACAACTCCAGGTGATGGGGAGGGGCAGATGAGAAGAGCATAGGGATGGGAATGGGGGTGAGTAAAAAGAAGTTATTGGCTGTGACTATTACACTAATTTCCATTGCATAAATGGAAGAATTCGCATTTCTAGATTTGAAAAGTTGCGAGAAGGAGTCTTAAAAATTAATTTCATTAATCAGGACAGAATGTGTTCAAAAGACTGCTTTGGTTTCAGAGTCTTGGTGATATAAGCCTTGACTGTGTGCCCACCTAAATCTCATCTTGAATTGTGGTTCTCATAATCTACACGTGTCATGGGAGAAACCTAGTGGGAGGTAATTGAATTATAGGGGCGGTTACCTTCACGCTGTTCTTGGGATAGTAAGTTCTCACGAGATCTGATAGTTTTATAAGGAGCTTTTCCCCCTTTGCTTGGGACTCATTCTCTCTTCTGCCACCCTGTGAAGAGGTGCCTTCCACCATGACTGTAAGTTTCCTGAGGCTTCTCCAGCCATGCAGAACTGTAAGTCAATCAAACCTCTTTTCTTTATAAATTATTCAGTCTTGGGTGTTTCTTCATAGCAGTGTGAGAATGGACGAATACACCCGGTAAGAATCTGTCCACAGACCTCCCCATTTGCTCCTTTAGGGTGGGAGTCCTCAGTGTTTCTTTTTAATTATTTTTGTGATCATCCAGCCCACAATGTCGGTCCCAATGTTTTTGACTGCACAAGTTTAAAAAAAATTGAGGATGCACTTCAAATGTGTGTATATTTGTTATTCATGCATCCTCTGAGGACTTATGCATACCATTATTCTAATATATTTGCATACATTATAAAAACATGCAATAAGAAATAGTATATTTTAGGCTGGGCACGGTGGTTCACCATAATCCCAGCACTTTGTGGGGCTGAGGCAGGCGGATCACGAGGTCAGGAGATCAAGATCATCCTGGCCAACATGGTGAAACCCTGTCTCTACTAAAAATACAAAAATTAGTTGGGCATGGTGGCACGCACCTGTAATCCCAGCTGCTCAGGAGGCTGAGGCAGGAGAATTGTTTGAACCTGGGAGACGGAGGCTGCAGTGAATCGAGATCCTGCTACTATACTCCAGCCTGGGTGACAGCGCAAGACTTCGTCTCAAAATAGAATAATACAAAAAAAGAAATACTGATATATATATTGTCAAAACAACAACAACAAAAACGAGATTTTGGCCCAAGACCCCAAACCGACCTCAAATCCTTTCCCTCCCAAGACATGAATGGTGGAGAGGTCTCAGAGAAGCAGCTCCTGCCTGGTTTTTTCAGTTGAGGAAGGTCATCTTCTACTAGACAAAAACATCTGAGGGAACAAAATGTTTGTTTAAGACTTCAGCTGTATTGTCTCTAGAGGCTTCAAACTTCTTTAGAAATTAGGCATCTTCTTAGAAGTGATTGATTTTTATGGTCATCTGGAATATTTAAAATCAGAACATTCTATCTAGCCAAGTACTGTGCCCCCTCACATCCATCTTTCAATGGAAGTTTCAGAAAGGCAATCCTTTGTTCAATTTTACTAAGAAAAATCTCAGCTTCAGTTCAGTCACTGGGAGGATGTGGTCTAGGGAGCAAATAGTTTCTGAGACCCTGTCTTCTGAATGTGAAAAATCCTGGTTAGCTGGTAGGAATCCTAGAGCTCCAAGCAGGCAGCCCTCATGTGAGTCTTGTAGGTGAGAGCTCCACATGTGGACCGCATGTGTTAGTGAAACAGTCATTCACAGTTCAAAGCCATTTGAGAATGCACAGGTCAGCTCCATTATTCGTGGAGTCTATTTGTGATTTTGCCTACCTGCTGAAATCTATTAGTAACCCTTACCTGCTGAACCAGTTCTCACGGTATGTTTGTGGTCGTTCAGACATGTGCAGAGCAGGGGAAATTGGAGTCACTAGCACCTGTGTTCCCAACTGAGCCAGGGCAGGACCTGTGTGTTCCCTGCCTGTTCCAGCTCTTGTGCTGTAAACAAGTGTGCTTCTCCTGATCTATTTTGCCATGTGTTTCTCGTTTTTGTGCTTCTGCTGGTGATTGTGCGGTTTCAAATGGCCTTTGAGCATAGTGTAGAGTGCTTTCTGGTGTTCCTAAGAGTGAGAAGGCCATGATGTTCCTTATGGGGAGAATATGTGTGTCAGGGAAACTTCCTTCAGGCGTGGGTTATGGTGCTATTGGCTGTGAGTTCCCTGTTAACCAACAATTTACACTAATTACATTATCTTTAAAAAGAAAGACCTGGTGGCACATCCTACCCTCATCCCTCAGTGGCCTGCACACCTCCCTCCATGGAGACCAGTGTTGGAGAACCCAGGTTTTCACCCCAATGCTTTTGACTGTAAAAGCCTTTGCAGTCTGACCTCAGAGTATCTGTGCAAAATTCCCTGTTGAGGGGGCCCACAGGGCTTCACAAGATTTCCAAATGGTTTATGAACCACAGACACTTCAGACTCAGTTCTCTTGAGAGTGGACACAATTGTAAAGGTCTTTTTTAAAAAAATATTGATGTGAAAGTCACATCACAGAATTAATCATTGAAAGCGAACAGTTCAATGACATTTACTGCATTGGCAGTGTGGTGCAACCACACCTCCGTCTCAGCCCAAAACATCTGCATCACAACACTATCCCCTGCAAAAGGAACCCTCTGAGGATTAAATAGTTGCTTCCTGTCTCCCGCTTTCCCCAGGTCCTGCTAGCAATTCGTCTAATAAATTTACCTATTCTGGACATTTCACAAAAATGAAATCATACAACATGTGAATTTTGCATCTGATTTTTTTTCCACTTGGTGTCATGTTTCCAAGGCTCATAAAGTAGTTTTTACAACAATGATCACGATAACAATGAGAATGACACAACAGCAGGAAATGCTTAAGCTCCTACAGGTGTGGCTCTGGCATGCCTTGGAACAGCCATTCTCTCTTGAGGGCCAGGGCTCAACTCCCTCCTCCACGTTGTAAATGGAGTATACTCTTGGGGTCCAAGATTGGGGGAGGTTCATAATCTGTAAGGGCCGAGCACAGAAACCCTGCAGACATGCCTCACAGTGGTCTCTATCATGGGACCCTTCCAGAGAGATGTCCTTGATCACAGGAACCTCCTCTATCAACTGAAATCTTTCTCTATAGCATTTCTTCAGAATTTGGAAGACAAGGTTTTTCAGGACCCTTGAGGTGTTCTCTTGCGTGAACTCAGGGGCCTCAAACAGAGGTTGGGGGCACTTCTTACAGCTCTGGGTAAACACCCTCATCTTCACCTGGCCCCTGGACTTCTCCTCACTCCAGTGCATGTGGAAAAGGACCAGAACTTGGCTAGAGTTCCAATTGCGAGAGCAGGAGGAACACTGGAACCTGTGGAGACAGAAGAGAGCCTCAGCCTGGCCACATCATGGGGTGCCGCCAGAGAAAGAAAGGACCTACCAACCGCATGGAGACGTGACCTGACTGGGGCTGTGGCTCAGTGGTGGAAGAAATTACTAAGACCTCATTCCTGTCTCCATCGTGCCATCCATGTGCTGCATGTCCGACAGTGTCTGCTATGAAAGCAGTGAACCAGAAGCTGGCAGAGCTGGGAGGGACCTTGGGCATTGCCTAAGTCCAACATGCTCATCTTGGGGGTGAGGCACACTCTGAAAACTCCTCCTGTCCAGAGACCCAGTGGGTATAAAAGGCATGGCTAGGACTCTGGTCTCCTGATTACAAAGCAAAGCTTCTTCAAATAGGACAGAGGCCGCAAGTGCAACAGCAGCCAATTCAGTTCAGAACCCTGAAATCCACAAATGCATGCAAGTGGGTGTTGATCAAGTTATAGACTCATGGGAGCCTGAAGGGACCAGGGTGTTCCTAGAGAAAAGGCTTTGCCTTTCCCTTGGCCACCCTGGGTTCCCGGTCTGCAGTGTTGCAGGGAGATCACAGTGTCCGACTCTCTCTTCATGTACTCCCCCTCCAACCCAGGTCCTTTGCTCGAGGTAGCCTGGAAAACTTCATATTTTGAATGCCACCGGCTTCAGACAGGGTACAAGGGAATGACATCTTGTCTCAGCAGGGAGGAGGGCAACTTTCTGAGCTAAGGTATCTGGAGAGATACACGTTAGGAGGTAGAGTGAGAAGGCAGGAAGCACATGGCGGCACCCAGGGGAGGAATTTTGGGAGAGGCAGAGGGCTGCAAAGTGTGGCGAGGACATTTAGTCCTCACCAAATTATCCATGCACTCCCTCCCACTTCCCAGCCCCTTTGCAGTGAGGTTGTGGCCTTGGGACCAGTTGGCCAATGAGATGACGCCAGCACTGATAAACGTTCCTTCCAGATATGCTCACAGAAGCTCTGGTAAGACATTCCAGCTCTCTCTTCCTCTGCCTTGGTGACCTTGGAAGCCACATGTAAGGTTAAATCAGTGATATTACCAGTTTTATGTGTCACTGTAGCTGAGCTTAGCCTTGGCTTGATGCCTGGTTACAGAGAAATTAGGCTGCGGGTGGTGAATTGGAGGGGATTGAGAAGAATGAGTTAGGCCAGGGTTTGCTCCTTGACTCTAGCAGCAGCTCACAGGGTGAATGCGAGGTTGAAATGAGAGGGAGAGGCCAAGAAGCTGTGACCACTGCGAGAGCACGTTGGTGGCAGCCACCCACAGTCAGCAGTGCAGAGGGGCCTGGGCCCGGCTGAGCAGAAGTCCACTGCCATCCCCTGGGTCTCAGTGCTCTGCTTCTGTGCTGGCTCGGAGTTCCAACTTCCCACAGATAAATGGACGGAGACTTCGGTGCAACGGTCCCCGTGGCAGCTCCTGGCCTGGGAAAGCTGTAGGCCAGCAGGAGAGCTCTGCTCCCTCTGTGTAGACTTTCCCCGGGAGGGGGCAGCAGGTGGGACAGAGTCCCCTGCCTTCACCCTCTGTGCACTGTGGGTAGTCACCCCCCTCACCCTCCCAAGCCTTAGGGCTCCCCATTCCCACATGGAAAAGAAAGGATGAGACTTTGGATGATTTCTGACTCCTATTTTAAAAATATTCTCTCAGCTCAGAGTTGAGAGGGACAGGATTGCTGCCTGTTGCCCAGGCCTCCTGCTCCTCCAGCCTCCCCCACGGGGTCTCCTCCATGCTGTGAGTCACTCCTCCTAGTGGATCCATGATGGGTCCAGGAGTCTCCCTTGGCAGGGGGTACATGCACTGCCCCGTGGGTGCGACAGCTGCCCTTCCTCCCCGCCTTTCCTGGCTACTCCCTGTCCCCACCCCCACAGACTGGTTTCTCTGTATCCAGGCATTAGCTCTCAATAGTGTTCAGGCCGGCTCATATTTGGTGGTTCATTGTAATAGTGAAAAAAGTCTTTTTTTTTTTTTTAAAGACGGGGTTTCACCATGTTGGTCAGGCTGGTCTTGAACTCCCGACCTCAGGTGATCTGCCCGCCTTGGCCTCCAAAGTGCTTGGATTACAGGCGTGAGCCACCACGCCAGGCTGTAAAAAATACTCTTTAATGAAGTTAAAACTTCTTGGATGACGGGCATCTTACTTCCCACAGTCTTCCACTTGCAAGCATGGAATGGAACAAGAAAATAACAGGTAAACCTAGTAAGAAATGAGGAAGGATTTTCTGGAATGCATGCCATTGCATTCCCCCTCACCTGGCGGAGGTCCACTGCTGGTATTGCATCCACCCTGGCTTCAGGACGTCGGGAAGAAGGCCTCTGTCTGGCGTCAGGGCCCATCTGTGCCATGGCTTCACCTCCCGCATTAACTCCTGAAACATCTGCTTCCATACTCCTGTGTCCCAAGCCATTTCTGCTGCTGTGGTGTGCCTGGGTGGGTCGAACTCTCCTGGGCCCTGGCAGGTCTGTAGTGGGAGATGAGATTTCTCACTTCAGAGGATGAGGGCTCAGACCTGCTCACCCTTTGAGGACCTGGATTGGGCCCATGGACCACGTCTCTGCCCCAGGGACAAAGGCCAGTTGGCTCCAAGTTCAGAGGATGGCACTAGGTTCCACAGGTGCCTTGGCTTGATGCCTGCTTACAGAGAAATTAGGCTGCGGGTGGTGAATTGGAGGGGATTGAGAAGAATGAGTTAGACCAGGGTTTGCTCCTTGTGAAAGACACAGAACTCGTGATTTTATCCATCAACATGTTGCCACAGAAGAGCTCTGAACTCCAAATCAGGAGGGGTGAATTTGAGTCTGGCTTTGCTGTCTACCTGCCTACAGCCGGGAACGCATGTTTTCGCTTCTAGCACCCCTGTAAATGGTGGAGAGAGGCTGCAGTCGTTCTTTCCAATGTTCTTTTTAACATTGCAAAATCCTTCTCCATCAGGCTGCTGTGCTCATGCTGGGCAGGAGAGACACAGGGAAGAAGGATGCAGTGGTCCTGGGACCTCACCGGGATTCAGATTCCCATGTCCTTGCTCCAGGCTCTTTTCATTCTGGCAGACACCCAAGGCTGCCCACCCATGAGAAATCAAAGCTGATGTAATCAGTGTTTGCCTGGGCAACAGGTACAAGGGCACAGGTCGGTGAGAGGCCATTAGCCCTAGCCCTAGGCAAACCCAGAGTCACTGCCCTTCTTTCTGAGGGGATTCCTCATCCTCCACTACCTGCAGGAAAGGATTGAGGAAGAAGAAGAGGGAGGATTAGGGAGTGGGCACTGGAGTGGGCAACACCCCAGGAAGGTACACAAGACTCTGGGTATCCGCACCCCAAGACCTGTCCACAAACTGCAGGTGTATTCCTCTGAGCCAGACACTGACCTGTGTCCCTGGCCACCTCTCAAGAGGAGCAGAGGAAGGAAGGGAGCAGGGCAGGGAGGAAAAAGGAAAGTAAGCTGGGGATGCACGGGGAGAGGGGTTCTTCTGGGGCAGTTGGAAACAAAGCCACCCCTTCCTCCTTTCCAGCCCAGCTTCCTGCAGCTCTTGCTCTTGGGTTCAGCTCCTTGGCAGGCTCAAGTCCTGGGTCTCCCCTCTTTCCAAGCCAGTTTAGTTTCTCAGCATTAGGGCTGTCCCTCTGTTCCTGGGGGACTGGTTCCAGGGCCCCCTGCAGATACCAAAATCCTCAGATGCTCAGGCCCCTTATGTAAAATGGCACAGCACTTGCACATCCTTCTGTATACTTTAATTGATCTCTACATTACTTATAATACTTAATATGATGTAAATGATATGTAAATAGTCGTTATGCTGTATTGATTTTAAACTGCGAACTAAAAATAAGATCCTAAGCCCCTGAACCAACTAATGGACCTGCTTTTGCCCAAGGCGACTCCTGAGAAACTTGAAAAACTAAAGACCCAGCTCTGACAGGGGGGGAGGTTGAACACACCTTATCATTCCTCCTCCCTTTGGAATTTAGGGACAAGCGACCAGCACTGAGGTTAAAACAGACATCATAAGACTGACAAAATAGACTGCTTGTCGAAATAAGACAACCAAATTATAAACACGACCTAAGGCCATGCATGGTAAACGCTGTACCCTACAAACTGTAGTATCTCATTAAAGGGGGTTTCATTAACCTGCTCTAATGGGGCTGTTTTCCAATCTGACTCGGTATAGCGTCGCATGCCAGAGAGCTGACCTCCTTAACTTAAGCATTCCTTTTGCTGACTTTGTCTGTACACAACGCTTAAGTCATTCAACCCACTGCTAATTAAAGAATCCCTAAAACCCAGCTGTGACACATAAATCCCCCACTTAGAGAGTAACCCCACCTTTTCAGGTGCACTTTCTCAGGTCCTCTTGAGACTGTTCCCCAGGCCATGGTCATGTACATTGGCTCAAGATAGACTTCTTTAAAAATATTGTACAGAGTTTTCTTTTTTTCCCCTGCATCTACAGCATCCTTGACATAAATAACTCCATCCTAGAGAAAGGCTCCTTCTTAGATTTCAAAAGGCATCGTGCCAACAGGCACCAACTGATATTTATCAACACAAATACAAGCCTGCATCACGACGTCTTACCTGGCAAGGGCAAGGCAGGCTCGGTGCTCCTTTCCCTCCCTCCAGGGGATGGCTTTGGCATGACCCTCCACACATTCATCTCAGCCTTCCAGCCCAGAGGCCATTCTCCTTGGAACAAGGTCAGTGTGTAGCTTGGACACTCACTGCCACTCTTTCTGAACACTGGGCTGGGCCCTTGTGTGCTACTGGGAGAAGCCCATCTCTGAAAGTTGGGGCTTTGTACCCCAGGGCAGGTGGGGTGAGATGGGAGGGGCATGGGTCTCCTCCACTTCCTTGCTGACTTCCAGGTGGCCTTAAGTCAAATCTTTGTTTGCTCAGGGATAATATAAGTATTTTTCCAGCTCAGGTCATGCTCCACGCTCACCACTTGGACACCCCCTTCCTTTTCCCTGCAGATACTGTGCACTAGCAGTGATGCCAGGCATGATATTGTGCCAAGGGCACACAGTTAGATAATTTTGAATGAATGGAGGAATTTCTGCACCCTCTGGGGGAAACATCTTGAACTGCTGCCTCTGTTTCTCCCTTTAAGTGTTCATGTCAGGATCACCAAGCACTGAGTCTAGCAGGGTGAGAGGAAGTGAGCTCTTGGGCAGAAAGCCTGGGTCTCCAGGAGCTCCAAGAGACATGCCATCAATGTCCAGAGTGTCAAGGACAGTAACTGTCATTAGTCAGACAATTTATTTGTGTGCGCAGGTGTTTGTATGTCAGAAACTACTTTTAAAGCCCCCATTCTGGGGGTGGGTAATCAATAGAACAGACGGAATCTGGGAGCTCCTCAGGCCTGCTAGCCACTCTCTGCTCTGGTTCCTGCCCTGTGGTGTGTGCAGACCCTGATAGCTCCCCTGCAGCAGGGAGAGCCCCACCAGGCTGCTCTCCTCCATACCTGCCAGGTGCGGCATAGCCCTTCCAGCAGAAATGGCAGCCAGCACTTATCGGGGCTTTGGTGTGAACCTAGTTCAATTTCTTTTTTGAACCAGGTCAGTTTCCTTTTTTTTTTTTTTTTTTTTTATTTGACACGGAGTCTCACTCTGTCACCCAGGCTGGAGTACAGTGGCGAGATCTTGGTTCACTGCAACCTCCACCTCCCAGATTCCAGTGATTCTCCTGCCTCAGTTTCCCGAGTAGCTGGGACTACAGGTGCATGCCACCACGCCCGGCTAATTTTTGTACTTTTTAGTAAAGATGGGGTTTCACTATATTGGCCAGGCTGAAGAAAGTCCATTTTAAGAGCATGAGTTAATGTGAATATTTCTAATTAAGTGTTTTTTTTAAAACCTTGCTGTAATGTAAGTGGATATTAATCAACATTTCCTTCTTTCAACTAACACTGGTGTGCTGATATCTGTTATCATAACAACAACAACAGCAACAAAAATGAGGCTTCAGGCCAAGACCCTAAACTGACCCCCGAAACTCCTTCCCCTTCCCAAGACAGGAGCAGTGGAGAGGTCCCACATACTGCAGCAGCCCTGCCCGATGTTTTCAGTCAAGGAAGGTCATTTTCCATGAAACAAAAATATATTTGAGGCAACAAAATGGATATTTAAGCTTCAGCTGTGTTGTCTCTATAGACTTCAATTCAGTGTCTTTAAAAATTAGACATCCCCTTAAAAGGAACTGATTTTTGTGATCATCTAGAATATTGAAAATCACAACTTTTTTTTTTTTTTTTTTTTTTGAGATGGAGTCTTGCTCTGTTGCCCAGGCTAGAGTGCAATGGTGTCATCTCAGCTCACTGTAACTTCTGCCTCCTGGGTTCAAGCAATTCTCCCTGCCTCAGCCTCCTGAGTAGCAGGTACCTACCACCATACCCAGCTGATTTTTGTCGTTTTAGTAGACACGGGGTTTCACCATCTTGGTCAGGCTGGTTTTGAACTCCTGACCTCAGGTGATCCACCCGCCTTAGCCTCCCAAAGTGCTGGGATTACAGGCGTGAGCCACTGCACCTGGCCCAAAATCACGACTTTCTATCTAGCCAGGTGTTGTGCCCCTTTATATCCATCTTTCAACAGAAGTTTCATAAAGTCAGTCCTTTGTACAGTTTTACTAAGAAAAATCTCAGCTTCAGTTTAGTTACCGGGAGAACACTTGGTGCAAGGAGTGAATAGTCTGAGACCCTGTCCTCTGAACATGAACAATCCTGGTTAGCTGGGAGGAACCCTAGAACTCCAAGCTTAGTTCTCACATGAGCCTTGTGGTGAGAACTCCACAGGTGGACCCCATGTGTTAACTAAACAAGGTTCTTCACAGTTTAAAACCATTTGAGAATGCACGGGTCAGCCCCATTATTCATGGAGTCTGTATTTGTGAATTTGCCTATGTATTACAATCTATTTGGAACCCCCAAATCAATACTTATGGTGCTTTTATGGTCATTTGCAAGCCTGCAGAGCAGGGGAAATTGGAGTCATCAGTGCCCCTCTTCCCAGCTAAGGCAAAATAGGGTGTCCCTGCCTGCTTGTTCCAGTTCTCATACTGTAAACAAGCATCCTTTTCCTGGTCTGTTTTGACACATTTTTCACATTTTTGTGCTTTTTTTTGTTTGTTTGTTTGGTGTCTTTGCTGCTTAAAATGGCCCTGAAGCACAATGCTGAAGTGCTGTTTAGTTTTCCTAAGAGCAAGAAGGTTGTGATGTGCCCGACAAGGAAAATAGGTATGTGAGAGAAGTTTCATTCAGGCCTGGGGTATAGTGCTGTTGGCTGTGAGTTCCATGTTAATGCATCAGCAATTTGTACTGATTAATGTGTCTTTAAGTGGAAACAATGTAAGGTCGTGTATTAACCAAACTGTTGTGACCAGGGGTTTGCAGGAACCTAACCCTATATTTCCCCTAGGAGCAAAGGCTCAGTATTCACTAGTCCAGTGATCATGGCAGCATTATAGAACATAACTACTGGAAACAGCAAGATCAGCCACATCCCCTGTTGTTCCCCTAGTTATAGCCCTCCGTCTGTCTTTCTACTGGGACAGCTGGGTTGGTGACATTACATAACTGCTATTGCTCGGTTTCGTTCAGGAAGTAGCTACTAACGTAGTTAACTAGCAGTACTAGACCCTGCAGGATCCCCAGGTCCTCTGCCATCCTCCCCACATCTGTGCCCCTCAGGTCAAAAGTCACAGCTTCACTCTTTAACCAATGAGGCCCCTAAACTGGTGATCAGGATGTGCCAGAAGGCCTCAGGTTCACTCCCTCATTTTGGCCAGAGCGAATAGAATCCACCAGGAATTAGAAATCTAGCCATTTCAGACTGCCATTTCCTCTTATTCCAGAGTTGCCCAGAATCTGGGCAATGGTGGATATATTCCAGCAAAGTGAGTCTACTCCCTCCTCAACTCAGTGCTTTCCAAGTCCGGTGCCAAAGGTGGTCTGGTCAGTTCTGGGGTGGCCACTTATCATCACTTCCCTGCAGTGAGTGCTTTGTGGTCTCTCCCTGAACAACAGCAGGTCTGCAGTCTCTGCATCAATCCTGTGAAAGGTTATCTGTGACATCACAAGATGTGAGAGTCAACCATTTGTGTAGGATGTGATTGAGGGAAAGCTGCCAACAGATACGAGGAGGTTCTTTCAGTTCTCCATGAACTGTGAGTCTCTGTTTCTGTGTTCTGGAGCCAGGGATGTGGAGGAGAATAAAACAAATATGCTATCCTCACAGAGCTTACATGTTTTTCAGGCAGTGATCCAACAAACCAGCAAACGTGCAATGTCATGTCAGCCAGGGATAAATGGGGTGGAGAGGCACAGCAGAGTGCAGGACTGGAGAGGGTGATAGTGTGGGCTGTAGGGATGGCTATCGTGAGTGGGCAGCTGGGGAGGCCTCAACACGGGATGACATTTGAGCCAAGACCTGATTTAAGTGAAAAGAAGGGGCCAAGCACAGACGTGGAAGAGACATATTCAGATCACAGGGGACAGCCAGTACGAAAGCCCTGAGGGTGAAGCAGCCATGGCGTGTTCCAGAAGGAACAGGGAAATCCGTGTAGCCAGAATCAAGTGAAGGGGAAAGGAACAGATGAGGTTGGAGAAGCAGCTGAGGACTTCGGGGCCTTAGGATTTTACTCCAAATGTAATGGGAAATCACTGAAGTGCTTTGTGTAGGTGAGTGACAGGGTCTGATTTCAAAATCAAAACTTTTACAAGCCAGTTTAGTTCCTTCTTGAAGCTAAGACATGATTCCTAAGAACAGAATTTTCCAGGGCTGGGACTTTTAAAAGTTTCCTTTGAACCACTGGTTTTATGATTCAACTGAGAATTTTTAACTGCTACCCAATGAGATGACTTGCCCTCCATGTTGTAAAAGTTCTCATTTCTGATGACCTGTTCATGGGCTGAAATATACCACTCCCCTGAGATAAAATTCACAGCCTGTGCCAGGGCATATGTAAATGAACAATCCGGAATCAATATGAGACCACTTGACGTGGGAAGCCTGTGAATGGCCACAGGAAACCCCTCCTTGCCCAGCAGTTGGGGCAGCTCAGGCAGTGGCATCTACCGACCCTAGACCAGTTGCCCAGGTGTGCTCCCAGGTTGCAGAGGCTCCTGACTCTCAGAGCTCCTGGGGCCGCTCTGGCCACGGAAATGGAAAACTTCCCAAGTGGACAGTGGCCCTCACTGCTCCCAGTTCTTCTGTCTTCTGGAACTTTTTTGTCACTTGTGTGTTTCAATTTTTTTTTCATAATTCTGTTGTCAGTGGCACCAAAAAGGGCATACATTATTATTTTTATTACGCGGTTTTGGTCTACACAGCCTCCTCCCAAACCTGTGGCAGGAAACCTGAAGCGCCTTCAAAGGAGTGTTGGAAGAGCCTGCTGACCAGGGTGACCTCCAACGTTGCCTGGAGTCACTCTGGTCTGGCTCTCCCACCGCCAGCAGGGGTTAGGGTGGGGCTGCCAGATCAAACAGCTTTATTTGACTTTGAACTTTAAACTTTAAAACTTGAATGTCAGGCAAACAACAAAAACCAAGCCTCTTACACTAAAATTAGTATCTTATACTAAACATTTGTTCATTGCCTATTTGAAATTCAAATTTAACTGGGAGGCCTGGATTTTGTTTTCTTTTACTAAATCTGACTATCCAAGCACAGGGCCATAACCAGAAGCTCCTGACTTCCCACCGGATTCCCGGAAAACTGCCGCTCAACAGCAAGAGTCCAGCCCAGGGTAGCCGGCCCCTGAGGTCATGGGACACAAATCCCATGAGAACGCATGGGGGCTGAAGACAGAGCACAGAGCAGGTGGGCAGGCAGGACGAGGGGGCCTCTGAGCCGCGTTAGCCCCAATTCCCTGGTGTGCCCTCTGAATTCCCTTATTCCGGGACCAAAGTAGACGGGTTAGAAGAGTCAGGTCCCCTTCATCTGATCTGTGCGTTGATGAATTTATATCCAGAAGCAACATAACAGGACCCTCACAAATAATATTTCAAATTATTCAAGTTTTAGGGTTTATATCTTCTTACCCCACAAAATATACTTCAAGCCCCATGGAAAAGAGAAGGGGAGAAGTCAGCGACAAGGTGGTCTGGAGTGGAGAGAGTACCCTTGGGTTGGCTTGGGTTGGCTGAGCCCTCCCCTAGGGGACCCCAGTCTCCCTGATGAAAGACTTGGCTGAGTAAAGCTGAGGATTAAAACACCTCCTCAACATTATTCCCACCAATTCTTGTTGGAATTGGTGCCTGCCCAGTAAATTGTTTTAACATTGTCTCAAAGTAGAACAAACATTTTAAAGATCAGTTTTCCACAAAACAATGCAACATATTTAAACAGTAGATTTTTAAAATGAGAATGTGAACAGTTAAACAGGGCTAAACAAAGAAGATTTAATCATATCCTTGCTGGTTGAAGAAAAATAAAACACTGTGCAGACAATGAAGAGTATTTTATAGTGTTCAGTCAGAAAAATCAAGAGCTGGGGGTGGTTCAAAGTTCCACCATGATGCCCCCCACTTCCCCTGTTACTGGCTTCCGTCAAGTCATTCCAGTTTACTGCCTGATACATTTTATTCATCCTCCTTTAGGTATTTTTGGACCTGCAGTTTTTCTTATGGCCCTAAATATAACTAAAATATTTCTTCTATTTAGACCATATTTTAAAAAACTATTTAGGTGTGAGTATATATCCTCTTTCCTTTCATATCTTTTTTGTTTTTGTAAAATGCAACATACAGACAGGATAGCAGATAAAATATATAAGCTCAGCATAATGAGTAATTATAAAGCAAATACTTGTAGAAATACCATCAAGCTGAAGACGTAGATATTGCCATCACCTTCTTTTCTAGAAGTAAGCCGGTCTTCTTTGTTGTAATAATTACCACTTGTGTATGCAACTGCAAACAATACAGTTTACCTTTGTCATTTTAAAGTGCTGCATAGATTCAAACTACATGTATTATTTTGAATCTTGCTGCTTTAACTCAACAGTATATTTGCGAGATTCATCCGTGTTGTTCCATGTAGCTATAATTTATTTATTCTCATTCCTGTGCATTCCACTGAATGAATATTATGATATATTTATCAATACTACTATTAGCAAGCATGTGGATTGCTTTTTGCCTATTATGAATAATGAAGTTATGCATATGCTTAAGTGTGTTGGTCAGTAGATATGCCAGTTTTTTAGAGTGGTAGTACTGATTTACATTTCCTCCAGCAGTGTATGAACATTTCAGCTGCCCCACATCCTCACCAACACTTGATATTGTTATTCTTCTTAAATTCAGCCTTTTTGGAGGGTATATAGAGATGTTTCAGTATGCTTTAAATTTATGTATTCGTTGATTACTGTTGAGGTTGAACATCTTTTCATAATGTTGATTGATCTTTTGTTAATTCTCTTTTCTAAAGTACTTGATAAAGTCTTTCCTTCATTTTAAAAATGGAGTTATCTTTTCTTTTTGGTTTGTTAGAAAATCAAAAATACATTTTTCATACTGATTATCAGTCACATGGGTGACAAATATATGTGTCTTGTTTTTCTGTTTTGGAGATCTTTATAATAACGAATTCAAAAGCTTAGAGAAAAAGCCTAGTTCCCAAAGTTGTAGGACTTATCAAAGACAACCTAACATCTGAATAGTCCTATAATTACTAAAGAAAGCCACAAAAACTGGGACTAGGTTGCATGGATCAGATTGTGTTCTGGGTTATTCTGTAAAATATTCAAGAAACAGATAATTCTAATCTTATACAATTTTCCCCACATGTGATAGAAAAGAAAGTCACATTTGGTAACTCATGTTACTAGGTTAGTATAATCTTGATTCTAAAAGCAATCAGGAAGATGGATTACAGGCCAATACCACCTATTATATTAAATTATTAAACAACGAAATAAAACAAATTAGCAAAGTGAATCTAGCACTATATTTTAATATATCTCTTCATTAAGTTAAATTTTTGTAAGAAATGCAAGAATGTTTTAACATTAGGAACTATATTGTAATTAACCACACTAAAGAAAAGCAAAATTTAAAAACTTTTTGATGTACATACGTAAGGCACACAAAAAAAGATCTATACTTTTTGAAAAAAGAAGCCATAAAATGAGAGAAGGTATTTCCAACACATTTAAACCCAAAAGGGGTTAATAGAACATATAGGGAACATTTACAAATCAATCAGAAAAGTATAAACAACCCAATGGAAAAATGGGAGAAGGGTATGAATAGGCAATTCACAGAAGAAAAAATATGAAAGGTCAGTGAGTACTTGAAAAGGTGTTTAACCTCATTTGTAATCCAGAAATGAAAATTAAAGTCAAAATGAGGTGGCATTGTACACCAGCCAGATTTGTAAAATCTGAAACATCTCAAATACCAAGTGTATATAAGCATGTGAAGCAACAGGGACAAACGTAGCTGCCACTCTTAGAAATTAGTATAGCCACTTTGGGCAACAGTTTGGCATTAAAGATACACATGCCCTATTCAGCAATTCTACTTGTATGTATACTATCCAGATAAACATTTGCACATATAGTACACTGATACGTATTAGAATATTTGTAGAAATACAATTTAAAAATGGAAATAACTGGAACACCCTCTCCCTCCCCTCCCAGTGAACAGATAAAACTTTTGTTAGAGTCATCAAGTGGAATTCTATGTGGCAGTGAAAATGAATGAACTAGAGTAGGGGTTGGTAAACATGGCCCACAACCAAATCTGGTCCATCGCCGGTTTTTGTGTGGCTCAAGAACTAAGAATGACTTATAAAGATGGATATTTGCAGCAGACAAGAAATAGTCACTTTGAGGTTATTCTCCCCAAAGAATTTCATTCTTCTAAATCTGTATTTTAAAAAAATTGATTTGATTATTATTATAATAATATTACATTTTGAATTTTGTCAACAAAGTTTTATGGGAAATTTGTTTTCCTTCTTATACCTAGATAAGTACCTACATAATATCTTTGATTTGCCTCTTGGTCCACAAAATCTAAAATATTTATTAACTGGCTCTTTACAGAAGGAGGTTTGCCATTCCCTAAACTAGAGCTATGTATATCAACAGGGGCTTATCTCACAACCATGGCATTGAGTAAAGAATTCAAGCTGCTGGAGCTTCTACACAGCAAAATACCTCTTACATGAGGAATAAAACCACAATGCCATTGCTTAGGAAGTCATGCACTTGTAGTTAAGAACATAAGGAAATTTACAAACATAAAGGAGTGTGGATGAGAGGGCCTGTGGCTGAGATGGGGCTGCGAGCTACCCTGGCTATGGCAGTATTTCCTGTTCAGGCTTGAAAGAGTGAGTGCTTCAAAGAGTATCACTGAGCAAAGGATGCCATGGTCAGCACAGGGAACAGAGAACACACTGGACTCGAAGGAGAGAAAGTGAGTTATAACTTTGGGTTCCTTTAAGCCTGGTTTTCTTGTGATCCCTGCCCTCTTACTGTTGAAGCTGTGGCCAGCCTGTTCCCGAGAGGCTGCCTCAGAGGAGCTCACCTGGTCCAGGGACACGGAGACACACTTTCCACTGTCCCACAGGAAGGCCACGCGGAGTTACCCAGGCAGGGACTGATGGTCAGTGGCTCCCAGGCCAAGCTCCAGGTGAACATTTAAGGCTGCGGTTTGAGAGTGGGACACTAGCCATCCCCGCTGCTCCTGCCACCAGCCCAGCGGCACAGGGCACCGACCGGAGCCTGTATTTCCCATCCCACTCACCTTGGTCCTCAAGGTGCTGCAGTAATTGAGCTGCTCTTTAAATTATGGCACATTCCTCTGGGGCCAAAGCTGGCCTTCTTTCCCAGAGGGAGTGTTTCTAAGTCAGGAGAGCAGTTAATGAAGAAACTGCATTGTATCCTCCTGCTGAGGGAGTGCACCCCAGGAAGTACAAGCTTGGGAGGGTTCAGACTTCTTAGAGGTGCAGTCAACACACTGATAGCAGAGAACTCTCACCAGTGTGGTCAGGCTGGCGCTGGCCCGGATTTGCTGGGCAGACAGCAGGCCACTGTCTGTAAGCTGACAAAAGAGCAGGCAATGGGGAAACAGTGGCATAGGCATACAATGGGGACAGGAGCCTTCTGAACACCTGAGCCACTGGAGGCTTACAGGACGTGCCGCACTCAGCATGGAACCGTCGGGGCCACAGGGCAAGGGGGAGCTTGGAGAGGAAGTCTGGGTGCCAGCATGGACAGCAGGCCTGCAGAGCACACAGGCTGCTCAGGGACTCCGCGGTCTGTGTTGACAGGGCTGCAGAAAAGGTCGTCACCACACCCAGGCTGCTGGTGCCATGGACCGCAGTCCTCACACCCACACCGCCCTCCTGAGGCCCTCACTGGAAATGGCAGGATCGCCCCTTCCTCCTGCAACGTCCCTTCAGTGTCCTCTACCGAGAGAGCTTGCCCAGCTCACTGAAGGAGAGAGATTTGCAGAACTCCACGTCAGTGCATACAATATATTGAAGGGTGCAGTCGGAGCTGGAAGGCAATGCATACATAAAGCATACAAACTTTATTACAAATTCAGGATATAACCATACTAATGGGGACTGGGGAAGAGAAGGGACTGGCCTAAAAAACTTTGGAAGATGATGCTTTGCCTGGAAATTATTAGGCTAAAAATGAAAGGCACTATGAACAATGTACTCTAATTGATAAATTTATTTTACATAAGGGTACAGGTTCAGGATTCTGAAATGGCTTCACAGCTGTGCTGGGGATGAGCAAGTAAGTAAATGGGTGATAAAAGGTGGGCCAGGTTGTTCACACTGTGGGAGAGGAAAGTTACAGATTAACAAGAAAGGAAGGCGGGAATGAATCCTGGAGACTGGATTAGAGTTGGAGACAGTACAAAGCTCAATATATACACAGATGGATAGATACAGAAGCAATGTGAATATGTGCAACTATAATGATATGGTATGTATGCGTATATCACCTGGCTCAGTCTGCTGAGAGGGCCTATAGGCAGTGACACTCCAGTGCTCACCTCTTGGGTTTCTAAATATCATTCTTCAATAAAAGGAGCAAAGGCTTCTTGGAGAAATGACTGATGCAATACAAGAGTCTGGAGCATCTTGTAGTACCAGAAAGAAAGGAAGTACTCAAAAAGGATAGGAACACGTCACAGGGACACAGGAACCAGCCTGAAGGAGCTCCCAATGGCCAAAGCTGGAACGATGTGAACAAGAAGATAACGAACATGGTATTGTATTGTATTATAACCCAAAGTGTTAAATAAATATATGTGAGGCTATTCTGATATAAATGATTGAATAAATAGAGTACAAAGACAAATCTATTTTTAACAGAGAATTTCAAATAGCACGTTAGACAGTCCTCCCTCCAGGGGATGAGGCTTAGTTCAGCCTCTATCACCCTTTTTCTGGGTAGGCTAGACTCATTTCCAAAGAACAGAGTATGGAAAGGGAAAAATAGTAACTAGTGGAGAGACCTGGTAGATACCACCTTTACCGCAGTGATGAAGGTGAGTGTCACCAGCATGGATGTAATGTACCCTCTAATAGGATGTGATAAGAAAGGGGCCCCTCCTCTGAGATATGCTTCCCCAGAACCTGTAATTCCAGTCTAATAGAGAGAAAAACATGTGACAGACTTAGACTGGGGGACATTCCACAGAACGCCTGACCAGTACACCTCAAAACTGTTGAGATCATTAAAATTAAGGAGAAACTCAAAAACTGTCACAGACCAGAGAAGGCTGGGGACACGTGACAACTAAATGAAATGTGGTGTCCTGGATGGGTTCCTGGAACAGAAAAGATGACATTAATAGAAAAGTTGATGGACTCCAAACAAGGTCTGGTGTTTGGTTAATAGTAATGTAGCAATGTCAGCTTCTTAGCTTTGACGAATGTACCACAGTAATGTAAGATGGTAACAGTGGGGGAAACTGGATGACAGGTGGATGGGGAGCCTCTGAAGGATCTTTGTAACTTTACTATAAAGCTTTACCAAAATGAAAAGTTTGTTTTAAAACATGGGTGTATTGGGCAGGCAAGTCTTCCTTTGTGAGCCCCAGTTTTCTTACTTGTAAAATGAGGTAAATAGTCTCCTCCGGGTCCTGCCAGGTCATGATGAAGAAATGTCTTTGTGGTCAACAGATGCATTGTGCATGTTGAGGTACAGGGGCTGGATAGCGAGGAGGCCAACCTTGCACCTCTACAGGGCACGTTGGACCACCTACGGGGCTAAGCTGGACTTCTCTGGGCCCTACAGCTTTCTTTACCCCTCTCTGTGGAGAGTGGCAATTCTGGTGTCCATCTTACCAAAGTCTTCCCAGCTAAAATTCATTCTACCACCTTAGTTCCCTTCTCTGGGAAGATATGAGTTCCCTAATGCAGGCTGGAGCCCACCTCATCTTCATGGATGGACGATAGACCTCTGAGAAACACACTCACCCATTCGAACCTAAAGAATGGACTCAGAGATCCCGAGAATAGTGAAAGTGAGACTTTAAATGATGGTCTTGCAAGATTGGGTGTCTGGCGCAAGCACACCCAGCAAAGTTTCAACTATCCCCTAGTGCTCAGGTCCCTCTCCCAGTTCCCCATAGGCTGAGTACTATGGGGTTGCAATCTTCCTGGATGTTGCCTATTAATTGTTAGGCAGGGGCTTTAGGTTTTTTTTGGGGGGGGGGGAGGCGTATCTTGCTGCATTTTGTTGCAGCCCACAATGCATTGCAATCCTAGCTAGCTTAAGGGCATTTTAAATATTTGACTTATGGCCTAAGTAGCTGGGCAGGCTGGTAAGAACAGACAAAGCAAGCTATTTTGCAGACTAGTAAACTTTTATCTTAGACCAGACTTTTCTGATTTGGGTGAGGGCAACTTAGGGTGGCGGAAGGAGGAGGAAGCAGGAGGCCGACAAGCAGGCGTTGTCTATCCATGCAGGGACATAGTATATCCTGTTTCTTCTGTAGTTTGCTGACCTAAGCCTATTCAAGGCACTTTGTCTTGGAAATGGACCACTGTATACATGATTTCCTTCAGACCTGTCTGGGCCTTGGTCTCCAAAACCAGAAAATGGTAGCAACATTGAATGTACCACAAAACGCCACAATGGCAATGAACCCTGACCCCAAGGCTTTGAGGACGATGACATTACAGGTCTGAATGTCCACATCTACGGGAAGCAAAGAAGCTAAGCAATGTGAATGAGTGCTTTAAGAGTGAAGGGCTGGGCACAGGCAAGGGTGAGGGTTGAGGGCCTCCTGGGGCTGGGGCACCTCCTGCAGTCTCTTCCTCAGAGGAGAGCCTGCAACTCTCCCTAGGAGCCATGGTGGGCCCTCTGCCCCTGCCCCCAGCCTTAGCCTGTGAGCTTAGCATTCCTGTGACTGCACTAAGCAAGCAGATGGTCCTCATTTGCCACCAGCAGCTGTCACAGAACTGTGGGTGGACCCCTGCCCTACAGGGCTTTCTCTTTCCCATGCAGGAGCTGCCGGTACTCCCAGAGGGAGGGAAGGTGGGGAGCTCCTCTGAGGGTCCAGGAAGTTCTGGAAAACTTCCCGTCAGCAGAGCCCCCTGCCTTCTCTCCCTCTGGGAGTGCCAGAAGTATCTGCATTCCCACCCATCCTGGCTGTCTGTCTGGCAGGGAGCTCCCCCTCACCGTCAACCCAGTGGACGGTGTTGGTGGCCTTCATAGCTGGTCCGAGCGAGCACACTGGGCACTGAGGAGAACAAAGCGTGAGGGCCTGCAGCAGCCCTTTTCGTCACCTGCCGGCCACCTGCCTCGGGCTGGGCAGGCTGCACCCTGGGCTTTCTGCTACTGGCTTCCCGGGTCCCTGGAACTCCAGCTGGGGCCCTGGGTTGTGGCCTGACTTGATCCAGAATTTAATGAGCAGAAGGAACGGAAGAAGGCTCACTCCCGCTGGCCCTGGCAGGTGCTCCCAGAGCCAGATGAGCTGGCTGTGCCCTGAGAGCAGCCAGACCCCAGAGAGTGTCTAGAAGCAGTGGGGCTGGCCCGGGAGGAGGCGTCACCCCAGGACCAGGCCCATACATCCTCCTTTCTTCCCCCAGCAGACCCCAAGGATGTGAAAGAATTGACCTCTCTGCCCTGAGGTGGTGGCAAGGCATGGGGTGAGACAGGCTGTGCACCTTCGGGTGTCAGCACCCGCTGGGAATGTTTGACTTGATTTTTCATCTGTTTTCTTATTCCTCCTCTGGGCACCTTTGATGTTCTTGCTTCATCAAGCTTAGCTAATTTTGACTGACAACAATACACTGGGGCCTCCAGATCATAAGGGCTGAGTTCCAGTGTGGGAGGAGGGCAGATACCGGCAGAACATTCCAGGCCCTTCTTGGCACTGCCTTCCCAGCAGGGACATGCAGTTTTCTAGGGGAGCAAGGGTAGGGGTGTGATGAGGAGAGCACAGTCCCTAAGGCCTGAGGCTGCCTGGAGGGAACCTGAGTTTTATCTTGCTCCCAGCCTCAGCCTCCTGATCTGTGAGGCAAGCATGACGGTCACAGGACCTACCTCACAGGGTTGGCTGAGGATCAAGCAGTGTTCAGAGCTGCACCTTATCGGGGCTGAGTGTTTAGAAGGTGTTCCTCAAAGTCTGCCAAACAACGTTGTTCTTTCTTTTCTTCCTACTTTTAACCCTTTATTCTCCAGAGCCCAGGCCCCACTGTGACTTGGGTAATCATGACTATTGTCCACTTACAAATTTCCATCCTCTTCCATTCTCCCACCCCTCCCTTCCCTCTTCAGCCATTGACAAGGGTTGACATTTGAGGGAGGAGGTCCTATTTCAAGAAAGCTTTGCTCTGCAGCCTTCAGGGGGCCTCCCAAGGGCATCTCTGGTACATCCCAAACAAGGACAGCGCCTCTGGGGAGTGCCAAGGTTAGTCATGAAGCCAGAGTCATTTGTATGCCTTCCTGCTGGGGGCTTTTAAAAAGAAACTTTTGGCCAGGGCCTAGTGGCTCATGTCTATAATCCCAGCACTGTGAGAGGCAGAGGCAGGAGGATTGCTTGAGGCCAGGAGTTTGGGGCTACCCAGGCTAACACAGCAAGACCTCCATCTCTGTTTAAAAAAAAAGACTAAATGGCTGGGTATGGTGGCTCACGCATGTAATCCTAGCACTTTGGGAGGCCTAGGTGAGTGGATCACGAGGTCAGGAGATGGAGACCATCCTGGCTAACACGGTGAAACCCTGTCTTTACTTAAAAATACACAAAATTAGCCAGACGTGGTGGCACGAACCTGTAGTCCCAGATACTCGGGAGGCTGAGGCAGGAGAATCACTTGAGCCTGGGGGGCAGATGTTGCAGTGAGCCGAGATTGCGCCACTGCACTCCAGCCTGTGTGACAGAGCAAGACTCCGTGTCAAAACAA
>NW_016107315.1:7682719-7688375 GCF_001604975.1 Cebus imitator
CACCACAACCTCCGCCTCCTGCGTTCAGGCAATTCTCCTGTCTCAGCCTCCTGAGTAGCTCGGATTACAGGCACGCACCACCATGCCCAGCTAATTTTTTGCATTTTTAGTAGAGACGGGGTTTCACCGTGCTGACCAGGATGGTCTCGATCTCTCGACCTCGTGATCCACCCGCCTCGGCCTCCCAAAGTGCTGGGATTACAGGCTTGAGCCACCGCGCCCGGCTAAAGTTAGACTTAAGAAAGCGATACAGAAAAGATTCCCTCCCTCCCTCCTTCCATTCCTCCCTTTTTTCCTTCCTTCCTCCCTTCCTTCCTGTCTGTTTCTTGACAGGGTCTCATTTCATTGCCCATGCTGGAGTGCAATGGTGTGATCGCAGCTCACTGCAGACTCAACCTCTCAGGCTCAGGTGATCCTCCTGCCTTAGCCTCCCAGGTAGCTGGAACTACAGGTGCTCACCACCAAGCCAGGCTAATTTTTCTTTCTTTCTTTTCTTTTCTTTTTTTTTTTTGGTAGAGATGGAGTTTCTCCATGTTGTCCAGGCTGGTCTCCAACTCCTGGGCTCAGGTGACTGCCTGCTTTGGCAAAGTGTGGGGATTTCAGGTGTGAGTCACTGTACTCAGCCTGAGAAAATGTTAATAATGCAGACTAAACTTACATATGTGTCATCTCTATAGCTGTGACGCTGTGAGTAGCATAAAACTTGATAAAATATTTCTCTAGTATCAAATAACTATGACCAGATTTACGAAAGCAGTTGCTTATGTCACTGATGAATGGGTGATGTTCTGAGATGTGCAGTTTTTTCTCTGTCTTCTTACTCTTTAACACAAACACATCAACATTGTTTCTTTTATTTTTTCAATACTTCCATCAATATTTTTCCAATATACTTGTTGGAACTCTGTTTTCAGAGATGGTTATTAAGACCTTGGCAGCCCACACTAGTCATTAGACACATCCTGCTATAACTGATTTTGCCAAATCGTTTTCCACAGTGAATGCACCAATTTATCTGTTGGTGGCTTTGTTTTGTTTGTTTGTTTATTTTTTTGAGATGGAGTCTTGCTTTGTCTCCCAGGCTGCAGTGCAATGGCGTAATCTTGGCTCACTGTAACCTCCACCTCCCAAATTCAAGTGATTCTCCTGCCTTAGCCTCCCAAGTAGCTAGGATTATAGGCGCCTGCAACCATGCCCAGCTAATTTTTGTATTTTTAGTAGAGATGGGCTTTAACCATGTTGGCCAGGCTGGTCTTGAACTTCTGACCTCAGGTGATCCACCTGTCTTGACCTCCCAAAGTGCTGGGATTACAGGCATCAGCCACTGCTCCTGGCCCTGTCGGTGGGTTTTTAAACAAAGTTCATTTGTACTTGGTACTCCTCTGTTGGGACCAGCAGTATCTTAGAGACTAAATTTATGGCTAAGGGAACACGCTGGTACAGCCTAGTTGATAATTATCCTAGGAACGGGTTCCATAAGCAAGTGCTAATTTCTGCAGGACCACCTGCTGAGGGGGATCCAGCCAGGGTGGTGAGTTGCAGGAAGGAGGAGTCCCCCTTTTCTCTTTTTTAATTGCAACTCAAATAACTTTAGTCGCAATTGTTGAAGGGAGGAGAACACAAGGCGAAAGAGGAATGGCAGAAAAAGAATTAGGAGGAGTATAAAAACTCCAATGCCAATTATAGATGACAACAAAGGAAGATGGGTCCAGTGCAGCCAAGAGGACAAGGTGTTTACAATGTCCTTGGTGATGGTGTCATCCTGAGGAAGTTGATTTTGAGAAATATCAGTTGCATGTATTTGTTTTTGCAGTTTTAGGATGTTCAGTGATAAATTACTGTGAGACCATATCCGCTGCAAGTGTGCTTTAACCAGTGCCCATTGCCAAACAGATTCGTTAAAAGGGGCATCAGTTACACAGATATACTTATACTCAGCATGGCAGGGAAGAGACAAACGATTTTGAGTGTGATACACTTTGTCACCAAGTAAATTAACAGTTTCTTCCAAAGCATTTAGTTTAGCTTCCAGTTTTTTGTCTATATCTATTTGAGTTCCCATAGAAGCAGAAATATTTTTTGCAAGATGGTTAACATAAGTAGCAGTTTGTACATTATAAGCAAGACTCACAGCTGCAGTGGCTGCGGAGGCAACAATAGTTACAATAGCTATGATACTAGCGATTAACATTCCAATAAAACGTTTTGGTCTAATCATTAAATCTCTTATTTCCTGTAAAACTTGTAATCCCTTATCATCATACCAAGCACCAGAAATGTTAACAGGAAGCATAACATGGGGGGGGTTGGTGTACAATTAAAATAACAGGAGTAGGGAAAACAGCTGAATCAAGACAATTTGTAAGAGTACAATCAGAGCAAGTGATTGAATGATGTCCATTGTTTTCTGCAATCTTAATGTTCCCATATAGGATGGCATAAGGAGAAGCAACACAAGCTGAACATATAATTTTTGCCTAGCAGGATAAGAGGCACTTCTAAATCCAGCTCGAACCATACTTGGTATGAGAGCTGTAAATAATTTCCAAAGTGAAGAATAAACATGACCAGAAGGTGTGCCATCCCCCGGGCACGTCATACCGTTGTACACTGGTGCCTAGAGGAAAGGGAACGGATCAATCAAAAAGGGTGAAGCCTGTGGAAAGGGTATAACTTAAAGCCTTTTTTTTTGTTTAGGATAGCATAGCTTCCAAGGTGGTGAGGGATCAAGGGACTGATTACTGGGTCTGCATCTCTCTCTTTTGATTTTTGGGAAATCTGGAGAGGAAATATTATCAGATTCTTTAATTCCATAATAATACAATCCCCAATCTCTATTGACATAAGTTTCCTCACCAGGTCTAAGGTCATTATTTCCTTCATAGGTATGTAACTGTCTCCATCCAAGTTCGAAACAGTGTGGGCCAAGAGTGGAGGGAAAAGATGGCTTATTAGTAGCTACTCTACTTGTATAACCATTAGTATCCCAAATTTTAGAAGCATAAAAACACATAGGGGGATCAGCAGCTTGAGCTGTATAATTGTATTTTGCCGCCTGAGGAGTGATATGAGATGAAGGACACCCTAAAACAGAGGTATCGTTAAGATAAATTGGGAAAGAGGGGTCATTCCAAGTAACTGGCCTAAGTATCGGAGGATCAGGAACATAGGCCCACAAAACTTGGTCTTCAGACCTGGCACCAGGAACCTGATAAGAGAGAATAGCAAGCATAGCAATGAACATCATAGCAGGAGTGCCAGGAGTATCTTGAGAATCCACCAGACGTGCTGCTTCAGCACTGAGTCGCTTCATCTGGGTCCATGTTGGCAGGGAACTGCGATGGAAGGGGAATGTTGTTCTCGTCTTCTTGCGGCGATGACGCGGGGGTCGCGGCGTCAGGTGCAGGCGTCTCAGACGAGGGATCAGGGTGCCGGTACCTCCCAACTGCTTGAAGCAGTCGAGATACAAAGTCTTGATAAGGCTCATCTGGCCCTTGTCTGATTTTAGATAGTTCCTCAGTTTTAACTCCTGTAGAAGGCAACGCCTTCCAAGCTTTAACAGCCAAAGTATTAATTTGAGCATAAGCTATATTAGGCATAACGACTTGTGCATCAAGACCTTCATATTCACCTTTTCCACAAAGCATATCCATAGTAACTGGGATTTGATTTCTGTGATTATGCTCAACTTGTTCATGAGCACGATCTTCATAATCGGCTCTCCAAAGTAAATAATCACCACCAGCTAAGCAAGCTTTAGTTAATCGTCCCCAGTCACAGAGAGGAAGGGCTGAAATTGTTATGTTTTCTATCAAGGATACGGTATAAGGAGCCATCAGTCCATACTGAGCTACCACTTCTTTTAATTCCTTTAAAGTTTTAGGTGGAATGGGGTTATAATTACGGCAACATTTCCCTGATTATCAGTTACCTCTACTACCGGAAAAAGAGAGGGGAACATGTTATCATACTCAGAAAATCCTCTCTGGAGAGACATTAAAGCATGGGTAAGAGGAGTTATAGGAGCTGAATTAGTTGCCCTTAAAGTGATAGCACCAGACACAGGTGAATTTTCTTGTACTACGGGAAAACATCGCAGCTGGCGATTAGTTATAGCCTGTAAACAAAGTGTAAGTGAATCTTGGAATTGACGCAGGAAATCAGGAGGCAAAGTAAGGGTAATGGGACCAGGTGTCCACTGTGGAGTCGGTGTCATGTTTTCAGGCTGTGAAACAATGACCTCAGTTAGTGGGACATCAAAAGCATTAGAAGCATATTCACTATGATGACTATATGACCCGCGCCCCGCAATTTCATCTTGATCTGGAGGCACTGGAATTGAATCAGGAGGTTTAAAATCTAAAGTAGTTTGTAGCAGGTTTTGAGCTGGCTGTGTTAATGAAACGGTAGAGGAATAGGGCAACGCAGAAGGTTGGGACAACATAGAGGGACAAACGCATCCATGTAACTTGCTCCAAACAGAAAGTAAAACATTAGATTGGGGTAATTCTTTGTTATAAAAACAGAATTGTTCAATTTTTTCTCCAACAATGTTCCAAGCAGGTTCATCTCACACACCACCTTCAGGAATCCAAGGACAAATCTCACGTACTATTTGCAAAAACTCTTCCATCATTTTAAACTTAACATCATGACCCTGAGACTTTAACATAGACTGTAACAACTGAACAAACAATTTCTGCTCCTTCGACCCAAGCTGCCCCATTTTACTCCAGATGAAATATCCTAACAATTTGTATGTACAATACTTATGTGAAACTTTAGAAACTTTTCTCAATATTTACAAAGAAAGAGAAGACAGAGAGTAAAAGCAAAGAAAAATTCAAACTTACCCCAACTTACCGCTGCAGCCTCACTTCTTAGCGTCACCGAAGTCCCCAGTGTCCACGTCCCTTCGTGGTGGTTGCCACTTATCAGGAGCACGTCTGCCAGGCACTCTCGACCTGCGAGACGGTTCCAACTTGGATGGGGGGTGTGCGGAAGACAAGGAATGATAGACAGATGGGGTCTGGAGGGTTGAAAAGCATAGGTTTACCAACCACTTTATTCGTGCTCAGGGTCAGTATATATATCTTTTTTAGGTATGTGTCTAAGTGAGACAAAGGGGTACAGAAAGTCTTGAAGTAGAAAAACCAACATCATAGGGTAAGAACAATGGAAAGGTCGGATACACAATTAACCGGAACAGGTGGTCACACTATCTCATCTAGGGGCAAGCCAAACCGAGGAACCAGGTCCTGTAGCAATCTTTTTGTTACTACTAGTACGGTTTCTGATCTAGTAGGAAAAGCCTCGACCCATCCAGAGAAAGTGTCTACAAACACAAGGAGGTACTTATAGCCGCACGCTGGGGGCTTTATTTCAGTAAAATCTACCTCCCAGTGTTCCCCTGGGCTAGTACCCCTAAGTCTTATCCCTGCCTGACTAGACCTACTGCCTCTTGTATTTACCTTGGCACATACATCACATCGAGTAGTAGTTTCCCTAACAATTTCATGCAAATGTGGAATGTAGTATCTGGCCCTTAGCAGCTCAGTGAGTTTTGTTTGCCCTAAGTGAGTGGCCTGGTGTGTGTCCTTAACTAGAGCCCGCCCTAGAGCCTCAGGGAGCACAATCCTTGTGTCCGGTAGAATCC
>NW_016107315.1:7688581-7744605 GCF_001604975.1 Cebus imitator
TTTTTAGTAGAGACGGGGTTTCACCATGTTGACCAGGATGGTCTCGATCTCTTGACCTCATGATCTACCCGCCTCGGCCTCCCAAAGTGCTGGGATTACAAGTGTGAGCCACCATGCCTGGCCGTCCCCCCGTTCTTTAGCAAAGTTTTCTTCATCAGGTGAGTACGTAGGGGTAGGAGGCAGGGTTGGGGCTGGCAGAGTCCCAAGAAGGGTCAGAGGTTTTACTGGCCCCAAGGCTGCCGGTCTGGCCTGTAGGTCAGCTGCCCTATTTCCCCTTGCCTCTGGTGAATCTCCCTTCTGGTGTCCTTTGCAGTGCATCAATGCCACTGCCTTAGGCTTCCATATAGCTTCTAGTAGGGCTAGGATTTCTTCTTTGTTTTTGATGACTTTTCCCTGTGAGGTAAGCAACCCTCTTTCTTTATAAATGGCACCATGTACATGGGCCGTAGCAAAGGCATATCGGCTATCAGTGTAGACGTTGACAGTTTTTCCCTCTGCCCAGTTCAAGGCCTTTATCAGAGCTATAAGTTCTGCCTTTTGGGCTAAGGTTCCGTGTGGAAGAGCCTGGGCCCAGATGACCTGCTCTAGGGTGACCACAGCTGCCCCGGCGTACCTGACTCCATAGACCATGAAACTGATGCCATCTATATACAGTACCTCCTCTGGGTTCTGCAGGGGGACGTCGGTGAGATCCAGTTGCACAGCGTGGAGGACATCTATTGTCTGTTGGCAGTTACGTATGGGCTCCTCTGGCTCGCTGTTAGGTAGCAATGTGGCAGGGTTTAAACTGTGGTTTTTGAAAATTTTATGCAGGGCTGGTCCAAAAGTAAGGCCTGGTATTGAAGTCCCCAATGTCCAAGTCCCTTCGTGGTGGTCGCCACTTATCAGGAGCACGTCTGCCAGGAGCTCTCGACCTGCGAGACGGTTCCAACTTGGATAGGGGGGTGCGCAGAAGACAAGGAATGATAGACAGATGGGGTCTGGAGGGTTGAAAAGCATAGGTTTACCAACCCCTTTATTCGTGCTCAGGGTCAGTATATATATCTTTTTTAGGTATGTGTCTACATGAGACAAAGGGGTACAAAAAGTCTTGAAGTAGAAAAACCAACATCATAGGGTAAGAACAATGGAAAGGTCAGATACACAATTAACCAGAACAAGTGGTCACACTATCTCATCTAAGGGTAAATCATTTATCTTCTAGAGAAAATCAGCAAAGTCATAAAACATGTCTTAGTAGAAAACTCAATTATCGTACACAATGCATCTCATGACTGCATGGCCATCTGGCGATTGCCCACAAGTTTAACTTTAACCTAAGTCTCTTTCTGTTCCTGCTTTCCAATACCTCGACTCCCTCAACTGGAGACACTGTGTCTTGGCTCGAGCCCTCCGTATTGTGAGGCCCATTTTCGGGGGGCCTCACACTGGAGCGTTCCCCACAGAGGAGGTCTCCAGGGTGCAGGTACTGAGCTTCCTGGAGGGAGGCTGCACTCAGATAGCCCTGAGAGTTGGAGTGGGCAAGGAGAGGCGTTGGACACCAGGGTGGGACACTCTGCGTGCTGTGTGCGAGGAGTGTGGCTGGGCTGTGATGCCCATCAGCAGTGAAGGAGGGTGGAGGCTGGGCCACTTCCAAAGGCAGGTATGTCCCCACTGTCCAAGGCTCCTGTCCTTTATGTGTTGGTCCCCATGGCACCCCTGGAGAGGAAGCTGCATGGCCGGCCTTGCGGCAGATGCCTAGTTTGCAGAAGCTGTGCTTCCTTCTTGAGACGTCTCTCCTAGGTTTAATTCTCACGTCTTATCTTTCACTGCACAAATCTAGTCTCAATACACTCTTTTGTGCACTGACAATGGTGGGCAATGCAGACTGACCCATAAAAATAATAAATCAACATTGTCCAAAGCTGCATACAAGCCCTTGTGAAGCCTGTGAATGTGCCATTGTCCTCTTTCTAGCTGGGACACACATTTCCTGCTCTTTCTCTCATGGAAAGGCCATGATGAGGTCAACAATCGACCACAAATAGGTTTTAATTGTGAAAAGCCCAGAGCCAGGCCCAGCCCCAGACAGGGACCATGCAGAGAAAAGCTTCAGCCCCTCTCTGGGTCCATGAGCCAGGAAGGAACCAACGTGCATGAAATAAGGCAGGAGAGCGGCAGGTCCCTGCAGCCAAGGGCACGACACTCCATCGCCACTGCACAGTGGGCACGGTGCGGAAAGGTCAGAGTGGGGCTGCAAGGGTGGTTAGGAAGGTCGTGGAGTCCAGACTCTGGGAATGTGAAAACAATCTGGGGGCACGATACAGAGCATCCCACGAACCCCAGGAGCCAGACACAGCATTTTGTGTGAATAGGTATCTGCATTGTCCTTGGGAGAAAATGAGCCCCATGGTCCAAAAATTAGTTTCAAATGAAGTTCAAGGCCTCTATTTTTGGCTTCTATAGCAGCAATGCCATTCTGAGTCAGCGAGTCAGGGAGCTGGCTCCCCGACGATCCACCTGGGTGTCCGGAGTCTGCCAGTCTTACCATAATTAGAATGGAACTTCTGATCCACTTCCTCAACCTGCTTGTTTCCCAGTCTCCCCATCTCAGTTAATGCAACTCCCTCCTTTTATTTTCCTAGGCCAGACACCTTGGTGCCAGCCTCCACTCCTCTCCTTACACCCTCACCCCCTTGTAAGGTAAGCAAATCCCATGACCTCCTCCTTTAAAATATGTCAAGAATCCAGCCATCTCACTATTTCTCCACTGCCACATCCTAATCAAAGTCACTTCTGGCCAGGTGTGGTGGCTCACACGTGTAATCCCAGCACTTTGGGAGGCTGAGGCAGGTGGATCACTTGAGGTCAGGAGTTCAAGACCAGCCTGGCCAACATGGTGAAATCCCGTGTCTACTAAAAATACAAAAACTAGCCAGGGGTGGTTATGGGCACCTGTAGTCCAAGCTACTCAGAAGGCTGAGGCAGGAGAATTGCTTGAAGCTGGGAGGCAGAGGTTACAGTGAGTCAAGATCGTGCAATTGCACTCCAGCCTGGGTGACAGAGTGAGACTCTGTCTTAATACATACATACATACATACATACATACATACATACATACATAGGTCACTTCATCTCTCTCCCAGGTCACTGCTGGAGCACCTCAGCCATCTCTCTGCTCCCTACCTGCCTGTGCCTTTCTGTCCATTCTTAGCTTTCCACCTTGGCTCCTACATCCTCAGAGTAAAAGCAGGTGTTCTTCTAGGTATCCACAGGGCCCCACAATTCCCAGGCCCTGCAATCTTCTCCTCAGTCACTTGGTTTCAGCCAAACCTACTTTGTGGAGGTTGCTGAAAGATGCCATGGTGACACGAATGGGGCTATGGGGTTTCCCCTGCCTGCTATAGGCCAGGCTGCCTCTTCTCCAGAGCTGCCACAGGTGGGAGGCAGATCCCCCGCCATGAACAGGGCTCTGGGCACAGGTGTGGTCCTCCACGCTTCTGTTACCGTGGTCTGTGGACATCCTCATCTCCTGTGGTGGTAACTGGTTATTCCCTTGTCTGTTGCCCTTGGAGGAAGAACTGAGTCTGACTCAGGTTGGTGACCCAGTACTTAACAGGGCCTTGGTCCAGGGTGAATGCTCTGTGAGGATGGTTTTAGTTGAGGGGAACCCCTCTAAGTGCGAGGAGTCAGGAAGCTGGATTCTCCCTGGCCACGCCATGTCAGGTCTGAGCAAGCCACATGCTCCCTCTGGGCTTAGAGACCTCATTTGTAAAATGGCATCAAAAAAATGTTATTTTCTGAGAGTGTCTGATTTTCTTGGTCAAATTATTTCATGGTAGTAACCTCAAACCAGAATATTTCTAAATATCCTAGAAATTGCTCACTTTCCTGACTCTTTCCTCCATTTCCAAATAGCCGTCAGGTTCTGCTTCATCTCTCAGGCCCCCAGGCCCGCCCACTAGTTCCTCATTCTGCCAGTCATCGTCTGCCCTCTGTCCTCACCTTGGCCCTCTAGCATCCACATTGCATCCTGAGGCTGCTTCCTCATCCAGCTGCACTGTCCGGGAAGGTGGGGAGTGATGGTTAAGAGCCAGATGGTCGTGGCCTCACCCCTTGGTCCCTGGCACTCTCCAGGGCCCCTGCTGATAGCACTGTGGAGAGCAAACTATGTCACCTGCGCTTTGTCACCAACATAGTGACCCTCAACTTCTGGGAAAGTGACCAAGTGGCCACATGGGTTCTGGGAAAGCTTCCCTTGCAGCCCAGAGACACTTGGAGGGCGAGAGAGAGATGTGTGGAGCAGAGGCAGGACTGAGAGTCGAGCAGCTGGGTGGCTGGTGAGCAGAAACGCAAGGAGGCCGCCCAGGCTGCTGGGAGGGGCCGTTAGGAAAAGTCTCAGGGCAGTGGGGCGGGAAGAGGACAGGATGGTGAGAGAGATGGAGAACTGGAGAGAGAGAATGAGACCGGGGGACTGAGAAAGAGGTGGACATCATAAAAGAAAGATCCACAAAGAATTACAGGAAACAAGACAGAATGTGGGCATGAGGAGTGTGGAGAGGAGCCCAAGGAACCACAAGACAGATGTCTGGAAAGGGCTGGGACACGCTGCTGGGTTCAGCTTCAGTGGGGAGACTGTGGGGAAAGTGGCTCCCGCTCGGCCCCTGTCCTCCCTGCAGGGTGGTCTTGCCTTTGCTAACACCTTCTGTTGGATTGTGACTCCTCCGGACCTCCTTGCAGATCCCCAGGACTCTGCATAGGGTCTCGCTCACAGCGGGGCTCAGAAATACCTCGAAACAACAACAATAATAGTTAATATTTACCAAGTTTTCACAATATGGTTGGCCTGGTACTAGACACCTTGTACCCATTCATGTATTAATTCACACACCCATGCCTTCATTCAAAAAATATCAACTGAGCAGCCCCCATGTGCTGGGCACTGTTCTAAGCATCTTTATAAGTTACTTCATTAAGTTCTAACAATTTTATGAGGGAGATACTTTTAGTATTCCCACTTTCACATAAGGTCACTGAAGCTGAGACAGGCTGAATGTGGCTAGATTTGGGAGGTGGGGAAGAGGTAGAGCTGGTTTCAAACTCCCCTGCCTGCGATTTGTAACCAGTCTCATCGCGGACCCTGCCTTTCAGGCACCAGACTACCCAGTGAACGAAAGAAGGGCCAAGGGAGTCTTCTAGAATGCAGGTGTGGCCTTGGGATGTGCTTGGAAAAGCCAGGCTTCTTCTGGGTTTAGAAGAGCTGAGGGAGGAGGAGCACCGGGCTCCCTCACGGAGGCAAGTGGAGGGAAATGGTGACTCTGAAGAATATTGAAAGAACTATCTGACTCTGAAGAATATTGAAAGAACTATCAGCCAATAAGAAAAAGCCTGACGAAACAATCAAAAAATAAACAAAAGACATTCCCAAACAGAGTGGCTGAAATGAAAAAGACAGAGAACGTCAAGTGCTGGCAAGGATGTGAAGCAGCTGGAACTGTCATATACGTTGGTGGAAATATGAATTGTTACAATTAGCTTTGAAAAATACTGGCAGAATTTTTTAAAGCAGAATGTAGGCATATGCTGTACAGCTCCATTCCCAGGTACATGACCGACAGAAAAGGACACGTATGTTCGCTTCAGCACTGCTGGAGTAATCCCAAGTTAGAAATGGCCAAAATATCTATCACCAATCGAATAGACAGATAATTTTGGTACACTCATATAGATAAAGGCTACACAGAAATGAGCATGTAGGAGTTATTTCTTTATGGAATGACATTGGAGAATCTAATAAACAAATGTTTAAACATAAAACCTCAGGCACATTCTGTACAATTCCATTTATAAAAACTTCACACACCGTCATAATGAATACATTGTGTTAGATGTCAGCATAGTGATTACCTCTGGGGTAGTGACTGGAAAGAGGCATGTATAAAGTTTTTATGGGCTGGTGATCTTCTTTTCCTTTATTTGAGAGCTGTTTTATAGCAAGGTGTTTGAATTTTAAAAATTCATCAAACTCTACATTTATGATTTGTGTATCTGCTGTAATATATGTGCATGTATGCTACACTTCAATAAGAAGTGTATTTTTAAAAGACAAATATTGCCATTTACAGAATGTAATGGCATGAAAAATGTAAGTTTGGCTTGGTATTTGAAAATAAATTGGTATGATTCATCACTAAAGAGAAAAATCAAATTATTATCTCAGTTGATGCTGAAATTCAACATCCATTTATGTTTATAACTAACTATCTAAAGGAACTTCCTTAATCTACAAAAGTTTCTATAAAATCTACATATCTGTGTAAAAAACCAACAGCAAATAGATATCATATTTAATGGAGAGAATGTTGAAAGCTTGCCTTCAGAGATCAGGAACAAGACCTGGATGCTGTTATCTCCATATCTATTCAACATTGTACTGAAAGTCCCAACCAGTGCAAAATCACTGGAAATTATAAAGCTCTCATTATTATGTTAGTGGAAATTCCCACGTAATTAGATTTTATAAGTGAATTTAACGAGCTTGCCAGACAGAAGGATAAATACAAAAATAGATTGTGTTTCTAATTCCAGCAATTATTACCACATAAAATAAAAATTAGAAAATGAATAAAAGGATGATCTCACAAGCAAAATGTTGAGTGAAGAAAATCAGATGCAAAAGAATACATATTATATGATTCCATTTATATAAAATTCAGAAGTAGGCAGATCTAAGGTCTAGTGTAGAAATTAGAATAGTAGCTAGCTTTAGAGGTCGGGAGAGGGGGTGGGGTTGAGTGGAGGTATAAGGGGTTTTTGTTTGTGGGCAGTTTTCTGTGACCTGGGTGGTGGTTACATGAGTGTTCTTTGGGATAATTTGCTCAATTGTACATTTATGTTTTTATATTTTTCTATATGAGAGGTTTTTCTTAAGTTAAAAAAGATTACTTGGCCAGCTTGAGTTCAGTGGTCTCTGATGGTCAATTGACTGCAGCTGGATCAAAGGAGCCATGCGGTTCCCATGGTAATGCCTTTCAGGGTCATAGAGTTGAAAAGTAGATGAAGAAAGAGAGAGAAAGAGAGAGAGAGGGAGAGAGAGAGAGGGAGAAAGAGGGAGAGAGAGAGAGAGAGTGTGTATGTTGTGTGTGTGTGTGTGTGTGTGTGTGTGTGTGTGTGTGTCTGTCTGTGTAGGGGGAGAGCGGAAGAAAATGACTGACATCTCATAGGGAGTTTCTCCCAAGAATGATGGAGATGACCCTCTCCTTTCTTTCTCTTTCTTGGTAACAAACAGGCCTCATGGAATGAATTGGAGAGAATTTCCTCTTCTCAGTTTTGGAAGAGTTTGTGTGGAATTGGTGATAATTATTTAAACATTTAGTAGAATTTGACAGTGAAATCTTTTGAGTCTGAAGATTTCTTTTTTGAGAGTTTTAAAATCATGATTTCTGTTTCTTAACTCAGATGATCTGTTTGAGATTGGGTGAGTTGTGATAGTTTGTTTTTTTTGGAGAACTTGGTCAATTTCATATCAGTTGTCAAATGTATGTGTGTAGAGACCTTTTAGTAGTCCTTGAATTATTCTTCCATTGTCTTTAGGATCTGTCATGATAGCTTCTGTTTTTTTTTTTTTCTTTTGCTTGCTTTCGGTTTATTTTGTTCTCTCTTTTCAGGCTCCTTGAGGTAGCAGTTTAGATTGTTGATATGAGACTTTTTATCCTCTAATGTAATTATTAGGTGCTATGAATTTCTGAGTACTGCTTTAGCAGCATCCCACACATGTTGATATGTTGTATTTTCCTTCTCATTAAGTTCAATGTATTTAAAAAAAATTTTACTTGAGATTTCCTCTTTGACCCACTGATGATTTAGAAGTGTGATATTTGGTTTCTAAGTGTTTGGAGATTCCTCTGCTATCTTTTTGCTAGTGATTTCTAGTTTGATTTCATTGTGATCAGAGAATAAATTTTTATGAGTTCAATTTTCAAAAAAATGTTGAAGTTTGTTTTTTGTCCCAGGAAATGGTCTATCTTGGTAAGTATTCTATGGGAACTTGAAAAGCATGCGTATTCTGTTGCTGGGTAAAGGGCTCTGTAAATGTTGATTCAGTTCTGCTGGTTGATGGTGTTGTTGAATTCTTCTACACCCTGGCTGATTTGGTCTCTGTTTGCTCTATTATTTGTTGATAGAGGGGTTTGAAGTCTTCAACTATAATTGTGGAGTCTATTTCTCTTTCTAGTTCTATCAGATTTTTCCTAACATATTTTGCAGCTCTAACATTTTGGATTGCTATGACGTCTAGGTGTATTTAAGTTTTATTATTACATAATGCTTCTTTCTGCCCCTAGTAATTTTCTTTGCCCTGAATTCAACTTTATCTAATATTAATATAGCTCTTCCTGCTTCCTTTTTATTAATGTTTGCATGGTATATGTTTTTCTATCATTTTACTTTCACTCTACCTACATTGTTACATTTTTTAAATGAGTTTCTTGTGGGCACCTTAGAGCTGGGTTATGTTTTTTAATCCAGTATTCCAATCCCATTCTTTTAATTGAAGTATTTAGACTATTTACTTATGTAATTATTAATATGTTAGTGTTAAGCCTGCCATTTTATTTTATTGTATTCTCTCTGTTTTTAGATTTTGCTGTTTTCTTTTTCTTACAGTCCTGTGGGTTACTTAAATATTTTTTAGAATTCCATTTTGATGTACCTATAGTGATTTTGAGTATATATCTTTGTATAGGTTACTTAGTGGTTACTGTAGGCATTACTTAGCACACACATGATTTATCACAGTCTACTGGAGTGGTATGCTGAATAATGGACCCCAAAGATGTTCATGTCCTAATTCCTGGAACCTGTAGATATGTTAGCTTAAATGGCAAAAGGAACTTTGCAGATGTGATTAAGATCCTCAGATGGGGAGATTATCTGGATGGCCGCAATGTAATCACAACGGTTCTCACAAGAGGGAGGCAGGAAGGTCAGATTGTGAGATGGGGATGTGATGAGAACAACAGAGGGGAGAATGATGTAGAGCCCAGATCCAAGAATTGGGATCAGCCTCTAGAAGGTGAAAAAAATAAGGAAATGGACTTCCCCTGGAGCCTCCAGAGGGAAAACAGCCCTGCATTCTTTAGTTCACCGCTGATTTTGAAACTCTGACCTTTAGTATGGTAAGATAATACATTTGTGTTGTTTTAAGCCACCACTACTATAATCTTTAGCATTTTAATCTGTACTTAGTGGGAGGAATAGAAGGAGATTTGCCTATTCCATTTTGATCCAGAACCGGAAGTTGGACATGCTGTTTTGAGGTGCTGGTGGGACTTCTAGCCTGAGCTGTTCTGTTCACAGTTGAGTACACCTCAGCAAGTAGAGTAGAATAAAGTAGTTTTTTTCAGCACAGAGAAAGTATTAATCCAAAGGAGGAAGGAGAATGGGGTTTTTCAGGAGCAGATTATGGGAAAGGAGGGGAAGGGTAAGGAAAGATTCCTTGGAACCATGGTTAGCTCTGTGGTTCTGAAAGCTTCCCTCAGGGATGGGTGCACTTGGGGAGATGAGGGGCAGGAGAGCGGTCAGAAGCTGAGGCAGGAGTCCAGGGTCATCTCCCAACCATGGAATGGGAAGGAACAGGCAGACGCAAGAGGCAGGATGGAGGAAGAATTGAGTGCACGTGAGCCCAGATGACAGGTAGTGACTGAAAGAGAAAGGGGAATCAGTAAGGACACGCAAGCGTTGACCTAGAGATACAGAGAGTCTGACCCCTACCTTGCTGGATGGAGTGAGGAGAAGGCCACCCGGAGGGGTTCCAGAGAGGGGTGAAGAAGATGGGGGAAGGAGCAGGAAGGATTGTTTCAAGCAGAGAGAAGTTCTTTGATTGCTGTTTCCTTTACAAATGGGGCAACATTTGGCAACAACATTATTGGTTCAGAGGCATTGCTGTCCTGGTCTCTAGCCCCATGACCACAGCTTCCCCTAATTCCCCCAACAACACACGTTCTGGGGAGGTCAGCTCTATTCAAGAGGGCTGACCAGGTGGCTGAACTTCAAGAGGATCGCTTGAGCCCAGGAGTTCAAGGCTGCAGTGAGCTATACTGTGCCACTGCACTCCAGCCTGGGGGACATAGTTAGACCCTCTCTCTCTTTCTCCCCCTCCACCCCTCCACACACGCAAGAGTCTTTTCCAAAACTGATTTTCAGGAAATTAATACCCTCTGGAGGGAGACTTGGCTCAGGATGAAGTTTTGCTAGGTTGATCATGAAAAAGGGGCATCTTGCTCCCTGTCTCTTCTCCTTCTCGCTCCTTCAACAGGACCCCACAGGAGGCTAAGGATGAGTGGACAGGATGTCCTTCTAGCTTGCCTGCCACATGGCCTTGGAAGGGTGTAATTTTGGTAAAAACACTCATTATAAATGTCACAGCTCATGGCAGGCGCCTCCTAAAGTCATGTGAGTTTGTGCTAGCTTTACTTCTGGTTTTAGCTAAAAAAGAGTAGAGGGAGGAATAGGGAGGGTAGAATCTAGAGCTGGGAGGGAGAGGGAAGGGAAGGATGGGAAGGGAGGGGTGTCACTGGAAAAGAGTCATGACCAAAAAGAGCGACAGAGGGAGGCCCTGAGCTGCCAAGGACCCTCTGGAGGCTCCAACAAGCCTCTGACTACAAACATAATTGGCTAAGATGACAGTATCTCTGGCCTTGAAACAGGTGCATGTTAAAATTTTGGGGAATTGTCCCCATGGCCCCCAGTCCTTATATTTCTTTTTGCTCATCATTGGCACTGCCCTGATTCTCCCGGTGTCCTTGCTCCTTATTCTTGGAAACTGATGGAGCTGCAGGAGAGAAGGACTTTCAGTAGGAGAAGTAGGTCCCAGCTTCCCTGCAGATGGGTGTTGGGTTCTGGGGGTGATGGAGAAATCTCCTCTTCAGTCTCTCCATCCTCAAGACACACACAGGTGGAGGCTGCTCAGGGCAAGGAAGGGGCACTGAGTGGCCCCCTCCCTTCTCCTTTCTCCATGTGCCTTTATGCAGGGCTTGTCCTCTTCTGCTCCCCATGCTCACTTGGTCAACAGCCCTGAGGAAGGGTCTCCCCTGGGCCAAGATTTGATGTGGGCCCTGGGAATGCAGAGCTGGTCAACCACAGTCCCTTCCTTCCTGGAGCTCAGAGTAAGGGGACAGGTGCAGGGACAGGTGTCAGTAGTTACAAGCACTGAGCTAGAGGAAGCCCAGCCAGCATCAGAACCCTCCCTATGGCGGGCATCCGTCACACCTACAGACATCTGAGCTAGAGGAAGCCCAGCCAGGGTCAGAGCCCTCCCCATGGCGGGCATCCGTCACACCTACAGACATCTGAGCTAGAGGAAGCCCAGCCAGGGTCAGAGCCCTCCCCATGGCGGGCATCCGTCACACCTATAGACATCTGAGCTAGAGGAAGCCCAGCCAGGGTCAGAGCCCTCCCTATGGCGGGCATCTGTCACACCTATAGACATAGGTGTTGAAGAGAGGGAGACAGAGACAGAGAGCTAGAGAGGGAGAAGGAAGCCAAGGAGAGAGAGAAACAGACAGAGAAAGAGAGGAGGCAGGGTTAGAACAGAGCCACAGGTGGAGAGTAGGCCATCTAGACTGTGAACTCTCTAGGAAAGGCAGGCAGCTGGCGGCACGGTGTGGTCTCCTCGAAGGAAGTGCATGTGGGAGAATGGACTGTGCTACTCTCTCCTCCACTCTCAAAGCTCCCCGCAGCCTTTGTCAACACTCTCTGCAAGTAGGATGGTGACTCTCTGGGTCAGTGTAGCCCCTCTCGCTGGCCAGGTGTCGCCAGAGGCTGGGCTCCCTCCTGCTCAACCCTGAACCTCTGTGCCCAACTGAGATTTTTGCACACAGCAGGGGCTCATGAGACTCTGCAAATATCAATGACAGCTTGCCTGTACTGAGCATCGCACAAGCATCTCAACCTCGAGTTTTAATTCTACCCACCTTATATGGTGGGTATTATTTGTATCTCTTCTTTACACATGGAGAAACTAAGGCTTAGATAGGTTGAAAGACTGACTGAGGTCCAGGGAGCTGTTTAGGGTGGAACTGGTTCAAGTGATTCTCCTAGCCGGCCAGTCCCATCTCTGAGCTTCTAACCACATCTCTCCTCATGCCTTCCCATCTGCCCAGCTATCAGGTGAACAAAGGAATGGTGGGATGAGGAAGTCCACCACCAGAGCAGTAGCGAGGCTTGAGGACTGGTCAGAGGAGCTGGGCATCTCTAGCCTGGAAGAGTTGGGGACGAGCAGCCTCACCCAGAGAAGTGGAGGAAAATCATGCCTCTTCATGCCTCTGCTCCCCCATCTCAGGCTCCTACTGAGTGAAGGATCCAGCGGATCTTGCCCTTGCAGGGCACACACAGCAGACACAGGCCTCCAACTCCATGAAGCCTGTGAAGGAGCACCCTCCAGAGCAGCCTTGTAGGAGGGCAGCACAATGGGTCAGCAGCTCAGGTGCTTCCTGCCTGGGGCTTTCCCAGGGCAAGGGCCTTATTCCTTCTGGGAAGAAATTTGCATGGTTGGCCTTGGGCCACACACACGCTCCCTCCAGGCCAGCACCTTCCCAGAAGGCTCTCCCTGGGGCCTGACCTGCTGCACATTCTGAAAGGATGTGGTGATTAGGTGCTCAGTTCAGATTTCTGCCAGGAAAATCTGGCCAGGAGAATTGAAAGCTCAGAAGTGGGGTGGGACTGGAAGCTTCAGCTGTTTCTGCTGTTCCCTGGCCCACTGGGGAGTGTGCTCAGCAGATCTTTGGAGAAGCCAGCCCCAGGAGGGCTGTCCCTGTGAGAGGAGGCCCCAGAGGGCAGAGGAGGAGGGTTAGATGAAGGCAGGGAAGAGGAAGAGGAAGAAGAGGGCTGATCCAAGCAGACAGAAGCTCCTTGTCTCTGTGGGACTTTTGTAAATTGGGCAACATTTGGCAACAATACACGTTGGCTAATGAAGCCAGTTTTCCTGCCTGCTGCCCTTTAGCAGACCTTCCCTCCTGATGGCAGCTCCCAGGAGCCCGAAGCATGCCCAGACTCTCAGGGCCTTTGGCTGTCTTCAAAGGGGCCAATGTGGGGCCAAACGTGAGGGCCTTTCTCTCGAGATCATTGTCTCTGTGTTGGGATCTTGTGGGGACCTGGGTTGGTAGACACAGGCAGCTCTCCATCTCTCTCTCATGGAGACCTGGGTTGGTAGACACAGGCAGCTCTCCATCTCTCTCTCATTCTCGCCCATTCTCTGGCCCTCTCTTCAGGTTGATCAGCAAATAAATGATCGACACTGAGGCACCAAGGCCCTAAGGAATCACTGCATGGGGTCCTGGGTGGATGTCTAGCTCTCCTGCTCACTGGCTGAGAGGTCATGAACAAGGTGCACTGCCCAAGCCCACTCAGCTGGAAACAGGTATAACAAGTACCTATGGTATTTCCAGAGCAGCAGAAGCTAGCTGGTGTGTGGAAGGGGCCAGGCAGGGCCTGCTTCATAGAAGGGCTCAATTCTTGCCAGGTTCCCTTTCTGCTGAGATCCCCGGGCCTCAGTCTCTGCATCCTGAGCTCTCAGAGGGTTCTTGGCCCACGAAGAAGAAAGCTCCTGGCCATGGGCCCAATGGGAGACTCGGGGATAGCAGTTGTACCTCACTCACTGTGTGACCTCAGGCAATGCTCAGAGTACCTCTTTTTAGAATGGAAACAGTGACAGTCTTAACTCACAGAGCTGCTGTTAAAGCCATGAGACAAAGTCACCGAGAGCAGTTTGGATTTAAAAGTGCCACCCAAATATTAAGGATTATTATTCTGTTTCTCTGCTAGGGATGGCATAGCCACCCACAAACACACCCACGTGTGGACACTGCATGCTGCTAAACAGTGGTGAACGCAGGCAGCTGTGGGCTGGCTAACCGGCCCTCCAGGGGCGTGGAGTGAGGGAGCCCTGATTCACAGCATTTGCTAATTCCACGGCATAAATACATCTACTGCACCTGATATCAAGCTGCCATCAGTTAACCCACCCAAATCCCTAAATATTTAACAAGTGGCTCTCAAGTCAGCCACCTCACACCACTGGCAGGGAAAAGAAACAAGGCCCGGGGTCTCCTGTTGGCCAAGCTGTTGTCCAAGTGTGAGTAGATGTCTCAGGAATGCCTTTTCTCCCTTCTCCCATCTGGAACCAGATCTCACACCCCCTTCCCAACATTCCTCTTGGGGTTTGAAGCTACAGGGTAATAGAGGGCAGGGTGTGAGGTTTACCGGCTTACAGGAGCACTCAGCTTGGCCAGAGACTTTGCCCTGCTGATGGGGCCTGGGCCTGCAATTCTGCAAAGGTTCCCTGGGGCAGTTTTGAGGGTGGGGTAGAGCAGGGTTGGGGGGAAGGGAGTCAGCCTCCCACACCTGCCTGCGGAACACTAGCTCTTGCCACTGCATGATGGTTTCCAGAGCAGCCACCTTCTTCGTGCTCCTTAAACTCATGCTACTCTCTCAGCATTTGGAAACCTGCATTCTACTTCCACGCAGGCTCTTCGAGATCTGACTCAACTCCTGGGATGTTGAAGATGTCCCATAGGCAGTGTAGGATGAATGGATAAATTAAAGAGGCCATGGACACAGGCTTTGGCTTGGCCTGGCTTAGCAAGCTCTGACCCTCACTGTCCTTCAGACCCAGCACATTGTAAACAAAATCCTTTGACCCTTTCTTAGCCTGTTCCTCCTCCTCATTTATTCATTCATTCCTTCAACTGATATTGACCATCACATGCCTGTAATATGCACAGAGATAGCTGGCTGAAGAATCTGAGGTGCCTCTGTGGCTCCTTGGTGGGTTTGGTGGAAAGTGTTAGGAAATATGAGAGAAGGGCAGAAGGGACTAGGTGAGTTGCATTTTTGATGCATTAAATTTAGGTACCTATAGGACCTGCAAGAGCAGCTGTCCAGAGGCAGATGAACACACGATGTGGAGCTCAGGATAGAGGAGGATTTTGTTAATTCTTCTTCCAACAAGAGTTCCAAGCCATGGCTGGGTATGGTGGCTTATGCCTATAATCCCAGCACTTTGGGAGGCCAAGGTGGGGGGATTGCTTGAGCCCAGGAGGTCAAGACTTCAGTGAGCTGTGATCGCACCACCACTGCATTCCAGCCTGGGTGACAGAGGGAGACCCTGTCTGGAAAAAAAAAAAAAAAAAAAGAGTGCCTGGCCAGAAAGCCAGAGAGACTTTTTGCCTTTCGTTGTCCCTGGTGCTCAGGTAATTGGTCACTGGGTTCATGCTCCCAAGCCTTTACTTGTGTGGTTTTTACTTTACTGAATGATCCGCCTGTAGAAATCCCACCCTTCCTTCAGGTACCCAGGCCAAATCTTCCTTGAGTTCTTCTGGAGCCCTCATGATGAATGCTGGTCATTCCTCCTCTGGAGGAATTCCGCCCTCACACTCACTTGGTTTACACTGCTTGGCCTCTTCTTAGGCAACCTCTGTAATAGAAATGCATTCCTGTGCCTGCCTCTCCCCCATGGTCCTGTGCATTCCTGAGGGCAAGGACAGACCTGTCTTTTCTCTGTCTCTCATGGCATCCAACAGTTCTGGCATGCATGCATGAAGGAATGCTGTTAATAGATCAGTAAAGCTTGTTTCTCGGGGCAGACCCACCCCCGACAGCAGCCTTCTGTGCAGATGGCCTTTGGGGGCTGCCCTGCCTGTGTCCAGATGCACACATCCCTGCCCTGGGGCTGGGCTGTTCCCAAAAGGCACAGAAGGAAAACAGTCTGCCCTATTGCCTACCCATCCCGCCTTCAAAGCACTCCTTAAGCTGAGCCTGTTGGTGGTGGCCTCAGGTTCTCCGTGTTCTTGCCAACACTGTAACATACTTAAGAGGATCTAGGGACCTCTGAACTCCCAGCCATCCTTTTTTAAAAATTTGAACTCAGAAATAGAGGCATGGGTTATGATGTTTCTTCTTTTATAATGATGAAAAGTCTAGTTGCCAACGTAGGTACAAAGATGCTTCAACACTTCTGGGAATTAGTCAATTTTGTATTTCTTCAGTATTTTTGAAAGAGCTTATTGCAATTATTGATGAAGGCAACTTTTAATGATGTAATATCATGTTTCCAAACAATGAGAGACCTTGGATCTGTCACCCCATACCCCAGCTGGTGATTCCAGCACCAAATCCCAGAGCTCAGTCTCATGCCCGTCAAGCAGGATCCCTGATTAGCCTCCACCCTGCACCTTGGCAGGATCATGCCCAGGGATGGAGGTGCTCCCCAGCCTTCTTGGTGGCCTCGCCACCTCAGGCTGAGTCTGCTTCTCCATGGCTAGGTGCCTACTGCATGCTTGCTCTGGCAGAACTGGCTCCCTGGGGCATTGCCCATCTGCTCCAGGAAATGCTTTTTAGTACCAAGTAGTCTAAACAGTCAAGACCAGCTTTTCAGAATAGGCAGATTTCAGAGTCACATATTGGCCAGACTCACCTGCTGAGAAAGGCGTTCAGGTGACCTATTATTACCCTCACTGTTAGTATCTTGCTTCTTTACTTAGTTAATTTTTTTGGTGAGGGGAGGGGAACAGAGTCTTCCCCTGTTGTCCAGGCTGGAGTGCAGTGGCACAATCATGGCTCACTGCGGCCTCCATCTCTCAGGCTCAAATGGTCCTCTCACCTTAGCCTCCTAAGTAGCTGGGACCACAGGCACACACCACCATACTGGGCTAATTTTTGTATTATTTGTAGAGATGATAGGGCTTTCCCTATGTTGCCCAGGCTAGTCTTGAAATTCTGGGCTCAAGCAATCCTCCCATCTTGGCCTCCTAAAATGCTGGGATTCTAGGCATGAGAGTTCCTCTTGGGCTAAGTTCACACCCGTACACACAGGGTTGCCTTGTTCTTTCTGAGGCCCCCGGTGTGTCCCGCAGACATAATACTCTTTGTGAACTCACCCAGAAGTGGATGTTTAGTTTGCTTCCAACTGATTAACGGCATACAGTGATGGCCTGGAGACCGTTGTACCTGGCTGTTGTGTGTCGTGGGAATGTATTTAGGAGATGTATTCTTAGAAGCAGTATTCTTGCTTTTGAATTTTAAAATCTGACATTTATGGCAATTATTAAGATGAGGTTCCCATTTTCTACCGAATACTGGTAACACCAAAAAAGGCGAAGAAGGAGGTGGAGAAAAAAGAAAAAAAATGTGGTAGGGCATGTTAGCCATAGGGCACCTTTCTCATTGGCAAATAAGAACATGGAGCCAGCCCTGGGCAGTGGTTGTTCCCCTCTGGGACCCCCATCTGTTTTCTGGGGCAGCCTGCCTGGGACTCTAGGCAGCCTCTCTTTTCTCTGTGGGCTGTCCCCAGGCTGCTGCTGAGTGCAGTTGGGTCACCTTTACAACTCTCAGTTCACTGCTGAGCCAAGGTGGAAGCAAACCTACCTGCCCTAACTGGCTCCTAGGCACCTTCCAGGTCGTCTACTGAGGAAGATAGGAAGATAGCAGTCTCACAGGTCAGGGCGATCTTCAGGTAAAGATACTCTGCTCTGTGTCCTGTCCTCTAGAAGGCTCTGAGACCAGAGCGGGGACACGGCTCAGGGGGCTGCGACTCCTAGGGGCTTGCAGACTAGTGTGAGAGAGAGAGCATCACAGTAGCCAGGCAGAAGCAGGGCAGGTGAGGTGCGGGCTGGCTTTCCTCTCCCTGCCGCTTGGTGTGAGTCCTGCCCAGCCTCAGGGCTTTTTGGAGCCTGGATCCTCAAGGAACAAGCAGACCTGGCCGCGGGGAGTGGGGAGGAACGGGGCGTCTATTGGGCAACAGGGCGGGGCAAAGCCCTGAATAAAGGGGCGCAGGGCAGGCACAGGTGGCAGAGCCTTCGTTTGCCAAGTCGCCTCCAGACCACAGACATGAAGCTTGCCTTCCCCGCCCTGCTGTTCCTAGGGGCCCTCGGTGAGTGCAGGTGCCTGGGGGCGTGCCCAGCCTCATGGGCGTCTCCTGCGTCCTGCCTACTAGGCGCCTTGTTCCCTGTGTCCGCTTGGCTGGGCGCGGGATCTCTGAGCCCCTGGGGTCCCTGCGCCTGCAGCCGGGAAGCGGCTGGGACGAGGGGCCAGATCTCTTTCCCACCTGCGGAGGAGCAGGAGCTGGGCTCCTCTAAGCCGGGTCGGGGCACGCCTAGCGCTGCGCAGAGCTTCTCAAAAGGCCTCGCAGGCCCCTGTCCCATTGTGTCCCGCCTACGGATTTGGTCCCCATTGTTTTGTTACACCGTTTTCATGGGAGGAAAGTGAGGCTCAGAGAGGGTGAGCGACTAGCTCAAGGACCCGAGACCAGATCCTAACTCCTGCGAGGACTGCGAGACCCCAGCAAGGCAGAGCCTTTGTGAGACTGAGTCTGTTCACTTGAAATGGCCTAACCGTGGGTCCACAGGGTTGTGAGGAGGGGGTGGGGCATTCGCACACCTTCCTCGGCAGAGGGGTGGGGAGGGGTGCAGTGCCCCTGATAGAACCCTGTGTCAGAGGGTTTGAGACGGAAATGTGTGCGAGAGAAAAGGAGGAGCTGAAGGAAGAAAACAATTGTTAGTTCTATAATCAAAGTCATTTCTGGGGTGCTCAGGGGGCCTTCCCCTGCGCTGCACATTAGTGACCTCCATGTGTGGGTGTGGAGCTCCCTGCAACGTAGGGAGGGGAAGGTCCCAGGCTGCAGCAGAAAGGGCTGTGATGGGCATCAGGACCTAGGCAGCGGGAGGGGGCGCAGCGAAAGCCCAGGTGTCACACCTCCCCAGCCCAGCGCAGCCTCCTGTCTTAGGCATCTATCTAAGGCTGGGAGCTTCCTGGATAGAGAGCAGCAGTGGGAGCCTGAACCCATCCTTGTCCCTGCCCTTCTGGTCTCTTGCTCCAAATTCCTTCCCGTGGGTGTTGGTCATTCTTCTCTTCTCTAAGGCAGATTGGGCCTGGCCAGGACCTGACTGTTCTCTTCCCCTCAAGCTCCAGGGCAAGTGGCCTGTTTCACAGGGTTAGGGCCACCTGGGAGGGGCGGGAGAGGAAGGAAGCCTTGACTTCCTGGAAGTGGTCACGGGCTATGGTCCAGGATTCTGGCTGAGAGTTGCACCACTGGGTTTCATATTCACTTGGATCTTTGGTTGTTTTGGTGCCTACTGAGGTCTGCAGTTTGAATCCTGCAGTCAATTGGGATGGTGGCCTGTACCCCAAAAAGCCGCTGAAACCCCTGTCCTTGCTGAGGAAGGGGTGGCAGTTGCCCTGTGGGATTCCTGCCCTGTTCCCCGTGGGTGTCCAGGCTGGCAGAAGTTGGGTGAATGGGGCCAGCTGGATCTAAGCTGTGTGAGCAGTGGGTGGGGGAGTCTGTCTGCTCATCCCCTGGAACCATGGGCTGGGAGGCACTCATGAGGTTTCCCATCAAACTCACCCGTCTTCCTGGGCCCTACCATGAGCTGTGTGGGTAGTTGGAGAGAGTAACTCCTGTCCTGGCACCTGCCTTCTGGGCCAGGGCACTGCATGTCTGCCCAGAATGTATGCTTTAGCCAGAGTGCAGCCAAACCTGGTGGGCAGCATTTGAGTGCCTGATACTGAATACAAGTGCTGGGTTGAGGATTTGGAAGGGGCCAGACCCAAACCTGCTTCAGGGGGTCACACAGCTCAAGTGCTGGGGGGGTAAGAGCTTGGGGTTCACACAGCTCCAGAGCTGGGAAGTAAGAGCTTAGGGTTCAAATAGGTCCAGAGCTGGGAGGTAAGAGCTTGGAGCCTTCACCTGGTGTTTGGAGGGTTGGGGACTGGGAATCCTGGAAGGGCACTTAGTGGTCCTTTAGTCACCCTGGTTCATCTCCTCTCAGAGGAAGAAATAAACTCTGTTCACAGGTTCCCGTCACTGTTCAGCCTCCACGTCTGGCTTGAAGCATGGTCTTGCATTTTACTCTCTCCCTTCACCCCCAGAACCCACCCATTACCAAGCTGATTTCTGACACCACCTCCCTGTCCCCGCCCCCCTTCTCCATTCTCAATGCCATCCCTTCTCTCTACTCAGACCAGTCCTTTGCTGGTGTCTTCCATGGCCATAACTTCTCTGCTTGTTCCCAAATCCCAGGTCTGAGTTCACTCTGCCCCTGCCCTAGGGAGAGCACCAGTCTCCAGCTTCTTCCATGAGTCACAGCTTCACTGCATCCTGAATAAGACCTTCCTGGACCAGCATTGGAGATTTTCCATGATCTGACCAAGACCCTTTTCTAGCCCCATCTCCAACCCGTCTCTACCTTTGCCAACCTAAATAGGCAGGCTAGCCCGTGGTAAGAGCAGGGGAGTTTAGTGTCTGACTGCTTAAGTTTGAGTCCCAGATCCAACACCTATTAGCTATGGGAACCTCCACAAACCACATAACTAGTTAAAGCCATAGTGTCCTCCCCTGGAGAATGGAGATGTTGGTAGAAGTTACAACACAGAGGAGCTGGGGCAACTAATGGAGAAGTGCTGAGTAAAGCACCTGGCACAGAACATGCCTACAACAGGAGCTGGGCACACGGGCCGTTCTTCCACCTCCTGGAATGTCCCCCACCTATTTACGCACTGAAATCATAGGGACCTCATTCCTGGTTTGGTATTTGTTCTCTTTTAGCACATCCGCCATTGGATTTTTGCCTCCCCAGTGAGAAGTGAAGTCTGGTCCTGTCTGCTTACACATTCCTTGCATGACACACAATGCTGTGTATACAGCAGGCATCCAGTTAGTGCTCCCTGGGTCACAAATGGCTGAATCTGATTGGGTTAATTGTCAGTGTGGGATAGTTCCATAAAGGCTTCCAAGGCAAGACTGTATTCCCTGGGATTTCCCCAGGATGAGGGTGGGTGAAGGGGGAGTGTTGCAGCTGGGTGCCCCAAGCCCCTGCAGACTCAGCCTGGGAGCTACAGGCCTCTTGACCACAGTCCCCAGCCCTCTGCAAGTGCCATGGGTGGCTCTCATCATGATGGGATGGCTCAGAAACAGGAGGCAGCAGAGGCTGAACATTCTACCCCATAGTACATCCAAAGGGCAGAGGGCTTTTACAACTCTGTGTGTGTGTGTGTGTTGGTAACAACTTTACTGAGGTATATTTTATATATCATAAAAAATTCACCTATTTGTGTACAATTCTTTTTAGTAATCTTACCAAGTGGTGCAACCATCACCATAAATAAGTTTTAGAATGCTTCTATCCCCCACAGTAAAGGTCCCTCATGTCTGTTTATTGTTAATGTTCGTTTCTACTCCAGCATCAGACAACCACTAATCTCTTTTCTTGTGTCTATAAAATTGCCTTTTCTGGACATTTCATACAAGTGGAATCATACAGTATGTGGTCTCTTGCACCTGGTTTCTTTCCCTGAGCACAAATGGGGCTCGTTCATGTGGTAGGGCACGTCAGTGGTTCTTTCCTGAAATCATTGCTGAGTACTATTCCATTAAGTGGATGTATATTCACCAGTTATTGGACATTTAGGCTGTTTCCAGTTTTCTACTATTCTGAATAACACTGCTGCCAACATTCATGCACAAGTCTTTATGTACAATAGGTTTTTATAGTATTTCTTTTGGCTATATTCCTCAAAATGCAATTGCTGGGTTCTATTGGAACTCTGTGCTTCACATTTTGAGAAGCTGTCAGCCTGTTTTACAAAGTGGCTGTGCCATTTTACATTCTCAGCAATGTATGAGGGTTCCCATTTCTCCACATCCTCACGCCAATATGTGTCATTGTCTGTTTCAGCTATTGTAACCCGTGGGTGTGAAATGACATTCTATTGCATTTTCGATTTGTGTTTTTTGACTGACTAATGATACTGAGCCCCTTTTCATGTGCTTACTGTCCGTTTGCATATCTACTTTGGCAAATGTCTGTTCATATCATTTATCGACCAAGTATTAAATTCTTTTTGATGTTATACTATCTAGATTTATGTTCTTAATTTCATTTTTAGATTGTTCTATGCTGTATGCAAAAATATGGTCAATTTTTGTGTATTGATCTTCTATCCTGTGGCCTGGCTGTACTTGCTTATTCGTTCTAGTGGTACTTTATAGACTGTTCAGTATTTTCCACATAGATCATGTTACCTGAAAACAAAGGCAGTTTTACTTCTTTCTTTCCAATATGAGTGTCTTTCATTTCTTTTTTGTGCCTTATTGCTGTGACTAGAATCTCTAACACTGTTGAACAGAAGAGGTGAGTGATGACACTCTCTCATCACTCCTGATCTTACATGGAAAGCATTCAGCCTTTCACCATTTTAGTATAATGCTCACTGCAAGTTTTTTGTAGATGCCTTTTATCAGGCAACCAGGTGAGTAAATTCAATGCATCTTCCTCCCTAATTGCATGGATATGAGCAACAAAAGCAGGCTCAACAGGAGAACCAGTCTTTCTGTACAGAGTGAATGGTGGTAGCTCAGGCACACCAACCAACCGATTTGTCCCCATGGCCATTGACTTACCATTTGCTGCAGCTACCAATCAAGTCAGGCATATCCTCCTTTGTTCCTTTGGCATTCCCTGGGGAGACACTTACGGACAAAACAATCTGGATGCTCAGCTGGGCTGTGCACTGCTGAGTGGTGAGTCACTCAGCCTCCTTAGGAGCCAACTTCCACATCAGTAAAACAGGAGCAATGACTCCTTTCCTGCCTACCTTCCAGCTTCAAAGGGGCCAAAGCAGGTAGAAGAATTTCATAATTGATGTGAGGGGTCACTATCATTTTTTAAGGGGTAGGTAACATGTCAAACTCATAGGAATAAAAATAATCTAGAGGAGCTTTCTCCTCTAATTTACTGAGAATCACAGACCCCTCGCCAATGCGGAGATCCTGTTAGTCCATCAAGATGCCTCCCCTTGTGGAGAATGGCTGGACGTAGCCATGAAATGGAGAGGGAAGGAGGGCAGCTGAGAGCCAGGGAGGAGTCTGGAAAACTCCATCAGAGGGTGCGGTGGCCACTCCCTCAGTCAGCGGTTGAGTCCTTACTCCTTGGCCTCTCTCTCCCAGGACTGTGTCTGGCTGCCCCTAGGCGGAGCGTTCGATGGTGCACTGTATCCAAACCTGAGGGCACAAAATGCATCCAATGGCAAAGGAGCCTGAAAAAAGTGGGTGGCCCTCCTGTCAGCTGCATAAAGAGAACCTCCTCAACCAGGTGTATGGAAGCCATTGCGGTGAGTCAGTGCCGGGTGTTGGTTGGGACCACGCTGAATGGAAGGGAGAGGGAAATGGAAAAACATAGGCCATGCTCTCCCCTTACTTCCTCTGCTTCACCTTTTGGGCAACTGTCAGTTGGAGCCGTCCTCTCTCTCAAGGAATTGTGCTATTTTCAGAGCAGAAAGAAAGGAGCTTAAGTGGAGAGACCATGTGTGGGGAACCTGGGGCCTCCACAGAAACTGTTAATAACAACCGTTCTGAAATGAAACGTAAGCAGTTGTATTTGATGAATACATAGCATTGGCGAAAAACAAGGTTACTCAGAGAGAGAAATCCTCCCTAAGAGTCATGACCTCTAAACCCCGTGAGAAAGAAGCTTGTCCTGGTCACCATCACCACATCACATGGCTAGAGCAGGACCTGCCAGGGTGCCAGGCATTGGAAAGACTTTTGTCCAAGACAGTTTCAGAGAGAGAGAAAAGGGTATCGTGACTTGTGTATGATTTCTCATTCCTTTTATTTTTTGAGAGGTGTAAGATCTACTGAAATAATATTTACTCATTCATTCAACAAATATATTCTATGTACCTGCCACATAATCATGTGTACTCACCTCCAGCACAGTGGACAATTTGCGTAAAAGTTCCCAAGGCAACCTCATAGGATTACCTTATAAATACAGTGGAGTATTAGGATAGTACTTAGGGAAAAATCTAGTTTAATCAATGTTTTAGGCTATGTTTTTACAACTATTACCTGCATGTAAACAGCACCAGCAGCTGGGCGCGGTGGCTCACACCTGTAATCTCAGCACTTTGGGAGGCCGAGGTGGGAGGATCACCTGAGGTCAGGAGTTTGAGACCAGCCTGGCCAACATGGTGAAATCCCATCTCTACTAAAAATACAACAATTAGCCGGGCCTGCTGGCAAGCATCTGTAATCCCAGCTACTTGGGAGGCCAAGGCAGGAGAATTGCTTGAATCCGGGAGGCAGAGAGTGCTGTGAGCTGAGATTGTGCCTTGCACTTCAGCCTTTGCAACAAGAGTGAGACTCCATTTCAATAAATAAATAAATAAATAACAGCACCAGCATCTCTTACTTGTTTAAAATGCAGATTCCTAGGCTCTATTCTAACCTACTCAATCTGAATATATGTGAAGGAAGTCACAAAATCTGCCTTTTAAAATAAAATCCTGTCTACGGCCATTCCACCCTGAAGGCATCCTATCTTATCTGATCTCGGAAAATAAGATTTCTGTTTGAAATCACTACTACATAGCATTCACTCAAATAAAGTTGATATAGATTAAATGGTTAAAAATAAAATTCATATCATTGAAAAACTAGGGGGCAGTTTAGGAGAACTATATAGGAAATAGAAATCTCTTAAACAACGAACTACATCATGAAACAAACAGACATTCTAAAATACAGAAAATGTAATTCATAGCCCGTAGAAAATAATTTTTAAAAAAATTTAGAAAGCACCCGAATGAATGTATATGCACCAGCTCTGGTACATGATTCCTATTTACACTCTATAAAAGAATAACTCAAATTGGAAAAAAATGTAGAATCATAGAAGAAATATGATATGAACAGGGTAACTGGTAAGAAGGAATTCATAATTAAGACAAAATACTTGTGAGATGTTCCCCTTACTAATCAGACCTAAGCAGTTTGTTAGTACTTGAATTTTCTAGTAATATCAGTAGTAATATCAGTTAACAAATAGAATGATAGCCTGCCCTGCTGGTGATTGGACAGTGAGGCTGGTCCTCATGGTCAATGCCATCCTAAATTGGCATCACAAATCTTCTGGAAGCAGAATGGCAGCGGCAGCCAGGGTCACAAGGAGTAACATGGTCCTCATCTTGGGGCTTCCACCCTCAGGTGCCTACCCAAGGACACAAGTGGCCGCAAGGAAAAACGCTGAGGACAATATATTGATGAAAGCACAGTCTTCACAGGCAATAGCTAGAAATAAACCAAGTGCTAGACATTGGGAGAAATAATTCAATACGCGATAGAACACCCACATTATGAGAAAACGTTATGCTGTCAACAAAATTAATAAAGGCTCTGGAGAAGTTAGAAAATGTATGCAGCTTTAGAGGAATAAGCAGTCGCCAAAATCTGATCTGTCTCAGGGGTCCCCACCGCCTGGCCGCGGACTGGTGCTGGTTAGTGGCCTGTCGGGAACTGGGCTCACGGCAGGCGGCGAGTGGTGGTTCAGTGAGCATTACGGCCTGAGCGCTGCCTCCTGTCAGATCAGCGGCAGCATTAGGTTGTCATAGGAGTGTGAACCCTGTGGTGGACTGCACATGGGAGGGATCTAGGCTGTGCGCTCCTTATGAGGGTGCAGTGATCACTCCCTCAGTCAGTGGTTGAGTCCTTACTCCATGGCCTCTCTCTCCCAGGACTGTGTCTGTCTGCCCCTAGGAGGAGCATTAGACGGCATAATTGTGGGCTCGTGGCTCTGCAAAGGGGCAGACGGAATTGAAAGCTCTCAGCCTGGACAAGAGGGACAAAATCAACCCATCCTGATAAGTCTCCAGTGGGAAGGGGGAATGCTGTGCCGCAGTCTCTCAAAGCGCACATGTGTCCTCCTCTCATGGGTCTAATTATGAGAGTCTAATGCCTGATGATCTGAGGTGGAACAGTTCCATCCCGAAACCATTCCCTATCTGTCTTTGGAAAAATTATCTTCCCTGAAACTGGTCCCTGGTGGCAAAACGTTGGGGACCACTGATCTATCCCACATTGCAAACCAAAGAAACATGTAATCATGTGGGAAGCAATGTGCTGGAGTGGAGGAACATGGCTTCTTACAATAATTTTAGGATCTCTTAATAGCTATATTTTCTAGATGATAAAACGGAACTTAAAAGAAATGAATCTGGAGCAAAAATAGGGGAGAGAGCATCTAGAAAAACAACTTCAAATCTAGCTGACTGTGAAGGATGTGATCAGGAGAGTGTCACAGGCAGGCAGAGGAGAGAGAGGGCAGGCCCTGGTCTCAGGAGTCAGAGGGCTGGCGCTCACTGTCCCAAAACAGGGTCCTTGGCTCTCACCATCACTCAAAGGATGTGAATGGATGTGATGGAAAACGGACTTCTTTGAAGACCCCACCAGCCACGGAGACTTTCTGAGGTCCTGAGGTCCTTCTTGCTAGGTTTGGGGAGTTTTCTGCTGAAGCTGGCCCGGCCTCTTTTCCTTCAGACAAACAAGGCTGATGCTGTGACCCTCGATGGCGGTTTGATATATGAGGCAGGCCAGGCCCCCTACCTACTGCGACCGGTAGCAGCAGAAGTCTACGGGAGCGAAGCGCGTAAGTTCTGCCTGGGGACCCAGAAGCCACGGTGGCCCCCCGGCCTGAGACCTGAGCTGTGCGGAGTGGGAGTGGAGGGACATGTGGAGGTGGAGTCTCAGTCACATCACACGTGCAGGGAATGGAGTCGCTGGGCTCCGGGCCAGATGAAGGCTGTTCCTGACGCTGACCCATGAGAGGAGGACACACATGAGCTGCGAGGAGACCACAGCACGGCAGAGACTTACAGGACGGGTTGATTTTGTCCCTCTTATCTAGGCTAAGAGCTTTCAATTCCGTCTGCCCCTTTGCAGAGCCACGAACCCACTATTACGCCGTGGCTGTGGTGAAGAAGGGCGGCAGCTTTCAGCTGAACCAACTGCAAGGTCTGAAGTCCTGCCACACAGGCCTTAACAGGACGGCTGGGTGGAACGTCCCTATAGGGACGATTCGTCCATTCTTGGACTGGTCGGGCCCACCTGAGCACCTTGAGGCAGGTAAGCTGGTTGGGGATAGTGAGCGACCTCAGGTGGGGGCCTCCACTCCAGCTGTAAGCACAGGCCACTCAGATCACGCAGGTGGACACATGGGATGAATCAAGGTGTGGGTGAGGCTGGCCGGCTTATAACATCCTGCCGGCAGGATCCGTTGCCCCCACAGCCCTTGGGAGGCACCGCTGAGTCTGCTCTCAGCAGGGGTGCGTGTCTCGAGCTCCCAGCCCCACGACAGAGGCTCTCCTGCAGGGGTGGAGGAAGGGGCCCTGCCCACGGGAGCTCAGGCTGGGGCGTGGGGATGGGGGGGTAACCTGCTGTGGCCAGGGTTGGCTCACACTCTGTGGTCCATTTCTCTGTGTTTAACAGCCGTGGCCAGGTTCTTCTCAGCCAGCTGTGTTCCTGGTGCAGATAAAAAACAGTTCCCCAACCTGTGTGACCTGTGTGTGGGGACAGGGGCAAACAAATGTGCCTTCTCCTCCAAGGAACCGTACTTCAGCTACTCTGGTGCCTTCAAGTGAGTGACCCTGTCCTCTTCTCTTCAGTGGCCAAGTGTCCCGTGGCCTCGGGCCTGGAGGCCTTTTCTCTATTGCCACACAGACCCCATTCTGCTCGCAGGGACCAGAGAGGAGGCCTGGTTTTCCTACTGCTGTGTGTCCAAAGAGTGCACAGACCCACCCAGTGCATGTTCCCCCACAGCCCTCCAGGCCCACCTGTACCCCCACCTCTCACCAGCCCCATAGGCAGTCACTGCAGCTGTGGGCCCCCCTGTCACCTCAGAGAACCCAGAATCCAACTTGGATCCCCTGTTGTCCTGGGTTCCTCATACTAATTTCTGCCCCCTCCCTAACCACAGCAGGATAGAAGGTGTCTTGTTGTGAGATGTCCAGTCCTGGCTCCTGGTTGGGCAGGATGGCTTCAGTGTCCAGGCTGATGTCCTTCTGCCCACCTGGGCCTCTCCCCACTGCTGAAGGACAGTGAGCAATGCCTGACTCACCCCCACCCTCTCTGCCCTCATGCAGAGACTGAACTCTCCCCTTTTCCATTCTGCCCGCTGGCGCTCGGGTATTTTTTGCAGAGGGAGGCCTCTGTGCTGCCCCACTGGCCAGGGCACACTTGAACACTCAGTCCTGAAGGAGAGAGCCGCATGGCCAGGGATGCTAAGCCTTTACCTTCTGGGGCGGGGGCTTCAAAACTCCCTTTTATATAGAAAAAAAAGTTCTGTCCTCTTAGCCCTCAAAGCAGAAGATGGGGGCCTCTGGCCAGCCCCTGAGCCCTTCTTCAGAGTCTACCTGGAGGGGCCCTGCCTTTCCAGCTGGGATGCCCCAATGCCTCAGAGCTCTGCCCTCCAGGGAGCACAAACCCACAGGTGCTGAGTGCCAGGGCCACTGTTCCCCAGGAAAGGGCCAGGGAGGGGCTACCCCTGATACTTTTTCTCTTCTCACAGGTGTCTGAGAGATGGGGCTGGAGATGTGGCTTTTATCAGGGAGAGCACAGTGTTTGGTAAGAGCAGGGGAAGGAGCTGTGGGTACTGGCCCCTTTTATCTTACTTGATCGTGACTCTGACCTCTGAGCTAATTAGATTCCTCAGTTCATCGCAGACCATTTTCAAGATTCCTATAGGGCACAGCTCCGATTTTATGATATTTCATATTTCTTTAAATCTCCCGTGCCCACTGCCTTTCTTTCCTCCCACATGCCAAGCTGCTTGGCAGTGCATCCTCTGAGACATATATGTGCTTGTGCAGAACGGATTGTGCTGGTTTGTGTTTCTGGGTTCTGAGTTTGTAGAGGTTTTACTGAGCATTAGAAACCCTGCTGCTCCTAAGGTTTTCTGCTCAGCATTCTGTTTTCAAGATTTCTTGGTATTGCTGTATACATGTCTAGCTCAGCAGTCCTAACAGCTGAGGAATGTTCGGTGAAATACGTCCACATTCTACTTCTCCACCATGACAATGACGGACGGAGGCTGTGCTCTCCTTCCCTCTACCACATGCAACCACATGACTGATACCTTCACCTGTGTTCCCTCACTCCTGCTGGACAGTGTCCCTCCTGGACCTGTACTGAAGCACAATTGTTGGGTGTGTATAGGCTGAACACACTGCACCCAGGACCAGTGGACACAAGCCCACTACATTCCATGCAAGACCAATAGAGACAGGGCCACTATATTCCACCCAGGACCACCAGAGAAAGGGACAGACCCCACATCCACACAGGACCACCAGAGACAGACCTCGCATCACACAGGACCACCAGAGACAGACCCCACATCCATCCAGGATCACCAGAGACAGACCCCACATACACCCGGGAGCACCAGAGACAGACCCCACATCCATCCAGGATCACCAGAGACAGACCCCACATCCACCCAGGACCACCAGAGACAGACCCCACATCCACACAGGATCACCAGAGACAGACCCCACATCCACCCGGGACCACCAGAGACAGACCCCACATCCACCCGGGACCACCAGAGACAGACCCCACATCCACCCGGGAGCACCCGAGACAGAGACAGACCTCACATATAGCTTGCAGTTCCTCCTGGAGTTGGCTCATCTAGGCTCTCTTCCACTTCCCTTTCCCTGCAGAGGACCTGCCAAGCCAGGCTGAAAGGGACCAGTATGAGCTGCTCTGCCCAGACAACACTCGGAAGCCAGTGGACAAGTTCGAGGAGTGCCACCTGGCCCGAGTCCCTTCTCATGCCGTTGTGGCACGAAGTGTGAATGGCAAGGAGGATGCCATCTGGGAGCTCCTCCGCCTGTCTCAGGTATCTTCACTGGCAGCCCTCTCCACTTGCTTGGATTTGGGGGGCAAAGGGCAAGTTTCTTTACTTCCCTGACTTCTGCCACTGTACAGGTCCCTAGCCTTGCTGCAGGATAGCACACTAAAGCATTGGGCTGCTTGCCCAGCCTGTACTCTGGACAGCAGCAGCAATGAAACCCCCCTGCCACACCGACTGACAGTATCGTGTGACGGGAGCAGAAGCAGGGGGACGTTGATGCAGTCTCCTCGGGGTTCTAAGGTGCTTGGGCCTAGCAGCTCTTCAGAGAATGAGCCATAGCTGAGCTTGCGTCTCAGGAATGGCACGAATCCCTCTGCTGGAGGGTTTCAACTGAGGCCCCTGCTCTCAGAACAATCCCAGTTTCAGACACTCTTCTTTACCATCATTTTTTTGTTGTTGTTTCTTCCCTATTTACCATTGACACCATGATTCTATTTTTTCTTACTTAGGAAAAGTTTGGAAAGGACAAGTCACCGGAGTTCCGTCTCTTTGGCTCCCCTAGAGAGGAGAAGGATCTGCTGTTCAAGGACTCCGCCATCGGGTTTTCCAGGGTCCCTGCGAGGATAGATTCTGGGCTGTACCTTGGCTCCGGCTACTTCACCGCCATCCAGAACTTGAGGAAAAGTGAGTGAGCCCAGGAGGGTCCGAGGGCCACCTGGCGGTGTCTTTTACTTCCCAGGAGGTGGCCCCACTTTGTGGTGGTCACTCCTCCATTTCCCAGCCACTGTGGGGTCATCGTGGAGGTTTGATGCAGGTGCGAGTGTCTTCTGTGGAATAAGTCAGGTGTCTCTTAAAGAATATCCTGGCCACCTGATCAGTGCCCATCAGGCTCCCCAGGCCCGGCAGAAATATCAATTTGCCTCCTATTAAGTGAGAAACATGAACATGAACAAAGAGAGCCAGGGCCCCTCCTGGATGAATCTGGAGGCCTGGTGAACACCCCGCTTCCCAGGCCCAGGCCTTGAACTTAGTTGGGGACACCATGGTGGGGGACCTCAGCCATGGCTTCTCCTCTACTGGGGGACTGGGGGTGGCATCTGGGGGAATCCAGATGCTGCACTGTAGTTACTGGTGGTGATTGCAGGCCTTAGGGGAAGTCAGGGCTGGGCTCAAGGTCCCCTAGGCCAACTCTTGGGGCTGTCACTGGTCTCTGGGTCATGGAGCTTTTATCCTCAGAGTCAGAGACAATAGGCACCTCCTTACACTAAAGATTGATGGATGGATTAGAAGCCAGGGAACTTCTCCAAAGGAACAGAAATGGGAAACACAGGGAGCTCCGTGGGCCTGAAGAAGGGGTTTGGAGGTGAGACTGGAGGAGGAGAGGGCATGGCTCCATACATCCACACGTCCACATGTGCACACATCCACACGTCCACACGTCCACACATGCACATGTCCACACATCCACACGTCCACACATGCACATGTCCACACATCCACACATTCACACGTCCACATGTGCACACATCCACATGTCCACACGTCCACACGTGCACATGTCCACACATCCACACGTCCACACGTCCACACGTGCACATGTCCACACATCCACACGTCCACACAGGCACATGTCCACACGTCCACATGTCCGCACGTCCACACGTGCACATGTCCACACATGCACACGTCCACACGTCCACACATCTACTGTAGCTCCTGTCCCAGGGAGGGTCTGGTCAGGACCCCAGCTATGGGAAGGGTGGACAACCTGGCAAGGCTCGGGGCGCCTGACCAACCTGCTGTCTTCCCTTTGGCAGGCAAGGAGGAGGTGGCCGCCCGGAATGCGCGGGTTGTGTGGTGTGCGGTGGGCGATCAGGAGCAGCGCAAATGTAGCCAATGGAGCAGCCTGAGCGAAGGCAGCGTGACCTGCTCCTTGGCCTCCACCACGGAGGACTGCATCGCCCTGGTGCTGGTAGGGGTTCCGTCACGGGCAGGTGGCGGCCCCATGGAAGACCCAGGGCCTGGGCATCTGCTTAAAATGAAGTCAGCAGTCAAAGAGGCCGTGGGGGGCCCGGGAGAGGCAGGGACGCCTGGAGAGGTGTGCTCAGGGCCACACACAGTTTTAGGTTCAAAAAGCAGCTTACTGTGAGTTTCCCACTCCTCAGGTTATAAGAACAACACAGGATTATTGTGAGGAATTTAGAAAATATGTAAAGGTACAATGTTAAAACAGAACGACAACAAACCCCCAGACCACCTGTGGTCTCACACAGAGGGACAGACAGGGTTACAGTCTGGCTAATTCTCCATTCCAGTATTTCTGTGCGTGTCTGCAGATACGCACGCAGCGATAAGCCAGTGTTTCAGTTATGTCATTAAGCCCTTTTCACTAAGCAGCATATGATGTACATTCTTCCACATGAATATTTACTCTTGGAAAACATTAATTTTTTTTTTTTTTAAAGAGACAGATTCTTGCTCTGTCACCCAGGCTGGAGTGCAGTGGTACAACTGCAGCTCACTGCAGCCTGGCACTCCTGGGCTCAAGTCATCCTCCCACCTTCACCTCCCATGTAGCTGGGGCTGCAGGCACACGCCAGCACGCCGCCCGCGTAGTTATTATTATTATTTAATAATAATATTAAATATTAATTATTAAATATTTAATATTAATAAAATTAAATATTATTTAATAATAATATTATAAATAATAATAACAAAGTAGAGACAGAGTCTCCCTTTGTTGCCCAGCCTTGTCTCAAGCTCCTGGGCTCAAGCAGTCTTCCTGCTTCGGCCTCCCAAAGTGCTGGGATTACAGGCATGAGCCACTGCGCTCGGACGAAAACATTTTTTAACCCTGCTTCCAGGATACCTTTTATGTGAACGTGGCTCAGTTTAGTCATGGCGCCTTCCTCTTTGTCCCGTACATTGCTATTATCAATAACCCTGTGGGGAGCATTCTCGAGAATTCTTGTCCACATCTCTATTTTTAATATAGCTGTAAAAAATACTACGAGGTCAAAGAGGGAGTTTCTACTCCCGGTGAGTCCACAGTCCTGTGTTGTAGTCTGGACTTGTTCATTCTGGTGGTGGGCCAATATGACGACTTCAGCCCATTTGTTGGACAACTTCTAGGTAGCACCTGGGGTGGAGCGCTAATGAGTTAGATTAGATGAGGCCAGCTGTTCCCATCTGTGTCCTCGGTGAGTGAGACTGATCCAGGAAGGTGTCCCCAAAGTGCCAGGGGCACAGAAAAGGTTGTGCCCAGAGGAGAGAGGGTTGGTGCAGCCTGTGAATTGATAGCATAGAAAGCAGGCAGGGCTGGGAGAGAATTAGTGGTGCACGTGGCGTTTCCTCTGGGTGCTCAGTTCCAACAGTCCCTCTCTTTCTGCTGTTTCACCGATCACCTGAGAGAAAGCCATTCTCTCAGGGAGCTGTAAAGACAGGCAGGACGGGATGCAGCCTCAGTGCGGTGCTGGAGATCTGCTCTGTCTTTGCAGAAAGGAGAAGCTGATGCCATGAGTTTGGATGGAGGATTTGTCTACACTGCAGGCAAATGTGGTTTGGTGCCTGTCCTGGCGGAGAGCTACAGTAAGCGGGGTCAGCATCCTCTGGCCTGTTCCCTCTGGGTCATGGGAGTGGGGCAGTGAGTAATCCCACTCGACGAATGCCGGTGAAACATTACGATGGACATTCAAAAGGGAGAATCAGGGAAAGAAGAAAGGAAAGGGGCCATGTTACCCACAGAGCCTATCGTGTTGAGAACTAACAATGGACAGATTGGTTTTATCTTCTTAATTTTTCAGAAAGTCTTAGTGCAGTATAACATACAAACAGAAAAGGGCACGTAAATGTGTAGCTCCTGACATTTCACACCTATACACTGCATGCACTCGGGCCTGATAAAACATGGCAAGCTTCAGAAGCCCTCTGTGTCCTTTGTCACCTGCCCTCTTGCTCCTGCAAGGGAAGCCTCTCTCCTGACTTCTCAGGGCGCAGATCAGTTTGCCTGTGTTTTCAACTTTATGTTAAAGGAGTTGACAGCACGTGCTTTTGATCGTTATGCTTTTCATCCACCTGAGTGTGTAGCTGTAGACTGTTCAGCCTCGTCGGTGTGTAGTGTTCTGCTGTGTGAGTCTACTGTGGTTATTCAGGCGTTTGAGTGTGGATGGGCATTTGCGCAGTTTCCAGTTGGTGGCTGTTGTGAATCGTCCTGCTGTGAATCTCTGTGCCATGTCTTTTGGTGAACGTATAGATGCATCTCCCGCATGGAACTGCTGGGACGGTCTCTTTGGATTTGATTCTACATCATGGAGATTTAAGAGCTTGTGACTTCTCACTACCTCTGAATGGGTAATGATGTCTTCCTTGTCTTTATTCTTTCAGAGTCCCCAGAACGCAATGACCCTGATCTTAAATGTGAGGATAGACCTGTGGAAGGTGAGTTGGCATTAGCCACTTTCCAGGTCAAGGAGAAGTTCTTGTTGCTGGAAGAGGAAGTGGCAGGAGCTATAAACAAACAGAAAGAGTTACAACCTCAGAAGCTATAGGTACTTTTAAGGGTGCAGATATTTCACAGAGGAATAGCTCTAATTAATGTTTATATAGATCTTCACACTTGGTAAAGAACATCCATATAGTCCCTCATTGTGTCCTGGTCATGTGGAATAGGGGGGTGCTGCTTCCTATTTTATGGGGATGAGGAAACAGTGGCACTGAGAGTCCCCGAGTGCCCAGGATCTCACTCACAGCCACAGGTAATACTGTAGTAGATCCTGGTCTTGACCCAGGGTCCCTCGTGTCAAATCCAGTGCTCTGTGCACCACTCCCCCTGTCCACCAGTGCTGGTGCCTGCTGAGTTTCGGAAGAGACTTGCCCTTGGTGGGTGTCTGTCAGATGCAGCCTCTCAGGAGGACAATGGCAACCATGTCGAGTTCAACCAGTGCAGGGCTGGTTCAGACTCAGCTCAGGACAGTCCCTGGAGACACGCTGCCCGCACCCACACAGCAGTCAGTCGGCTGCATGTTGGCACTCTGGCCTGATGCACACGGGCTGGTGATTTACGCACTGTTAGGGTCACTCTTGCTGTTTAGTGTTTGTTGCTTTCGTAGCTTACACTGAAAGATGCATTGCTGGTTTGTAACTCAGGGACACTGTGTGGCTGGTTGAAGACAGTCCCCTCTAATCACTTAAAGGGTCAGCTTTTTTTACTGTTTTATTTCATAGCTCAGATCAATCTCACCTTAACATAAGGCGGCAGCTTATGCTTTCTCAGTCTACCTAAAAAGGCCAGTTATTTGCGGGAATCATGGCCTGCTGTTGCTTCGTGGCCTGTTTTGGCCTGGGCTGCAGACAGCTGCACTGGAATCCATATGCTAGGCCTCCTGGAGGTTAAGACTTCTTCTTCTGCCGTCTGTTGCGCCAGGATATCTTGCTGTGGCGGTGGTTAGGACATCTGATGCTGGACTTACCTGGAACTCTCTGAAAGGCAAAAAGTCCTGCCACACCGCCGTGGGCAGGACTGCAGGCTGGAACATCCCCATAGGCTTGCTCTTCAACCAGACAGGCTCCTGCAAATTTGGTAAGGAGTCCTGAGGGTGCGGTGGGTGGGCCACCGTGGGGGCTAGGCACATTGTGCTGTGAAGCCTTAGGGAAGGGAGGGAGGGCATTTGCAGGCTGATTGTGGCCTGCAGGTCTCTTCTAGCATAAGCAAGTTCTCACTGTGGCTGCCCCTGGAGTCGTGGGTACTCTAGGGGTTTCCCTGCACAGCACTTCCCATGTCCCACTCACCCTACCCCAACATTAAAGATGGGATATCTGCCTATTTCTCTGCACCCTAAGAATAAATGCAAGTTCCAAGATGTACAAATGTTTTTTATACCTCTTGGCGCTCCAGACCTAGATTCCTCTTAAGCCCTGGCTTCCCAGCTTGGGGAAAGGCATCTGCCTGCCTGGTAAAAGGTGACCCCTGTTACTAAGCGAAACTGACTGCTTACTCCACACTGCAAAGGAGCCTCAATAAGACCTCAAGGATCTGGCTCTACCTGCTTCTGAAGTTTTCTGTCCTCACCACACCCTACACCCATCTTCGCCAGCCTAAGCCGTGCCCTGCCCGCCGTGGGCCCAGTGCTGTGGTGCATAGCGCATCCTCAACGTGGCCCTCCTCTTGTATGGGCATCTCCAAGAGCGGGGGCTCCACTGTATGGGTTTTTGATCCTGGCTGGGGCAGGCTTTCATGTGGCTCTGCTCCTTACCAGCTCCATGGTAGCCGCTCAGCTGTAGAGAAACTGCCAGGCTGGGGTGGGCACCCCCAGGTTTTCGAGAGGTTGACACATAGTGTGGTTCTTCCAGCAGCAGGGGTTGTGAGAATCTGATAATGGGTGATAATGCTCAGTGGGGCTGAGCTTTCTTGTCACCTTTGTTTATTCTTTCTTGGGTTAAATCACACAACAGGTTAATTCAGATTAGGTTCAGCTGCAAGGAACAGAAAACTCCTGAAATAGTAGAGGCTTAAACAAGAGAGAAGTTAATTTCTGTGTCACGTAAGTGAAGTCCAGAGGTGGCTGCCTGTGGCAGGTATGAAGACAATATGGTGTCTGGAACCTGGGCTTTAAACATCTGGCTACTCTACCGTTTGTGTGGCTTCCGTGCCCAGGGTTACCTCATGGCCCACGTTGCATCTGGAAGTCCAGTCCCTGCTTCTGCATTCCATGTGCAGGATGAAGAAAGAGAAGGAGAAACGGGGGCAAAAGGCGTGTGCCAACTGTCTTTTAAGGATGTTTCTGAGAAGCTGGCACCCAACACTTCTGCTGATATTTCACTGGCCAACAGCTACCCATATGAACATATGAGCCCCAGGAAATCTGATAAGTTTAGTCTTTATACCAAAAGGCCAGGCACCCAGATACAAAGCAGGTTTCCATTACTGATAAAAACAGAGTCAGATCCTGGACTAGGCAACTCTCAGGCTCTGCTGCACGGGCTGTCACAGTCATCAGCTGAGTCCCCGGCTCGAGGCTGTGATGACGGGACCCTCTGCATAGTCACGGTTCTCATCCCCAGCCTAGTTGGGTGCCATCAGTGCCTACAGTCTGAATGAAGCTTTTCTGGTGGGACCTGTGTTGGTGACAACATGTCACTTTATGATGGTGAGTGTGTTCTGTCTCGATTGCTGTCCTGGGAAGTCTAATGAAATGAAACAACCTGCGTCAGCTGTTAGGTGAAGGCTGCTTGTGTTGACTCCAGTCGGAAGAGCTGACTCCCTGTGTTCCTTCTCTCCAGATGAATACTTCAGTCAAAGCTGTGCCCCTGGGTCTGACCCGGAATCTAATCTCTGTGCTCTGTGTATTGGCAATGAGCGGGGTGAGAATAAGTGCGTGCCCAACGGCAATGAGAGATACTACGGCTATGATGGGGCTTTCCGGTGAGTCTGGGCCTGAGCTCCATCAGAATGGGGCCTCACCTCATCCCTCATCATGTCAGCACTGACGTTCTAAGGGGCCAGGTGTGACCTGTCACAGCAGAGTCGGGTCAGCTCATGGCTGGCCCCAGTGAGGGCTCTCCCCACCACATCCACCACCCCAGAGAGTGGAGGCTGACACCAGGGCTGCCTGACCTCAGCTCCACAGTGCTTCTCCCTGTGGCTTTGAGCCACGATCAATAGCGGTAGACCTCAATACCCTCGTCCTGAAAATCAAATGGGTAGAGTGTGGGATCCTAAATGCTTTATACAGTTCCATGTATGGGGAAGAATTCTCTTTCCCATAGCCACCCCCTCTCTTCTCACCTAGGTCACCATTATGTCTTATGTTTCCACTTTATTCTGACTTTGGCCTTAGAAATGGCAAAGAGATAGTAGCATTGCAGTGTTATTCTCCAGTAACAAAGTGAAAAATAAGCCAAAACACAAGTTTCCAGAATTCATAAATTATAACCACTTAGTGATTTGTCCCCACACCCCACGTTTTACAGTGCCTTCATCTGGGCGTCGCTTTTCAGGGGCACCATTTACCAGCGTGAAGGGTACAGAGAGGAATTTCCCCTATTCCTTTTCCTCCATGTGCCACGAGTACATTTCACCACCAGATGGCGTCATGTGTCTGAGGGTGACAGTGGCCAAACTACATGGTCTTTAAATTTTTTAATATAAATTCAACAGCTTTGTTCCAGTGACAGAATGACATAAAAGTGGCTTTTGCTATACTCTGAGTGACTCATTAAAAAAACTCAAAACAAAAAAAAAAGTTTTGTGAATGCATAAAAATATCTTTAAGGGACTATGGGTTTGCAAATGGAAAAAGTGTGATTTTATTCAGAAATACTGAACACATGTCTCATAAGTACACAAAGGAATCACGTGCTCCTGTTTTTTCTTCTTCTTCTTCTTCTTCTTTTTTTTTTTTTTTTTTTTAGACCCGCAGCAAGGTATTTGTTCATTGGAAACACCTACATTTTAATATTCCTACTTATACCAGAAGAAATTTCCTTGTCTTTTGTTTAAATTATATCTCGAATCTAAATTGGAGAAATTTCATTATAAGCTGAAACCAGAATCTTATGCCTTTATTTCTATCATCCTTATAATGCTGGTTCTTAATTTTTAACTTTCTGCTGACTCTGTGCTATAGAAGAAGATCTAGCCTCTCATACTGCCCCCGGCACCTCTTCCACCCCACAACTGCAACTTCAACTCTCTTCAGCACCCAAGGCACTAATGTCATATTCAGTACTTATGACTGTATAAGCATAATTCTCATATTGTATTTCCCTTATTGTACAAACGCTTTGTTTACTCTGGAGTTCATGTCTTTTCTTATTTGCTTAATTTTTTGCACTTAAAAATAACTACCTCATCCCAAAACTCTCTGCTAGTAATATAAATCTCCTAACAACACACACACACACACACACACACACACACACACACACACACACACACTGGGTGCTATCGCAATTTATAATTACTTGGAAATACTGCTCCGGAAGGCGTCCATCTTCCTGCTGCAGTTAGGATTGGTTGCCCTGTAGGCTGCCTGCAAATCTGTGGTCCTGGGGGTCCCGTTGACCATTATTCTGGGGCTTCCCTTTGTCTTAATTCATGTTAGATTTCCTGTTTCCTGGATCACATGTCTTTAGCACCCTCCAGCAGCTTCGAGAGCAAGAGTGAAAGGGAGCTGCTATTCTTTGGGTAATGCAGGGCTGAGGTATCTTTATCCTGCTTTTGAAATGATTTACCTTTTGGCTGGATAACTAAGTCTAGGTTGGAAAACATTCCCCTTAGGACTTCTGGCAGGATTTCTGTATCTGGAAAATGGTAGTGCTAGGTTATTTTGACCAACTCTTCCCTACAAACCAGCAAAAATGTTGGATTGAGTACATATACACACATGAATTCAAATAACATGTTTTTAAAGGCATTGGATAACTGAAAAAAATTAAGGAATTATCAGACTAAGATTAATGAGAATAGGAATTCAGAGAGCTAAATAGAGCCACTTTGTCCTGAGGTCACTTATCTGTTTCAATAGACTTGATCCCAAGAGGTCACCCATACTCTAAGATAAGAGTGAAATTACCAGAAGTAACTTCTGTGTCCACTTCCCGGAGGCTTCAAGTTGCCCGTGTGTTTAGGAGAAGAGCAAGCAACACCATCCCTGAGAAATTGAAGCCATGAACCAATTCTTGCACAGATTTGCAATTTAAACATGTCCTAGGATGGTCCAGAAATTCTCAACTCCTAAGTATTTGTTAAAGTGGTACCAGACTGATGATACCATTAGAAACCGCCCTGGAAGATAGCATCTTTAGTTCTCAAAGATGGCTCGAAACTACTTATTTTTAAATGACAATGAGTAGTACACAGTAAAAAGTAATTATGATATTATTAACTAAACACATTTTAAAAAGCTGCCAAAGCAAAATTCAACATTTTAAAATGTTAGTATTTTAAAAAATGAATAAATGGGGAACTTTCAGGAAGGAAAAAAATTACAGCAATTGAAATTAACTATTCAATTGACCAGCTTAGCACATTATATACAGCTGAAAAGAGAATTAGTGAAGGTGAAAGATATATGAAAAAATTATCCAGAATGTAGCATAGAACACAAAAAGGTGAATGATAAATTCAAAAAATTAAGAGTATCAGTCAATTGTCTTTTAATTTCTAGAGATGTTGAGAAATCTGGTACAGATTTTGATTCCTGATTCCTTGTATATGATTTTCTTTCTTGAAAATTTTTGAGGTATTTTTTAACTTCCAGTGTTCTGAAACTTTACAGTGATATTTCCTTGTGTGAGTCTTCTCCTAATCCATTGATTGGGCACTTTGTGGGCTCTTCTCATCTGGAAACCCAAGTCATTCAGTTCTGGAAAATTTTACTTTGTTATTTCTTAGATGATTTTCATTCTTCTATTTTTTCTGATTTCTCTTTAAAGCTTAATTTTTTAATTATGAACTTTCCTTCATTATCATCTAATTTCCTTGTTTCTTCTTTGTTATCTGCTCTTATCTTCTAGTTTCTGGGATATTTGCTCAGCCTTATGTCATTTTAAGAATTTTTTATGTCATTTTAAGAATTCTTCTAATCTTATGTCATTTTAAGAATTTTCTGTTTTCTAAGAACTCTTCTTGAACTTCCCTCTCCTCTCCCCTCCCCTGCCCTCCCTTCTTCTCCTCTCTTTTCTTTCCCTCCCCTCTCTCCCCTCCTCTCCCCTTTCCTCGCCTCTCTTTTATTTTCTTCTTTTCTTTTTTCTTTTGGCAGGGTCTTGCGCTATCACCCAGACTGGAGTGTAGTGGCATGATCACGGCTCATTGTAGCCTCAACCTCCCAGGTTTAAGCAAGCCTCCCACCTTAGCTTCCCAAGTAGTCAGGACCACAAGCATGCATCACCATGCCTGGCTAATTTTTAAATCTTTTCTTTAGAGCTGGGATATCTCTATGTTGCTCAGGCTGGTCTTGAACTCCTGGCCTCAAGCCTAAGCCTGATCCTCCTGCCTAAGCCTCCCAAAGTGTTGAGATTACAGATGTGAGCTACCACACTCAGCCTGTATTTTCTTTTTAAGAGCTTTTTGTTCTTATTTCATAATGCTGCACCTTCTTTTATTCTCTTTAACAATATTAATTACAGTTTTTCTTTGTTTTATTCTCTTTTCCACATTGTCTCTGTATCCTCTGGGTGTAATTTTTGGTCTCCATTTTTTATGGTCTTTCTTCAAATATCTAAGGATATCTGGTTGCTTGTCCATATTTAAGAGTGAAGCATTACAAGGAAAAGAAAAAAAAAAAAAAAACTATGAAGCACCAGAGCTGACTGTTAGCTCTGTGTCAGTTGCCAAGTCTTGGTGAGCACTAGACCTTACCATAGAGCAATTGGTTTGTGTCAGCATCCAAATATGGGAATCTATAAGTATTTTATTTTGAGTTCATCAGATTTCCAAGAGAAGGAAACTTTCTGCCTGCTTCCTGGGAGGTATAGCCTTGACATCCAGCCGTCTGAAAGCTGAGTGGGGGAAAGGGGTTGTCAGGAACCTCCCAGGAGAGATTTTTCACTCCACCCTGTTTCCAGTGTTGCATCTCTACCATCAACCATATCTGATTCTCTAGCCCATAGAGCTGTTCAGGCTCAACCTCTCTAGCAAACAAACCTTCACCCTTTAGCCAGGGTGAGGGAGGAGTAATCTCCAGCTGCATGGGATATGAGGGAGCCTAAACTGCATCTTATGGAGGCCCTTCCCAGTCTTCCTGTTCCCAGCCACTTGTAATGGTGCCTAGACCTCTCATTGCTGAGCCTTTCTGGAGCCCCACAGTGTACATCCACTTTCTTCTGAGCTTGCCCCGCATCCAGCTGCCATTACGGCTTTCTTTGCTCTGTTAGGTCAACGACTGCTCATTCATTTGCTCTCTAACTTCCAAACATCATCATTAGTATCTTCTCTCACCCTCTTTTATGAGTTTATGGCTTGTAAGAACCCCAGTAATGTCTTTTTCGTAGGGCTTTAAAAGGGGGGCAGGTACACATGTGTTCCATGTGCCGTTGTAAACTGTAACTTCCTAGAAATAGTTGTCTTTTAGATGTTTACTTCTGTATTTCCGTTTTTGGAATGAATATTACAAATATTTACTAGAGTCCTAGTTTCTATTCTCTAATTATGTGCGTATTTTCTGGAACATTTTAGGTGCCTGGCTGAGAATGCTGGGGATGTTGCTTTCGTGAGAGATACCACTGTCTTGCAGAACACCGATGGTAGGTGAAGGCGTTTCCCTTTCTCCTTCAAAGCAGAGTCTTTGGCATCACAACACATTTTAGTGTTGAGATTTGCAATTGGGAAGGTATTATAACATTTTCCAGATTTTTAATTAAAAGAACTCCAAAATTCTTTATGTCAATAGACAACATGAGAACATCTGTAGGCGTCATATTGATTTTGAAACCAAATTCATACACCACACACACACACACACACACACACACACACACACACTTATAGACATACAGAAACTAGCCATGCTCAGTAGCAAATGTCTCCCTGGCTTTGTCTAGTCAACCACGGAAACACACTGTCTGCCCGCAATTGATCATGCATGCGTATTGGAAACTGTAGATGATGCTACAAAACTGGGTGAACATATACAAAGGAAGTTTCCATTTATGAAAAATGAAGTAGAGACCTTCATTTATCCCCATGTGAGCCTTGGTCTGGAGACTCCTTGGAAGTTAGTGGGAACAAAATTACTGGCAGTTGCAGATGATGGAAGATCATCTTCCAGCCAATGTTTGAACAATCACTCTGTCTCTGGTCCTCAGCCATTTGCTACCTTCCAACCTGCATCTGTCTCCTTAACCCCACCTCAGCATCCCCACCCCTCAGTCTTAGCAGGCGACTTGCCATGTTGTTCCCGGAGAAAGAACTGGCTTCACTTTTGGCCTCCCTCCCTCCCTCCATGTCACAACCACTTCTCCCTTCTGCTTCTGCCCCTTCTAGTGTCTCCTGGGATGGAGATTAAAACCAGATGTGTGAATTTGAGATTATTTCAGTATCAAATAGAGGAATCCCAGCTAGATTAATTAATTTTAGCTTTCTCTGGTACTTTACAACTGTATTTTGTTAGAATTGGCTATATATATTTGATAAACCTGTAAAAGTTCCTATCTTTTCCCTGGTTACACTAATAGCATCTGAATATGAAAGGGAAGAGAAAACAATTTCTCCTTGAATGTAAATTCTTTTTCTGGAACTCACTGAAAAATATAGCATAGGTGGAGGCTTTTCTCCTTTAAAAAGAAAAAGCACTTGTAACAGCTTTATTGAGATAGAATTCATATAATATAAAATCCTCCCATGCAAAGTGTACAATTCAGTGATCTCCAGTACATTCACAGAATTGTACAGCCGTCAACACGATCCAACTCTAGAACACTTGCAGCCTCCCATAAAGAAACCCTGGCACCTATTACCAGTCATTGCCCCATCCTCCTTCAGCCCTGGCGACCATCAGTCCACTTTCTGTCTCCATAGGTTGGCCCGTTCTGGACACTTGATATAAATGGGATCATATAGTATGTGGTGGGTTTTTTGAAATGGGGTCTTGTTGTGTTGCTCTTCTTGTTCAATCACTTGAACTCTTGGCTTCAAGTGATTCTCCCACCTTGGTCTTCCAAAGTGCTGGGATTGCAGGCATGAGCCACCATGCCCAGCCTATTATGTGATCTTTTGTGACTGGTGTGTCTCATTGGCTTCATTTTCGAGGTTCATGCGTGTTGCAGCATGTACCAGAACTTCACTCCCTTTTATTGCTGAATAACATTCCATTGCGTGGACACAGCACTAATATTTGGTACATCTGAAGTTTGTGCAGCTTGTGTAGGACAAAGCTCATTCTGTTTCCCTCACATCATCGCAACCCCAATGTGTGCATTTGAGAGGTCGGTGGGATGGCCACACTCAACCAGAAAAGACTTCTTGGCTAAGTGGGGCAGCCATGGCTGATGCCACCTTCTTTTTCTCCCCAGGAAAGGGCACTGAAGCGTGGGCTAAGGATTTGAAGCTGGAGAACTTTGAGCTGCTGTGCCTCGATGGCACCCGGAAGGCTGTGACGGAGGCTAAGAGCTGCCATCTTGCCATGGCCCCAAATCATGCTGTGGTGTCTCGGATGGATAAGGTGGAACGCCTGAAAGAGGTGCTGTTCCAGCAACAGGTATGGACCACAGGGCCTCTAGTGCTTTCTTAGCTGTGTGGGCTCTCGTTAGGTGGGGATATGGCAGAGCTAGGTGCACCAGCCCACTCAAGCCTCTCTAGTCCTTTTGCTTGAAGCTCATGGTGATGGTATTGGCTTCATGCTGTGGGGTTGCCCAGGGTGCCAACAAGAACACCAGAGGCTTTTGACTCCGGGCTTTCTGGGACTCACTCCAGTTCTGCTGGGTCTCTGTGCCCTGGCCTTGCTGCACTCATGGCAGGGCTCAGAGGCTGTCTTTTCCCCTCCTGCTGTTGTCCTGGCTAATGAGGGAGCCACTGAGCCTTCCTCCCACACGCCTTTGTAGAGCGCTTTATTCTGGCGACGTTTCCTGAACCTGGGCTAACTAAACAATGTTCTAGGCCAGGCCTTGAAAACAACAAACCCAGAACTTGCTCTATAGAAGTGGGGCTATCTAAATGTGATTTGAAGGCAATCCCAGAATTTTATTAAAATCTGGGATTCTCTATCAGAACTCCTATTTTTATCTGATAACATCACGCCTCTCTATGTGTGCTTTTAAAGAAAACAACCCTGGAATAATAAGACTGGCTACCATAACTGGCCTTCATGGAGCCCTTACTGTGCACACGCACTGGTGCTGGTGAGAGCCACCGTGACTGACGGGCTTGGGCTCCGTCTCCCCATGTGGGAGCCCTGGACAGAGCAGGAGCTATGTGAGGGAGGCAGGGTGACTGCCTGCACACTGAGCTGGTTAGTGGCAGAGCCTGTGTTTTCCCAGCAGTCTGCCTCTCTAGAACAGCTGCATATTAGAATGTCCTAAGCAATCTATGTGTGAGGGCAGGTCTCAAAACCCCTCAGTTGTCACCTTGTCACCCGTAAGAAGTTTTATGGAAAAAGATCACAGGTTAAGAAGGAAGGAAAGGTGGCAGATGGCAGGAGGTAGGACCAGAGTGGCGTGAAGCCTGGGTGCTGCCCGGGAGAGGGCCTGGCACCAGGAGTGTGGGGTGGGGGAGTCCACTAAGGAGGTGAAATGACTCCAGAACTCAGCTCCTTGTGTTCCATGGTTTTCCCAGGGCTCTTGTTGGATGAAAAAAAAAATACCCTTTAGCCTCCTTTAACCCATAAATTCCTCTTTTCCTTAGCTACTCATTGTCTGCCCTTTTGTCACAGGCTAAATTTGGGACAAATGGATCTGATTGCCCGGGCAAGTTTTGCTTATTCCAGTCTGAAACCAAAAACCTTCTGTTCAATGACAATACTGAGTGTCTGGCCAGACTCCATGGCAAAACAACATATGAAAAATATTTGGGACCACAGTATGTCACAGCCATTAACAATCTGAAAAAGTGCTCAACCACCCGTAAGTAGACCCCCAAAAAACCACCACGGGTGAAGGTCAAGGTTTGTGGGCCAAATAGCATTCCAGGAATGAACATGGGTATAAAATGTTAAGGAAAGATAAATATCTCTGTGTAGTTCAGGAAATTATAATCTCATTGATAAAAGAATTAGAGAATAAAATAAAGCAGTATGTAATATTTTTTTTTAATTTTCGTAGTACTGATAGTGACTGCACTGTCAAAATCTTTGGGAACTGATAATCCATTTTATTTGGTAAAATGAAAGGTGTATATATGTATATGCATTGAGAAATGACAAAACCGACCAGGTGTGAGAGCTCACACCTGTTATCCCAGCACTTTGGGAAGGAGAGGCGAGAGGATGGCTTGAGCCCAGGAGTTTGAGATCAGCTTGGCCAACACAGGGAGACCCTGTCTCTACAAAAATAATTTAAAAAATTAGCCACTGTGGTGTCAAGCACTTGTAGTCCCAGCTGCTTGGGAGGCTGAAATAGGAGGATTGCCTGAGCCCAGAAGGTTGAGGCTGCAGTGAGCCATGATTGCACCACTGCGCTGCAGCCTAGGTGACAAAAGACAAAATCTGATTCTAGACAGTTACCATAGATGCCAACTACAGAGAAAACAAAATCTCAAAAAAATTCAAGTGTAGGAAAACATGTTAGCCAGGGAAATATATTGATACTAATGTAATCCTTTAAAAGTATTTAGAAGCCATCACAGAGTGTTGTAAGGCTCCCAGAGATGACTCTGGGATTTCAGTGTGCACAGCTCCCTGTGTGCTGCTCATCCAGATTCCTATTCCTGGAACCTCACCCAGAGGCAGAGATTGGGGATGCTATTGGTCCAGGGATAGGGGCAGGGCCAGGAATATCTTTATTGGTGGTTTTCAATGAGAGGTAGTTTTGCCCCTGAGCTGATATTTGGCAATGCCAAGCAGCATTTTTGATTCTTACAACATAGAGGGTGCTGCTGGTACCAAATAGGTAGAGGCCAGGGATGCTGCTAAACAAAGCACAGCCAGCCCCCTGCGACAAAGAAGTATCAGCCTCCAAATGTCAATCATGCCAAGGTTGAGAAACCTTTTTCTGTGCTGACCAACAACTCAGGTCACTGCGATACAGGTCAGGACCACCGTCTGAGAAGTATGGCTACAGGGCTCTTCTTGTGAGCAGCCAGCTCAGGACTGCATAGGCCACATGCTTCTTGAGGGCAGGCCTGTCTATCCATGCTGTGTCCCCAGCACTTAGCACAGCAACTCCCACAAAGCAGGTGCTCAATAAGGATTTGTGGACGAGTGAGCGAATCTGCAGGTGAACATAATTGCAAACAGATTCACATTCCAGGAGAAGCTAGAGGACCACCACCAGTATCTTGTGAATTTGAGAATGTGACGGGCGATTCAATGAGAGAGAAGTGTAAGGAGGTTGTGTCCCTCAGGCCAGAGCAGGGAAACACCCGGCTGCTGAGGGCTGGACTCTGGCTCCCTTGAGCGCTGTGTTAGGACTGAGAGAGAGGAATGTGAGTGTGGCAAGCGCTGACTCACAGTGATGGGAGAAGGGCAGAGAAAATTCTTAGTGTCCTCTTGGATTTATTGATTTAAAAAACTGGTTTATTGATTTTAAGAAAAGAAATCAGTTTCTGAATCTCTTGCTCCGTTGTGTCCCACAGCCCTCCTGGAAGCCTGCGCGTTCCTGAGGAAGTAAAACCCCAGAAGACGGCCCAGCCTCCCCTAGGAAGCCTCAGCCATTCGCTGCTCTCAGCCCTTCTCTCCGGGTGTGCTGGGGCCTGGCCTCCCCGGCTGAGGGTGGGGATGGCCCAACCATCTGCTCACAGTTCCCTGCTGTCGTCTTAGCAAGAAATAAAATGAGAAATAGTGTTGATAGTCTCCCCTTGTAAAGCGTTATTCATCTTTTCTAGAATTTTATACTGAAATCACGTGTCTGACAAAATACGTGTACAGTTGGACCTTCCCTTCTGAGTTTTTCAGGTCCCAGTGCCTCCTCTTTCTTGCAGTCTTGGACATGATGCCCAAAGGTCTGGAATTTAAGGTCAGGCCAAGCAATTGTTTTCCAAGCGGATCGGGTTGGTTATTCACATAGTTGTCTCAGTGCACATGCATGTGTGTGCCTGGGAGTGTGTGTGCACATGAGTATGTGCAAGTGTGTGTATGTTCCCAAAGCAGGGCAGGAAGAGCAGGCATAGGAATTGGAACTAGGCCGGGCACGGTGGCTCACGCCTGTAATCCCAGCACTTTGGGAGGCTAAGGCAGGTGGATCACCTGAGGTCAGGTGTTCGAGACCAGCCTGGCCAAGATGGTGACACTCCATCTCTACTAAAAATACAAAAAAATTAGCTGGGCATGGTGGCAGCTGCCTATAGTCTCAGCTACTTGGGAGGCTGAGGAAGGAGAATCGCTTGAGCCCGGGAGGCAAAAGGTGCAATGAGCCGAGATTGTGCCATTGCACTCCAAAGGAATTATAACTGAAATGCGGGGTCTGTTGCCCTTAACTTGCAGAGTCTAATTAACAAAAGCTCAGTGTGGTATAAAGAAAGTGACTTTTATTCCAAAGCTACCTTACGGGAAGAAGTACAGGCTTCCTGCCTTAAGGGTACTGCTTCACCTTTGGAGCAGAAAGCAGAGGCTTTTAAATGGGGGGCCCTGGCATGCAGGGGAGAAGGGAGCAGTGGGGGCCTGTGTACTAGCTTTGGTGCCTTAACTACTGGAAGGTTGAGCTGGTGACTGCTGGTGCCTTTGTGGGGAAAACTAGGTGGTAAAATCAGCCAAAAAATCTCCAGGTGGGAGAGTTTCATAGCAGGCACACTTTGGCTTGTAAATTGACTGTTATATCTCAAGGCAGTCTCTTGGTGGGAGGGAGTTCTGCTCTGGAGCTTCTAACTAAGAGCACATGATTAGATGAACTTGACCTCTGGTGAAAGGGAGGTAAAAGGTTATAATTGCATTTCTAAAGGGCTAAGGAGGAAGCAGAGAAAAGGAGGAAAGAGAAATGAAGAGAGAAGAATTTTGAATAATGATGAGAGAAATGAAGAAGGAATAATTTTCCAGCTTTTTCATTGGTTCTTTGAACCCAACAGGCAAAATTGTCAATGAGAGTGAGACTGTCTACTGTCTGTTCAAGGGCAGAACTCAGACAAGTGTCCTGAAACTCTGCCTCCATCCCGGGGGCAACCATTTGGCCATGTTCCCCACTGTCAGTGACATCAGAAACTCTGCCGCTGCCTGCAAAAGCCTCTGAAGCTGTTAGGAAAGGACATTCATTAAGGTTTCATAATGCTAGGATGAAACTCTTTTCCTAGTTGCCACATTGAATTATGGCCTGATATGTTGTCCATCCTCACTAACATGAGAAGATTAGTCAGTGAGCAGCATCTGATGGGGTAGCCACAATAGCGGTAATGCCGGCACTGTGAAACATGACATTTGAACAGTATGAGCTTTCTTGTCTAAAGAAGATACAGTACTACCGTGAAATCAAGGCCCATCTGTAAAATTCTCCTTTTCCAGATTGAAAAGAACTGGAACATCATTGTGTCTATCTGTTCACGCTAGGTTATACTGCTGCAGCCAATGGCCTCCAAATCAAAATCTTAGTGGCTAACATGACAAAAGTTTGGTCTCTCGTGTCTATCTCCATCATGCATCTTTATTCTGAGACCCAGGCTGAACCAGTAGCCCCAATTTTGGGCATGCTGGGCTTGAGGTAGAGGGGAAAATAAAAGAGACAGAGGCAGTTGCTCTGCCTATGGAGTACCATTCTTTTATTCCTTAATAAACTGCTTTAACTTAAAAGAAAAAGACAGAGATACAAAAGCATCATACAATAATACTTAAAGTGTCTGCTTGGGAGAGGCCCTATCATCTCCATCATTTCATTGGCCAGAGAATTCATGTGGCCACAACATCAGTGAGGTCACCTAGGAGGAAGGGGCAGTGATAGGGGAGGTGGAACAGTGCGAGGAAAAATCTGCAGAGCATTCCACAGTGCCCAGCCAGAAAGCCATCGCAGGATGGTCCCACCAGCAGCCCACAAAGGCTTCTGTGCAGTCCTAAAGAGGTGTCCTTTGCCCAGATCCCACCCTCTTCCCAGAGTATGAGCTTTCTTGTCTAAAGAAGATACAGTACTACCATGGCTTCCAGAGCATGGCCTGGTGGGTGTGGCTGGATGTCAGCCCCTGTGTGCCCCTCACCAGGATGGTTGGGGCTCTGCCTGCACTGCTGTACAGGCCACCCCGTAAACAGAAGACTGACTAGGTGCAGGATGCCTCCTGTGATATTTCGCAATTTATCCTGCATTGATGACACTTCTGCATACACAGAACCATGCAGTAGCTCCCAAGGGGGTTCCCTGAGGGGGAATCATTCATGTTTGATTTCGGAAACCCTCCCTTCAGGCCACTGCTAACTCTTGCTGTAACACCAGTCACTCTCTGAGGCTCAGTGACAGCTTCACCTGCCTCACCCTGTGCCATTACCTTAATACTAGCTTGGGCACATCCTCTTACCATTTTTGTATATGTCTCCTGGGGTCTCTAAGACCCAAACCTTTCTTGAAAGAAGTTATTTCCCCTTCCAGCTTTTTAGCCATGCCTTTCCCTATTTGTTTCTGTTTTCTATACTTTCCCTGCATTCTGTAAAATGAAGTATCTTGGGGCTTTAGGGTAATCTAATTCCTATTGAATCCAAAATAATCTGATTTAATTCTTGAATTTTCAAATAATTTCAATGAATGTTGTTTTTTTTTTCCACCAGGGTTTGGACCTCCCCCATAATAAAATCCCCCATTTCTCTCTCTCTCTATATATATACATTTTATTGAGTTTTAGGTGTTGGGGTACATGTGAAGAACATGTAAGATTGTTGCATAGATACACACATGGCAATGTGGTTTGCTGTCTTCTTCCCCATCACCTACATCTGGCATTTCTCCCCATGTTATCCCTCCCCAACTCCCCACCTCCCACTCTCCCTTCCCTAGTTCCCCCCGACAGACCCCAGTGTGTGATGCTCCCCACCCTGTGTCCATGTGTTCCCATTGTTCAACACTCGCCTATGAGTGAGAACATGTGGTGTTTGATTTTCTGTTCTTGTGTCAGTTTGCTGAGAATGATGGTTTCCAGGTTCATCCATGTCCCTACAAAGGACACCAACTCATCGTTTTTTATGGCTGCATGGTATTCTATGGTGTATATGTGCCACATTTTCTTTGTCCAGTCTATCATCTACAGGCATTTGGGTTGGTTCCAAGTCTTTGCTATTGCAAACAGTGCCCCAATGAACATTCATGTGCATGTGTCCTTATAATAGAATGAGTTATAATCCTTTGGATATATACCCAGTAATGGGAAAATCCCCTATTTCTTTTTACCATTTCAGTCATATAATCCAACCTACCATTTTCCATTGAAAGCTGAGTCTTTCTTTCTTATATTCACACAAATTGTTGGATGTATCTATGGACAAGGCATGGGAAATTGAGGAGAGTGTGGTGGGGAAGTGTTGAAGGGGCCTCCGAGTGGCTGCAGACCAGCTCCACGCATCCCTGGGTGAGTCCCCATCCATTCCCTCCCTCATTCTTAATGTGTTTCCAAATAGGTGAGGAACAACGAAAACCAAGTCGGACATTCTAGTGTTAATTATATATAAGGAATTTACATAAAATGTCATCAATGCAAAATATCCCACCAGAAGAAGGAATATTGATGTTACATAACGTCAACTCACTAGTAATTAGGCGATCATTTTTCATTGATTAGCACAATTTAAAATTCAAGTTGCTAATGATATTCAGTATCGCGAGGATGTGGTGAAGCAGGTAGTCTCATAGAGTATCGGCAGGACTATATATTTATACACAGCCTTAGGATGACAGCTTAGCCTCATCTCTCTACGTTTTAGGTGAGCAATTTCTCTGCTGCTGGTGCCTCGGTGCTGGCTGATGCTGGGGGGTACTGATGAGCATGGCGCAGCACTGGATAGGGGGCTCCAGACTCCAGGATCCAGGGTCCAGGCTGCAGGGCCTGGAGCTGCTTCCTGTGCGGCAGCAGGGCTGCTGCAGTGTGCTGTGGTGCAGAGCTGGCCGGGGCTCCTGCAGGCCTCTTCCCCGGTAAGTGTGTTCGCTGCTTTTCTTTTTCTTTTTTTTGAGACAGGATCTCACTCTGTTGTCCAGGTTGGAGTGCATTGGAGCAATCACAGCTCACTGCAGCCTCAACTTCCCTCGGTTCAGGTGATTCTCCTACCTGCACCTATAGGTGCAGGCCACGTGGTGGCTCATGCCTGTAATCCCAGCACCTTGGGAGGCTGAGGCGGGCAGATTACTTGAGTCCAGGAGTTTGAGATCCGCCTGGGCAACATGGCACAACTCGATCTCTACAAAAAATTCAAATAATTAGCCATGCGTTCACTTCTGAGAGAAAAGTCACGGATTCGGTGCGGTGAACCCCCTGTCACTCATACCAAAAGGAACATTGTATACTCTTAGATCTTGGGAACGCTGACTGACCACCTCAGGTGATGCATACTTATTTATTTATTTTTATTTTATTATTATTACTTTTTGAGATGGAGTCTTACTCTGTTGCCCAGGCTGGAGTGCAGTGGCACAATCTCAGTTCACTGCAACCTCTGCCTCCTGGGTTCAAGTGATTCTCCTGCCTCAGCCTCCTGAGTAACTGGGAATATAGGTGCCTGCCACCACGCCTGGCTTACTGTTTGTATTTTTAGTAGAGATGGGGTTTCACCATGACAGCCAGGCTGGTCTTAAACTCCTGACCTCAAGTGATCTGCCCGCCTCGGCCTCCCAAAGTGCTGGGATTACAGACCTGAGTCACCATGGCGGGCCAATGCATACTTTTTCCTCAGGGGATTAACTTTTACCAGCCAGGGCAATCAGAATCAGTTAGCTGACCATTGTTTTCTGCAGTAATCACAGGCCAGTCCCTAGTGGGAGAAAGAAGTGGCTCTGCAGCAGGACACTTGGAGCTCAGCCCCAGCTCTGCTGCTGTGTGGCTGTGTGACCTTGGGTAAGTCCGTTAACTTCTCTGGCCCAGCTTTCTTTGTAAAATCAGGGGCTTGAGCTTGTTCTCTCCACAGCTCTCCTACTGATTGAGTCTGTCTGCAATCACAGGGAACAGGAGAGGAAGAGACTTAAAATGTGTTCTTGTGGTCAGCTGCCATGGACTGAATGTTTATTTCCCCCCCACCGCCTATCCATTCTACTCTTTAGCTTATAGCTGCTCTCCGCGTAGGACCCTTTCAGTGGATCTGTGAGGTCAAACTATTTTAATGATGATACTCGGAAGTTATTTATCTCTCTACTTATCTTATGAGTAGAATTTTCCAAAGGTTATTTGGCATTTGACAGTCTAACAGATTGAATGGAGAACAAGACAGAGAATCCAGTTTCCGGCCAGGCATGGTGGCTCAAACCTGTAATCCCAGTGCTTTAGGAGACTGAGGCAGGAAGGTCACTTGAGCTCAGGAGCTTGAGACTAGCCTGGCCAACATGGCAAGATCCCATCTCTACCAAAGAATATAGAAATCACTCTTTAAGTATTTCTTTGATACTAAATTACCCTGGTTAATCAACAGAATGGTTTAAGTGGTACCAGGAAGTGGGACAAATAATTTTAAAAATGTCAAGGCATGCTGGGCACAGTGGCTCATGTCTGTAATGCCAAGCACTTGGGGATTGTTTTGTGATTGTTCCTTGCAAGTCAAATGGAGGACCTGTCCGTTGTGCTCTGTTAATCTTGTCAGAAAACTGTCACCAAAACAAAACTTGATTTTGTCTTTGTTCTAGGAGTTACTGTGTAGTTGTAAGTATAACCTTTGTTAAATATAATGTAAAATAAAATTTTAAGATATTTAGTTTCAAAAAAAAAAAAAAAAGAAATTAGCTGGGCATGGTGGTGTGCACCTGTGGTCCCAGCTACTTGGGAGACTGAGGTGGGAGGATTACAAGGATCACTGCTGTTGCTAAATTTTTTTTCTTTTAAAAAATACAGATTTTTAAAATAAAAGTATGTTATTTATGCTAACATACAATGGGCTTATTATTATTTCAAAATCAATAATATAAATGCTTAAAACTTCTGTGTTAAAATTTCTAATACTATAAATAGAAATAGATTTAGCCCACTGTAAGGGAGATGGTTGTGCTGAGGCTACCTCAGTAGGCTGAGGTAGCCTTCTGTTGCAGCATGACTCAGCGGGTTTGGAGCACAGGTGCACAACTCTGCACACTATGTAATCACACCATGTGAGACCCATTAGGTGACTACTCATGTGAGCTCGTGCTTGACTCAGAGCCACTGTCTATAAAAGGTATAATTACCCAGCTGACACTGTACATATGGCTTGTGCTCAGAGAGAGAATAAAGTCATGTTGAAACTGCTTACTTGTTTTTCCAGCTACCTGCCACCCATCCACCAACTCCCCTTGGACTTCAATGTGGGCTAGAACCTGACAACTGGCATCACGAACAGGATCCCAAGGCAAGCGAACCTTCAGCCCCTGTTGATTCTGGGTTGGTCATATGGCCACAACATGGATTGTAGTACCTGGTGGCAGCTGTGCTGTGAGGGTGGGCCCCAGTGGAAACCTGGGTGGCAGTGGATGGGTCCCCCACGAGCATGGAGAAGGCATTGAAGCAGCTGGAAGTGCACAGCACCGAGAAGGAGCAAGCCTTTGCCAGCAGAGTTGGATGGGCGTTTTTGACTGTACACACCCAATCCCTGAGGGATGCAGCACAGGTTAGGGCCCTCCAGGACCGGGAGGCCTGGCTACACAGATCAGGAAAAGAATTCGAGGCTGCCATCAATGGGGACCTCCAGGTGCAGGCAGGGTGCCTGGAAACCTGGCTTCAGAGCTTGGAAAAGAAATTAGAGGCTGCTGTGAATACAGGCCTGGGTCCATCATCTCGGCTGGAGACCCCCACTCAGTCTCATACCAAGGAGGAAGAACCCCTGCATCAGGCTCACCCAGTGGTCCCACAGAAGGTAGATCAAGAACAGCCATTGGGGCCCCAAGGGTGGACTCAGGGACCCCCCACCATAATGCAACACATTTCATTTATTGACTATACCTGAACTGACTTACGGGAATTAGGCAAGCAGGGCCGCCAGTGTCCAGGGGAACCCCTGCCCACCTGAATGCTTTGTCTGTGGAACAAGGGAGCAGACAGTATCTCCCAAGATAGAAAAGCTGGCCTCATCACGACTTACCCTCCCTCCATCAGCAGCTGGAAGTGAGCGGGTGGTTAGCAGCAGGGCAAGGTGACCACACCCTGATTGAGTGGCTATGGGCAGCCACATGAACTGTGTGAAACAATGCCAGTGAAATGCCCGAAACTGTGAGTAAATGGCAGTTGTATGCCAATTTGGTGCAAGCCATTAGGGAGATGGGTATGCAGCAGGCTATGTTTGACTTGAATACCCAGGGGCTAGATGATGAATATTTTACCTCCCACAAGAGGGATCTTGTGTTGGGTTCTGTGCTCCTGAGCCCCTTTGGCTCCCTAGCTGCTGTCCTCGCCCCATACGTAGGGCACCGCATGCATGAAGTGGCCACTGCCACGGCGACTCTTGGGGAAGTGAAGGCCATCAGTGGGATTGAGGGTTCCACACCATAAAAAAGGGAAACCTGCCCACCCACAGGGGACTTCCACATGAAAGAAAAGGGGCCCCAATGAGTGACATGCTCACAGATGTGGATAGATTTGTTTCTGGCTGGGGTTGACTGAGAGAAAATTGATAAGCAGCCCAGCGAAATACTCTTAACTTTGTGGAGACAGTTGTACCTGGAACGGCAATTCCAGAAAATGCCCAAAGGTGAGAAAGACATTGCTGCATGACCTGCTCCTGCCCAGGCACTCTAGCTCAAAGACTACTTGCTGTAGCCAGGTGGAAATGTAGAGGCTTTTCTGTTGAACTAGGGAACTGGCCAAAGTGCCCGGCTTGGGGGGACACCAGATGACCGGAGGCCACAGGTGGAATCGGCGATCCACTGGTCCCCCACCAATGTATAGTGAGTGCTGGTGATGGTGTAGATTGTAGCCTTGTTTGTGGAAACCCAACTAAGTTTTTGGGCAAAGCTGCATACATCGACCATTATGGAGGCCAGTCAGTAAAAGTGAAACCTGTACCTTGGCATCAGCCACTTGGCTCTTTGCTTATACACTGTGTGTATCTCTCCTATACCTGAATACATTCTGGAGGTGGATATTTTACATGGCTTGGCAGCTGTGCCATGTATCATGGATTTGATGAACCACTTGATGACGGAATTGGGAGATGTTTGTGCTTTAGCCAGGAGTAGGCTGATGTACCACTATGTGGTGAACTTGGCCAATGCATTCTTGTCAATTGACATTGCTCTAGAGAGCCAGGACTAGTTTGCCTTGAGGACAATGGATTTTCACAGTGTTGCTGTGGGGCTATGTGCATAGCCCCACCATATGTCATGGTCTTGTTGCCACAGATTTAACCGCCTGAAAATGTCCAAAGGGAGTCCACTTGATTCATTATGTTGATGAAATTATGTTAACCTCTGATTCTCTTGCAGATTTAGAAGTGGTAGCACCCGGCCGGGCGCGGTGGCTCACACCTGTAATCCTAGCACTTTGGGAGGCCGAGGCGGGTGGATCACGAGGTCAAGAGATCGAGACCATCCTGGTTAACACGGTGAAACCCCGTCTCTACTAAAACTACGCGCATGGTGGCGCGTGCCTGTAATCCCAGCTACTCAGGAGGCTGAGGCAAGGGAATTGCCTGAACCCAGGAGGCGGAG
>NW_016107315.1:7744736-7785955 GCF_001604975.1 Cebus imitator
AAAAAAAAAAAAAAAAAAAAAAGAAGTGGTAGCACCCTTCTTTGAGGAAACAGACTTAACCAATAGCAGAATGGGTGCATTCGTGCATAACGACCTCCCAGACTGGGATGGCATAGACATCCACTTTGGCAAAGTGGGTCACCTACTTGGAGCAGCAGAGTACACTGAGTACAATCCCATTATGTCTTGGGACCTATAATTCTAATGCAAGAGAAGACCATGGGGCCTGAGGCACTCCTTGACCCTGAGCCATTGCCATTTAAGGAAGGGCATCCCCCCATTCCTGATGGGGCATGACATATAGATGGGTCTAGCTGAGGTGCTACTCCTGCCTGGACCGCTGTTGCAGTCCAACCTAGTACCGATACCATATGGTTTGAAACCGGGTGTGGACAAAGTAGTCAATGGGCTGAACTTAGAGCAGTATGGATGGTGATCACCAAGGAGGAGACACCTATGGTAATCTGTACCGATAGCTGGGAGGTCTATGGAGGCTTAACCTTGTGGTTAACTACTTGGAAAATACAGAATTGGCTAGTTGGCCACCAGCCCATTTGTGGCCAAGCCATGTGGCAAGACCTCTGGGAAATGGGTCATCCGAAGGATGTAACTATTGATCATGTGTCAGGCCATGTGCTTTTGGCCACCCCCAGCAATGATGAGACAGACGCCTTGGCCAAGTTCTGATGGTTAGAGTCAGCATCTACATGAGATGTGGCCTTGTAGCTACACTGGAAACTGGGACGTGCAGGGGGGTAAACTGATGCAACAGGTCAATAAACATTGGGGTCTGTCCCTGCCCACACAATATACTTGGGAGGCTTGTCAGAAATGCCCAGCATGTGCTCAGGCACACCGTCAATGGAGGCAGCTGCCCAGTGTTACACAAGTGATGATAGGGCAAGTGCCCTTGACCAGGTGGCAAGAAGACTACGTTGGGCCACTGCCAAAGTCGCAAAGGTATACGCATGCACTAACAGCTGTAGACACAGCCACAGGCCTGTTGTTCACCTACCCTTGCAGGGTGGCCAGCCAACAGCACACCATCGGGCCCTGCAACACTTAGGTGCTCTAGATGGCTGCCCTCTAGTCATTGAGAGTGATGGGGGACATATTTTACTAGACAATCGGCACAACAATGGACATCAAGTGGGGATTCCAAGTACCAAACAACTTGCAAGCTGCGGGAATGATTGAGTGACATAATGGGATCTTGAAGAATGTGTTATGCTGCCATGTCACATCCCTGTCTTTGTGAGGCTGGAGTACCAGGCTGGACCTGGTGCTCCAAACCTTGAATGAATGGCCATGGAAAAGCAGACCAGCCCTGGTGGAGGCTTTGTTACACTGGGCCACCACCCCCATTCAGTTGCAGATACACACCAAGGATGACCTCCTCCAACCAGGTACGGGGACCAACGGTAACCTGTTGTTGCCTGCCTCCAACGTCCCTGAATTCAAGGGAAAAGAAAAGCTGTCTGTGGCCATGGGCGCTCCAAGCCCCTAACTGCTGGTGCCTGGCCATCATAGCTCCCTGCGGGGAGAGCCTACAGTATGGCTTGCATGTCATTCTTTGGGTGTTGTTCAGTACATGAGCCCCACAGCTAACTGTAGGGGAACGGCCAGGGAAGAAACCTTCCTCCGGGGGACATATGTACTGTCTGTGTGAGCTATTATGAGCTCCCCTGTGACTCTGGCATGTATTCAGGACCCAAAGGAACCATGTGGAGCTGAGAAGGTGTGGTACCGTGGCCCAGGGCAAAAGCCCTTTGTGGCTGCATTGTTATCCAGGGATGAAAGATCAGTCTGTATTTTGTCTGTGGGACGTAATTTTCCTCTGTTAGTACCTGTGTCTGCTCTGCCATTCCAACTGTAGGTTAACATTCTCCAACTGCATTGTGGACTGGACCCACACCTATGCTGAGGTGACCGATGTTTCCAACTGCTGGATCTGCGCTGCCATTCCAGCAGCTGTGGATGGCTTGCCTTGGCACATACATTCAGCACCTGCAGAGAACTGGATGTGGCTGGAGACCTGGGGTCCCACGGCCAATGCCTGGAATGCAATGCAGCAAGCTTTGGACACAGGATGCTGCAAGACCCACAGCGTGTCCATCCCTGGCTGGTCTGTTGCATTTATGATGGGTGGGGCTGGCTAGTGAGGGAACATGCACTACCCCCAGCCCAGGTGTCGCGGTGCTTAGAGCAACATTGGAGCAACACCACTGTGGGATGGGTACCCGTCACGGCTGGTGTAAACATAACACATAGCACCACATCTAAGATATGGTGGAACAAGCGGCCCCACCAAGGTCGGGCCCCAATGGATTTTGTGTTCCCTGGGAGTTTATGGGTCTGTGGGGACACAGGGTGGTCTTACCTACAAGCGAACTGGACTGTAAGTTGTACCTGGGATGACCTTGTATAACTGCCAGTGTTCTCACATTGCCCAAATCTCCACATAACTGGGAGGCACTATGCTTTTGGTTTTTGCGAGTGTGACAAGTGCCCTGGTGGTTCTAGCCCTTGACAGTGACTATCCCTCGAGTGCATGTCATAACTGCAGAAGCACAAGTTACTGCTCTTGTGGAGCACAGTGCTTGGGCTCTGAAGTACACCCCAGTGGGCCTCCTCCCATAAACGGATGATGTTGATCAGACTGGAAAGGTGATGTTGCAAACCAGATGTCCTTAGACATAGTAACTGCTGCCCAAGGAGGCACCCGTGCCCCTTTAGGAATACAGTGTGGTACCTTTATCCCTGACAATTGGCAGAACATAACAGCAGCCCTGAAAGGGGTCTCATGGGAGATTAAGGTGGTCGAAAGCCTTAGTGATGACCCCCTGCAGAGACGGTGGGCATCCCTGGGCTCTGGCCTACGCTGGGCCCTAATATTCATAAGTAGCATAGTTGGGATCCCAGCAGTGAGCTGTTGCTCTCTGTATTGTTGTTGTGGGTTATGGATTCAGGGCTCCACCCTATGGGCACATGTTCCTATCCAGAAGATGCCCTTGGCCTAGAGGTGGAGTGTAAGGAAGATGGCTGCGCTTTAGTCAGGAGTAGGCTGAGGCAGCTTTTTGGTGCAGCATGACTCAGTGGGTTTGGAGCGCAGGCACACAACTCTGAACATTATAAATCATGCCACCTGAGGTGCATTAGGTGACCACTCACATGAGCTCATGCTCACTTCAGAGCCACTATTGTTGGTTAAAGGTATAGCTATCCTGTCGACCCTGTACATATGGCTCACCCCCAGAGAGAGAATAAAACCACATTGAAACTGCCTATGATTCCTTGAGTGTTTTTCCAGCTACCTGTCACCTACCCACCAACTCCCCTCAGACTTCAGTTTGGACCAGAACCTGATACCCACATACGCTAAAGCTGTATGGGGTCCTCAATTTTCAAGCATATAAAAGTATTCTGTATCCAAAATGCTTGTGGACCACTGCTCTAGAGAAACTTTCCATGATGTGCAAGATGTGTGTACGAATGCCCACTAGAGACATAACAAGAAACCAGAAAGAATGGAAATCTCAGTGCCTGTCATCAAGAGAGATAGATGCAGTGTGGTCTGTTTCTGTTCTCCTCGCATCGCCCAGACACCTGCGTAACCAGGAGGCGTCACGCTCTTGGTTTTTGCAAGTGTCATAAAGGAGTCAATGGAGCAGTGCCTGTCATTATAGACACTGCAAAAAGAGCTAGTAGCAGGATTTTTACCACAGGTACCCATAAGCAAAACGCGGTGCTGTTCACCACGCTTTTACGTTATTATGTAAATAACTTAAAATTATGTGAATAATGCAAAAGTGTGGTGAACAACACCACGTTTTGCTTATGGGTACCTGTGGTAAAAAACAAAAACCATGACCCTGAAGGCGTGAGCAGGCCTACAAGATACTGAGCGGGTACTTTCTTGCAAAGAGCACAAAATGTGTGGGTCCCTCTGGGAGTGTTACAGTGTGTAGCTAGTCAGGCAAGAGCAGGGCAGGAGAGGGCTTCCTACCCTCCTCACACACACCAGGAGTGTCAGGTGACCATCAGGTAATGGTCAGGTGGTTGTTGGCTGTCTCACTGAAGTACTAATTGGTCACACCTGGCAACAGGGAAAGGCTGGCTCCTAATAGATAGAAAACACCTGAAACTGGTGAGCAGCGGATCTCAGCAGTTGAGCCAGTGGGCTCAAGCATGCACGTGGGACAGGCCACCCCAAGGGAAGAATCAGGGGAGAAATAACACAAGACCCTGGAAGGAGCTTACTTATAAAACCCCAAGCCAAAAGGTCACGGCACACTCTTGCCTTTCACGCTGTCTGCTTGGCCCTCTTCCAAGTGTGCTTTCGTTCCTTTCATTCTCATTCTAAAGCTTTCAAATAAACTGCACTCCTGAGCTAAAACTTGCCTCGGTCTCTGCTTCTGCCTTATGCCCCTCAGCTGAATTCTTTCTGCTGAGGAGGCAAGAATTGAGGTTGTTGCAGACCTGCATGGATTTGCTGCCAGCAACAGGAGCAGAGGGCAAGGCCTTGGCTGGAGACAATGAGGGGGTCACTCCCTCCCTATCCCAGGCATCCTCGAGATCTGAGACAGACTGCTCCCCCGCTGGAGTATAATACTGACCTTGCCAGCTGAAAATAAGCAGCTTCCGATAGTCTTTACTAATAGATAAGAGAAAATTTGCCATCTGCACACCAGGTGCTGGAAGAGTTGATTAGCTGCAAAAACGAAACAGCACCTGATCCTGCAGCTGCAGATGGAGCCCCGCCTTGTCCACTGTCATTTTCCAAGACCTATCTGTCTTCTGCACAAACCAAATAGGTGAGCTGAATGGAGAGAGGTGGACATCATCTTTCATCTTTCAAGTTCTTGCTGCAATTCCTCCAGACATGCAGTGTTGTTTAGTGCCTTGGCAGGTAGAGGCAGTTCCAAAGGCTTCCACTTGGCCCTCACTCTGTGGATCAGAGAATCAATGTAGGGATTCTGCCCAGATGCTGAGTATCTCTATTCAGATTATGCTTTCTGTTAGGAAGATTGTTTCTTTCTGTTTCTCCTATTGATGAGGGCATTGGGCTTATAGTTATCTCTGTGAGGGGAGTTCTAATTATAGATTCAATTTCTTTAATAGATGTGAGATTATTCAGATTTTCCATTATTTTTCCATGTTGATTTTCTTTATTTCTCTTTTTCTTTTCAAAAGATGGGGTCTCACTATGTTGCTCAGACTAGCCTCAAACTGCTAGGCTCAAGTGATCCTCTCACCTTGGCCTCCCAGAGTGTTGGGACTACAAGCATGAGCCACTGTACTCAGCTCAATTATGCATGCTGGAACTGGGGCAATAACTAACAGATAAGTTCAGGGATCCTCTGGACCCCCTGTGAAACAGACCCGAGCTACAACTCTAGTGATCACCTGATCTCTATGAAGCCCTACTTTGGCTGGTAGACCACAGAGATGTCTTAGGTCTCCTAGAATTTGCGTCAATGTAGAGCCAGGCTCCATACCAGGAATCTCCAAAAAGCCTAATTATTTCCTTTTCCTCCATGGCTCTCCCTGGTAAATGGCCCTAGGTTCCTTTGGGGAAGGCTGGGAGAAAGATTGTCAGAATAAAATGCTGGAAATGTAACAGGGTACTCCAGCAAGGGGTTCTAGGTCTATCTGGAAATTGATTGAATTGACTCTCAGTTTTGGTGATTAAACTTAGACTTCCGTTCACTAGAGATAGAACTCTTCTGCATATACAGATCAGGTAAAAATTTAGTATACTGTCCTTCTATTTCAGTTCCCAGAACACCATGATCAACCAGTCAATGTGAAAGATCTCTGGGGGTCAGACTATTCTGAGGACTGCTTTGGCTCCACCATCCACAGTGGCAACCATGCCCACCTGGTCTTTGGTAAGTGTTACCACGTGGCCCCTGCTTCCTCAGGATCCCACCATCCCCACTGCATTTAGAAACCCAATTTGATAGCATTTCTCACTATAGCTCCTGATCTACAGAGAAGAACCGCCACTTAGAGAGTTTTTTGTTTTGTTTTGAGACAAAGTCTCACTCTGTTGCCCAGGCTGGAGGGCAGTGATGCAATCTCAGCTCACTGCAACCTTTGCCTCCTGGGTTCAAGCAATTCTCTTGCCTCAGCCTCCTGAGTAACTGGGATCACAGGCATACGCCACCATACCCAGCTAATTTTTGTATTTTTAGTAGAGACAGGGTTTCACCATGCTGGCCAGGCTAGTCTTGAACTCCTGACTTAGTGATCTGCCCACCTTGGTCTCCCAATGTGCTATGATTGCAGGCATGAACCACTGTGTTCGGCCTAGAGAGGTTTTTTTTTTCTTTTTTTTTTTTAAAGGATGCTAGAGCTCATTTACTCTTCCCAGTGTGGGAAGGGTGTGTCCTCTAGACCTGCGCTGGGTGGTTGAGTGAGTCCTAATGACTCAGTAGATCCACTAGCACTGCCACCTCCCTACGCACTTAGATATTTCCTCTATACAACACCATGGAAGTCCTGGCATTCCTACTTCAATTAGTCTAGACCACCTTTGGGTTGATTTTTATTCAACGAACAAGCGAAGTGTTAGAGCCATTCCCGGCTCCTCAGGCTAAAGCACTGACTGCTTCCAAACTGGAGGGGCTGCTCAAATGCACACTGGGATTCCTGAGTGTGGCAGTCCCACTGTGGCAGTTTAGGGAAGAGGAATGGCCTGGCTGGGGCTGCCACCCACCATGCCGTCACACTTCCTGACTGCCTGCTAAACGGAGTCCTGGGGTCATTTATCTTTGCTCTAGTTCTGACTGCTGAAAATGATTTAGTCTTAAAAAATGAATAAATACCTTTAAGGTTGTCAGATTTAGGAAAAAAAAGAGAACAAAAGGAAAAACAAAAGAAAACAGAAAACCAGAATACCAGAATGCCCAGGTAAGTTTGAATTTCAGATAAATAATAAATACTGTAACTGTTGTATATGGGATGTACTTATACTAAATAATTATTAGTTACTTAACTGAAATTTAAATTTAACTGGGCGTCTTGTATGTTTTTCAGCTTCAAATTGTATTGCTTTTCCATTTAGTATATCAACTGTTTTTCATTTTAAAACTACTTCTGGGCGGGGTGCAGTGGTTCATGCCTGTAGTCCCAGCACTTTGGCAGGCTGAGGCAGGTGGATCACCTGAGATCAGGAGTTTGAGACCAGCCTGACCAATACGCTGAAACTCCGTTTCTACTAAAAAATACAAAAAAAAAAAAAAATTGCTGGGCATGGTGGCAGGCACCTATAATTCCAGCTACTCGGGAGGCTGAGGCAGAAGAATCGCTTGAAACTGGAGGCGGAGGTTGCAGTGAGCCGAGATTATGCCATTGCACTCTAGCCTGGGCGACAGAGCGAGAGTCTATCTCAAAAACAAACAAAAAACAACTAGTTCCATTTGTACCCACGAATACACAGAATTGAGATGAACAGGAAACAGCTCAGGAGATTTCAATCTTTCTCTCATATGTCCCTACTTAGAATGACCTCAACCAAACAGGAATTGTTTTCTGTTTTGGAAAATAATTTACAGGCAAAATAGAAACACCATCAGTTTTTCTTGAATAGACTAGCCATATTCTGCTTTTCATGATTTGTTAGTTTTCTAATGCAGTCGTTTGTGTAAAAGTGGAAAAGCACGTGCTATTTTTATCTGTAGGAAACTATTCTTGGTCTGACATGGGAGGAAGGCCTTGATAGCTGTTAATGTTCTAAATGTACCACTTAAGTGTTCGAGCCACTGTAAGCTGGATCGTTCAGCACACACTTGCGCTTTTCATCAACCATTTCAGTCTCAGCCACTGTAACAGTTTGCAGATCTTTATTCTCCATACACTCCGTGTTTTCCTTTGGAAAATCCTGGTAAGATTGTTCTTGAGTTCATCACTGTGTCTGTAAACATGGGAAGATGAGGCTATTTTCCCTGAGAGTCCTGTCAGCGTCTCCTCTTCCTATCAGAGGAGAAGTGGATGGAGAGTCCAGACCTACTTCTGCAAATGTGTAAAGAGAATTTCTGTCCCGTCTTCTTCTCTTTTTCTTGAACCTTTCTCATCCTTTTTTCACATAGGCTGGAACACTGTCTTCCCTGGTCTCTCCCTTGACTTACCAGGGTGATTTTATTTGCCATGGAAGGTCATTCCCGATGAGACTGTGCTCCCTGTGGGGGCACCCCCAGCAGCCCCCTTCTGCTCCCTGGTTGGTGATGGGGTTGAGGGGTTATGCCCATGGGCATCCTGTATTTTAGCTGCCAACTCTACTTGGGAGATGTGACAGAGGCCTGGGCACTGCCTCTCCTCCAGCAAATGCTCACAGTGTATTTCCAAGACAAGTCACACTAACGTAACGGAGTGCCTGGATGCTGAGAGGCTTTTTAAAAAATAGCCTTTTTGAGGTATAGTCAACTCACAATAAATCACATTTAAGGTCTACAACTTGTCACGTTTTTGACATATGTATATACCAATGAAACCATCACCACAATCAAAATAGCAGATATAGTCACTATCCCCCCAAATTTCCTTATTCCGCTTTGCAATCTATTCTTCTCTCCTCCCCTCCAACATCTCTGGCAACCACTGATTTGCTGTCACTGTGGATTCATTTGCATTTTCTAGAATTTTATATAAATAGAATCATAAAATAAGTACTCTTAAAAAATATATGGCTTCTGGTGGGGCACGGTGGTTCATGCCTGTAATCCCAGCACTTTGGGAGGCTGAGGCGGACGGATCACCTGAGGTCAGGAGTTTGAGACCAGCCTGGCAAACATGGAAAAACCCCATCTCTACTAAAAATACAAAAATTAGCCTGATATGCAGGTGCATGCCTGTAGTCACAGCTGCTTGGGAGGCTGAAGCATGAGAACTACTTGAACCCAGGAGGTAGAGATTGCAGTCAGCCAAGATCATACCATTGCATTCCAGCCTGGGCAACAGAGTAAGACTCTGTCTCCAAAAAAAAAGAAAAAAAAAGGAAAAAAAAAATCTGGCCTCCTTCTTCAGCATTTTGAGATTTCGTGCATGCTCCTGTGTGTCCACAGCTCGTTTCTTTTTGTGGATGAGCAGCGTTCCACTAGATACACAGGCCACTATTTGTTTACCCATTCACCTGTTGATTGTTTTTGTCTAGTTTGAGGCTATTTAAATACAGGTGTCATGAACATTTGGGTCCAAATCTTTGTGTGGGCATACATGCTCACTTCTGTTGGGTGAATACCTAGGAGTGGAATGGATAGCAGGTATAGGCTTTGCTTTTGGTGACACTGCCAATTTTTCCAAAGTGGTTATTCCATTTTACATTCCCACCAGCAGAGTGTGAAAATTCCAATTGCTCCACATCCTTTTAGAAGCTACAAAAGCTGCCATTTAAAATGTCACCATCAGTTTCTTTCTTTCTTTCCTTTTTTATGATAGTGGCTGGCATTTAGCTTTGGAATGGAGGGATTCTTTGTTGTGGGAAGGACCTTTGAGTGACTTCTTGCAGTTATAGCTATTGAGGTCAGACCCATAGCCCTCTTATGACTCTGAAAGAGTCGACCCAGCCACAAGACCTCAGTGAGTGACATAAGGCGCCAGAGAAGAGGCTTTCATCATGGGCTCAGCAAAACTAAGATCACTGGCATACATTATTTAGTTCCTGTTCCTCATTTCTCTCCAACTGACAGTTGCTTCGTACCTCCTCTCTGCCTCTCTCTGCTGCGCTTCCCACCCTCACATCCCCAAACCTCTCTACTTTTCTGAAAAATTCACCCTGACTCTAAATTCCACATTGTCTTCAGCACAAAACCAAACCCTTAGTTAGTGGAGTTCCTTCTCCCTGGAACAGTGGTTCTCAGAATGAGGGCCCCATGTCAGCAGTACCTGTATCCCTGGGGAATTTGTTAGAAATGCACATTTCTAACTCCAGACTTCCTGAACCAGAAACTCGGGGATGGGGCCCAGAACTCTGTGTCTCAGCACAGGGCTTGTGATACGTGCTGGCATTTGAGACCCACTGCCATGGAGCATGGTTTGGAGCCAGTTATTGTTATATAAGCATATCTGTTGGGGGTCTCATGTACTATCTTAATAAGCTTTTTGAATGTTGCAGTTAACACAAATGGGAGGTCTTTGGTTATGGGGTGGCATATGGAGAATTCTCATGTTTGGAAAAATCAGATTTTCTCTACCTCATTTCACCAATATAGAGCAAATTTCCTTCTACTACTGTTAAGAAATTAAGGACCCCTTTTAATTGACCAGTGACTTGGGCTTTTAATGAGTTAGATGCCTCTATGTGTCCCTATGTGAGACGCCGTGCCCGTGGATATCATCATTTTTGGCTAGGAAGGAAGGTGGCTTCTGTGAAGGAGGGACAGGGTCCCACTGCTTTTCTCTAAGGTTCAATGCTGTGAGCATGTGCCTGAGGCTGGGAGGGGAGGACTGTGGACTGGTGCCCTGGAGAGCAGCAGCAATGGGTGGCCTGGGTAGGTTTTCAGCAAGTGTCAGTGTCACGCCTCCAGTTCTCTTCAGTGCAAGCAAGATGCTGGGCCAGCAGGAGGAGGCAGCCAGGCCAGGCCCTATGTCTGCAGGACTCAGCTATGAGCAATGATTGTCCCATGGCGGCAAGGCACTGGTAGCTTTGAGGCCTCAAAGGGCCAGAAGCAAGATAATAAAGAGACCAGTGAGTGTGGAGCCCAATTCTGGAGACCAGGAACAGAAAAATATTTTTGAAAATGTTTCAAGGATGCATCATCCTTGCAGATCTGGGGGTCGCCGGGGAAGTAGCTCATATGTTGAGGTGACCTTCTGCTGACGTGGCAGGTGGGAGCCTGTGTTCTACCGACTCAGCCATAGAAAGGAAGTGGGAAAACATTTTGTAGTTATGGGCTGGTGACGCCTGAGGTATGTGTTATACTTAAAAGGACAAAGCATTCATTTTGTTAGACATTTTAAAACATAATTTCTCACTTGCTTTTGTTAAATCTCCTAAGATTTTGTAGTTGTGATAAAGTACAAGAAAATACCAGAAACCTTGGGTTAGGGGAAAGCTGGGGGCCTAGGGGTGAGGCAAGTAACCAAGAGAATTTAGAGAGCTTCCACAGGACGCATCACCTTACCTCTTTTTCCCACAGATTCCAGCTAGCTAGTTCTTCTCATCGCCTGCAAGAAAATGCACCTGAAAACTTATTCCCATATAAATGGTCTGCTTACAATTTGGAACACAGTCAAACTGGGTTTAAAAGCAACTTATGAGTTATTTTAAAATGCACTCAATAGACATTTTAAAATACATTTATTTCATGTATTTTGTCCCCAGTGTTTGGAGTTCTGGACAAACCATAGGCTCTGAGCAAATGCTCCCAGGGCTAGAGAATCAGTTCTGCTACTTCCTAGTTGTGTGATCTTAGACAAATTTCCAAGCCTCAGTTTTTCTTCTCAGAGAAATGAGGCTCGTCCCAACCACACTATGGACAAGTGGTAGGAGGTGGAGGAGCTCACATTTGTAAAGAGCCTTGCACGGCACCTGAGACAAATCAATGCTTAGCAAAGTTGGCTCACCTCTCCCTTTTCTTCCTGTATCCGATTTTGCATACAAATGTGTAAAAAAATTACATGAAAGAATGCAAAAGGACGAAAACCCATGTTTATTCGTCTTGACTTCGGTGGATGCTGGTTTACACTTCGGTGGAAAGATCAGGTTCTTCCCTCCACGTGCCTTGTGCAGGCTCCCCGCTGGGTTGAAGTGGGGTGTTTCGGCACAGACGGAAAAGGCGGCAGAGGTATTTCCTAAATGTCCCATCAAGAAACACATAGAGGAGAGGGTTGACACAGCAGTGGGTGGTGGCGATGAGTTTAGTGATGTAAACACTTTTGTCCAGGTTGTAGTTGCTCTTGCAGTCACTCAGGGAGAAGTGTTCTTTGAAAGTGGACAGGAAAAGTGTGATATTGTAGGGCGCCCACATCAGAAGGAAGACTGCCATTAGGGCAAAAACAAGCTTGAAAAAGCCAGACCTCTGCTCCCTGAACCTTAGTGTTTTTCTCATTTGCACATAGGAAAATGTGAAAATAAACAGGGGGAGGACAAGAACTGAAATGTTCATCTTTAAAGTCAGAAGATGCTTCCAGAATGTCTCATCAGCTGGCAGGAAAGGAGGTTTGCTAAATGCACAGTGGTGTTTCTGGTCTTCCATCTGAGGTTTATAAAACACGAATTCAGGCCAAGTGGTCAGAATGGCTGTTACCCATGCCAGGACACTTGTAATGATGCCACAGGACACCGTCCTGCTGGCCGAGAAGAAGCTTCTCTTGTGCAAAAACACCAGGTACCTTTGCACAGTCAGAAGGCAATTGAAAAATGTCTCACTGTACAGGCCCACGAAGTACAGTCCAAGGAGAATTGTACACATGGGATTGCCAACAGTGTGAGCCCAGAAGGGCAGTGCAAGCAGGAAACACAAGTTGGAAAGTGCCACATTTAGAAGATAGATATTTTCCGTGTGTTTGAGTCCTTTATATTTGACCAGAATAAGCACAACTAGGAGATTGTCCAGGATACCGAGCACGAACACGGTGGAGCAGAGCGACGGCACCAGCTGAGCCAAGAGCACCTGAGCATCATACTTGTCACACTGTTCTGCCTCATTGCTCTCCAGTTCATCCCCTATGAAGACATCATACTCATCCTCTGGGGCCAACGTGTAATTTTCCATCTTCAGGCTGCCCTGCGGAGAAATGGGAGGTGATTTTCCTCTCCGACAGCTGTATGATCCTGGAGGACATGACAAACCGGACCCGGATTCATACAGCCCCACTTTCCCTTTCTGGAGCGACATTTCAGCCAGAGTGGTTCCCTGTCTCAGAAGACTGAAGTAAACATTTCTCTATCGTGTGCCCACTTCCCCAGAGCAGCACCATCCCCAATCCAGTTGTTAAGCGCATAAGTGCTTAGCAGTGTACCAGGTGCCACGGGAAATAAAGCTGGCATGGCACTGTCTGTATAGAACTTACCTTCTTTGAGCAGAAGCAAGAGTTGCCTATGTGAACACAATATGTAAGAAAATATACAATTAAAGAGAATCAAGTTCCATGGCTTAGTTTTAAGAATCGGGTATAGATCATAAATTCTGCAGCATGTTTAGGAAGTTTGCTCACCCCCCGAAGCAGCTTCCTGTGACAGCTGAGATGTTTTTCTCTTGAAGGATGTAGACAAATGTTTGCAAAAGTGAAACCATGCTCAGCATGAACATGCCCATAAGGGGTTACATACATAGATGACACAAAGATGACTTACCACTGGGCAGAGCTCCTGGGGGAAAGGGTGCAGCCTCCAGACCCAGCATCCGAGAGCTGTGGGAATGGCCCCGGACAGTGGATGGCTTCCTTTTGGTCAGAGTGCTCCTGACCCCGAGGGGCACGAGAAACCACTGTTGATTCCCCTGGTGGCTCTACCCCCCCACTCACAGAGCTCAGGGACCAACCGAAATAAAGAACTCAAAAGCTCCCCCAGGCCCCCAGAGGATCTCTGAAGCCTCTGAGAGCAACCGGGAAGTTGTTTTCTCCTCCCCTCTTGGCCCTCTACCCCGCCTTTGATTTCCCTGTGGCCCTTGGCAGCCATCCCCTGGCTGCCTGAGATAAGCAAACTGAGCCACTGCTGCTCCAAGCGATAGCAAGGAAGTGATGTCAAGGCGCTGAGACCTGCCAAGACCCTCCGGCTTGTGGCATGTGACACTCTGAGTAGGTAACGGCAGCAGAGAGGAATGTTGGTGGTGACCACGAGTCCAGACCTGAGCATCCTGATCCTCCAGTGTGGCCTCTCACCAGTGTTCACAGAAACCCACCTGCGGATTTGATATGGGGACTAGGAACCTGCCGTGAGAGTCACAGTGTGTTTGGATTTTTATTGTCATTTTTGAGGGGCGCTGTGTGCTTTGGCTCAAGACTGAGGTCCCAACAGAGAACTTCAGGAAAATGGAAGCCACAGGGCAATGTCAGTTGGGAAAAGGGCAGGGGCAGAGGTGGGGCCTTGGCGGCAGTGAGTGTAGGGCTGTCCTGGGTGTCAACTGAGGAAAGCAAAGGGGTTTGCAAGCAGCTGGAAGCTATTGGTGCTGGGACGCATGGGGAAGTTGACCCCGCTCTGCAGAGGAGAACCCAGGGGCGGGAAGTCCCGTGGTGACGACACGGATGTGACATCAAGTCGGGAAGGAGAGAATGTGAGGGGGCAAGTTTAACCCCAAACTGAGGCTGGGGGGTAGGGTGACTTTGAGGCCAGAGAGAAGGAAACTGAGAGAACAGCGCAAATTTGGAATGGTGGGAGGAGGCCGGGGGAGGGCCGGCTGTGGAAAGAGGACGGGAGGGGGAGGGCATGGTTTGGAAGAAGGATGAGCTGAGAAGAGGAAGTTGAAAATACTGAAAAAATCTCCATGAGCTTCTCTTGAGTCAACGACTCAGCAGCTGTGACTAACCTAATTTAGGAACCAGACCTACCTATTTGCTTAGAATTTATATCTTGGTTAAACGACATCCTTTTCATACGAAAGATGTGTCTGAGGTAGGGCTGAATACAAAATTTATACCTGCCAAAATAGAAACAGAAAACTAAGAAGCTAGCCTGACATGACAGCCTGTTCCTATAGTCCCAGCCACTCAGAAGGCTGAGGTGGGAGGGTCGTTTGGGCCCAGGAGTTTGAGGCCAGCCTGGGCAACACAGCGAGACCCCATATCTTAAACAATATAAAAATTAGCCAGATGCAGTGGCAAGCACCTGTAATCCTGGACAGTCGAGAAGCTGAGGTGGGAAGATCACTTGAGCCCAGGAATCTGAGGCTGCAGTGAGCTACCATCATGCCACTCTGCACTGCGGCCTGGGTGGCAGAGTGAGACACTATCTCTGGAAGAAAAAGAAGAACGAGGAGGAGGAGGAGGAGGAGGAGGAGGAGGGGTGGGCAGGGGGGGCAGGCAGAGGAGGGAGGAGGAGGAGAAGAAAATGAAGAAACTATTAAGAGAAAAATAAACATAGAAAGAGCCCAGACAAATATGTGATTGAGCCCTAAATTTAACTCCGTTTGTGCTGACAGCCATGGCAGAAAGAGAAATGCAGTGATGTTCAGTGGCAGAGGGGGTAGTGCTGGTGGGAACCTAAGCTGTAAGTGTCCCCTCCTCTCTTGTGTGGGTCTGCTGTGAGTGAGTGGCGGTCACCACACCCTGGGACACTCTTCCCACCCTCTATAGCCTGGGATCAGCAGTAGTCCTCCTGGGTCTCTCCGCCTCCTGCAGCTGGGCAGGACACTCAGGACCTTGAATGAGTAGGTGTGGGTGGCCTTAGACTCGATGCTCATGGATCAGTTCCAGAAAAAGGAAGGAGAGTCCAGTCAGACTTTGAAACTTGCAAAACCCCGGGAGTACACACACTCTCCTTCAGTGGAGGACAAAAACAGCAGGCAGGCACCGCATGAACCACATCCCGGAATCATGGGAGATGAGAAATTTCCCAAGGAAAAACACAGAATCATGTGAGATGTGAAATTCCCCAAAGAAAAGTGTTTTGTAAATTCAGGATCAACCTAATATTAGCATGGCCTTCACTTTCAGTATTATTTTATTTTTGCCTGATTCCGAGCATTCTTGCCTATCCACACTCAGGCCATAAGGTCCTTGAAGCTTCTACATAGGAAGGGAGGAAGAGTTTAGAAGGCTGCAGTTGAGGCAAAAAGCAAGTTCTCTTTCATTCTAATATCTGAAGCCATAATAGGGCCTCCTTGTTTGTGAAATGAAACCACATTCCACAGCCTTGGCAAGTGGCCCACAGACCTTACCTCTGAAGGTCTGAGTCCCTCTTTATCACGGTAAGTTGACCCCAGTTTTAGTTGAAGAAACGACCACTGTATACTCTCATACGCCGCTATGTGCAGATCTCTCATTTACTCAATTCAATTATTCAGCAAGTTTTTCTCAAGTGCCTAGCCTGTGCCCAGCTCCGCTCCAGGTGCTGGGGATGTGCCAATGGACAAAACAGGCAAAAATCCTGACCTTCATGGAGGCCTCACTCTACTGACAGAAACTAAGCAAGTGCATGGTAGGTTAGTAGGAGAGAAGTGCTATGGAGAACACCAAGCAGGGAGGGAAAGCAAGAGGCCAGGGTGGCTCAGGGATCACACTTTAAATAGTGTAGTCAGAGGAAGCCTTGCGGAGGGCTGGATACGGCGGCTCACGCCTGTAATCCCAGCATGTTGGAAGGCTGAGGTGGGTGGATCACCTGAGGTCAGGAGTTGGAGACCAGCCTGGCCAATACGGCAGAACTCCATCTCTAGTAAAAATACAAAAATTAGCTGGGACGAGTGGCAGTGGGTGCCTGTAGTCCTAGCTACTCGGGAGGCTGAGGCAGGAGAATCACTCAAACGCAGGAGGCAGAGGTTGCAGTCAGCCAAGATTGTGCCACTGCATTTCAGCCTGGGTGACCGAGTGAGACTCTATCTCAAAATAACAAAATTTTAAAAAAAAAGAGAAAGCCTTGCCGAGAAGACGGGCACTGAAGCCACAAATGGTTAGGTCCAATAGTTCATGATCATTATCTCATTCTTTCTTGTCAGGAAGGTCTTATATCAGGGAGGTTGAAAACACCACACTCTGGGTGATAACCTTGGCAATAATTTTACAGAAGATGCAAACATATTTTTCTTAATATATTGGACCTCAATGAAAAAAAGCAAAGGAAATGAGGCACCAGTTATGAATTGATTGCCTTTCCGCTCTTCAACCACTCCTCTGCATTCTGCTTTGTGATTCTAGAGCTGGACCCCATAAACATTTCTCCTTTGCCAGCTGGTGTAGAAGGCATAGAAGGGTCACGGTAAGAGGCAGAGTTTTTTCTTTCTGGTTCCAGGATTTGTTTTTACTTTGTTTTCGTTCTTTTGGCTAATCTGCCAGTGCTGGGTGGAGACCCTTTGTGCCCACTCTCCAGTGAATTTTCCCGACACCACGACAGTGGCTTCCTGTTGACTTTTGCTGGCACTCTAGTGGGTAGCTTCCTAGTAAATTTTGCTGGCACCCCGAGCGCATCTTCCTTGCCAGAGGCATGCCCACACTCCTGCAAATCTCACTGGTACTCCTTCGGGAAGTTTACTGCTCACCAGCCCCAACCTGCCACAGCTCAGCAAACTTCTTGGCCGTACATTGGGTTGCAGCCACACTCCCTCCAGCAAGAGCAGATCAGCCGGGGAGAAAGGGCAGGTTTTGAGTTTGTCCCTTCCTTGCCTGCTCTGCCTTAGCTTAGAGGTTGTGGCCACTCTCTACGTTTGCCATTCCTGCATTTTTTAGCGTTCTCCTTACCCACTTTAGTAGTTCATACCCTTTTATTAGTTAATAACGCTTTATATTTAATGTTCATTGTTCAAACTACTGGTGTGGTTTCTGTCTTGACTATGCTGATTGATACACACAACATTGAATTTAGTTCAGGGAAGGGATGTGAGAGTGCTAAGATGATACCTTTTTTAGAAATCTGACTTGATATTGAGGAATAGGTATCAGACAAAGAGCTAAAAACAGAACTACTATTTGACCCAGCAATCCTATTACTGGGTATATGCCCAGAGGAATATAAATGTGAGTGTTCATTGCAGCACTATTCACATAGCGAAGACATGGAATCAACCTAAATGCCCATCAATGAAAGATCATATAAAGAAAATGTGGTACCGATACACCATGAAATACTATGTAGCCATAAAAAAGAATGAGATCAGGTTTCTTGTGGGAATGTGAATGGAGCTAGAGGCTATTATACTTAGTGAACTAACACAGGAACAGAAAACCAAATACCTCATAATATCACTTATAAGTGGGAGCTAAATGATGAGAACTCATGAACACAAAGAAGGGAACAACAGACACTGGGGTCTGCCTGAGGGTGGAGGGTAGGAGGAGCAGAAAAACTATCTATAGAGTACTGGGCTTAATATCTGGGTGAGGAAATAATTTGTACAACAAACCCCCATGACACAAGTTTACCTATGTAACAAACCTTCACATGTACCCCAGAACCTAAAATAAAAGTTAAAAAAATATTATTTAAATGAACAATAACAAATTTGGAAAGTTTCTAAAAAAGAGAAATGGATATTAGAATGTTTAGACTTATGATAATTTAATCTGTCCCTTACTATGGCTTCTTCAAATATCAGCTTTCTTAGATTATCAATCAATCTATCTAATTTTTATTAGCAAATAATATTACAGAAAATTTGTGTAGAGAAAAACTAGGATGGTGATAATCTCAAATAATGGCCATTATAAGTTTTAAGTAGCACTGCTTCTTGATAGGAAATGTAGAAAAACTACTTTTAGAAAACAATTTTCTTCTGAATTAGTTGTTTGATATTGAGTAGTAGATCAAAGAGGCAAATAACCGCGTATAATTCTAAGGCTTCTGAGACCTTCTCAACCTGTCCCCAAATTTACTTTCCCATACTGGCTGATGCCTAAAATGCCACCTCAGTGCCAACACTTAGTGGCTGTGATACCTGGGAGGGCAGATAATACTTCTAAAATACAACGGTGTTGATAATCCACCCTGGAAATAGAGATTTTAGATGTACTTACTGGGAGTGAAATAGTGCTAACTATTCCCTAAAGCAGCGTTTCTCAAAGCACGTTCAGCTTATTCTGCAGTATGCTAAAAAGCATTAAAAAAGGATGGGGGGACACTGCTCCAGTTTAAAAAACAGCTGGACTAAAAAACTAAAGCAGGTTTCCTTACTACAGGACTTCTCAGAGCCCTTCATCTGCTAACAGGCATTACGATCCTCGGTATGGAGTGTTTCCCAAAATGTTTTGACCATGAAACCCCTTCTAAAATTTTCATACAGACACTTACAGGCTAAAAGCACAGTGAGCACGTTCTGAGAAATGCTTCCTTAGACATACAAATATTACTGTGTGGTCTAGTAGCCCTAAAAATGCACCCCCTGCCCTGGCTCTGAGGGAGTGTAATTGAATGAGGGGCCCAGCTGCTGCACACTGAGACCCATGTCTGTATTCGTGCCAAGGTCGTGCCCTCCATGAGCTGCTCCCACTCCATGACTCTATTAGGGACACGATGACAGGCCCGTTCCTTAGAGAGGCACTGCTCTGATGGGTGCCTTTGGCACATGCTTCAGCCAAACCTTGCTTCCTTCCCCATTTCCTTCACTTGGGGCCAGATGTGCTTGTGGTCCGATGGCTTTCCCAGCTTCCCCTGGCTCCCTTTGTGGTCCTGTCCCAGGCATTCCCTCTATTACACTTTCTGTATGACAGATCCCACCTTGGCTTCTGTATCTTGAAAGAGTTGGACTAACATAGTCTTGGAAGGAAGGGCATCATTTTCTGAAGTCTTGAGTCCTTTGCTTACCGTGAGGTGATATTGCACCATCCCGATCCCTCTCTTCTCACCTCCCGTTTACCTGTGGCCTGTGTGGACCAGTCCTTTTGGAACACACAAAGCCACTTAATTCCATCCTACCCCCATTCTGTCATGTTTGGCCAGCTCCTCAGCTCATATGACTTTTTCTATTCCTCGTTCTGCTTTGTGCTTCCTCTGCCCTAACTCACTTCCCGGTGTTCCATTTTCTCCCATGCTTTTCCTCTGGAACCTGAATTCTGATAGACAATCTCCCTGACATCTTTGATTTATGCTGAGAACATCTGCACCATGTCCTGTCCCTTGAGGATACTCCTTCCCTCTCACATCTGTCTCAGATTGGGAGTCAGAAGGTGACATCCTTGGCCTCGGTGCCACTTTTTGACTATTAATCCCCTTCTAGACATAAAGGAGACTGCTGTGGTCTCCAACTCTCCGACTGTACCACCCTGTTCCACCTCACTGCTATCATCCACTGATGCCTGGTTGCCCCATTTTATTCAAGACTTGTGTACATGGATAAGGGGCTTCTATTCACCCCAGCTTTCCTCATCATCCTGGTGGCTTAGTTGTCCATGTGGACCCCCACCTGGTGCCCAAGTCTCAGCTCATTAACTCAACTCCCTGGCCTTCGGTTTCTCTCCACTAATGCCCAGCTGAGATCTTCAGGTTTGTTAACATTGATTTACCACTGAATACTCACAGTAAAATTGCTCACTTACCTGATGACAACTTTTACTCCTTTGGTTTCTCTCCATTTATTCTTTCTGTAACATGTGTTACATCAAGCGCTCCAGCCTCTGACTATCAGCCCTTCCCACAGTCACATCCCTCCTTGCCTCGCTGAGACCCAATAGTCTATCGCTTAGCCATTCTCTTGTCAACACCCTGACCTCTCTAAAGCCCCAGCTTGAGATAAATTCTTTGAGTGTGTGTTTCTGAGAACAGTTGTTTAAAACCACTTAGCAGCTGGGCACAAGCTTGTAATCCCAGCACTTCAGGAGGCTGAGGTGGGCAGATTGCTTGAGCCCAGGAATTCAAGACCAGCCTGGGCAACATGACGAGACCCTGTCTCTCCAAAATATACAAAATATAGCTGGGAGTGGTGGTGTGCGCCTGTAGTCCCAGCCTCATGAGGCTGGGGTGGGAGGATTGCTTGAGCCCGTGAGGCAGAGATTGCACTGAGCCGTGACTGTGCTACTGCACTCCAGCCTGGGTGACAGAGTGAGACCCTGTCGCAAAATAAATAAAAATAAATAAAACCACTTAGCCATGTGGACAAGATCCATCCGTAATTTAAGATCTTCAACAAGCTTCCAGAGATTCTTTTAGATTCCCTGGTAACCCTTCTGAGTGTCACAAATTGTCACTTTATCCCATTTTCCATCAACTATTTGAAGGTACTTAAAGCTTCCAGTCTCTTCACCTCCGCTCTAACTACCCCTTTACTCTCAGGAAATGATCTCATCTTCTCCTTTTCTCAGAACGCCTCAACTCCTTGGACCCACCTTCAAATGTAATTGTGGTATGTCTACATTTTTCCTCTATTCATGGCCAGAGTTGCTTCTCTTACACCAAAGGCTAATCTCTCTCCCCTTGCACTCTGGATCTCATTCCGTTTAACCTTCAACATTTGTTTCCACATTTTCTTTGAGTTCCAACTTTTTCCTCTCTATTATTCAGAATTTTTTTCTTTTTTTTTTTTTTTCTTTTTTAGACAGAGTCTCGCTCTGTCGTCAGGCGCCAGGCTGGACTGCAGTGGCACAATCTTGGCCCACTGCAACCTCTGCCTCCCAGGTTCAAACAATTCTCCTGCCTCAGCCTCCCGAGTAGCTGGGACTACAGGCACACGCCACCACGCCCAGCTAATTTTTGTATTTTTTAGTAGAGATGGGGTTTTACCATATGGGCCAGGATGGTCTCGATCTCTTGACCTTGTGATCTGCCCGCCTCGGCCTCCCAAAGTGCTGGGATTACAGGCTTGAGCCACCGCGCCCAACCTATTCAGAATTTTTAAATGCTCAGATCCCTCCCTTAAATAAAGATTACAAACCCATCCTTGACCTCAAACATTGTTCTGACCATTTACTGTCTCTTCTCCCCCTCTTCAGGCAGCTTCATTAGTTGTCCAAACTCTGTTTCTACTTCATCACTGCTCAGCCCCCACTCTACACCCTGCAGCCTGGCTTCTGCCCCCACCATTCCACTGAGATTGGTCTCCCTGGATTCATCCACACATCCTTGTGGTTAAGTGTAATCAGCTGCTGGGGCAGCTAATGCATCATGTGCCCATGAACAGAGGGTATCCAGGATCTCCCAGCTCTCCAGCACTATAGACAATGACAGCAACAAGAAAACCCCAACGTCAGTCCAGCCCACAAACACCATTACATTTAGAGCTTCCCAAGCTGAAGCAGTGCCTAAGACTTTTTTGACACCTGTTAAAATGTTACAGAATCTAAAAACATTAATACAGGACTTTGCAGTGAAGATGACAGGGTAAAGCAGGGTAGCAGACTCTTTCCTCATCTAATATCTCAATGACCAAAGACTAGTGTTAAACTCTAAAATTTGATGGCAGGGACTGAACAAGAAATAGGGCAGAATCTTACATCAAAACGTTGAAACACGGTGCTTTAGAGATATGCCTAAACCCAATCCTACTGGGTTTCCCAATCCTATGGAAGAAAGAAGGAAAATAAACCCTGAGAACTGTCTAATACTCTCCAATTAGGAGACAAGTGGCCTTGGAGGGTGGAAGGAAAACAAAAATATTTCTTCAGTTTGACTTGAAAAACAAGGAAAAAATTTTAAAAAGACAAGACAAGAAAAAAGAATTTAAAAAACGGATTGAGTTAAAGCTCCTACATTCCAGAGGGTAAAAGGGTTTCTAGGACTTTTCATAGTCCAGAACAATGTGCTGAGTTAGGACAATAAGACACATTCCGCAAGAGTGGAATACACCCTTGTAGACACTGAGTTGGCCCTGCTATAAAATTTGTTGCTTATTTAAGATTTTGATTTTTTATACAAATATTTTTAATGAAATAGTGATCTCATCAAATCTTTCAGGGTTCTACTAGTATGGAGAGCTTTGTTGAAGACATACAGAGCTTTATTAGCTCTGCCAGGTATCACTCACGGTGATCCACCTCCTTGTGTGTCTTGCAGTCTCAACATGAGTGTGTCTTGATTGGGGATTATTTTCTCTGCAGCAGCTTTTCATGGCTTGAAGTGGGAGTGCTCCTTTCCAGAAGAGTTTTGAATTTGTTTCAGCCAGGAGCATTGAGGGTATCGATGGCCTGATATGAATTTTCCCAGCCTGATTTTGGGGTCTTCCATTTTCAGGGTATTACAAAACTGTGCATGAAGCACAGGTTTTTTTTTTTTTTATTATTATTATGATACTTTAAGTTCTGGGGTACATGTGCAGATCGTGCAGGTTTGTTACATAGGTATACACATGCCATGGTGGCTTGCTGCCTCCATCCCCCTGTCACCTACATTAAGTATTTCTCCCAATGTTATCCCTCCCCAATCTCCCCACTCCCTATCATCCCTCCCCTAGCCCCCCACCCCTCAAACAGACCCCAGTGTGTGACGTTCCCCTCCCTGTGTCCATGTGCTCTCATTGTTCAATATCTACTCATGAGTGAGAACGTGTGGTGTTTGGTTTTCTATTCTTGTGTCAGTTTGCTGAGAATGATGGTTTCCAGATTCACCCATGTCCCTGCAAAGGACATGAACTTATCCTTTTTTACGGCTGCATAGTATTCCATGGTATATATGTGCTACATTTTCTTTATCCAGTCTAGCATCGATGGGCATTTGGGTTGGTTCCATGTCTTTGCTATTGTAAACAGTGCAGCAATAAGCATACATGTGCATGTGTCTTTATAACAGAATGAGTTATAATCCTTTGGGTATATACCCAGTAATGGGATTGCTGGGTCAAATGGTATTTCTATTTCTAGATCCTTGAGGAATTGCCACACTGTCTTCCACAATGGTTAAGCTAATTTACACTCCCACCAATGGTGTAAAAGTGTTCTTATTTCTCCACATTCTCTCCAGCATCTGTTGTCTCCTGATTTTTTAATGATTGCCACTCTAACTGGCGTGAGGTGGCATCTCAATATGGTTTTGATTTGCATTTCTCTAATGACCAGTGATGATAAGCTTTTTTTCATATGTTTGTTGGCTACATCAATGTCTTCTTTTGAAAAGTGTCTGTTCATATACTTTGCCCACTTTTTGATGGGGTTGTTGGTCTTTTTCTTGTAAATTTGTTTTAGTTCTTTGCAGATTCTGGATATTAGCCCTTTGTCAGATGGGTAGATTGCAAAATTTTTTTCCCATTCTGTTGGCTGCCGGCTCACTCTAATGCTTGTTTCTTTTGCTGATGAAGCACAAGTTTTGTGTTCTCAGAGATTTTTCCCCCTATCACTTACAGCCTAGGCAAGAATAGATAAGCATTTGTGTTCTCTTCTGCCTGTGGGTGAATTTCTTCTAGTCCCCCTTTTCCCAAGTGCCAGCTTTCTTCAGGATCTCTCAGTTCCAGCTCCCCTTATCTCATAGCCTCCAGCCTTGCTCTCTGCGCCATGTTGGAGTTGCACTGACATGACCTTTTTGAATGCATGTGACCTTTGTTTTGTCTGTATCAGATAGTGACCAAAATGGTCTCTCTCCATCAAGTAGTGTTTCAATGAACATTTGTTGAAAACTGTGGTTCATTTATTCATCTCGTAGGTATTTAGTGCCCACTGTCTTATAAATCTTCCTTTTGCCTTCCCATATCCACTCTACTCTCTACCCAGCTTTATTCCAGGGTTGGGGGGCTTACCTTGTTAATAACAGGTGCCCCATCTTTCAATTTTCAGTTGTGTTTTGTTGATGGGGAATTTTAGGCAGAAGATTGGAGAGCAAGGTGAGGGGAGTCAGGCCCTGGCTCCCTTCTGATGGACTCTCAGTGGGCTGGTGTGTCCCTTGACCTAAGGGCAGCTCTTGTCAGACAGCTTCCTCCCCTGCATCTTCTGGCCTTGCAGTGGGAATGGTGATCTGCTCGCACTGGCACCAGGCACCACGCTGTGTATTGCGCCTCCCTATACCCTGCCCAAATCTTTGTATGGAATCCTTCATTAAACTCAGCTTAGTTGCCCTACTTAAGTGTGCTATTCGGTTTCTGCCAAGCTCCTGAAGGACATCTCTCCCCAGTACCAGGAACTTTGTCAGACCCTGGGGAGAAAATAGTGAACAAAGTGGAACTATCCTGTGCCCTCATGGCACTGGCATTCTAGAGAGAGATGCAGGTACAGAGCTGATTATAATTCAGGGAGTCATGTACCAAGTGCGGGGAGCACACAGGTGCAATGGGAGCCATCCCAAGGGTGCCTGGCCTGGGTCACAAGGGGCAGGGGAAGGTTTCCCAGGATAGGCATCACCTCAGTCAAGGACGTATGGATGGGAGCTGGCCAGGCAGAGAGTGGACCTCTTGCTCCCCTCCTCCCTGCCTCCTAATGTCTGCTTTTCAGGTTCTCGAGGGACCATTTACTTGTCTCTCAGAGACGGGGCAAGAAAAGAGAGAGTGATAGAATTCAAGGTGGTGACATTTTATTACTTATTGGCACCTGTGACTAAGTCTTAGTGAAAGAGAAAATTGAACCAAGTGTCAGACTATTTTAGGTTGGATTCCCGGGAATCCAGGGCTTGGGCTCTCTGAGAGGGAGGGTTGTATGCAGCAGACTTGTGGGGAGGGCTTCCAGGAGACACAGCTGGGAAGGAGAGAACAAGCCAGGACCATGCAGAGGAAGAAGCTGTCCACAGCGTGGTCACAGAGGAGGCCTCGGTTATTCCTATAAGGAATTATTGCTTGAGGGGAGGGTGCCAGGCCTCTGCCATCCCACATTAGCCAGTCATTGGCTCAGTCATCCCTGGGGATGGGGCATTGTCTGGGCAGGCAGTTCCAGTTCCCAAAAAGGGGAGTGGCTGTGAGTCCCAGCACCTCTGTTTCCATCTACAGGGGTTGGGGGGTGGGGGGTACATTGGCCTGAAGAGGGCATCTGGCCAGAGTCCCACAGCATCTACTGTACAGGCGGAAGGTCCTGAATTTCCTGCAAATTTCATTTACCCTGAATGATAGAGAATGGAAACTGAAATTTCCAAAGCCACAGTGTCACAAGAACACAGAACCCACAAGTGAGCACACTGAAGGAGGAAGTCACATGCGCAGGAGGTCACACTGCCCACTCGCTCAGTGTGTGGGCTGCTGCTGGAGACTCATCCATCATCATCAGAATATGAAGTGCCCCGTTTTCACAGGGTCAGTCGGGTTGGGCAGACACTGGTCTGATAGGAATCATCTTAAATTGATAAGAAACGTTTCTTTTATGAATAGAGGTAAAAATTAATACACTAAGTAGCATCCTCATTTAAAAAATATTCACTTGAGTAAAATTAAATGACAACACATGGTAACTGTGCAGGAAAGGGTTTGGGCCTGGTCTTCAGCCTGGGCGGTGAGGCCCCTAAGCTGGGGGCTGTGAAGGCCCTGCTTTTTCCTTCTCAGGGCTCCCCCAGTGACAGTCCCGGAGGCTCCACAGAGGCTCCAGAGCCTCTCCCTTCCAGGCCCCACTACCTCCTAGCACTTACTGGAGCCAGCTCCTACATCTGCACAGAGTCTACATTTCCCATCTCAGCCACACCCTGAAAGACCCCTTCCTACCTGGTAAACCAGGACCTTCAAACTGCAGAGGCTGGTCCTGTCCTCTCAGGAACGTTGAGAGCTTGGGAGCAGAAGTTGCACTTTTCTAGGGGGAAGGAGGGAACAAGACCTTGTATTCTTTTGCCATGAGTGGGCAGAGGAGGAGACCAGGCAGGAGTTACTAAGTCGTTTTGCATTCTGATTGCATCACGGGGTTTTGTGGATGTTTTTTTCCATCCTCACCTTACTCTATGTCTCCACAGCGTTCAACGTTGCTGACACTTCCTCTTAAGGCCTCTCTCCTGGGCTCCTGCAAAGCCCCAGATTTGGCTGTGCCTGTCTTGGCACATCTCCTCATTGTCCTTTAGGTTCTTTAGGGCTCCCTTTGCTGCCTGTATTCCTCGGGGTTCCGCTTGAGCTATTTAGTCCACCCCTACGGCATCCACTGCCTGTGACCCCAGATGTAGATCTCCACTCAGTTACTCTGCTGAGTTTAATGTCAGCACATCCCGCTTCCCCTGACACTGCCACCCGGAGGTCCCCCAGGATTTCCAACTCAGCCTGTCCTAAAAACCAAGCTCACTGACTTACATCCTAAAACCAGCGCTCCCCATTTAAATGGGCCAGGACCCAAGCCTCGATCACCTGCCTCCCTAAAAGTCCTGATGATGCAAGTCTTCCCTTGCAGCCCTCAGATCCATTAACTTGTGTCCACTCAGGGCTCTCCTACCTTGGCAGAGGCCTCTGCTATGTTCTGGAGAGGGCATGGCCAAACTGCACCTAGGGGCTCTCCTCCATCCTTGCCTTCCTCCAACACAGCCTCCACATTGCCAGGGCCAATCTGAAGTTCAAAATAGGAATCTACTCCCTGGCTTGAAACTCCTCTCCACCCACACAATGCTCCTCAGTGCCCACAGTGTGCAAGGCCATCCCCACCTGTCCTTTCCTTCTCAGGTTCTAGCCCCATTTCTTTCTGCTCCCTTCTCACTTGCTGCTCTCAGGATGCCACTTGCCATTTCCTGAAGTTGCTTTCTTCCGACATTTTCCCACATACTGCTTCCACAGAAATTCCCCTATTCCTCTTACTACACACTTTTCCTTGAAATTTCTCCTGTGTAAGAGACCCCACCCAACTCCACATACAAACAAGCTGGGAAAGACACCGAGAAGTGCTGGGATCTCAGGACACCTTGCTGGCTGGGGGACAAGGGACATGTGTTTGCCAGGTGTGCATGCGCCTGTGGGGAGGCTTGAGAGGGTGGTGTTCTGGCCCCTGGTGGGACTCACGATGGGCTTTGGGAAGGCAGCGGGAGTGGTGGAGCCATGGAAATGAGTAGATGAAGAAAGAGGTGCTTGTGGACAGCCTGAGTTTCCTGTGGCCATGCTAAGAACCACGAATGTTCCACAAGTGTGGAGTAAGCCACCAAAATCTGCCCGGACCCTGTAGCAGCCCCGGACATGCCTCAGAGCCCTCCTTGATGAGGATACAGAAAGGAGGAAGCACTAGAGCCAGGCTTCTCAACCACAGCCCTGTTGACGTTCTCGATGGACAGGTTTTTGTCGTGGGGGATTGTCCTGGGCATTACAGGATGTTGAGTTGTATTCCTGACCTTCACTCACTAGATGCCAGCAGCACTGTGCCCCTCGGCTGGGACAACTAAAATGTCCCCAGATAACACTGGATGTCTCCTGGTGGAACTGTAGTCTTCTGCTGACAACTGCCACACTGGAATTGGTAACTGTGGGGTGGGGGGAGGGAAAAAGATTGGTCAGGGAGCACTGAACAGAAAAGGAATCCTATGCATCCTGAATTTGACTGAAAAATCACGGGGCTGGATTGAACATGTTAGGAAGGATTAAATGGGTTCTAGAACAAATGCAACTCAGAAGGGAAAACGTTGTTTGGTTGTAAAACAGTTTCATTTGTTCTCATGAGATATCAGAAGGCTCATTCTTGGTTCTCAGGTTTTAGCTGAGCCACGTCACTTCCAGGAAGCCAGCTCTGATAGCCCAGCATGGGACCAGGAAGCCTTCCTATGTGCTCAGGAGCATGTGTCACTCTATGTTGCAATCATCTGTTTACCTCTCTGGCTCCTATCTGTAGCCTCTTACCTCATTCGTTGAAGACAGGAACTTGTGCCCCGTTATAACCCTAGGACCAGCACGCTTGCTTCTCAATAAATATCTGTTGAATGAATGAATAATTTTAAATGCAATTCCCTTGAATTAGTGACACTTTTCCCTATAATTTGTCATTTACTTATTGGTGGAAAATAAATAGTTTTTCTTTTTTTTGAGGCTCTGTTGCCCAGGCAAGAGTACAGTAGTGTGATCTCAGCTCACTACAGCAACCACTTTTAGGGCTCAAGATCTTCTCCTGCTCTGCCTTTTGAGTAGCTGGGACTACAGGTGCATACCACCATGCCCGGTTAATTTTTAATTTTTTGTAGAGATGAGGTTTTGCCGTGTTGCTCAGGCTGATCTCGAACACTTTTTTTTTTCTCTCTCTATATATAGAGAGAAAATTGCGTTTTAGGTTTTGGGTACATGTGAAGAGTGTTGAACTCTTGAGTTCAAGCAATCCACTTGCCTCTAGCAGCTAAAGTGTGGAGGGAGAACTACCTCATTCTGAGAATGTGGAGGAAGTGGGGACTTTTGTGTCCATGTTACTTCAGGCTCAAGTTGCAAGAAGCAGAGGATGGCTCAGGTTTGCCTAGCAGTAAAGGGGAGTGCTGGGAGATTGGTGGCATTGGTCACAGGAAAGAAGAAACTACTGGACATGTGGACTTGGAAAACCCGTGACCCAGGGCAGTTCTATGTTGGGACATCTTCCCTGGATGAATAGGTCTCTCTCCAGGCCACTGCCTCTGTGGGGCTGTGTCATGCTCATCAGTTCTGGAAGCAAGAATCCATTTGACCCATCATGTGTAGTACACACCTAGAATTCATGGTAGAAAGGTGGTCTTTCTCATTTGTGTCCATTGCAATGGTCCTTGAAAGAATGCTCCTTTTTCCTCCACTTCCCTCATCTCTTCTCTTCTTTTCTCTTTTCTTTCTTTATCTCTCTCTCAATTTTATTATGAAAATTTTCAAATATTACATGGGCAGAAAATAGTATTAATATGTTATATCTCCATATTCCCATCACTCAGTTTCAACAATTACCAACACGTGGCCAAAATTGTTTCATCTATGCTCATCTCCCTTCAATCCTAATCTCTGATAAAGCTGACTTTAAACCAACAAAGATCAAAAGAGACAAAGAAGGGTATTAAATAATGGTAAAGGGATCAATGCAACAAGAAGAGCTATCTTAAATACATATGCACCCAATACAGGAGCACCAAGATACGTAAAGCAAGTTCTTAATGACCTACAAAGAGACTTAGACTCCTACACAATAATAGCGGGAGACTTTAACACCCCACTGTCAATATTAGATAGATCAATGAGACAGATAATTAAAAAGGATATCCAGGACTTGAACTCATATCTGGACCAAGAGGACCTAATAGACATCTGCAGAATTCTCCACCCCAAATCCACAGAATATATATTCTTCTCAGCACCACATTGCACTTATTTTAAAATCGACCACATAATTGGAAGTAAAACACTCCTCAGCAAATGCAAAAGATCGGAAATCATAACAGATAGTCTCTCAGACCACAGTGCAATGAAATTAGAACTCAGGATTCAGAAACTCACTGAAAACTGCCCAACTACATGGAAACTGAACAACCTGCTCCTGAACGACTACTTGGTAAATAATGAAATTAAGGCAGAAATAAAGATGTTCTTCAAATCCAATGAGAATGAAGACAGAATGTACCAGAATCTCTGGGACACATTTAAAGCAGCGTCTACAGGGAAATTTATAGCACTAAATGCCCACCAGAGAAGTGAGGAAAGATCTAAAATTGACGCCCTAATGTCACGATTAAAAGAACTAGAGGAACAAGATCAAACAAATTCAAAAGCTAGCAGAAGACAAGAAATAACTAAAATCAGAGCAGAACTGAAGGAGATAGAGACATAAAAAACTCTTCAAAAAACCAATAAATCCAGAAGCTGGTTTTTTGAAATGATCAAAAAAATACATAGGCCGCTAGCCAGACTAATAAAAATGAAAAGAGAGAAGAATCAAGTAGATGCAATAAAAATGATAAAGGGGATATCACCACCGATCCTACAGAAATACAAACTACAGTCAGAGATTACTACAAACACCTCTAGGCAAATAAACCCGTAAACCTAGAAGAAATGGATAAATTCCTGGACACTTATACCCTCCCAAGACTAAACCAGGAAGAAGTTGAATTCCTGAATAGACCAATAACAAGGTCTGAAATTGAAGCAGCAAGTAATAGCCTACCAACCAAAAAAGTTCAGAACCAGACAGGTTTGTAGCCAAATTCTATCAGAGGTACAAAGAGGAGCTCCTTCTGAAACTATTCCAAATGATACAAAAAGAGGGAATTCTCCCTAACTCATTTTATGAGACCAACATCATCCTCATACCAAAACCTGGCAGAGACACAACTGAAAAAGAAAATTTCAGGCCAATATCCATGATGAACATTGATGTGAAAATCCTCAATAAAATAATGGCAAACCAAATCCAACAGCACATCAAAAAGGTTATCCCTCATGATCAAGTCAGCTTCATTCCTGGGATGCAAGGCTGGTTCAACATATGCAAATCTATAAACATAATCCATCACAAAAGCAGAACCAAGCACAAAAGCCACACGATTATCTCAATAGATGTACAGAAGGCCTTTGACAAAATTCAATAGCCCTTTATGCTAAAAACTCCCAATAAACTAGGTATCAATGGAACATATCTCAAAACAGTAAGAGCTATTTATGGCAAACCCACAGCCAATATCATACTGAATGGACAAAGACTGGAAGCATCCCCTTTGAAAACTGTGCACAAGACAAGGATGCCCTCTCTCATCACTCCGATTCAACATAATATTGGAAGTTCTGGCCAGGGTAATCAGGCAAGAAAAAGAAATAGAGGGTATTCAGTTAGGAAATCATTTGCAGATGATATGATTGTATATTTAGAAGACCGCATCGTCTCAGCCTGATAAGCAACTTCAGCAAAGTCTCAGGATACAAAATCAATGTGCAAAAATCACAGCCATTCCTAGACACCATAACAGACAGAGAGCCAAATCATGAGTGAACTCCTATTCACAATTGCTACAAAGAGAACAAAAATTCTTAGAATACCTAAGAATACAACTAAAAACGGATGAGAAGTACCTCTTCAAGGAGAACTACAAACCACTGCTCAAGGAAATAAGATAGGACACAAACAGATGGAAAAACATTCTATACTCATGGTTAGGAAGAATCAATATTGTGAAAATGGCCATACAGCCCAAAGTAATTTATGGATTCAATGTTATCCCCATCAAGCTACCATTGACCTTCTTCACAGAATTTGGAAAAACCACCTTAAACTTCATATGGAACCAAAAAAGAGCCCACATAGCCACACAATCCTAAGCAAAAAAACAAAAAAAAACAAAGCTGGAAGTATCACACTACCTGACTTCACACTGTACTACAAGGCTACAGTAATCAAAACAGCATAGTGCTGGTACCAAAACAGAGATAGAGACCATTGGAGCAGAATAGAGCGCTCAGAAATAACGCCACACATCTACAACCATCTGATTTTTGACAAACCAGACAAAAACAAGCAATAGGGAAAGATTTCTGTATTTAATAAATGGTGTTGGAAAAACGGGCTAGCCATATGCAGAAAGCTGAAACTGGATCCCTTCCTTATACCTTATACAAAAATTAACTCCAGATGGATTAAAGATTTAAACATAAGACTTAACACCATAAAACCCCGGAAGAAAACCTAGGCAATACCATTCAGGACCTAGGCATGGGTAAGGAATTCATGACTAAAACACCAAAAGCTATGGCAACAAAAGCCAAAATAGACAAATGGGATTTAATTAAACTTAAGAGCTTCTGCATAGCAAAAGAAACAATCATTAGAGTAAACTGGTAACCAACAAAATGGGAAAAAAATTTTGCAATCTACCCATCTGACAAAGGGCTAATATCCAGAATGTACAAAGAACTTAAACAAGTTTACAAGAGAAAAACCACCAACCCCATTGAAAAGTGGGCAAAGGATATGAACAGACACTTTTCAAAAGAAGACATTTATGCGGCCAACAAACATATGAAAAAATGCTCATCATCTGTGGTCATTAGAGAAATGCAAATCAAAGCCACATTGAGATACCATCTCATGCTAGAGTGGCAATCATTTAAAAATCAGGAGACAACAGATGCTAGAGAGGATGTGGTGAAATAGGAACACTTTTACACTGTTGGTGGGAGTGTAAATTAGCTTAACCATTATGGAAGACACTGTGGCAATTCCTCAAGGATCTAGAAATAGAAATACCATTTGACCCAGCAATCCCATTACTGGGTATATACCCAAAGGATTATAAATCATTCTATTATAAAGACACACACACACGTATGCTTATTGCAGCACTGTTCACAATAGCAAAGACATGGAACCAACCCAAATGCCCATCAATGATAGACTGGGTAAAGAAAATGTGGCACATATACACCATGGAATACTATGTAGCCATAAAAAAGGATGAGTTCATGTCCTTTGCAGGGACATGGATGAAGCTGGAAACCATCATTCCCAGCAAACTGACACAAGAACAGAAAACCAAACACCGAATGTTCTCACTCATAAGTGGGTGTTAAACAATGAAAGCACATGGATACAGGGAGGGGAACATCACGCACTGGGGCCTGTCAGGATGGAGGGCTAGGGGAGGCATAGCAGGGGGTGGTGGGATTGGGGAGGGATAGCATCAGGAGAAATACCTAATGTAGATGATGGGGTGATGGCTGCAGCAAACCACCAAGGCAGGTGTATACCTATGTAACATGATCTGCATATGTACCCCAGAACTTAAAGTATAATAAATAAATAAAATCCAAACATCATATAACTTAATCATATAACCCATCATCTTGCCGCCTTTGCCACAGCCCAGGCCTGGTCAGCCAGGGAGCTTGTGACTCCTCCTGCTCCTCCTCTGAGTCACTTTCCTTTGTCCTATAGACAGAAGGCTTTTTCTGAAAAAGCAAATCTGATCATGCTGATACTGGTGGATTTGGGGAGGTCCCTAAACGCTAGTGAGGCCTTGACTCCAGCTGGTGTCCGGGCTCTTGACACTGTCGTAAGAAGGAATTCAAGGACGAGTCAGAGCATAGTGAAAGTACAGAGATTTATTGCATAGCAAAATGTATGCCCTCAAGAAAGGGGAGTGCAGCTGGGCGCAGTGGCTCACGCCTGTAATCTCAACACTTTGGAAGGTAGAGGCAGGCGGATCACTTGAGTCCAGTAGTTCAAGGCCAGCTTGGGGAACATGGCAAGACCCCATCTCTACAAAACAAAATTAGCCAGGTGTGGTGGTTTATGCCTGTAGACCCAGCTACTCACAGGGCTGAGGCTGGAGGATCACTTTAGCCCAGGAGGCAGAGGTTGCAGTGAGGCGACAAAGCAAGACCCTGTCTCAAAAATAAAAATAAAATAAGAAAGGGAAGTGCAGGCATACTTAAGAAAGAGTTGGACCCAGTGGGGTTTGGGACATCTACATTATGGTTTCTTTTACCAAGAGGTGGCATATTCATGAAGTTTTCTGAAAACGGTAAAGATTTCTCAGAGCTGTGGTGCCACCCATTTTTACACCAAACATGGATGTTCCAGGAAGTGGAATGGCCCTGGTGAATGTGTGATTTAGTATGTTAATGAATGTATATGAGGGTCTAGGCAAAACCTAGGTCAAACCCAGCACCATGTTTGGTCCAGTCACTTTTAACGAGCTTGGCTCATACCCTGGTTTTCAGGTTCTTATTGACCCCCAGATTATGCAGCTCTTTCAACAGTTTCCTTTTTACTAGTCAAGTGAAACTGCTGCCTGGAATTTTCCGTTCTCCTGTGACCACCCTTATGATTCCTGTCTCAATGCCACTCTCTTGTTTAACACTCTTAGGGGGTGCCTGTGGCCTGTAGAGCAAAAACTACACTTGACAGCTGGACATAGACACTGCAAACAGTAAACACTCAATAAATGCTGAACTAACACGTGAATGGGGACTGTGGAGTGATAAATAGCTAATGCATTTGGGTATTATGCTGGGGAGACTCCTTGTTCCCCTGCAACTTATGCTTTGCTTCTGCTCTGATGGAGGGCAGAGCAGAGGGGAGGACTGGAGGCAGCACCTCCAGATGCTCTTGTCACTCTGTACTGCCCACTGCTCCTGCCCTTCCCCAGGAGGAAGGCATGCACACAGCCAGGCACCCACCCCCACACTCACACCGGTGTCTGTCCTTCTATCTGTCTATCTATCTATCATCTATCCATCATCTATCTCAAGTCTGCTGTGCTACTTTAGGTACCTGGCCTATAGCTTGTTTTATTTCACCTCTGCACATTTGCATAAGAGTTCCTACCCCTATGCTCCACTAAGTAGCTTCTACCCAATCCTTATTCAACTGCAGCGATGCTCTCTAGGATTTCTTCCCCCAGACCCCTATCCTTGGATTGGGCAACTCATCTTCCTCTGTGGCTCTCAGAGCTTTATCCCAACACCATTCACAGTAACACAGGAGTTAAAAAGAAATTAGTTACAAAGTTAGTGAGGGTAGGAAGTCCTTGGTAACCTTTTCCTTTTAATGAAAAGCAGCCCTCGAATCATTTCTTTTCTAACAAAGAGCAGGGGGTAAAATCGGGCTGCAGACAGACAAGCAAGTTGGAGCTTGCTGGGGTGAATGCCGGCAGCCGTCCCAGTAGGAAAAGGCCACCTGGGGGCCAGGCATGTTCAACATGGAGGCTCCATCTGCCCTTTTTGTTTTCAACCACATGTACAGTAAGGAACAGACAACATGGCACTGGCCAGGTAGGGACCTCATCTGCATAATAAAAGATTAAGGTGGGATGGCCAGCTTCTTCTCACACCTGGTCTGACCAATCTTGGCGGCCCTAAGCAAATTAGACACCACTTCCTCAAGCTCGCCTATAAAACCCCATGCATTTTACCACAAAGAGGAAGACCCACTCAGGTGCCCCTCGCTGTGCAGGCGCTATTCTCTTTTCTCTTTCTTTTGTTCATTAAACCTCTGCTTTTTTTTTTTTTTTTTTTTTTTTTTTTTTGGGATGGCGTCTCACTCTCGTTGCCCAGGCTGGAGTGCAGTGGTGTGATCTCGGCTCACCACAACCTCTGCCTCCTGAGTAGCTGCGATTACGGGCATGCGCCACCATGCCCAGCTAATTTTTTTGTATTTTTAGTAGAGATGGGGTTTCTTTGTGTTAGTCAGGCTGGTCTCAAACTCGCGACCTCAGGTGATCCACCTGCCTCGGCCTCCCAAAGCGCTGGGATTAGAAGCGTGAGCCACCGCGCCCAGTCAAACCTCCGCTCTTAAACTCACTTCCTGTGTGTGGGTGTCCTGGATTCCCTTGGCGTGAGACCACAAACCTCGGGTGTTCACCCCAGATGACGCCACTTCAACAGTACTTTTCAAACTTTGCCTTTTTGTTTGCTTTTCTCTTTAAATAATGAATTTCATAAGGACAGGGACTCTCTTTCATGGCATGGGTTGGCATCTGGCGCATAGCTGGCTCCTTCAATGTTTGTTGAATCAATAAATGAAAGCTGAATGTTGAGCTGCAGATGGTTAGTGCACGACTGCACTGGGAAGAATCCCCTTCCTTCCCCTCTCTCCAGGTTTGTGCTTCTGCTTGAAGGAAGACAGAAGCTCTGCCGTTTCCTCTCCCTCTCAGAGGAGGGCTGGAGGAAACACTTCCCATCCCTCTCTTACCCCTGGCCATCCCTGGCCTCCACAGGAGGAGAGTGGAGGTGGGGCTTATTGGTTGCTCCCTTTGCATAGGCACAGCTGAGGATGAGGGCCCTGGGTATAGACTGATCCGGGTGGTATGAAATCCTACTTCTTTCCTGTGCCTAAGCCACATCTGCCCATGGGACTTTGCCAGAAATTCTCATAGGTCTTAATAAATTAACTCCTACTTGCTCCTCCTTGAGTGTAAGCTTCTGTCAGAGTCCAGAAGGAAGGGGTGGGGAATCGGCCTGCTATCCTCACTCTCTCAGTTTGCTTTGAAAAGCTGTGGAGTCTACATCTGACCAGAATTATTGTTAGCAAGTTAATCCACCCTAAAAGGCTTTCAAAAGGAGCTACAGAAGACCAAGCAAATTGAACACAGTGCCATGAAGTTGTGAGGTCCTTTCCATCTATTACGTATAAAATCGTGGTATTGATTTCATACCCACGAGCCCCCGTTGACTCTGGTTGGCCAGTGCTTCTCTTTCACTGCAGAGAGTGAGATGGATTGCCCACTATGTCTTAGCACACTCTCTGGGGAGGCATAACCTATCCAAAGAAGAAACAGCCATTATTAGTAAGTTATTAAAGTAGCTAACAGTTACCAGAGTTTTATGTGCCAGGTACTGTGTTAAGCCTTTAACATGCGATTTCTCATTTATCCTCTGAACAAACCTTTAAGGCAGTATTATTACTAGCCCCAATTACAGATTAGAAAACCGAAGCTTAGAAACAGTAAGCAACTTGCATAGTCGTTCAAATCTAGGACACCCTGATGCCAAAGTTCAAATTACATGAATATTTATTGAGTATTTGTAACATGCCAGACTCACACTGTCTCCTGTAGTAGCCATTGGCCACATTTAAATTAAATAATGGAAAACATTCAGTTCCTCAGTCACACTGGCCACATTTCGCCCTGGTCTGGTGGTTGCCATTTTGGACAACGCAGATACAGAGCATGCCTCTCATTACAAAAAAAATCTATTGGATCTCCCTGATCTAGATAATTTATACCCCAACACAACCCTGTCAGGTTGCTATTAGTAATGAAGCAGCATCATGTGTGGGGTAATACACGAGGTTTGTTGCCAAGGAAATCAAGGATCTGACACATGAGGAGTGAGTGTAAGAGCGGAAATGGAATAGGTAAAAGAGAAAAGCTCCCTCGTGCAGAAGGAGGGGGTTCTGAGTGGCCCTCCCAGTTCCATGGTAAAATGCATGGGGTTTTATAGACTGGTTTGAGGAGCGAGTGTCTAATTTACATACGGCCCAAAAGATTGGTTGGACCAGGTATGTCATTTACATAGCACATGAAGAAGCTGGCTGCCCCACCCTAGTCTTTCATTATGCAGATGGGTTCTCCGGTAGAGAATTCTCCATTCTCCAATGGATCTGACTGCTGCCATGTTGCCTATTCCTTTATTATACATGTGGATGACAAAGAAAAGAGAAGGTGGAGCCTCCATGCTGCACATGCCTGGCCCCCAGGTAGCCTTTTCCTATTGGCACAGCTGCCGACATTCACCCGTGCAAGCTTCCAGCTTGCTCATCTATGTCTGCAGCTCCATTTCACAGGCTGCTCTTTGTTAGAAAACAAATGATTTGGGGGCTGCTTTTTGTTAAAAGGGAAACCTTGCCGAGGACTCTCTTACCCTCACTAACTGCCTAAGTAATTTCTTTTTAGCTCATGTATCAGTAGCACCCTGAATTACTACTAGAAATCCTTTTAGGTCCTGAGAGCCAGAGACGTTAAGTCACTTGCCCAAGCTCCCACAGCCTCAAGGCTGGAACTCAAGTCAGTCTTACCTTCAAGCCTCTGCTCTCTTCTCTGCCACGCTCTGCTTTTGGCTGCAGGAAGATTGAGTTAGCCAATCGACAGATTCCTTATTTAATTATATGTTAGGAAACCATTAGGATTCTCCTAAAAAGGAGTTTTGAATAGTCTTTGATAATGGCGATAAACCTAAGTAGAGGAAGTAAATATAGACAATATTGAAATTCTCCCATTAGGTTTTTGTTTTTAATCTTAATTACATTTTATTATATTCAGTGGTATGCAGTTTCAAAAGGAGGAATTGTCTTGACTCAAAACCAAAAAGATTATCAGATATCTGCTCTTCAGTAGATAGTAGGAGGTGTTTGTGTGTTGTACATGTGTTTAAATCGTATGGCAGGACGTGTAAGAGTTGCCATTTTAATGCTCAATTTTAATTCTCTGCAGAATTATGATTGCCCGATCAGGGCTGGCATGAACTGGCATGAGTTCCCAGTTCCTGGGGAATAATGCTTTCGTGGAAAGAGTTAAGAAGGATGGCTCGCTGCAGGGATAAGGAAATGGGGGGAGGAGAATCCTTTAGCTACATAAGCAAAATCTATATTTATTTGAAAAACATCTCAGGCCCTTTTCTACACAAGAGACTTATTCTCTATTGAATGTGAAATTGCCAAGCTCAGCATGGGCGCCAGACATCCCATTACTGTTTACTTTTCACTTGGAAAGGAAGGGTGAAAACATAACCCAAAACCAAAAATGAAAGTGAAATACTTGGAGCCTCAAATACAGATCTTTGGTATTGCCAATTAAGTCTAGATTCACATGCTTAAAAAAAAAGCCAGCTTGGGGGAAAGACAGAATTAACATTCTGTTATGAAGTCGAGACTCTTCCTGGCACACATGCCACCCCAGGCCAGGCAAAGTCCTGCTCAGACAACAGCCCTTGCTGTCAGTCCGATAGGCTTTAGGCAGTAGTTCTCAGACTTAGCTAGCTTAGAATCACCTGGGAAGCTTCTAAAGTAGGGAACCATAGAGCAGCAATGCAGACAGATCGAATCAGAACTATTTGAGGTTGGATTTAGCGTCACTATTTGTAAAACTCCCCAAGTGACTCCAATATGCTGGCTTTTGTGAATTTATCAGCACACGGGTGCTGATTGTGAAGGAAGTCAGAACAGCTCCTGCTTTCCCTACTCAGACTCATCGCTGGTGTGCCATTGGGAAGCACCATCAAAACATGCCGCTGTTTGAGCCCACTCCAGACCCACGACATCAGAGTCGCTGGGGCTTGATGTAGGCTATGCTCTTCATCTATAAATCGAAGGGGTTGGCTAACTGGTCCTTAACAACGGTTTTGTTTTCAAACTATAGGATTCCATAGAGGGTTGGATGTGAGTGAGGTGATAATGTAACCGAGTACTCCTTTTTTTCTAAGAGAAGGAATACATTACAATCATTTTTAAAAGTATTTTCTCTTTTCTCCTTTCCTCTTGTCCCTCACTTTCTACTTAGCCCTTTAGAAATGCACATCTCACCTTTCACCTCCCCCTCACTAGACATTCTTTACAGGACAAGTTCATTTAACTATATGCTCCAAGACAGAACTCTCTGGAGAGTTAAGGGCTGATTTATAGACCAAAGCATGACCTCTATGGCATTCTCACCCTCCAAGGGGTTGCCAGGGAACTCACCGTCCAGGAGAGCAGGTTGAAAGCATGTCCACTACCCTTTCCCACCTGGAGAGTTTTAGGCCACTTTTTCAACTTATTTCTACCTATGAAAGTACCAGTTCCACTGCCTGATAGATGAGGCACCACGCCAGCGTGCAGACCCCCTGCCCTTGCTCACTTCCTCCACTGCCTTTTAAAAGTTCCCACTGTCTGCTCCTAAAGCAAAGCAGTGCATGTACTATTTATTTATTTGTTGACACAGTCTCACTCTGTCACCCAGGCTGGAGTGCAGTGGCCCGATTTCAGCTCACTGAAACCTCCAACTCCCAGGTTCAAGCAATTCTCCTGCCTCAGCCTCCCGAGTAGCTGGAATTACAGGCACCTACCACCATGCTCGGCTAATTTTTTATGTTTTTAATAGAAACGGGGGTTTTACCATATTGGCCAGGCTGGTCTCCAACTCCTGACCTCAAGTGATCTACCCTCCTCAGCCTCCCAAAGTGCTGAGATTACAGGCGTGAGCCACTGTGCCTGGCAAAGCAATGCATTTAAAGGCAGAAACCTGCACCTTTTCCCCAAAGGAGCTTTGGAATAAATCACTTTTTTCTTATATCCAGCCTCACTCTTGTAAATTGGATTCTGCAAGCAACGAGTGACTAATCTGTGGTCCAGTTACAATAACAATAATAGAGAAAAGAGAGTGCGAATGATAAAGAAATCTACCAACATCAAATCACATTTGATTATTTCAAACACTTAGTACCCACAATCATCAGATATAAAGGATTATAGAGAGAAACAAGGGAGGCGCTTGGGCGTTTTATGCATTATGAAAAATGCTTAGTCACAAAGCATTTTCTGATCTTGTTGCAAGGTCGTCAGATCAGCACACTGCAGAGATTGGTCTGTGTGCTGGAAGCTTCATTCCACAACAGGCATCAAACTGTACCCCGAAGGGATACTCCTCTGGGTCTTCAGAAAAGATAAGCGTGAGCTGTGCACTGCCTATCCTGAGCCGCTGTGGAAATACCTCTTTTCCATAACTGGAATGGTGGTGCTGCAGAGACAAACATTAAACAGCTGAATGTAAAAAGCCTCCTTGTGTGTCTTCTCCATGGCCAAGGCTGGATGGAGGTTGAACACCCTTGCTCGTTTGCTGATGTGGCCTCTTGGGGGCAATATGACCCAACGCTTGCCCTGGCTTCCTAGCTTGAAAAAGATTCACACTCTTCCTTGAATGCTTTAAAAAACTATTGACCCAGAGAAACAAAAATAAGTCCCCGAAACATGACAGAATCACGATGACACAAACCTGATGATCAATCCATGTAGTAACAATAAGGAGCCAAATAGAAGTAAGACTTGTAAAATTTCTTCTAGAAAATTAGGAAGGCAATAAATATTATATGCATACATATTAATATAAAGATATAGTGTATGTCATATGACATTATATATAAATATGTATTTGTATATAGAATCTTAAATATTAAAGGTTCACTTTGTTTTAGAAAAATACAAGCAACTTTTACAATGAATTTTACTTCAAAGCAAAGGAACTATTGAAATGTTTTCACGTTTTTGCCTTTCTGTTCAGCCTTATCCCCGAGGGCTTCGGAAAATCTCTAGTACTCTGACGATAAGTAAGTGGCTCTGTTAACAAGCGACAAGCAACTGCAGTTAGAAAATTTATGACGGGGCCGGGCTCGGTGGCTCAAGCCTGTAATCCCAGCACTTTGGGAGGCCGAGGCAGGTGGATC
>NW_016107315.1:7786246-7864900 GCF_001604975.1 Cebus imitator
ACTTGTTTTCCAGTTCACATTTCTGCTTCTAGCCCCCATGGTAGTGGGTGGTAATTCTTATGCTTTCATTGGAAGTGTTAACACTTGAACAGTTATGTTTGCATTTGGAACTCTAGCTCTGCCCTGATAGAAAATAAATGATTTGTAAATGTAATCATAACAATGGAAATGCCAGTGCATCTTAATTTATTCAGAGCAATTTAAACTAAGGACCCCTGGAATACAAAATGTAAACAGAATCCCAGTTTATTATTTTGTACATTATTCTTCCTTGCTAAGGACAGTCACCTGTACTTTGACTTTACGGCTTGCAATCTCCTCTTTGATAGGGGTCTCTGGGTGAAGACAGGAGACACCTTCACCCCAGGGATGGTGAATAAGTCAGATCCTGAAGGTCATGTGTTGAAACTCCAAAGAGTAAAGGCATGGGCCTGGGGAGTTAATGGGGATGGCCTCTGGAAAGGCTGGCAATACCGAAAATAGCTTTTTTTGTGTGTGCTAATATTGGAAGGCATTTAATAAGATGGAAAAAGGATCAGGAGCAATTGACAAGGCTGCGTTTATGTCAGCCATAGAAGCTGACACCTTCCAACCTCCCTGTCCCACTGCCTTCATCCTATGGGATGAATCTCCCTTCTCCGTGGCCCCTTCCTTCTACTCTAACCCCAGTCCCCTCCTGCCCTTCCTTGGTTCATTCTACCTTTTAGCCTAAGAGATGAAAGGCAGTCCTTCAAGTCTTGGTAGGGAGAAGCTGCCCTGCTAGTCAGATCCAGCTATCTTGTCTTCTGCTCATTTCATGCGCCTCCAAATAGGATCATGGCTGGCTCTTGCGTCTGCTGCCCATGACCTGCGCTGGGAGATGAGTGTGCAGTGACTGAAAACCAGCATGTTAGAGAAGTGAACGTGACCCAGACAGGCCCCCTCCACCTGGAGCACCTGTCCACGCTCAGGGTAAGAGGCTCATGCACATAAATCCAAATGTACCTGATTGTCATCACTGCAATTAGAGCCAAGTTTTGGGGAGGGATTAAATGAAAGAAGAGCAACCTCATTCTCACATATGATGTGCCTATAACTCAGGGTTGTGGGTAAGTGACCAGATCATGATGTTCAATGTCTTCTTCATTTTCAGACAGGCAACTGACTTACGGCACCGATTCTCTTTTCTAAAACATGGCAATTCTTTTGTTTGAGTAGCAGAATTAAAATTTGAAATTTAAAAGTTTTCAAGTCAATCAGCGACCCTACTCTTAGAGGTATCATATGTAAATACAAACTATTTCAGCAATTTGTCTCAGAAAAAGGGTCAATTTAAAAAATTATTTAAAAGAAAATACAAAAATACAATTCTTTCTCTCTGTATACACCTCTCTCTCTCTCTCTCGCTCGCTCGAAGAAAACAACTGCTTATAAAATGCTTTGGCAGTTTTATGTGCTATTCTTTAAATGTACATTTGACTGAAAGAGCAAGAATATAATGAATTATTTTTAGAAGGTAGTTTTTATTAGATGCATATTTTCTTTCAAGCAATTTGTAACTTTCCATATACATGAGAATATACAAATACTAAGATGTCAGAATGTCCTTGACTTGGCCCAGAGGCCAGGGTCCCATGCTACTCATGCACTCTCTACAACTTAAGAGCAAAAGGAAAGGCATTTCCCTTCATTGCTTTCTGCTGACAGCCACAATGCTCCCCGGTCATATTCAGAGGCTGAGAAAAGTCAGTGACACCTCTTGTTATTCTGACACCTTCATTCCCTGAGTGATTCTCACCACTTTCTGTTTTCTCACCTTACCTGTACTATGAAGGTTTTAGCCATTCCCCAAATTCAAAAAAATCTCAAATATGTGCACAATCATATGAGAAGCAACAGAAAAAAACTCTCTCACTCCCTTTGAAATGAATCCACCCTTTAGTGTCTGGGGATGGTTTATCTGGAGAAGGCATTTGGAATGAAGACCTAAAGTGCCTCCCCAACCCCCATTCAGCTTGAAATATGGAGGCTGGTAAATTGTACTTTTTGTGGCTTTTAAGGCTCAAGTCAGCTTGTTTCCAAATGAATATATTCCTTTCCCCCTTTGCCTATTAATGGTTAAATGCAGAAAATGATACTTACAGTGGTGTGCCTGGGCAAGCAGCATCTTAGTTTTTCAGGCTTCCCTCACCTCTATGGGATCTCTTTGCTCAATGCTCTGCTCAGTGCTAGCCCTGAATGAGTAACTAAGAGTTCATGCTTATTGAGTGTGTAGCATGTCCTAAATGCGGCCTGTGCTTGCCTCATAGACTCCTCCCAACAACCCATGAAATGACTCCTAGGTAATCAATCCTCACCTAGATCTTATGAGTGATGTGAAGTATGTTCCTAGACCTCACACCTCAAGTATTCATTAATCTAGTCTCCTCCTGGAGACCCCTCATTATTTGAGCTGTGATGAGAAGGAGCTCTCTGAAGTCAGAAGCATTCAGTGAAAGACAGCCTGGAGTCTGTGTGAGACTATGTTCAAGCTCTGCAAACCAGACCTATCCTTTTACACCAACCCCTCTTCTTCTTGACCTAAACCTCCTCCTCCTCCTTCTGTGCTTGATTTTTTTCAGGGGCTTTTCCAATCTGCTTGAAGGTTAGGGCTTCTCTCTGACTCCTCTCTGTCCCTCACCTCCAACCCAAATCCACCCCAGTTCTGCTGACTCTGCATCCCCATATGCTGCACGAATACCTCCCTCCTTCCATCCTCACACCTTGAGCTTAGCGGAGGCCATCCTCACCCTGACCTGAGGGCTGTTACTGGTTTCCTTGCCCTAAATGCTCACCCTTCCTGGTCCTCCTTTGGCCATAAAATAATCCTACTGCAACGCCGACCAGGATGCCCTCTGCTCTGCTCATGACTTAGATGGAACAATGCTGTCAAGGTTCCTCACAATCTAGCCTTGTCCTTCCTCCTCCCCAGAGCCTTCCTAACCAGCCCTGTCTCCTTCTACAGCCAAGCTTCGCCATGCAGTACCTGCAGTGAGGCTTCTCTCTCCCCCAGCAAGAGATGATCCAACTCAAATTCCTTCTCATTTAAGAAGCTTCCCCAGCTCTCCCAGGCCCCAAGGCCCTTGCCTGGTTCTAAAAGTTGGTGAAACTTATTAACCATACCTTGGAGGGAAAAATCACACATAAAAGGTGTCATTTTTTAACTGATCATATTCATGTCTTTTCTCCCTACAGCAAGACAAAGACCTGTTTTAAACACATTTACAACCTGTATGTTGCCTTGTACAAGGTAAAAAATTGAACATTTCTCTATTAATTTTGGTATTTCTGTTCAGGCCACTAAATTCAAGAATCAGCAATTCTCTGAGGCTTTCTTTTTATTTTATATAAGAAACTTTTGGAGTGAAGGGAGAGTTTGTCAATAACCTGAGGCATATGGAGGGGAGAGAAAAAGGTTGCTATTTTTCCTCAACATATTTTGATTTGGCTTCCTAGAATTGATGGGCTTAAAACAGCAAATCTACTTTAAACAGATGCCAGATAGATGGATGAATCTTAGACCTTCTATGACAGTAACTTCCTTTTAAAAAGGACCTCTCCCACCCCACCCCCAGCCCAGGCTGTGTATCAAAACCAAGTCACGTGCACAACCCTGACTGCATCACCAGCACCCTTGAGTCTGGGTCACAAGCCCACAGATATTTCCTGCTCCCCGGTGGATCGGGTGTAAACTGAGTTTGCTCGCTCGGGAGCCTCTTTCTGGAAGATGGAACAGCATCCGCAGAAGCACTTGGCAATGTGCTTTTGGAAGAAAACCACGAGGTAGTTTCTAAACTTCTCCCCAACGAAGGCATAGATGATGGGGTTGACACAGCAATGACACATCCCAAGAGTCTCTGTCACCTGCATGGCTTGGTCTAACCTGTTAGAGCTACTGCAATTATTCAGGCCAAAGAAATCCGGGTAGGTGTTCATGAGAAGGACAATGTTGTAGGGAGCCCAGAAGAGAAAGTAGACAATCATGATGGTGAAGATGAGCCTCACAGCCCTGTGCCTCTTCTTCTCATTTCGACACCGAAGCAGGGTTTTAAGGATTCCCGAGTAGCAGAAGACCATGACGAGCAGCGGCAGGACCAGCCCCAAGATGACCATCTTTAATGTCTCGAAATTCTTCCAGAATCGATACTGACTGAATGGAAAATGAGGGCTGCAGCTGTAATGATAACCTTCTTTTTGAGACCTGGTAAAGATGATTCCTGGGAGAGAGGCGAATACAGCCACCACCCAAATGATCACACTTGTCACCACCCCAAAGGTGACCGTCCTGGCTTTTAAAGCAAACACAGCATGGACGATAGCCAGGTACCTATCGATTGTCAGGAGGATGATGAAGAAGATTCCAGAGAAGAAGCCTATAAAATAGAGTGCTGTCAAGAATTGACACATTGTATTTCCGAAGTCCCACTGGCCTGCAGCATAGTGAGCCCAGAAGGGGACAGTAAAAAGGAAAAACAGGTCAGAGATGGCCAGGTTGAGCAGGTAGATGTCAGTCATGCTCTTCGGCCTTTTGCAGTTTATCAGAATGAGGACGACCAGCATGTTACCCACAAAGCCAAAGAGGAACACCATCGAGTAGAGTGGAGGCAGGAGGTGGGCTCCCATTTGCTTCACGTCGATTTTTCGGCAGGGCTCTGATGCACCATAATCGATGTCATAGATTGGAGTTGACACTTGATAATCCATCTTGTTCCACCCTGTGAATAAATAGAAAGTGATCTTTTACGAAGTCCTAGAATGTATTTTGTGGCCCACCATGAATACAAACTGTTTTATACATTGATAGTTTTCAATTGCATACATAGATGTCTACATTGCATGAACTTCGTTTTTGGCCAAACAATGAAGTTTTGCAGTGAAGGGAAAGTTTGCAGCTAGCTTCTCCACTCACTAGATGGAGAGCTTGGCCCTGTCGGGGGAACTCATGAAAGCACCGCTTCACCAAATAAAGTCTTGTGTTCTGTCGCACCATGGAGCAAATGAAGCTTTGATAACAATTTTAAGAAACTGGGTCAAGGAAGGTGCAACTCAGCCTTTTCATTGTTGTTGTTTTTCACACAGGGTCTCACTCTGTTGCCCAGGCTGGAGGGCAGTGGCACGATCATGGCTCACTGCGGCTTCGACCTCCTGGGCTCAAGTGATCCTCTCACCTCACCCTTCCAAGTAGCTGGGGACTACGGGCGCCACCATGCCCAGCTAATTTTATTTCTATAGAGACGAGATCACACTATGTTGCCCAAGCTGGTCTCAAACTTCTGGGCTCAAGCGATCCTCCTGCCTCAGGCTCCCAGAATGCTGGGATTACAGGCATGAGCCACCATGCCCGGATGCAGCCCAGTCTTACAGTCTACATTGACGCTGCCGTTCTCTGGGGTTTGCCCACAAAAAGCATGCACTATGAGCAAGCCAGTCATAATGAAGAGGCCTCGAGGGCACATACAGGCCTCAAGGGCTAATCACTGTTCTAAGCGTCATACCCATTCATTCATTTAATCCTCAGGGCAACCTTATGAGGCAGAAAATAAATTTCACATTTTGCAGACAAGGACCTTGAAGCACAGAGAGGGTAACTTGCTCAAAGCCACACAGCTGGGATGCAACTGATTTTGAATGCGGGCAGCCTGCAATCTTGACCACCAGGCTACCCTGCTTAATTTAAAAGAGAATTAAAGAGCAAGACCATCAGATGGCTGGTGCCGTGAGGTAGTCAGGGTGAAATGGGCGGATGCCCAAGTCTCCCCCCGAGAAGGTCATAGAGGCCAACAGCCAATTGTAAAATCCTCACATTTTCTCTAAAGTTTGTGTTTGTAGTTTCTGAGTTGCCACAATTAAGAGTTCTCATACAAACCCAAGAAATAATAAAGTAAAAAACGTTTCATCTGCCACCACAGATGAATGTCATATATTCTGGGTAGTTTAGTCTTACAACCAGCTGGCTTGCCTCACCTATTTAAATTCAGCTGCTGTAGCTGAGAATTTTCTCTTATTAAACCCTGTGAGTCTCAAACTCTCTGTATCTTAGATTAGGCAGCTGAGAGAAGCCTCAGAAAAGCTCACCTTTAATTTTGAGCCATAAATAATTATATACTAACTGTGCCATGAAACTGATATATTAGAGGAACATTTTATTTGACGTTTGTAATTTGATATTAATTTGGACCATTTTTAGGCTTCCCTCTTTTCTGGAGGAAAAAGAAAAAAGAGAACCAGACTTAGACACAACTTCTTGTGGGCACATATTCAGAAGGCATCTCGTTGGAGAGGGTTTAGTTCTCCTTAGCAGAAGATAAGATTTCAAGATTTCAGCCAAGATTCATGTCTCTGAAAATCTTTCTTTTGAGAGGTAAGAATTGTTAGTTTGCTTTTAAAATACTATTCTTCCCTTTAAAGTCTTTCACTCGTAATCATGATGTGTATCTTTGATGTTATAATAATCTGAAATTCATTCTAAACTCTGACCCTTTCCTTGTCTTAAAGATTACATTTTAAGATAATTCTATGGGCACTTGGTGGTTGCCAAATGTCTTCTCTGGGTTTCCTGTAAAGGCTTTTACTCATCTCAGAAGCTAACTAATAAGCCAAGCAGCTGAGAGGTTACTTACCTGGGAGAGTTTCTTGCAGGGGAACGGATGTTTCAGCTCTTCTGGCCAGATGAGCTGTGCAAATCAAACATATAGACGGTATAAAAGTAGGAAATGCAGCTTCTTTTGAGGGGGGCGGAGTTAAATAATTAAGTGTATAGAAGGAGGAAAGAATCAGAGAACAGTTCTTCTTTTTAAGTTGAGCTTAAAATAAGCTTCAGAAGAGGTCTGGTCTGAAGGTTTATTCAGGAGCTTTCTTCACTGGATTATTTTGTTTTTGTTCTCTGCTCATCCAACTACACAGAAGCTGTTAGAACATATAAAGAATAAAGGATATTAGAGCTAGGAGAACATTTACATTCATCTAGTCAAAAGTCCACATTTTAGTGAAAGAAATTACTATCCAAGAGGCAAGTGATTTGTCCAAGATCACAGGGCTTTTCAACAGTAAGGCTAAAAGGGTGAGAAAATTCTGATTATCTTAAGAGTTGCCATCAATTAAAGCCAACTTAAACCAACTTTAAATGTAGAGGAAGATCCCGGACTTCACATTAACCCTGTGTCCCCTTTTTCTCCCCTCTTCCCATATCCCCTATCCCACCCCAACTCACACGCATGTGCTCACCACCCAATATTATTGTTCTCTGTAAACTAAAACAATCGACTGAAGGGTTTTAACTATAGGCTCACCGATCAGCTGAACAGGTTTCCCATCTTTTTCTGAATCCAGGATCTTAGTGGGGATTTTCACTCTGTTCACTGTTTTGTGACCCTTCAACCCAGGAAGCATTTATGACTTACACTGTGCCGGATACATAGGTGGCAGGATTCTTCACTCCAGATACAATCTATCCAGAGCTATGAGAAATTTTCCACATGACAGAAGTATATGGTCGAGTTCAGAATTCTTTATGACAGTACTGTATACAGTCATATCAAGCTCTCTTGGTGGTTGGTGACATCTGAAAATCTCAAGTATTGTCAGCAGAGCTGAGAAGACAGCAGAGAGCCACTCCTGAGCCACAAGATGCCCTTCTGGGCTTCCTTGGCTCTGTAATCTCTAAGAATAGAATAAAAAGCATTGGCTTGTAATCTCTAAGAAGGCAAAGGAGACCCCAAACAGCAAAATTACATGCTCCCAAACCTACGGAGATAGCCTAACCCAGGGACTAAGCCAGTGGCCTTTGTAGTCAGACTTCCAGGCTGGAAGCCTGTCTCTTCCCTCAGCCTTCTCATCTGGGTGTTGGGCTGAATGACCGTAGTCATTTCAAGGGTTGTTGGGAGGATTCTATGAGGCATCCCCAGCCAGCATCTAGCACATACTATGCACTCAATAAACATCAAACTCTTTGTTACTTTTTCAGCAATTCTTTCTAAGAGAGAGTTCATTTGGTGAAATTCTAACAAAATTGCTTCACTGGAGTCTCTGTCTACATCAGATTAGTTTCAGCAAACTAGAAGCTGAAAAGGTGAAGCTAATCACTGGTGCTTGGAGAAAGAAATGACTGCTTGGGAAAAGCCAGAAAAGTACAGAAATAGCCCAGCGATCAGGGCACCCCACCCCCGCCCCACATAGGGGCACATGTCTGTGTTACAACAGAGCTCGGAAACTGGTAATTGTAACAAGGACAGTGAGTCATCAAGAGAATGTTCACATTCATCCCATGTGTGCATGCTGCTGGGTTTGACCTCCAGCTTCATTACTACTACTGGGTTCTGACCAAATTATTGACTCTCTCTGCCTAGTTTTCTTAACTATAAAGTGGAGCTTTTAGAAAAAACAAATACAAACTTACTCAATACACCTGTGGTGGTGACAGAATGATAACAAGAGTAGAGCCTTTCAGGCACCGGCCCTCGGGGGGCTGTGAAAGCAGGGAAATATACAGCGTGCTTTAGAAAGAGTTAAAAAATAGAGAACAAATGAATATAACATTTTATAGAAAATAGATAACATAAATACAACTTTGGTTTTTAGAAAGATAGCCTTGTATTCACTGGTAATTCACTTGTGCAGAACTCTCGTAGGCTGTCAGACCAACACTGTATTTCTGCTTGTGCCAATTGCTGGTTTTTACTTTCACCATGCAGAGCTGAGGCTTTGCCATGTTCTGTGTGTCTGTCATTAGGGTGACGGAGGAAGTGAAGACATGCTCGCCCCCAGAGGGCAATGTAGGCTAGAGGAGCAGGCTCGGAGTCATACAGACTCTGCTGCTGACTTGCTGTGTGATCCTGGCAAGGTACTTCCACTCCCTGAGCTTCCACTTCCTCATCTGTGAAATGATGTGCTAGGCCTGGGGCGGCTTCCACCCTAAATACTACGTGACTCCATGGCCAAGTTGGTTTGAAAAATACGCACTAGATTGGAAGCAAGGTGAGGCTTCACAGGCTGAAACAAGGAAGCACAGCTTGGCAGTGTGTGTTGCTCCACTTTTGTGTTTGTGGTCCAGAGGTGTATTCTAGTAACCACTCAGGACAGGGGTTCCGCCCAAGGATTCACAAGAAAGTGGGGACCAGTGGGAAATTCTTCAGCATTTAAATGAAATGTTGTTCTGGATACAATAACGACAACAAGCTAGCAGTTTACCATGCTATGACTCAGCTGCTTGGTGTCTGCTACTCTTTCTGCTTTGTCCCTCTCAGTCTGCATGGCTGTTGTTCTCTTAGGTATTATTAAATACATTTGGACTCCCCATGGGAAACAAACTTTCGATCAGTTTGTCACTCTGGACTCCATGCCCATACTGGAGGGTGTTTTGTGCCAGCCCTCCTTTTTGGGGCTTTTTTGTCTTTAAACGGCTGCTCCATGTCTAGTCACTGCACTTGTATTCCAAGCATTGCTTTGCTCGCTCCTTGCCCGCACCATTCCTGGCCCATATTTTCAGAGCACCGTCAACAGGATGGGGAGAATGTTAATTATTCACTTTGGGTGCAAGGGCCAACTGCCTGAGCACAGTGAGCAGGAACCCTGCCATACAGCAGCTGTTGTGAAAATCCCTGGGGCCTGAGTTGACTCTTGGTCAATATCAGTCAACAGTGAGATGGGCTGTAAAAAGAACAAATGAATCTTTTATTTTTAAAAACAAATGTCTAGGCCAGGCGCGGTGGCGCATGCCTGTAATCCCAGCACTTTGGGAAGCCAAGGAAGGTGGATAACTTGAGGTCGGGAGTTTGAGAACAGCCTGGCCAACATGGTGAAACCGTGTCTCTACTAAAAATACAAAAAATTAGTGGGGTGTGGTGGCATGCGCCTGCAGTCCCAGCTACTCAGGAGGCTGAGGTGGGAGAATCTCTTGAACCCAGGAGGTAGAGGTTGCAGTGAGCCGAGATCGCACCATTGTACTCCAGCTTGTGCGACAGTGAGACTCTGTCTCAAAACAAAACAAAACAAACAAAATATCTATTATAAAACCAACACATGCTCATTGTATAAAACTGGGAAAAACAGAAAAAAGGAAAAAATTAGATAAAGCCTCACGATATCAAAACAACGTCTTTTAAAACATGATGTTTCAATCCTGACTTTTCCCATGCACTTTTTGATTAATTGTTCTTACACATATACCATTCTGTAGGTGGCTCCTTTTTCTGGGCAAAGATTATAGTGTAGACATTTTCCTATATTATTAAAAAATTCTTTATAAGTATAGTCCTTTATTTTTATTGAGGAGGAACACACTGATCTTAATGGTACAGCTTGGCGAGTTTTGATATGCATACATGCATGTAACTACCACTCCTGATCAAGATGATAAGAAATATCTTTATCACTTCAGAAGGTACCTTTTGCTCCATGCAGAGGTAAGGGCCACTCTGACTTCATAGAGATTAAATAATCCTGTCTTTAACTTCTATAAATGGAATTGCAGTTACTGTCCTTTTTCCTGTTTGACTTCATTCAACAAAATACTCTTAACTATATTTAACAGAGTTCTGTCATTAGACAGTTGGGCTCTTCCCATTATTCAGTCATGTGAGCAGTGTCGCACCGATTGTCACCATCAGTGCTCTGAGATCCCTGTCAAGAAGGATGTTCTTCCTGTCCCCAGATCTACCTTTACCAGGAGAGCCAGGGAGTCCCCATGATCTTCACAGAAATAGGAAGAATCCACCCCCGTCCAGTGCCACACTTTGTTACCTACGTGCCTCAGCAATGACGCTTGGGTCCTATGATGCCCACCAGGAGACAGTCTCTACCTTCTGCCTCAGACACCTATTATGATGGGTGGGTTGGGAACTCACCATGCTGTTGTCTCCATCCCTGTTTCTGTCCTCTAGACCTTTCCCAGGGTAACCTACTTCCAAGCCAATGGACCACATCCCCCATGGGATTCGTGAAGTTCATGAAACCAAGTGGACACGTGTAGGCTGTCTGCCTCATGGCTTCATTAGATATATTCAAACCTGGTGGGAGCCCCTTAGCTCAGCAGCGCAGTCTTCTCTATGCATTTAGGGGATTTCTTTCAGATCAGTGCCTAGGCATGAGGCTAGTGCAATGTAGGTGTAGTAACAGATGTCTAAGCTAACAGTTAAACGATGCAATAGACCCACTGTGATCTTAAATGAGTCAGATCACATCTGGAGCTCTGTACTCAGCTCTCCACATAACATGAGATTATGTAGGACTTTTCTGGTTGTCCCAGAACTAGCAACTGTGGCCTAAGGCTGAAGGCAAAGAAGTGTTATGTGCTCATAGTTCCAAGGAAAACCACTGACATCTGGGCTCAGACACCTCTCCCAGGGCTTACTGGGAGGTGACAGCACCAGCCCTGTATCCCCACCCATCACATCAACTCCTCTCAGCCTGGTCTGTATATGGAGGCAATTGGGGTGAAGAATGGACTGTAGAAGTGGACAGGATTGATGGGGAGGTGAGTGAGGATTCCTCTCCTCAAAGCTAAGGAAAGGGGCTCTGAAGAAATCATGTGAGGAATAAAGACTTGCAAAAGGAAAGGCCAGCATGGATGGGGACCCCACTGGGCAGCAGACAAGCTGAGCAGGGGGAGTGGGGATTGGAGAGAGGTGATAGAGGTAGATATAGGGTGTGGAAATGAGGCTGCAGAGATCAAGAGTGCCCGGGTCAGCTGGAAGCAGTGGCTCATGCCTGTAATCCCAGCACTTTGGGAGGCTGAGGCGGGTGGATAACCTGAGGTTGGGAGTTTGAGACCAGCCTGACCAACATGGAGAAACCCCATCTCTACTAAAATACAAAATTATCTGGGCATGGTGGCACATGTTTGTAGTCCCAGCTACTTGGGAGTCAGGCAGGAGAATCACTTGAACCCAGGAGGCAGAGGTTGCAGTGAGCTGAGATCGTGCCATTGCACTCCAGCCTGGGCAACAAAAGTGATACTTTGTCTCAAAAAAAAAAGAAAAAAAAAAAGAGTGCCCCTGGGTTAAGTGGTTACCACAGGAGGGAACTGGGCAAGAGCTATCACATTGGGTCTTACCTTCTGGGTAAGACGAGCCCAGAGCTCAGGAAATGGTGGGTTGGAAGAAGTCAAATCAAAGAGAGATCTCGAATGTCTAGATCCACGTGGAGCCCCCACCATCTCTAGGTTCTTGGACGTGACCACACAGTGTGCCTGCCACTCTGGGCATCTTGGCCAACACAGAGTGGACTGTGGCAGTAGCCAGTTAGATAAACACGTTCAGGCATATCTTGGCGAGATTGTGAGTTCAGGTCCAGACCACTACAATAAAGCAAATATCACAAAATAATTTTTTGGTTTCCCAGTGCATATAAAAGTTATGTTTACCGTATACTGTAGTCTATTAAGTGTGCAATAGTATTATGTCAAAGAAAAAACCAATGTACATACCTTAATTACAAAATATTTTATTGCTAAAAATGCTAACCATCATCTGAACCTTCAGCAAATCATAGTCTTTTTGCTGAAGAGGATGGAGGTCTTGTTTTAATGTTGATGGCTGCTGACTGATCAGGGTGGTGGTTGCTAAGGGTTGGGGTGGCTGTAGCAATTTCTAAAAATAAGATGACAATGCAGTTTGCCACATTGGTCAACTGTCCCCTTCACAAAAGATTCCTCTGTATTGTGCGTATCATGTGATGCTATTTGATAGCATTTTACCCACTTCTTTCAAAGTTGGAGTCAATCTTCTCAAACCCTGCCACTGCTTTATCAACTAAATTTATGTAATATTCTAAATCCATTGTTGTCATTTTAACCGTGTTCATAGCATCTTCACCAGGAGGAGATTCCAACTCAAGAGACCACTTTCACTCATCCGTAAGAAGCAACTCTTCACCTGTTCAGGTTTGATCATGAGAGTGCAGCAGTTCAGCCACATCTTCAGGCTCCACTTCTAGTTCTAGTTCTCTTGCTATTTCCACCCACCTGCAGTGACTTCCTCCACTGAAGATGTGAACCCCTAAAAGTCATCCATGGGGGTTGGAATCAATGTCTTTCACATTCCTGTTAATGTTGGTATTTTGACCTCCTCCTGTGAATTACAAATGTTCCTAATGGCATCTAGAAAAATGAATACTTTCCAGAAGCTTTTCTATTTGCTTTGCTCAGATCCATCAATAGAATCACTCTCAGTGGCAGCTATATAAACTAGTTAAGGATATATATATATATACTTCTTAATAGCCCTATGAAATATATTTCTTAATAAGACTTGAAAGCCTTGATCCGTGGACTGTAGGATGGTTGTTAGCAGGCATGAAAACAAGAAGAAAATTCTCATACATCTCCAACACAGCTCTTGAGTGACATGGTGCAGAGCAGTAATATTTTGAAAGGAATCTTTTTCTGAGCAACAGTTCTTAATAGTGGGCTTCAAATATTCAGAAAACCATGCTGCAAATAGATGTGTTATCATCCAGGCTTTATGGTTCCATTTATGGAGCACAGATAGAGTAGATTTAGCATAATTTTTAATGATCCCAGGATTTTCAAAATAGTAAACGAACATTTACTTCAACTTAAAGTCATCAGATGCATTCACCCCTAAAAAGAGAGTCAGCCTGTCCCTTGAAGCTTTGTAGCTTGCACTGACATCTCCTCCCTAGCACTGAAAGTAGTGGATGGCATCTTCTTCCAGCATAAGGCTGTTTTGTCTACATTGAAAATCTGTTGTTTAGTGTAGATACTTTCATCAATTATCTTATCTAGATTTTCTGGATAACTTGCCACAGTTTCTCCCTTAGCATTTGCTGCTTTCAGCATTTTTTATGTTATGGAGATGTTGTCTTGCATTAAACCTCACAAACCAATCTCTGCTAACTTCAGACTTTTCTTCCACGGCTTCCTCATCTCTCTCAGCCTTCATAGCATCGAAGAGAGTTAGTCTTGCTCTGGGTTTGGCTTTGGCTTAAGGGCATGTTGTGGCTGGTTGGATCTTTTCTCCAGACCACTCAAACTTTCTCCATATCAGCAATATGGCTGCTTTGTTTTCTCTTCATTTGTGTGTTCCCTGGAGTAGAACTTAAGTATTCTTTGATAACTTTTCTTGTGCATTCACAATTTGGCTAACTGGCGCAAGAGGCTAGCTTTTGGCCTTTCTTGACTTTCAACCTGTCCTCTTTACTGAGCTTAATCATTTCTAGCTTTTGATTTAACGTGTGAGCCGTGAGACTTTTCCTTTTACTTGAACACTCACGGGCCATTGTAGGATTATTAATTGGCTTAATTTTAATATTATTGTGTCTTGGGGCTAGGCACGATGGCTCACACCTGTAATCTCAGCCCTTTGGGAGGCTGAGGTGGGTGGATTGCTTGAGTCTAGGAGTTCAAGACCAGCCTGGGCAACATGGCAAAACCCCATCTCTACTAAGAGTACAAAAAAAAAAAAAAAAGCCAGGTGTGATGATGCACACCTGTAGTCCCAGCCTGGGAGGCTGAGGTGGGAGAATCACCTGAGCCCAGGGAGGCAGAGGTTGCAGTGAGCTGAAATCATGTCACTGCACTCCAGCCTGGGCAATCAGAGTGAGACTCTGTCTCGAAGAGTATATATATTACTGTGTCTCAGGAACAGGCAGTCAGTGGAGTCAGAACACACACCACATTTATTGATTACGTTTGCCATCTTATATGGGTACACTTTGTGGTGCCCCAAAACAGCTACAATAGTGATGTTAAAGATCACTGATCACAGATCACCATAACAGATATAGAAATAATGACAAAGTTGGAAATATTAGGAGAATTACCAAAATGTGACACAGAGACACAAAACAAGCACGTGCTCTTGGAAGAACAGCACCAATAGACTTGCTTGAGGCAGGGCAGCCACAAACCTTCAGTCTGTAGAAAAAAAGAAAGAAAGAAAGAAAGAAAACCCCAACAATATCTGTAAAGCACAATAAAGCAAGGTATGTCTATGTTAGCCCTTTTTCCTAACCCTCCTCTCCTGCTTCTCAGTGCTTGTCTATGCCTAGAAGAAGGAGATACAAGAGTTCCTCACAAGGTAGACCACTAGGCAAGTGCTGTGGAGGGTGGAGCAGGAGGGGACATAGGGCAGAATGCACCCCCTCCTCTAGGCAGGGCCCTCCAGAATCCAGTCAACCCTAACGCCCCATTGAAACAATGATTGAAGAGAAATGAAATAATTTCATATTGTGAACTGATTTCATTAGGATATGTTACAAGGGATAGTATGAAATAAGATGTTAGTCCACGCCCTTGCCCTTGCTTGCTGGGCCGCTGGGCCCACAGAACCTCTCAGGTGGTGGGAGGGAGAGGATTTTCCCAGCATAATCCTAGGCTCACATCTCACTGTGGCCCCAGACTGGGGCTGCCAAGGCCAGACCTTACATTACAGCACTCTGTTTACACACACACACACACACACACACACACACACACACACACGAGTGCCAAAGTGGCAAAGTCTGAAGAAATTTCCAGCCTCATTGCCCCCACGCCCAGAACCAGTCTCCTCCCCTCAATTCATGCACTGCCTTCCAGAGGTCCGCTCACGCCCAGACTCCACTTCAGTCACACCGTCGCCCCCCTGGGTGGCCCTTGGTGGCTTTTCCTGCAAGCTAATCTCATCTGAGCCCATTTCAATTTGTCAGGGAAGTTTTCATAAGAAGCAAAAACAAAAGAGGAGGAATGGGCTCTTGATGGCTTACTTCCTGGAGGCTTCAGGGCCCCTTTCCAAAATGCTCGCACCTCCCTAGCTGTTGGGGGCATCATGGATCAAGGGGGCGGTGGCATGGGGTGGGCTAAGTCAAGACCCTTTCTTACCAAAAAAAGTCTTCACACACTCATCCCTCAGAATGACGACCTCCCACCTTCCACCTGCTTACCTCAAACAGCCCACTCTAATGTCCCCAGAATAAAGGAGACTTCAGGATTTCACTTTAGAAAAGAAAATGGCTAAAGAGGTGGCTTAGAGAGAGTATTAAGTATAATTAAATTATGATTACAAGAATTTAGATATATTTAATAGCTTGTTAAAAGGTTTGTAACAATATAATTTTATGAATACAAATTTTACATATTTAGTGAATATATTAATGGACTATGTGTTTTAAAGAGATAAAGCAGAAAGATTCCAAATAGTCATAACATTTGAATAAAAGGACATTTTTCTGCTCAAAAAAAAAAAAAAGAAACAGAGATGGCTGGCAGTGTTTGATTGACAGCTTCTTTGGCAGCAACAAAATCCTGCTGTGGCTGTTATTTCTATGATGCAAGACTGTCATTGAGTTAGTCACTCTGTCCTCTGGGCTCTCAGATCTTTCCGCAGATGCCTCTGTTCCTGCTCTGCCCACTGCATTGTGAGAGTTGCCTGCACTCGCCCTTCTCTACCCCTCCCACTCTTCAGCTGGCCCTGGACTTGGAGGTCTAAAGGACACTGGCATTAGCATCCATATTTCTGTTTCCAACCCAGACTGGTACAGGGTAGACCTTCCGGGGCGCTTGTCCTATTGAATTCCATGATGGCAAACAAACGGATAGTTTTCCAGACTCTATTTATGAAGTCACTATATACCACATGTCTTAATCAGCTTTTGTGCTTCTTAACAAACAGCCCTCCAAATTCAGTGGCTTACCACAGCAAACACAGACTTCTTGCTCGTGTTACATGTGACCGTAGCTCCCTGTGTCTTCTTATTTACCAGGGCACATGGGCTGAGGGGTGTGATCTGGAATGGGCCTTCCTGTGGCTAAGTAAAAGGCGCTGCTTGGATGAGGCAGATGTCACTTTTGCTCACATCGCAGCAGCTGAGTCAGTGGTGGACGGGGCAGGCTATGGGGCCTGTAGGGCATGCTGCAAGTCACACCACAAGGGCAGGGGATGTCATCACACAGGGGAAGAAGTGAAAAGTTGTGAACAAAACAATTTTCCACACCACAGTGTAAAAAAATAGCCAGTAAAAAAAATTTTTTTTATCAATATAGAGCATTGCTTTATTTTCCAAATCATAGTTTTTAAAAACAGTATTTACATTTCATCACCATCAAATTAAAACTTTATGCATTCATTAGGAGAATCCAAATACATGAAGGTAAAACTTCCTCTTTGTCCCCACTTCTTCCTGAAACCTTCTTTAGCCATGTGACCTGAACGTAGAGCCATAGTCTAGCTTTGGAGTCTAGCTCCCAAGTTGCCTGGTTCCAGAAGCCCAGTGTTTCTTGCTTGCATCAGATCAAAAACACGCTGGACAACATAAGAACATTCTTATCTTGGCTCAACTAAGAGGAAAGTCTTTGCTTACTTCAGGGAGCTTCTCCAATTTCCTTTCTTTACAAATAGGGTTTAAAAGCTTGATTAGAAGCTAACTTGATTTAGGAGTCCCCACTGGCCAAATAGGGAACAATGTGAGCATCAACAAGGACATCTGCAAAGCACAGAAACACTTGATTGTGATTAAATGCGTGACTTCATAGTGATACAAAACAAAACACCAAAGGCTTTTGGCAGCAAGCTTGAGAGAATGGAGACCCAGCTGAGATGACAGCTATGGAGAGTGTGCTATGATTCGAATGACATCATTACTTAGATGCTGCATCCACACAGGCTAATGTAACAACAGATCACAGACTTCCAACTCCCGTCAATCAACAACTATTGGGTTGACTCAGCAGTCTCCCAAACATACCACCTGCTCCAAACTCGTAAGATCAAAGCTAGAATTGTGTCTGTGACTAATATGGTATTTTTAGGCTTGGCATGACAGTAACTCAAACTAACACTTTACCACATTTGCAAATTGCAGTTTTCAGCTTTAATTTTATTTTTACTATTTCAAAAAGTCTGAACTCTATGCCTGTATCCAAAAATGAGGAACTGGAAGGTAGCTTGGAAAATATTGTATTCCAACCCAGCTGTAGTCTCTCTCCTCTCAGACTTCCTGCCTGGTAACATAGACACTGAGATTCGCATTGTGAATCACACATCTGTGAGGCCAGACGTGTGATTTCCAAAGCAGAGATCTGTCATTTCTGTCTCTAAGCTCCTTCTGTGCCCCGAAAACCGGCTTCAGGGGCTCTGCCAATTGACTTTGCTTCTCCGCAACCATCAAGAAGTTCTTGTGTAGTTTCTTTCACATTCTTTCCTGGTCTCACTCCGGGACCTTCACACACTGGTTTTTGCAGGGGGCAATCCTACAGACGAGAGCTATGTGATAAAGGCTGAGGGGAAACAGACAGGGATGAGGGGAGGGGCAAGGCAGGGAACAGCTACCACAAAACCAACCAGCTTGGATCCAGACAGGAAGCTTTACTAGGTTCTGATGCAGCCCTCCTGGCTCTCCACTTAGTTGATTCTGGAAATATTTCTGCAGTGGTGGCACACAATCCCTGTCGACTGCTCCTGATGGAGGAGCTCATCATTCTCCACCCCCTTCTCATAATCACTGCCTCCTGGAATCAGGCAAGAGCCTATATATATATATACACACACACATACATATATTAGCTCACCATAGATGATGCATCTTTTATAAACAAAAATTTTCTGAATTTTTAGGGTGACACTGGCCTAAGAAGCATGGGAACGATGGGGCTGATATTTCATAGATTTCAAATGTAGGGTGCATGGTTGTCACAGGTAAACTGTAATGAAGCAAAAATGTGCCATGCACTTATGCAAAAGAGAATAATCAGACTCCACCACAGCTCCCAGGTTATTGCAGTTCCCAAACTCTTCTTGACCTGGTGAAGCCTTCAAGGTTAAATACAGGTGGCAGATGGGTCTAAGGACCAGTGTTATCTCCTAGCTGAGTGAGTGAGTCCCTTGCTCACCTTTGTCTTCATCCAGGCTCAGCCATGTTCATGTCTCCCCCCTTCTCCTCTCAGCCCTGACCCCCTCTCCCTCACTCCCATTCATTGGCACCTGTCACATTCTCCTTCTCACCCCCAGCTGGCCCTTGATTTCAAGATATTGATAGAATCAGAGATTGAGTGAACAAATGATGAAGACTAGAAAAAGAGCATTAGCACAAGGCAATGAGGCATTGTCCTGCAGCTGAGATGAGCTTTCGGAGAGTCAAAGTCTCTATCCACAGTTTTTTTCTGCATTATTCCCTGAGCACATGTTGGGTATGCATTGGGTGACATAGTCTGCCTTAGTACACGCAGCCCTGAGGTTCCTGGGCACCTGCTTTATAGGTTTCTATTGTTCAACAAACCCTTGAAGTTTGTTGTTATATACAGATTGTTGTCTCTCTTTATAAACAACAATCAAACTGCTCCTCATTTTACAAACCAGCCGAGACTTCCTGCTCCCCAGTGGAAGGTGTGTTTGTTGAAGTCACTCCATCCACTGTCTCCCGGTAAAAAACTGGACATTGTTTGCAGAAGCGCTTGGCGATGTACTTTCGGAAGAACACCAAGAGATACCTTCTGAACTTCTCCCCGACAAAGGCGTAGATGATGGGGTTGATGCAGCAGTGTGTCATCCCAAGAGTCTCCGTCACCTGTGTGGCTTGGTCCAGTTGGCTGGTGCTTTCACAGTTACTCAGACCGAAGAATTCCTGGAAGGTGTTCAGGAGAACGACAATGTTATAGGGAGTCCAGAAGAGAAAGTAGACAATCATGATGGTGAAGATGAGCCTCACAGCCCTGTGCCTCTTCTTCTCGTTTCGACACCGAAGCAGGGTTTTCAGGATTCCTGAGTAGCAGATGACCATGACAAGCAGCGGCAGGACCAGCCCCAAGATGTTTCTCATTATTGTGTGGAAATTATTCCATCCTCGTGGAAAATAAGGGCCACAGACATAAACAGAATCTTCTTTCTGGCATTTAGTAAAGATGATTCCTGGGACAGAAGCACACACAGCCACCAACCAGGTGATCACACTTGTCACCACCCCAAAGGTGACTGTTCTGGCTTTTAAAGCAAACACAGCATGGACGATAGCCAGGTACCTGTCGATCGTCAGGAGGATGATGAAGAAGATTCCACCAAAATAACCAACGTGATATAGCCCTGTGAATAATTTGCACACTGCATTCCCAAAGACCCACTCATTTGCAGCAGAGTGAGCCCACAATGGGAGAGTGATAAGAAAAAGCAGATCAGAGATGGCCAGGTTGAGCAGGTAGATGTCAGTCAAGCTCTTCAGCTTTTTGCAGTTTATTAAGATGAGGACGACCAGCATGTTCCCCACAAAACCAAAGATGAACACCAGTGAGTAGAGCGGAGGCAGGAGCTGGGCCCCGATTTGCTTCACGTCAAATTTATGACAGGGAGCCCCGTAATCATAATCAAAAATGGTGGTGACTTCTTCACCACTCTCGGTATTTCTGATAAACCGAGAATGAGATGTGGACAGCATGTTGTGGGTGTCCTGCGGAAACGTGTCCTTGTTCAATCCACTTTCTCTGCTCTGTAACAAAGAACAAAATGATGACCACACTACACAAACACCACAATCCATGACCTTCCAAATAGCCTGGCACCACGTAAGCCACTTCCCAGTCTTTGGCCTCTCCTTTGCAGCCATCTCCCTGAAAGCATGTCTGCTAGTTCCTGACTTTCCTTCCATTCCCAGCAGCAGACACCAATGATTTACCCAACAGCTTTTCCCCAATACCCTTTGTCTTTCCCAGCAAGTCCGATGATTCTCATTTTAAGGCTAAAAACTCTGGGTGCTTGTTTTCTCTGCCTCCTTTGCAGGTGGTGCATAGGTCTGTGACTCATTTCTGGACCATAATATGAAAAGGGAGTCTGCTGGGGGCTTCTGGGAAAGCTCTTCTTCCCTGATAAGACAGACACAAGAGAACCCTCCACCTCCTGCCCTGCTCTGACAGCATGTCTAGTGAGGGCGTGGTGCCATGAATGGAAGACCTAGAAAGCCATGAGAAGCCAGGCAGAATCCCAATATCACTGAGTCCCAAACCCACCCTGAACAGTTCATCTTCTGCCTATTTTTTTTTTTTAATGGAGTCTCCCTCTGTTGCCAGGCTGGAGTGCAGTGGTGCAGTCTCGGCTCACTGCAACCTCTGCCCCCTGGGTTCAAGCAATTCTGCCTCAGCCTCTCAAGTACCTGAGACTACAGGTGTGCGCCACCACACCCAGCTAATTTTTGTGTTTTTAGTAGAGACAGGGTTTCACCATATTGGCCAGGCTGGTCTCGAAGTCCTGACCTCATGATCTGCCCACCTCGGCCTCCCAAAGTTCTGGGAGAAAAACAAGCCCCCGTTTTAAAGCCATTATGAATTGCATTTTCTGTTCTCTGAAGCCAAAAGCGTTCTAACTGATGATTCTCTCAACTTTCTGCTGCCATCATCCTGCCAAAACTTCTCTTGTCAAGATTGCAATGACAACCCAATTTTCAAATGCCCTGATTTTATTCCAATTCCATCCTGATCGAGCATTTCATTCTTCTGTTAACTTCCTCCATTTACAATTCTTTTTGGCTTCCAGACGGGAAGGGCTGTGTGACCACTTTTTTATTAATGTTCTTCGCTGGCCTCTCCGCCCCATGCCTGCACCTTCAGAGTCCCCAGGCATCACACTTAGCTCTCACCTCTTTAGTTTTTTGCCTCTTTATCCTTGCTCCAAAGTTCTTCCTGAATCATGTTGTCTACCTCAGGGTTCCTACTCCCCTCTGTGCTAATGTTTTCTGACGCTCTCTCTTCAAGCTCCACCTTTCTTCTAAGGCTTCAGAGCTGAATTTCCCATTGCCTGTTGCCTATCTCCCCATGCATTTATTCACTGCATCAACACTCATTGAGCACCTACTATGAACCATACTCAGTTTTAGACACTGAAGATAAAGCAGTGAGCAAAGTAGGTATCATTCAGACACCTCAAATTCAACTCACCCTAAATGGGGCACACCTGAAAATTCCTCCTGCTTGTGGATTCCTCCATTGCCTAAGAAGCAAGATTGGCCATTGCCCTGGGTCCCTTCCTCTTCTGAAAATTAGGAGCCAGCCTTTGGAGCCAAACAAACCTGGACTTTAATTCTTATAGGCAATGTATTTTGGGGCCAATTACTCCTTTAAGTGTCAATTTCTTTCTGTATGAAATATTAACTATGCTGATTTGCTGTGAAGATCAGTGGAGTAAGAACTTAGGACAGCATCTGGTGCAGAGAAATGCCCTGTATTATTATTACATCATTTGAGTTCCACTTCATAGATGCCTCTCAGATTCATCCCCTCTGCACTGCTTTCAACTGCCACTTTCTTGCTTCATATACTCCTCTCTCTTGGCTTTGTTCTGGCCTTTCCTTTGCTCCTGGCTCATCTCTAGCCATGTTCACTCTCAACCTGTCTTCTCTCAAGTTAAAATTGAATAGGCACTCTTAGCTTAAAACTGCCAGTAGCCCCGTGACTTCTATCTGGTGGGCTTCAAAGATAATGTCCAGACTGCCCAGCACATCTTTTCTGAGTTTGCCTCTTCTCAGCCTCACCTCCAGCCCCTTCTCCAATCCCAAATCCTGTGCTTTAGCCACAGCCATCTTCTCTTCATTTCCCCTAAACTCACCATTTCCTTCGTGCTTCAGTGATTTTGCATGTCCTTGCCCCTCTGCCTAAAATGGTTGTTGAGTTCCTATTCGCCATTCAATAACTCCTGCTCAGATTCCTCTTCTCTGTGAAGCTTAATCTGTATCCTCTGTCAAATTACTCATCACATAACACTGCATGCATGTAGATAAGCACTTATCATGTTATCTTCTATGCACAGCATGTTCCTCAAGATCAAGGCCTGGATATTGATTCCGTTTACAGCTCTTATGATAGTACCTGGCTAAAGGAGGCACCAATAAATGTTCACTGAGTATGTATATAAAACTCTTTACACATAGAAGAATTATAAGCCCGAACATCATCAGGACTTGATTCTCAAGAAGTTTTTTCTAGTAGTGACTGTGAATTTGTTTTCCATCCACCTGTATATCTTATCCTTTCATTTCTCTTGCAATTGACACTTTTCACAGGTCTTGTATTTCATATCACTGAGACAGATTCTTGAAATCTGCAGAAGCTAAATGAGGCCTCTGATCAAGGTTGGAAAAAAATGCATCTGCCTAAAGAATCCCAACTGTGGTCATTAACTGAGCGCTCCTGAAGCTCAGGTGCTATGTTAAATGCTGTGCACACCTTACTTAAGTTCCTTTTTACAACTGGCCAGCATGTAGCTTCTACTACAGTGAATAATGAGCAAGATGCCTGAAATGTGCTGTTGTAGGTGTCATTTCAAGTGTCAGGACATGTCACCAGAACTGATAGAAATCTACCTTTCAGAAAAATTCATTCCTTACTTCTGCCTCTGTGGACCTCCTGAGTTGAGGCAAGGGACACATTTTGGTTCAGAGCTTGGATGGTCCTATATTTAGAAGAAAAATTCCAGCTCTTTAATGTCCTTAGGTGCTCAGAGGGGCAGAGTGAGCCCCTGGGTGTGTGGAGAGGTAACTGAGAGAGTGGCTGTCCTGGCCTCGCTTGCTGCCCACTCTCCCCAGTCACCTGCTTCACCCTGCTTTTCCTCAGGGTCTCTCTAAAGTCTCCCAGTGCACATGCCACCCCCACCCCTCTCTTTCATCTTGATCATTCCCCCAAAGTGCACAGGCTTTGCAGTTTCCCAGGGTAAAGCCCAATACTTGCATTTCTAGCTTTGAGATGCTTTGAGCCTATGAATCAGAATGTAATGGAAAAAAAATGCCCACAACTTACCAGAATGTGGCTTGTCTCAGGCAGTCCTGGTGTGTCAGGCTTGTCAGCAACTGAACCAAACAGATCTAGAGGTAGAAACTTTGTGTGCAGAAGTAGGAAATAAAGTTTCCTGCAGAAAGAGAAGGCGGAGATACAGGGCAAGTAATGGTAAAGATTTGAAAAAAAAAAATCAGAAAAATACAGTTCTTCTTTTCCAGCCAGTAACACTGTACATTGGGTTGAGGTCTCCAGAACAGGGTTAATTTTGAAATCTTGCTTATGCAACCTTGAGTGTGAGTCAGGCAAACCCTGTCCATCTGCCCCTGTTTCTAACGACTCTGGGCTTCTTTACATTGTGGGTCTTTTTATCTGGAGCCCTTCCACTCTCTGCTCTCCTACTACTGATCATTTGCATGATATGAGCACAACAGAACTTCTTATTTTCCAGAGAATAAAGGGTGCTGGTGATAGTAGAGGAAATATAATGAGGTTTTACTGTGATCACATGTGCTGGTTTCAGTGGTATCCTGGATTTAGAATCTGGTTAGAAATTTCATTTAGATAACAATTAAAAAAATTTTTTTTAATTTAATTCACTTAATAATTATATACGTTTATGGGACACAACGTGATGTTTTGCTACATGTATACGTTCTGTAATGATCAAATCAGGGTAATTACACAGCCACCCCTCAAACATTTATCATTTCTTTTGAAATAATAACGACATTGAAAATCCTCTCTTCTAGCTATGTAAATATCTAGAATTCATTATTAACTAAGTCACCCTACCGTGAGCAGAGCCCCAGAGCGTGTGTCTCCCATCTCATGTCATTTTGTACCCGTTGATCAACTGCTGCTCGTCCTCGCCTCCCCTCTTTTCCTCCCCAGTCTCTGTTAACCACTGCTCTACTCTCTGTTTCGAAGACAGCAGCTTTTTTTTTTCTTTTTTCTTTTTTTTTTTTTGAGATGGGTTTTCATTCTGTCACCCAGGCTGGAGTGCAGTGGCACAATCTCTGCTCACTGCAACCTCTGCCTTCTGAACTCAAGCCATCCTCCCACCTCGGCCTCCCGAGTAGCTAAGATTACAGGCGCGTGCCATCATGCCCAGCTAATCAACTTTTCTTTTTCTTTAATTCTACATAACAGTGTGATCATGTGGTATTTGTCTATCCGCGTGTGGCTTATTTCACTTAATATGATATCCTTTAGTTCATCCACATTGTCACAAATGACAGGATTTCAAACTTTCTAATGAAAGGGAAATGTTAAATTATCTCTTGTGTCAGGAATGTCCTTAGCGAGAAGAGCCTCATTTATTTTAAGTCCCCCTCTTTGGAAAGATGTTTTGTTAAAAGAAAATGCAAATTCTGCAATGGGGACAGCATACTTAGGAACATTCCTAAGATAGTGCAGAGAACTGTGTCATTTGAGTTGGCCCTGGCACTTTCTGGAATCCAGCAGACACTAGGGGTAAGATCTCATGCTATGGCCTTGCCACGTTTCTAAATTTCCATTTCCAACTATGAAATATGAATAACAAGACTGGGAGGCTGTGAGAGTACATGAATCTAAAGCAGCTAGTGCAAGGTCTGTCAGGTGCTCCACAGGTAACAAACAAACAGCAGTCTGAGCCCTGCAGAGTGCTGGGAGTTGAAGGATGCATCTACTGCTAGAGCCAACAACGACAATCAAATGCTGAGTGCAGTCCAGGTTTCCTTTCCAGATTTCAAGAAGTTGGGTTTTTTGTTGTTGTTTTGTTGTGTTGTGTTTTTGCTTTCTTTTTGAGACAAGGTCTCACTCTGTTGCCTAGGCTGGAGTGCAGGGGCATGATCATGGTTCATTGCAGCCTCAGACTCCTGGGCTCAAGCAATCCTCTCATCTCAGCCTCCCAAGCAGCTGGGACTACAGGTGCATGCCACCATGTCCGGCTAATTTTTGTATTTTTTGTAGAGACGGGATTTTGCTATGTTGCCTCAAACTCCTGTGCTCAGGCAATCTGCCTGCCTCAGCCTCCTGAAGTGCTGGGATTACAGGTGTAAGGCACCACGTCCGGCCCAGATTTCAGTCAGTTGTAACCATGTGTCCCACGTAAAACCTGGTATTTGTGCTAAGTAAGAAGGGTCTCAGGTTTTTTTTCTTGGAAGACAGCTCATTGCCTGTTCAGGAACACAGCAAGTTCCCCAGTTGTCTCCCAATGTGTCTCTGGGCAGGACTTGGAGCATCTCTCTGAGATTTCAATAACAAGACAGGTCATCCCTGCCCCAGTAACACTGAGCCTGCAGCCACCTCTGGAATCTCCTGACCCTGGCATCTTGCCACCACCTCCTATGATTCAACCCAGGATGAGGAAGGGCAAAAGCCAGAAATTTTGCTCTTGCTGATTAGGACCACTTTACAATTTTGTCTTCCCATTGCAATCTTTAGCGCCCGCCCTGTAATTTCATAAACAAGGAGAGGCACAGAGGTAGATAGTTGCAGAGCCAGGATTCAAATCTTTGGCTTATCATGCCACAGGTAACAGAGGGTGTCGTTGGCTGAGATTTTGAAGAGACTATAGAATGAAAGTATTTTTAGAGGAGTGAGCAGGCTTAAGAGAAGCAACGGGGATGGTGAGGTAGTCTGTCATCCCTATGCTTTGTGGGAGACCAGAATTTGCCACCCTAAAATGTACCTCTTTTGCATAAAGATGCCAGATGTAGGTGACAGGGGATGGAGGCAGCAAACCACATTGCCATGTGTGTGCCTATGTAACAATCCTGCATGATCTGCACATGTACCCTAGAACCTAAAGTACAATAAAAAAATTTCCATATAGAAAAAAAAAGATTGTTGAGCCGAAGGCAATTAAGAAGAAGCAGGTGAAGGAAAGCTCTTTTCCCTCTCTTTATTTGTCTAAAAGCAGGATATAGACTTATAAAGACAAAAGGGATCTGCACCCCCTCACCCCTTCTGCCAGGGAGAACAAAGCTTCACCACTGAAAACAACTTTAAATCCTTATGGACCTGGAGATGGCACCAGAGGAATCTTCATTAACAAGCTTTACTAACGAGCCTTTATCTCCACTTATTCCTTTTGCCTTCCTAAAAGTTGTTGTCCCTAAAGGCTCAAAGTTCCTTTTCTTTGTCTTGTCACATCCCTAAAACTTTACTGAACTTTGTTGAAGATGCTATATAAGCTGGAATCAGTTGCCTTTTTGAGAATTACTCATTCCCTGGATATCTCTTATGTATGTATAAAATATGCATGTTAATAAGCTTCTTTTCTCTTGTTACCCTGTCCTTTGTTACAGGGGTCCATTCCGAGAACTTATGAGCATTAAGGAAAAAATTATTCTTTCTTTCTTAACAGCTAGAGCGATCAAAAGAATAAACAATACCACTTGAGCCCTACTGACGGCTGGGGTTGAGAATTGCAGGTTGAAGTCTCAGCCACTGCTAGAACTCCAGCAGAGCAGGACAGCAGGGGCGGAAAGTATCCTAACTTCCTTCTCCCACTCTGGCCTCCTACCAGTGCTTCCCAGTGGCTGAACCAGATGGGAAGAGGGAGCAATGGATACTCTAGGCAATGTAGCCCCTGAAATCAGCTTCCTGGGACTCAGAGTGAATTGCAGGGAGGGTGACAAATAACCACACAACCGTCAAGTCAAACAGATTTTTTCTTGCAACTTTCTTCTTACCTCATCCATATATTACTAGATAGTTAGAAAATTGGGAATTTCAATCAGTGCACATTAGACTTCTTTATGCACATGGAGAGAGTTAAGAAGGATGCCTTTTCATGAGTTTGAGAATTCCATATCTACCCGTTGGCACTGGGTTCATGGTTTCTAAGGTTCCCAGTCCCAAAGATGAATATGGCCCTTTGAGCAGACTTAAGGGAAAGTATGACACCAGCCACTGAGCTCTGGTGTGCCTGCTGACCAAGCAGGATTACACAGAAGGCAGGGCTGTGGTCACCTCAAGGTGACATGGGACAAGGATGAGGAGAAGCTGAGTTCTGCAAGCCAATGAAATGAAAATAGTTTATACTCCTCAAATGACAAAAGAAGACCCAGACTGCTGGCCATAAGATGTTCAAGATCTTGTTGATTTTTACTCTCAAGGTCAGCAGCAGAGTTGGGGATTAGGCCATTGAAACTGAAAGTTAGAGTTGTACTCAGAACTCTCTGCCACTCCATGGATGGCAAGAAAATATCTAGAGAGAAGTGCTGGTGGGGCAAGAAGACAGAAAAGGGTTTTCAACAGCCTGAAGGTACTTTGATGATGCCTTTCACAATTTCCTAAGTAATCATCAACGGATTTGTTCAGTTAGTACCTTTAGAAGATAGAGAAGTTCTTGCCTCTTGTCAATACAGATGCTTTTGGTTCATTGCGGTTTTTATGATTTGCATGCTTCCTGTGACCTACTAAAATAGGTTAGTGAGTTCTAGGATTTTTACAATTTCAATTTTGGTTAAACATGATCTGGACTGATATTATGCCCTCAGAAAAAGTAGTAATCGTGTTCCTACCTATCCTATCCTGATCAAGTCTTCATAATAAAAATAAAGCAAACTGTTTTCACTGTTTTTGTCCCAAATGACAAAGTAACACAACAGAGAATAGAGTCACAGCAAGAAAGCCCAGGAACTGCAAATGATTCTTGGAAAGGGAGTGTCAACTAGCAGAAGCCAGACAAGAATTTCTTCCCCATCTTCTAAGTTCACCATAGTCTCCAGATGAACCAGGAATAGACAAGAATGTATGATTAGAAATGGAAGTTAAAAGATCAACAGATCAACAAAATAGTAATTTAAGATTTTATTGACTTAGAGTGTAAATGTAGCAGATTAGACGTTTAGGCCAAATAAACTGTAGGAGAAAAAAGGTGAAATCAGAATCTATAATACATTTACTTGCTAAAAAGCTTTCTCAAGTGACTTAAGGCTATTCATTTGAACCCTGTAATAGGAATTCTTTTGTAATCTAGATGTCTTAAACTCCTCTCTGATTAAGATCTCAGTATAGAGGCCTTAGAGGTAGCCTGCTCTAGGGAAGAATCCTTGGCTGGGGATAGGCCAGGACAGAATATTTAGAAGGCATTTATAGATGCCCCCAGACTTGGCAACAGCAGGTTGGGAGCTGATTCTGGGAGTGAGAAGCTAAAATTAATACTCATCACCAGCATCTTTCCTGACACTAGGCTTGGTGAGCAGAAGGAGCAATAGAGGGAGTACCTGCAGGATGAAGCTTCATAAATATCATTGTGGCTTCTGAGATGTCCCAGGGAGAGGGGCACCATGCTATAGAAAACATCAGGAAACCCAAACTGTGGTCTTTGTTGGTACAGATGGCATGAGAAGAAACCCACAGAGCTGGTGTGGCAGAGGTTCTTATTGGTGAACATGATTAGACTCACCTTGGGTGGGCATTAGTGATGGAGACAGTAATATGGACCCTGAACAACCATGGCTGGTTGGGGATGGGCCCAACTGATGATGACTTTTGCAGGGATCATAAACATTTGATGGTGGGGAAAGAACAAGTATGGGGATGGCAACTCCTTTGTAATGCAACCCAGGCATATATATTTCTATTTAAAAAGTAATGCATGCTGAAAGCAAAAGTTGACTCTTTAAAAGATCCACAAAGTTGACAAACCTTTAGCTATGCTAAGACAGAAAAAGAAGACACAAAGAAGACAGAGAAGACACAAATAACTAGAGTCCAGTAAGGTGGGAACATTGTCAACTTTACAAAAATTGAAAGATTACAAGAGAATACTGTGAACAATTGTACACCAATAAATTAATTAACCTAGATTAAATGAACAAATTTATAAAATACATGAACTGGTAAAAACTGACTTAAGAAGAAATAGAAAATCTGAAAAGATCTGTGAAAAATAAAGAGATGGTATTGGAAATCAGAAACCTCCCAACACAGAAAAATGTTAAGAACAAGATAACTTCACTGGTAAGTTCTACCAAACATTTAAAGAAAAATTAATATCCATCCTTCTCAAACATCTAAAAAATGGAAGAGGAAAAAATGCTCTCTCATTCATTCTATGAAGCCAGCGTTACCATTATAGCAAAGCCAGACAAATAAACCACACAAAAAATCTATGAACCAATATTTCTTATGAATATAGATGCAAAAACTCTCAACAAAATACTAGCAAACTAAATATAATAGCATATTAAAAGGGTTATACACAATGACCAAATGAAATTTATCTAAAGAGTACAAATGTAGTTCAACATTAAAAAATCAACCAATGTAACATCAACATTAATAGAATGAAGGGAAAAAACCCACACGATCATCTCAACTGACATAGAAAAAGCATCTGACAAATTAAATATCCTTTATGACAAAAATGCTCCAGGAAGTAAGAATAGGAAGGAACTTCCTCAACATGATAAAGGATGTTTGTGAAAAACCCACAGCTAACATTATACTCAATGGTAAAAGACTGAACAATTTCTCTCTAATATCAGGAAAAAGATGAGAATGCCCATTTTTACCACTGTTATTCAACATCATACTGGAAGTTCTAGCCAGGGAAATTAGGCAAGAAAAGGAAATAAAAGGCATACAAATAAGGAAGAAGGAAGTAAAACTATCTTTATTCACAGATGACATGATATGTAGAAAATCCCAAATAATCTGCAAAAAAATCCTATCAAAGTTAATAAACAAATTCAGCAAAATTGCAAGGTATAAGATCAACACAAAGAATCAGTTGAGTTTCTATACATCTTCAATGAACATCCAACAAGGAAATTGAGAAAACAATTTCATTTACGATAGCATAAAAAATAATACAATATCTAGGAATAAATTTAACCAGAATTTAAAGGTGAAAGACTTATACCCTAAAACTACAAAACACTGCTGAAATAAATTAAAGAAGACCTAAATAAATAGGAAGACAGCTCATATTCATGAATTAGAAGACTTAAAATTGTTGAGATGGCAATGTTATTGTAAGCTACCTACAGTTTCAGTGTAATCTCTATCAAAATTTCAGTGGCCTTTTTGTAGAAAAGAAAAGTCAATCCTCATATTCCTATGAAATTGCAAGAGGCCTGAATAACCAAAACAATCTTTAAAAAAGAAAAAAAATATTGGAGTACACACATTTTCTAATTTCAAAACTTACTATGAATCTACAGTAATCAGTGTGGTACTGATATAAGGATAGACATATACATCAATGGAGTAGAATTTAGAGTCCAGAAATAAACTCATCCATTTATTACCAACTGATTTTCAACAAAGGTGTCAAGATCATTATTAATGAGGAGAGGATAGTCTCTTCACAAATGGTGCTGGCACAACTGGATATCCACATGCAAAAGAGTAAAGTTGGATCTCTTCCTCATATCATATGCAAAAATTAACTAAAAATGAATCAGTGACCTAAATAAATGAGTCAAAACTATAGAACTCTTAGAAGAAAATATAGGGGTAAATCTTCATTACGTCTGATTTGGTTATGAATTCTTAGAGGTGACAGCAAAAGCATGAGCAACAAAAGAAATAAATTGACAAACATACTTCATCAAAATAAAAAACTTTTGGGCATCAGGGAACGTTGTCAATAAAGTGAAAAGGCAGCCAATAGAATGAGAAAAAACATTTGCAAATCATATATCTGGTAAGAGCCTGGTAACCAGAATATTTAAAGAATGCATGCATGTCAACAACAAAGACAATCTAGTTTTAAAATGGGCAAAACATACATGAAGTGACATTTCTCCAAAGAAGATATATAAATGACCGATAAGTTCATGAAAAGATACTCAACATCAATAGTCATTAGGAAAATGCAAAGAAAACCACAATAAGATATCACTTTACACTCATTAGAATGACTATTAAAAAAATAGAAAATAACAAGCGTTCTTGAAGATATGGAGAAATTGGAACTGTCTTACATTGCTGGTAGGAATATAAAATGGGACAGCAGATTTGGAAAACAGTTTAATGGTTCCTAAAAAAAAAATGCTAAACATAGGATTAGCATATAACCCTACAATTTTATCCTAGATATACACATAAAAGAATTGAAAACAGGTAATCAAATTCTTGTGCACTAATATACATAGCAGCACTATTTACAATAGTTGAGAGAAACAACCCAAATGTCCATAAACCAAAAACTGGATGAGAAATTGTGGTCTGTATACAGTCATTCATAAAAAGAAATCAAATACTGATACATGCTGCAATGTGGATGAGCCTCAAAAACATGCCTAGTGAAAGAAGCCAGACATAAAAGGCCACATCTTGTGCTTCCATTTGTATGGAATATCCAGAATAGGTAAATCCCTAGAGACAGAGAACAGATTGTTGGTTGCTAGGAGCTAAGGGAGGAAAGAATGGGGAGTAACTACTTAATGGGTACAAGGTTTTATTTTGGAGTGATGAATGTTTTAGAAGTAGAGATAGTGATTTTACCATGTTGTGAATATATTAAATGCCACTGAATTGTTCATTTCATGTTATGTGAATTCCACCTCAATAAAAATGCATTTACCATAGAAAAATCAAACATAGAAAGTAAAAATTAAGGGGTGCATAATCATCCGTAATTTCATGACCCCAAAACAATATCTGTTAATATTTTAGATTACTTCTACCTGCCCCATCTTCCCCCAATTTACAGGTTTGTTTTTGTTGTTAGTATTGTTTATACAGCATTGTAAACTTATATGTCCTTTTGTACCTTTTTATTTTTCTACTAGCAACCCAAAATTTTTCCATGCTGTAAATTATTCATAAACATAATTTTAATAGCTGTTGCAAACTGGTCAAATGGTTTATAGATGGATTTACTCATTCAACAAATCAGTACTCGGAGTCTATACCATTTTACATCCATTGTTTGTCCAGAAGACATGACAATGGATATAAAAAGGTGAATAAAACATGCCCAACTGATATGGTTTGACTGTGTCCCCACCCAAATCTCATCTTGAATTGCAGTTCCCATAATCACCACATGTCATGGGAAGGACCTGGTGGGAGGTAATTGAATCATGGGTGCAGATTTTTCCCATGCTGTTCTCCTGATAGTGAGTAAGTCTCACCAGATCTGATGGTTTTATAAAGGGCAGTTCCCCTCCACATGCATGCCACCATGTAAGATGTGCCTTTGCTTCTCCTTCACTTTCTGCCATGATTGTGAGGCCTCCAGCCATGTGGAACTGTGAGTCCATTAAACATCTTTCTTTATAATTTACCCAGTCTCAGGTATGTCTTTATTAGCAGCATGAAAACAGACTAATACACCAGCCTTGAGCCCAAGAAACTTGTTCCAATGTGTTAGTCCAAACTGCACCATTTTGTAAGCCCCCTGCCATTTCACAGACCCTGGTCAAGGTGAAACATTCCATGGGGGTTAAGGCTGTGAGAACCATCCTGTCTAACTACCTGATCTCAAGGCACAGGAACATCCTTATCATACCCTGCCAGGCGAAGTCCCAACTGAAGGAACGTCCCGATCATATTCTGCTGGGAAAAAGTGCAAGGAGCATCACATTTCATGGGAAGAGGGCCAAATTGCCTCATCATGGGAACACCTTATCAACATCTTCCTGGGCAGTAAGCCATACAGCCCAGACTCCACCCATCCAGGCCTATAAATACCCCCAGGCCTATAAGTACCCCAGCCTATAACCAGTGGTAGCCTCTGGCACTAATCTGGTCCCCACCTCTGCAGGTTTTTGCAATGTACCTGTGTTGCTGTAGAGCCACTCTCTTTCTCTGTGTCTCTCTTTAACCCTCGTCTTCCCTTTAAAAAACCTAACACAATGTAGAGGGAGATGTTAAACAAACAAAAACACATTTAAATATGGAACTATAAATGTTTATAAGTACATGAACAAAAAGATAGGATCTTATAAAATCAAATTTGTGCTGAAGAATCAGAGTAGACATCTTTGAAAAAAATATTTTATCTGGAATTTAAAATACAAAGAACAAATAGGAATTGACTAGACAAAGAGAGCTGATGATGGTGGTGGTGATGATGTTGACGGTGATAGTAATGGTGATGTAGTGGACGGTGACATGGCATGACATGGTGATGATGAAGTTGACAATGGCAGACACTTATAAATGCTATAGGCACTGCTATATTGCTTTACATATAGAGGTCACGTTTAATGCTTACAACAACTTTATGAGCTCAAAACCATTATATCATATTTTCTCTGGGGATTAAGAGGTTAAGTAATACTCCCTAAATCAACTCAGTGCTGGGATCCAAACCCAAGCAGTCTGGTTCTACACCTTTGCTCTTAGTTACTGCATGAAGAATTCCAGGTAGAGGAAACAGTGCATGTGAAGGCCAGGAAGTAGAAAAAGCTAATCTTAAAAATTATGCGTATATTTTATTTTTTTTAATGGACTATTTAAATCTACAGAAATATTCAAAGAATAATGGTAGAATATCTGTGTACTTGCTGCCCAACTTTAACAAATCTTATTTTGCCATATTTCCTTCGTTGTTTAAAAAGTAAAAATTTGGAGCTACAACTAAAATTTCCTTGTGTACCCTTCTTCAGTCCCCATTTCTCTTTCTCTCTCTCTTCCCCTTTCCATGTCAACACTGTTCTGGATTGGGTGTTTATTATTCTCATGTTTTATTTATTTTTTTTTCTATATATGTCATATTGTTTAATGTGCTTTAAATAAAAATAAGACATACTGCTTATACCATTTGCAATTTACTTTATAATTTGAAGATTTATCCCACTAGTATAATTGTCCCTTTTGGGCAAATTCCTAAAAGTAGAAGTCCTAGATCAAAGAACATGTTCACATGAAATTTTTATGCTTAATAGAGAATCCCAGTGATCAGACCACTTTTGAAACAGTCCTAGTGCAAAATGTTTTCTTCTGGTGAGATGGAGCACGAGTTACTTTATGCAATATTCGATTTCATGAAAAAACCACAGTTTTTAAAAAGCCGCCTTCTCTTTCTGGTAGACATAGTAATTAATTCCAATTTTCCACTATTTAACAATGCAACAATGACCCCTCTTTAGACATTTACACAGAATTTCTCTAGGGTATGCTACTAGGAGTAGAATTGTTGGGCTACAGAGTAGGAGCTATGGTTTGAAAATGTCTCCCAAAAAGTATGTATTAGAAACTTGATTGCCATTGCAACAGTATTAAGAAGTGGGACCTTTTAGAGGTGATTAATCCATGAGGGCCTTGCCCTCATGAATGGATGAATGCTAATTATAAAAGGGATTGATGCTGCGAATTTGCTCTTGCTCTCTCTTGTCCTCTCTTTGCCCATCTGCCATGGCATGACACAGCAAGGCTCTCTGCAGAGGCTGGTCCTTTAATATTGGACTTCCAGCCCCCAGAACCATTAGAAATACATTTCTGTTATTTATAAGTTACCTAGTCTCAGGTATTCTGTGGTAGCAGCAGATAGAAGGTATATCACTAACTTTTACTAGATATTGACAAATTTCTCTCCAAAATGGTGACTAACTGTCCCATTAGCAGTTTCTATTATTCCAACTCAGTACTAGGTACTATCAGACTTGAATGGATTTACCATACCAGTCTAATGGACAGTAGTATTTTACTTTGATTTTAATTTGCAGTTCCCTGACTACTAATAAAATTTGTCGGAGGTGATTATTAATTTTGGATGCCACCTTAAAAAAATATTTGTGGCAGACCAGGTGCAGTGGCTTATGCCCATAATCCCAGCACTTTGGGAGGCCAAAGCAGGTGAATCACGAGGTCAGGAGTTCAAGACCAGTCTGACCAACATGGCGAAACCCCATTTCTACTAAAAATACAAAAATCAGTCAGCGTGGTGATACACACCTTTAATCACAGCTGTTCAGGAGGCGAACGCAAGAGAATCACTTGAGCCTGGGAGGCAAAGTTTGCAGTGAGCTGAGATCATGTCACTGCACTCCAGCCTGGGCATCAGAGCAAAACTCCATCTCAAAAAAAAAATTTTTTTATGGCAAATATATTCTCATTGTGGCCTATTTTAACTTTACTCATGGTGTGTTTGATGGATAGTTTTTTATTTTAATGCATTTTTTTATTTTTTTATTTTTTAGACAGAGTTTCTGTCTTGTTGCCCAGGCTTGAGTTTAATGGCACGATCTCAGCTCACTGCAACCTCTGCCTTGCAAGTTCAAGCAATTCTCCTGCCTCAGCCTCCCAAGTAACTGGGACTACAGGCATGCACCACCGTGCCCGGCTAATGTTTTGTATTTAGTAGAGAGGGGGTTTCACCATGTTGGTCAAGGTGGTCTTGAACTCCTGACATCAGGTGATCCACCCGCCACAGCTTCCCAAAGTGCTGAGATTACAGGCATGAGCCACTGCACCCAGCCTTGTAATGCAATTGATTAAAATCTCTCTCTTTTTTTGTTTTTTGAGACAATGACTTTTTCTGTCACCCAGGCTGGAGTGCAGTGGCACCATCTCGATTCACTACAACCTCTGCCTCTTGGGTTCAAGCGATTTCCAGCTAATTTTTGTAATAGTAGAGAGTAGAGATGGAGTTTCACCCTATTGGCCAGACTTTATTTGAACTCCTAACCTCAAGTGATCCACCTGCCTCAGCTTCCCAAACTGCTAGGATTACAGGTATAAGCCACCATGCTTAGCCTAATATATCTCTTTATAATTAGTGTTTTTGAATCCCATTTTTAAAAATCATTTTCTAACTTAAAGTCCTAAAAATTGTCTTCTAAAATATTAAAATTTTTCTTTTCATATTTGGTCTATAATTCATCTGGAATTTATTATGTTATAGTGTGAGGTAAGGATCGAATTTGAAAAATATTATAATCAATTAACTATGTCATTATTGAATAGTTCATCCTTTCCCTATAGGTTTTTGCAGTTTTAAAAAATTAATTTCAATAGGTTTTTGGGGGAACAGGTGGTGTTTGATTACACAAATAAGTTTTCTAGTGGTGATTTCTGATATTCTGGTGCACCTATCACTTGAACAGTGTACACTGTATCCAATGGGTAGTCTTTTATCCCTCACGCCCTTCCCATCCTTCCATCCTTTCACTGAATCCCCAAAGTCCATTATATTATTCTTTCTTTTTTCCTTTCTTTTTTTTTTTAGACAGAGTTTTGCTCGGTCACCCAGGCTGGAGTGCAATGGCATGATCTTGGTGCACTGCAACCTCTGCCTCCCAGATTCAAGCGATTCTCCTGCCTCAGCCTCCTGAGTAGCTAGGATTACAGGTGTTCACCACCATACCCGGCTAATTTTTTGTATTTTTAGTAGAGATGGGGTTTCTCCATGTTGGTCAGGCTAGTCTCAAACTCCCGACTTCAGGTATATGTATGTATATATATGTATCTCTCACAAATTCTCTATCCACTCATTGATGGGCATTTGGGCTGATTCCATATTTTTACAATTGCAAATTGTATAATTTTTGTAATTTTATTTAGATATAATTCACATACCATAAGATTCACCCATTTAAAATGGAAAATTTAATATTTTTTTTAGTATATTCAAGAGTTGTACAACTATCACCACAATCTAATTTTAGAATATTTTCATCACCCCAGAAAGAAACACTGTACCCATCACTCCATTACTTCTTTCACTCACACCCTCCTGTCACACCCAGCACTAGGCAACCACCAATCTATTTTCTGTCACTATAGATTTATCTATTCTGGACATTTCATATAAATGAGATTGATATGGTTTGGAGTTGTGTCCCTACCCACATCTCATGTCAAATTATCATCCCCAATTTTGGAAGAGGAACCTGGTACGAAGTAATTGGGTTGGTTCTAAGTCTTTGCTATTTAAAAAAAACTCATCATTTTTTATGGCTGCATAGTATTCCATGGTGCATATGTGCCACATTTTCCCTGTCAAGTCTATCATCAATGGGCATTTGGGTTGGTTCCAAGTCTTTACATTTTCCCTGTCCAGTCTATCATCAATGGGCATTTGGATTGGCTCCAAGTCTTTGTAAACAATGCTGCAATGAACATACATGTGCATGTGTCCTTATAATAGTACGATTTATAATCCTTTGGATATATGCTCAGTAGTGGGATTGCTGGATCAAATGGAATTTCTATTTCTAGGTCCTTGAGGAATCACCACACTGTTTTCCACAATGGTTGAACTAATTTACACTCCCACCAACAGTGTAAAAGTGTTCCTATTTCTCTACATCCTCTCCAGCATCTGTTGTCTCCAGATTTTTTAATGATTGCCATTCTAACTGGCATGAGATGGTGTCTCAATGTGGCTTTGATTTGCACTTCTCAAATGACCAGTGATGATGAGCATTTTTTCATATGTTTCTTAGCCTCATATATGTCTTTTTTTGAAAAGTGTCTGTTCATATCCTTTGCCCACTTTTGAATGGGCTTGTTTTTTTCTTGTAAATCTGTTTTAGTTCTTTGTAGATTTTGGATATAAGTCCTTTGTCAGATGGGTAGATTGCAAAAATTTTTCCCCATTTTGTTGGTTGCCGGTTCACTCTAATGATTGTTTCTTTTGCTGTGCAGAAGCTCTGGAGTTTAATTAGATCCCATTTGTCTATTTTGGCTTTTGTTGCCATTGCTTTTGGTGTTTTAGTCATGAAGTCCTTGTCTATGCCTGTGTCCTGAAAAGTTTTGCCTAGGTCTTCTTCTAGGATTTTTATGGTGTTAGGTCTTCTGTTTAAGTCTTTAATCCATCTGGAGTTAATTTTAGTGTAAGATATTAGGAAGGGGTCCAGTTTCTATTTTCTGCACATGGCTAGCCAGTTTTCCCAATACCATTTATTAAACAGGGAATCCTTTCCCCATTGCTTGTTTTTGTCAGGTTTGTCAAAGATCGGATGGTTGTAGATGTGTAGCATTGCCTCTGAGGCCTCTGTTCTGTTCCATTGGTCTATATCTCTGTATTGGTACCAGTACCATGCTGTTTTGATTACTGTAGCCTTGTAGTATAGTTTGAAGTCAGGTAGTATGATGCCTCCAGCTTTGTTCTTTTTGCTTAGAATTGACTTGGCTATGTGGGCTCTCTTTTGGTTCCATATGAGGTTTAATGTAGTTTTTTCCAGTTCTTTGAAGAAGGTCATTGGTAGCTTGATGGGGATAGCATTGAATCTATAAATTACTTTGGGCAGTATGACCATTTTCACGATATTGATTCTTCCTAACCATAAACATGGACTGTTTCTCCATCTGTTTGTGTTCTCTCTTATTTCATTGAGCAGTGGTTTGTAGTTCTCCTTGAAGAGGTCCTTTACATCTTTTGTTAGTTGTATTCCTAGGTATTTTATTCTCTTTGTAGCAATTATGAATGGCAGTTCGTTCTTGATTTGGCTCTTTTTAAGTCTGTTATTGGTGTATAGGAATGTTTGTGATTTTTGCACATTGACTTTGTATCCTGAGACTTTGCTGAAGTTGCCTCCTCAGTTTCAGGAGATTTGGGGCTGAGATGATAGGGTCTTCTAAATATACAATCATGTCATCTGCAAATAGAGATAATTTGACTTCCTCCTTTCCTAATTGAATACGCTTTATTTCTTTTTCTTGCCTGATTGCTCTGGCTAGAACTTCCAATACTATATTGAATAGGAGTGGTGAGAGAGGGCATCCTTGTCTAGTGCCAGATTTCAAAGGGAATGCTTTCAGTTTTTGCTCATTCAGTATGATACTGGCTGTGGGTTCATCCTAAATAGCTTTTATTATTTTGAGATATGTGCTGTCGATATCTAGTTTATTGAGAGTTTTTAGCATAAAGGGCTGCTGAATTTTGTTGAAGGCCTTCTCTGCATCTATTGAGATAATCATGTGGTTTTTGTCTTTGGTTCTGTTTATGTGGTGAATTACGTTTATAGACTTGCGTATGTTGAACCAGCCTTGCATCCCCGGGATGAAGCCTACTTGATCATGGTGGATAAGCTTTTCGATGTGCTGTTGCAATCGGTTTGCCAGTATTTTATTGAAGATTTTTGCATCAATGTTCATCATGGATATTGGCCTGAAGTTTTCTTTTCTTGTTGAGTCTCTGCTGGGTTTTGGTATCAGGATGATGTCAGTCTCATAAAAAGATTTGGGGAGGATTCCCTCTTTTTCGATTGTTTGGTATAGTTTTATGTCTGGTAGAATTTGGCTGTGAACCCATCTGGACCTGGGCTTTTTTGGTTGGTAAGCAAGTAATTGCTGCCTCAGCTTCAGTCCTAGTTATTGGTCTATTCAGGGTTTTGACTTCTTCCTGGTTTAGGCTTGAGAGAGTGTAAATGTCCAGGAATTTATCCATTTCTTCCAGGTTTACTGGTTTATGTGCATAGAGTTGCTTATAGTAATCTCTGATGGTGGTTTGTATTTCTGTGGAATCTGTGGTGATATCCCCTTTCTTGTTTTTTATTGCATCTATTTGATTATTCTCTCTTTTCTTTTTTATTAATCTGGCTAGTGGTCTATTTTGTTGATCTTTTCAAAAAACCAGATTCTGGATTTATTGATTTTTTGAAGGGTTTTTTGTATCTCCATCTCCTTCAGTTCTGCTCTGATATTAGTTATTTCTTGTCTTCTGCTAGCTTTTGAGTTTTTTTGATCTTGCTCCTCTAGCTCTTTCAATTTTGACCATAGGGTGTCAATTTTAGATCTCTCCTTGCTTCTCATGTGGGCATTTATTGCTATAAATTTTCCTCTGGACACTGCTTTAAATGTGTCCCAGAGATTCTGGTACGTTGTGTCTTCTTTTTTGTTGGTTTCAAAGAACATATTTATTTCTGCCTTCATTTCATTGTATATCCAGTCAACATTCAAGAGCCAGTTGTTCAGTTTCCATGAAGTTGTGCAGTTCTGAGCTAGTTTCTGAATTCTGAGTTGTAATTTGATTGCACTGTGGTCTGAGAGACTGTTTGTTATGATTTCTGTTCTTTTGCATTTGCTGAGGAGTGATTTACTTACCTTTTTTAAAATTGCATTTTAGGTTTTGGGGTACATGTGAAGTAGATGCAAGATTGTTGCATAGGTACACACGTGGCAGTGTGATTTGCTGCCTTTCTCCCCATCACCTATATCTGGCATTTCTCACCATGCTATCTCTCCCCAACTCCCCACCCCGCACTGTCCCTCCCCTCTTTCCCCCCAACAGAACCCAGTGTGTAGTGCTCCCCTCCCTGTGTCCATGTGTTCTCATTGTTCAACACCCGCCTATGGGTGAGAACATGCGGTGTTTGATCTTCTGCTCTTGTGTCAGTTTGCTGAGAATGATGGTTTCCAGGTTCAAACATATGAAAAAATGCTCATCATCACTGGTCATCAGATAAATGCAAATCAAAACTACATTGAGATACCATCTCACGCCAGTTAGAATGGAGATCATTAAAAAATCTAGAGACAACAGATGCTGGAGAGGATGTGGAGAAATAGGAACACTTTTACACTGTTGGTGGGAGTGTAAATTAGTTCAACCATTGTGGAAGACAGTGTGATGATTCCTCAAGGACCTAGAAATAGATTTACTTCCAATTATGTGGTCAATTTTAGAGTAGGTGTGATATGGTGCTGAGAAGAATATATATTCTGTGGATTTACAGTGGAGAGTTCTGTAAATGTCTATTAGGTTTGCTTGGTCCAAGTCTGAGTTCAAGTACTGGATATCTTTGTTAATTTTCTGTCTCGTTGATCTATCTAATATTGACAGTGGTGTGTTAAAGTCTCCCACTATTGTTGTGTGGGAGTCTAAGTCTCTTTGTAGGTCATTAAGAACTTGCTTTATATATCTGTATCTGGGTGCTCCTGTATTGGGCATGTATATATTTAGGATCATTAGCTTTTCTTGTTGCATTGATCCTTTTACCATTATGAAATGCCCTTCTTTGTCTCTTTTGATCTTTGTTGTTTTAAAGTCTATTTTATCCGAGACTAGGATTGCAATTCCTGTTTTTTTTGTTCTCCATTTGCTTGGTAGATCTTCCTCCATCCCTTTATTTTGAGGCTATGTGTATCCTTGCATTTGAGATGGGTTTCCTGGATATATGGCCCATTTTTAAATTGGGGTGTCTTTTATTATTGAGTTGTAGGTGTTCTTTATGTATTCTGGATGTCAGCCTATTATTAAATGTATTATGTGTAAATATTATTTTAAATATATTACGTGTAAATATTTTCTCCCATTTTATGAGTTGTCCTTTCACTTTCTTAATAGTATTACTTTCAGGAAAAAGGTTATCTTAATTTTGACGAAGTTCAATTTATCCATTTTTTTTCTTTTGTCCTCGATGCTTTTGGTGTCATACCTAACAAACAATTGCCAACTCCCATGTCATGAAGATTTAGTCTTGTGTTTTCTTCTAAGAGTTTTGTAGTTTTAGCTCTTACATTTAGTTCTATTAGGGTGGTGCAAAAGTAACTGCATTTTTGCCATTAAAAGCAATGGTAAACTGCAATTACTTTTATACGAACCTAATACCCATTTGAGTTAATTTTTGTATATGGTAAGCATTCAAACTCATTCTTTTGCATATGAATATCCAGTTGTCTCAGCAAAATTTCTTGAAAAGATTATTTCCTCCATTAAATGGTCTTGGCACCCTTGTTGGTATTGGGTTGTAGGTGTTCTTTTTGTATTCTGGACATCAGAATACATAAAAAAATAAACTGACCATATATGTAAGGCTTTATTTCTAGACCGTCAATCCTAGTCCATTGATCCATTGTCTATATTGATCAATATGTCAGTAATACATTGTCTTGATTATTGTAGCTTTGCAAAAAGCTTTAAATGAAACCCTATCTCTACTAAAAATACAAAAATTAGCTGGGCGTGGTGGCATGCACCTGTAGTCCCAGCTACTCAGGAGGCTGAGGTAGGAGAATTGCTTGAACACGGGAGGTGGAGGTTGCAGTGAGCCGAGATTGCGCCACTGCACTGCAGCCTGGTGACAGAGCGAGACTCCATCTCAAAAAAAAAAAAAAAAATCAGCAAGTGTAAGTCCTTCAGCTTTCTTCTTTTCAGTTTTGGCTATTCTGTGTCTCTTGCATTTTTATATAAATTTTATGATCAGCATATCAAATTCTGCAAAAACATAAGCTGAAATTTAATAAAGTTCAACCTATACATTAATTGGAGGAATATTTCCATCTTAATACTGAGGTGTATTATGTTTTTCTTTACAAGCCCTGTTTTTTCTTTCCCACCATCTCTAACACAAGGCTTCTATCCTCAAGGTCGCTGGTGGTCTAAAATGGCCCTTGCCATCATGCCCATATTCAGACAGCAGAAAAGAGCAAGGAAGGAAGAAAAAAATGTCAATGTGTCCCTTCACTTTTAAGGATAATTTGCACAAGCTCTATACAACACTTCTGTTTACTTCTCATTTTCCAGAACTTAGTGATACCTGGTAGCAAGGCATGCTGGGAGAAGTTAATTTTTGATTGACTGTAATTGCTTTGCCTAGGATTTTGCTGCTAAGACGATGGGGGAAGAACAGCCATTGAAAGGCAACCAAAGTCTCTGTTAGACTCAGACATTTAGCCATGTTTTTATCCCCTCAGATATATAGATATGTGACTTTCTTTAGCCTCCCATCAGGAGTAGTAGATCCTCATCCTATCCTCTGACTTTAGGCAATGAACCTTGGCTGCCTTTATTATCATATATAGTTTGGATGTCCTAACCAAATCTTATGTTGAATTGTAATCCTCAGTGTTAGAGGTGAGGCCTGGTGGCAGGAATTTGTGTCATGGGGGCAGATCCCATATGGCTTGGTGCCGCCCTCACAAAAGTAATTTCTCAAGAGATCTGGTTGTTGTAACTTGTGGCACCTCCCTCTATACTCCCTCTCTCTAACTTGCTTTCTCACCATGTGATGTGCCGGCTCTCCCTTCACCTTCTGTCATGAGCACAAGCTTCTTGGGGCCTCTCCAGAAGCTGAACAGATGCCAGCACCATGTTTCCTGTGCAGCCTGCAGAACTGTGAGCCTCTTTTCTTTATAAATTACCCAGTCTCAGGTTTTTCTCCACAGCAATGCAAGAACCACATAACGCATACCATTTGATTTCTTCATGAATCATGGAATTTTGGATTGTATTTTCATTTTGAATACAATAATATTTGGGGTCTTTCTCTCCACACTTAGCTATTTTGTGGTATCTTTGTCTAGACCACTTTCCCAGCCTAGGCTTTGTGTGAGCGGTTCAAAACACTTGTCCTGAGAGGACACTGGGGGCATAACAGCAGGTGACCTGTTTTAGTGCTCGGTTTCCAAACAGTGTCTGGGTCCTCCTGTCTCTTTAGGTCTGCTGCTGTGTAAGAGATATAGCCCTGGAAAAGAGCTGACAGCAACTGTCAGCCTTCTTTCAGGAGAGGTAGAGGCTCATCCTAGCTTTTCAGTTTAAGCATTGAAGTTGACTCCAATCCCCATCTCTCAAGCATGTACCTTTAATAACTGCTATCATTTGAATATTTGTCTCCTCCAAAACTCATGCTAAATTTAATCCGCCATGTGGCAGTATTGAGAGGTGGAGTCTTTAAGAGGCGGTTGGGTCATGAAGGCTCTGCCCTCATGAATGAATTAATCCATTCATGGATTAATTGGTTAATGGATTAATGGGTTATCATGAGAGTGGGACTGACGGCTTTATAAAAGGAGGAAGAAAGACCAGACCTAGCATGCTCAATCCCCTCACTGAGGGTGGTGTGCCCCATACCACTTTAAGACTGCAGAGTGTCCCCACCAACAAGAAGGCACTTGCCAATTGCAGCCCTCAGCTTCTGACTTCTCAGCTTTCCTAACTGTAAGACATAAATTCCTTTTCTTTATAAAGTACCAGTTTCAGATCTTCTGTTATAAGCAATATAAAATGAACCAAAACAGTACCTATTACCCATCAGAAGCCACATTCCTAGCTGCCATTGCCTACTTCCAAACCTGGGCCCAACAGGCATGTGGGTTAGCCCTGCTTACCACCTTAATTTTCTGTTCCACTTCTGGCTCTCAAAGGTATTTGTTTTAGAGCCTGAATTTGTCTTTTGGAGCTCAAAAGATGGCTTAATGACTTCACTCTTTGTTGTGCTGTTTCTGCTTTCTGGTGTGGAATGATTAATATATATCTATATCTTCACAGCAGGAAGGGCACACCAAAGGTTGAAGTTGCTGAGCCATCTTGACAAGAAATCAATGTTTTCAAAGAGCTAAAAGAAGGTCAGTGTTCTCAGAGCAGAATCAGCCTGGGGAATGTAGTGTGAAGGTTTGTGAAGCTGGAAAAGACCAGACTGTATAGTGCCTTGTTTAAAAGAATTTAATATAATGTAAATTTGTAAAGGTTTTTGAGCAGGAGCACGCAGAAGGGAATCAAGAAGTTCTGTCTTCCAGAATCCTTCTCCTTGAATAGATTTTATTTAACTTCCCCTCTCTATATTGGGGATCACCAAAGAGAAAAATTTGCCTACCATTCAGAAGGCAGAAAGGAAGAAAGGCCATTATTCTCAGAAGCTTGTGGCAGCTAGACTCAAGGAAATTTGGCCTTCTCTCTCAGGTCTTGCTTCAGTGTCAATAGAACCAGGAATTTTATTTTTCATAAAGTATTATCTCAGGGCCTCATTTCATTACCTGGGGCTCTGAGGGATGTGGTACTGCCTAGGAGCCTTTTAATTATATGTTTTGCCCTCTTTTCCTCTTTGATTCATTTAATTGGCCAATAAATATTTAGCTGGCTTCAAAATCAGGTGGATGAGTATTGCAATATGTAATAACTAGCCCTTAGAATATTTCATTAAATTATCCTCTATGGCTTCACTTTGACCTTCATTATTTAATTTTTAGGTCAATATTAGGGTGGGTTCACAGTTCACTTAAAATATGAACAAGTACAATTGGAAACAGGATGCGTTTATTCATCATCAAATGCTAACTGAGAGCCTAAGGAGTTTAGGGGACTCTGCTAATGAAATACAAAGATGCATAAGACGTAACAAGATGTTTGTCCTTAAGAGGATAACAATGTGTGAAGCTGGTGGAGAAACTTTAATACAAAACAATGTAAGATAGTAGCCACGAATGTCGACATCTGTGCTTTGGAGAGCTGAGAGGAGGGAGAACCTCTTGATGGGGATTTCATGAAAGACTTCATGAAGGAAAGGGCATTTGAGGTAAGCCCTGAAGGATTTTAAATCTACAGAGATGGTGAAGGAGGACATCATAGGTAGAAGAAATGGAAATGACATGAACAAAGACAGGGAGAAAGAATGAGGAAAACATGAAGTATGTGGTGAAGGCATATCACTGAGGATAGGCTAAAAGATTAGGCTGGTCCATGAAAGTCATGGAAAATCTTGAATGATAAATTTAGGAGTTTTAGGCAATGGGGAGAAACAGAAGATTTTTAATTCTAAACCTGCGTTAAGAAATGGGTGTTTTGATAAGGCAAATCTGGTAGAGATGTGAAGTATAGATTAAAGCCGAAGAAACCGACTGGATGAGTTAGGAGACTTGTATGAGTTATCTGGTTTGTGGTAACTGGAGAGAAGGCAGTGGCAGAGGAAGAAAGGATAGATGTAGATTAAAAGCTAAAAGGGAAATGAATGGGACTGTGTGTATGCTATGGATTAGGAACATCAGTGAAGATTGGACTCAGAATTTCAGTGCTTATCCATTTGCCCCATTTGCCACATCTGCCTGATGAGCCTACAAATTAGGGTGTTCAAAGCTTCACCACTCAAAGTGTAGTCCACACAATGGTGGCATCAGCATCACCTGGGACCTTTAAGAAATGCACAGTTGTGCATCCCCACCCCAGCCTACAGAATCAGAAACTCTTAGGGTGGGACAATCTGTGTTTTAACAAGCTTTCCAGGTGATTCCGATGCACACTAAGATGTGAAAAACATTGGTCTAGAGGAGAGGTTTTCTTTTTTTTTTGAGATGAAATCTCATTCTGTTGCCAGCCTGGAGTGCAGTGGCACGATCTCGGCTCACTGAAACCTCTGGCTCCTTGGTTCAAGTTATTCTCCTGCCTCAGCCTCCCAAGTAGCTGGGACTACAAGCGTGTACAATCATACCCAGCTAATTTTTGTATTTTTTTAGTAGAGACGGGGTTTCATCATGTTGGCCCAGATGGCCTTGATGTCTTGACCTCGTGATTTGCCCACCTCGGCCCCCCAAAGTGCATGAGCCACTGCACCTGGCCGAGATCTTCTCAGTAGAAAAGGTATTAGATGTATAGTCAAGAGCACTGGGTAGGGGGTCAATGCTGCCACCTGGTGATCTGGATGACCAGGTACTATCCACAAATCCTCCCTGGGAAGACAGGCCCAAAAGCCAGACAGCCTACATTCCGAGCACAGCTCTGCCAGACTTACCTTGTGCTTCTGGGAGGGCAACTTTGTCTTTCTGAGATTCAGCTTCCTACCTGATGGGATTGTATATAAGGACTTAGAAGATGGGAGCTCTTGGTATTATTTCCTCATCTGTACAATTACATAATTGACCTACCATTCCACGCTTCTAAGAATGCTCTGAAAGGACACTGTAGTTGTCACCATTTTATCTAGAAGTGACATGCCTTGGGGTAGCTATGCTGGTTTACAGGGCAGAAGACTCAATTGCAGTGTTGATCCTCTGTGGACCTGCCACCCCAACAATCAGTTACTCTCTTTTGAACCCATCTTTGAACCCATAAAACAGGTATTTTAATATCTGACTTTCTGGCCTCACAGAGATTTTAAGAAGATTCTACCCTCAAATTTAACAACAGCATAAAGCTCTTTTGTAAATTGCAAAATACAGGTTAATTGTTATTCATGCTATTATAATGAATAAAAGGAATATTATTTCTTAGACCAGTGGATCTCAAACCTTAGTGCACCAGAATTTCCTGGTGGGCTTGTTAGGACTGGCCTGCAGCTCCAGGGTTTCTGATTCCATAGGTCTGGTGTGGGGCTGAGCACATGCACTTCTGATGAGTTTCCAGGTAATGTTGCTGCTGATTGGGTATACTCTGAGACCCGCAGATTAAGATATAAACCTGGTACTGAGGAAACCTCAAGGGAGAGTTGCCAACCCAATGTAATGAATACATCATATTGATATGGGGGTCCAGATAAAAAGATCCCAGGAGAAATGTCAGAAAACGACTTTTCAAGCTTTGTCTCTAATCCTATTAGCTCTGTGACCCTGGGGGAGCGCCAGAGGCCTCTTTGCCTCAGTGTTCCTCACTAAGATGGGAGGGATGAACATGAAATTGTCCAGCTCTCCAATTCAAATTGTTTGCATTCTCAACCAGAAAAATGCAGAGATCTATTTTTCTCAGAACTGTTTCCCATTACTATTTTTTCCCTTTTTTTTGATGGAGTAGTAAGGGAAGAGGGGGCAGTTCTGGATTTTCTTTGTAAGACAATTTAATTTCCATTCCTCTTTTTTTGCAGCTAGAATTTTACCTTCCTCTTTTGGTTTCTTACTCCTGAGCCCTGCCTTCTCTGAAATGTTTCAGTTCCCTCTCATGTATTTTTAGACCAACTTTCTATCTTTCAACAGATGTGGCAAGCATACTTTTTGCGTAGTTCTTTAGGGGACAGGATGGACCCCAGAAGACCCCCTTCTGGGAACAGACATGAGAAGAGTCCCTAAACTCCATCCTTTCAAGTCTTCTGGTTTTAAATGCTCATGTTTGGTTTGTCTTATAAATGATGATGGAATCTCCTGGCGAATTCCTAGCCAGAGCGATTAGGCGAAAAAAAAAGTGTATAAAGAACACTTTCAAATCAAAAAGAACAACAAAAAACAACTGGATTTAAAAATGAGCAAAGGACTAACATAGACATTTCTCCAAAGAAGAAAATGGCCAATATGCATTTGAAAGATGCTCAAGTAAAGGCAAAACCATTTCATTCAGTGATGTTTAGTCAAATTTGATTAACTTTTTTGACCTCTTCTGGGATCTTGCTTTATTTTTCATTCTTTCCTTTGCTATTTTTAACACATATATAAAACTGAAAGTATATGCAGCACACTCAATATATTATACCTGCCAGATACTCTTTATCCTCTTTTCATTCTAATCTCTCAGCATTGCTGCCAATTAAGTTAATAAAATGGTCTCTTACTTAGCAAACTTCTGAAGTTCTGTAACCTTGAGAACATATTACAAAGTCTTTTAGGACATGAAAGACGAAAAGCTTTGCCTCTAAGATCAAAACAAGACAAGGATGCCTATTTTCACCACTTCTATTCAACATGGTAGTGGAAGTCCTAGCTAGAACAATTAGGCAAGAAAAAGACATAAAAGGCATTGCAATGGGAAGGGTAGGAGTACAATTATCTCTGTTTGTAGGTGACATGAGAAAACCCTAAAGATTCACAGAACACATCTCTTAGAACTAACATAAATTTGTCAAAGCTGCAGGATACAAAATCGACACACAAAAAATGAGTTGCGTTTTTATGTACTAAAAATGAACTATCCCCCACACTGCCAAATTAAGAAGACAGTTCAATTTATGATAGCATCAAAAAGTAGAAAATACTTAGAAGTATACTTAACCAGGTAGCAAAAGACTTACACACTGAAAACTATAAAAGTAGCTGAAAGAAATTTTAAAAGACCAAAATAAATAAAAATATCCTAGTTTATTGATCGGAAGATTTAATGTTGTTAAAATGTCAATACTACCCCAAACAATCTACAGATTTAATGCAATCCATATAAAAATTTCAATGATGTTTTTGCAGAAATAGAGAAATCTATACAAAAATTCATATGGATTATCAAGGATCTTGAATAGCCAAAACAACCTTGAAAATGAACAAAGTTGTAGGTCTAACAATTCCTGACTTCAAAACTTATTACAAAGCTATGATGAGCAAAATGGTGGTACTAGAATAAGAAAAGACATAGGGACCAATGGAATAGAATAGACTGCCCAGAAATAAACCCTCACACATATGGTCAAATTATTTTTTACAAGGGTGCCAAGACCATTCAATAGGAAAAGGACAATCTTTTCGATGAATGGTGTTGGGGAAACTGGATATCCACAAACAAAAGTAAAGTAAAATAAAAACTGGATTCTTACTTTATATCATGTACAAAAACTAACTCAAAACGGTCAAAGACCTAAACAAGAGCTGTAACTACAAAACTCTTAGAAGAAAGCATGGGGAAAAGCTTTATGACATTGGATTTGGCAATAGTTTCTTACATAGGACACGAAAAGCAGAGGCAACAAAAGAAAAAAATAGATTAATTAGGCTTCATCCAAATTAAAAACTCTTTTGCATCAAAGAACACTATTAACAGAGTAAAAAGACAACCCATGGAAAGGAAGAAAATATTTACAAATCATATCTGATAAGGGATTAATATACAAAATGTATAAAGAACACTTTCAAATCAAAAGGAACAACAAAAAACAACTGGATTAAAAAATGAGCAAAGGACTTGCATAGGCATTTCTCCAAGGAAGTAAATGGCCAATAAACATTTGAAAGATGCACAATATCACTTATCATTAGGGAAATATAAATCAAAACCACAGTGAAATACCACTCCATACCCACTAGAATTACTATTATCTAAAAAGCCAAAAATAGGCTGGGTGTGGTAGCTCATGCCTGTAATCCCAGCATGTTGAGAGGCTGAAGCAGGTGAATCACTTGAGGTCAGGAGTTCAAGACCAGCCTGGTCAACATGGTGAAACCTCGTCTCTATTAAAAAAACAAATACAAAAATTATTGGAGCTTGGTGGTGGGCACCTGTAATCCCATCTACTTGGGAGCCTGAGGCAAGAGAATCACTTGAAGCTGGGAGGCAGAGATTGCAGTGAGCTGAGATCACACCACTGCACTCCAGCCTGGATGAAAGAGTGAGACCCTGTCTCAAAAAATATATATACATAAATAAATAACAGAAAATAAAAAATGTTGGTAAGAGTGTGGAGAAATTGAAATCTTTGTGCATTGTTGATGGAAATGCAAAATGATACATGCTGTGGAAAACAGTATAGCAGTTCCTAAAAATATTAAACATAAAATTACCATATGATCCATATAAACAATGAATTGAAAGCAGTCCTCAACCAGGTGTTTGAACACTCATGCTCATAGCAGCGTTGTTCACAGTAGTCAAAAGATGGGAGCAACCCAAGTGTCTGTTGATGGACAAGTGGATAAAGATGTTATATACAGATACAACAGAAAATTATTCAGCATTAAAAATGAAGGAAATTCTGACACATGCTACAATGTGGGTGAGCCTTAGGACATTGTGCTAAGTGAAAAACGTCAGTCATAATAGGGCAAATGCTGTGATTCCACTTACATCAGGTACCTAGAGTAGTCAAATCCATAGCAATAGAAAGCAGAATGGTGGTTGCCAAGGCCTAGAAAGAGGGGGAGATGAATAGTTGGTGTTTAATGGGAACAGAGGTTCAGTTTTGCAATATGAAGTGTTCTGGAAGTAGATGGTAGTGATCGTTGCACAACGATGTGAATGTGGTTAATGCCAAAGAATTGCACACTTAAAATGGCTAAAACGGTGAAGATTATGTCATATGTATTGTACTACAATTTAAAAAATCAGAACAAATTTGACCATGTTGTAAGTGGGTAGAGCTGGAAGGGATCTTTCTGGTTATGTTGGTGCAACCCACTCATGTTACATCTGAAGAGACTGAATGAGGTCCTGAGACTGGCATGACTTAATCAAGATGGCGTAGCCACTAGTGACAGAGCCAAACCAGTTTTCTAATGCACTGCACTAAACGTTCATGCAGTTTCTTCAACTAGCCTTCTTGCATTTGACTCCACCCCACCTCCTTGGTAAAAACACAAACGCTTAGACCCTATCTTACTTCAAAGAGCCTAGGCGTCCAAATGATTCTGATCAACACCAGCGTTTGAGAACCACTGCACTAATGGGTAACTTCAGATGCCTTAGAGGATGAGCTCTAGGCTGTAGGAACATAGCAAAGCAACGCATCCACTTGTCAGAAGCAAGGAGGTTCATTTTCACTCATTTGTTCCGTCATTCAACATACATTGAGTACTTACTATGTGCTAGGTGTGATTTTGAATACTGGTGGCATGAATTTACAGAGATAAATCAGTCATAGATTCTTCCCTCAAGAATTTTACAGTTTAATGGTGAAGAGACTTACTAAACTGATAATTGTAATAATGTGATGAATACCTGAAGCTCACATTTTCAAAGAAATAAGATAAGACATGCATGTTTATGATTCAGCAAATCTCCAGGGAACAGCTATTCTGGGTCAGGTGGTAAGGTTACAGAAATGAATAAGACAGAGTCCCTGTCCCCTGGAAACTTCTAGGCTAGCAAATGCAAAGGAAATGTGAACAGGTTGGCTGATTAGGGTTCGTTGGAGTCCTGGATGATAACTAAAAGAAGGCAAGACTTTTTTGACTCATGGATGCTTGGAATCGATGCCTGGTGAATCACCATGGAAACAGGATTGATTCTCATTCACAAAGATCGTTCTAACAAATATTTTTAAGCACCTAATTAATATTTTTCTCTAGCTCCATCCCAGTTGTGCTCTGCCCATGGTCATAATCCACATCCCACAGAAAACCAGATGTATTAGTCAGTTTTCATGCTGCTGATAAAGACATACTTGAGACTACAAAATTTACAAAAGAAAGAGGTTTAATGAAATTACAGTTCCACATGGCTGGAGAGGCCTCACAATCATGGCGGAAGGTAAAAGGCACATCTCACATGGTGGCAGACAAGAGAAGTGAGCTTGTGCAGAGAAACTCCCATTTATAAAACCATCAGATCTCATGAGACTTATTCACTATCATGAGAACAGCATGGGAAAGACCTGCCCCCATGATTCAATTACCTCCCACCGTGGCCCTCCCACAACACATGGGAATTCAAGATGAGAGTTGGGTGGTGACACGGCCAAATCATATCACCAGAGGAGAGAAGAGTTTTAATGTGTAATGGTTTTAACAGGGTTCCATCATCTTTTGACATTCCATGGCCTATAACACTACTGGTGTTGTCCCCAATCACTCCAGATCCAATGTCATAATATTTCAAATCCATATAGGTCCTAAGTCCTAAATTTCAAAGACTTACTCCAGGAGGGAAATGTGCATCTTGCTTTTCCTCATTAGAAGCCTGCAACTTGCTTCAAGTGGAAAAGAGTCACTCCTCTGACCTCCCTCTGCTTTAATGGTAAGGCCCAGAGCTATGAGGCCAAAATCAGAATTGCAAGAAAAGTTAGGTAGGACTCTGGGGTCTTCAGCTATAACTGTTCTTGTGATGAGCCTAGTAGTAAGATTATCCACCTGAAGTAGAATGTGTTTCAATCTCAGCCTTTGATTTGTTTCTGCAAACAATCAAATGAAAAGAGGAAGGTATTATTTCTAACTTCAGAAAAGAGGAACCAGTATAAAACACACATTCAATAAAGCATTACCACCAAGCATCACACATTTGTCATTTTTTATTTTTAAAAACTAACAATGAAATCATTGTATTTGTGAGCACCAAAGATACTATTTCACACGCTCTTTTTTTTTTTTTNTGTAATTTTCCCTTGGCCCTATTTTGTACAAAATCCACAAGAATTTTCTCCTTCTTCTCCCATATAAAAATCCATTTCTTCTCTTGCTTTTGCTCTAAAATAATTCATGAAATTATCCAATGTGATATCTGTTGTAGTGACGAGCTGGCAGGTGCTGAGGACTGAGGGAGGTTCTGTGAGGGCTGACATATTGAGGCTCCCCGTCCTTAAGAAGGATGCTGTCTGGTGAAGGAGGTGAATTTAACAGACCCGGAGGGGCAACCAACAATCCTACATTATCCTATCTGTAGAACAATGAAGCTCTGATTTATGCATAAGACTACATTGTACTTTATTTATGTTCATGAAGGATGTCAATCTGTTGTTTTCGTACACTGTTTTTGCATGATTTTGGCATCAGGGTAATGCTAGTTTCATAGAATGAGTTGAAGAATATCCCCTCTGCATCAATTTTATGGAAGACATTGTGAAGAGTTATTATTATTTCCTGTTTTAGTGTCCAGTAGAATTTACCATTGAAGCCATCTGGGTCTAGAGTTTGCTTTGTGGGAGGACTTTTAACTATAATTTTAACTTTTTTTATAGCTATAATGCTATTCAATTTATTTATTTTTTAGATGAGCGTTGGTTGTTTGTGTCTTTCAAGAAATTTGTTTTATCTAAGTTGTCTAATTTGTAGTTATAAAATTATTCAAAGTATGCCCTTGTACTTTTTATATCTGTAGAATCTGTAATATACTGCCTCTCTCATTCTTAATACGGGTAATTTGTGTCTTCTCTCTTCTTTACTTGATCAGTCTGGCCAGAATTTTATCAATTAAATAGATGTGCTTAAAGAATCAGCTTTTGGTTTTAATTTTTCTCTTTTGTTTTGTTTTCTATTCATTGATTTCTGCTCTTATTCTTATTATTTCCTTTCTTGTGTTTACTTTGGCTTTAATTTATCCTGCTTTTTCTAGTTTCTTAAAGTAAAAGCTGAGGTCATTGATTTGAAACCTTTTTTATTTTTTAATATAGGAATTTGGTGCTGTCAATTTTCCTATAAGCATTGCTTTAGTCATATCCCACAAACAGATTTCAATTTAAAGTGAAGTAAAAGCAAAACAAATGCAAAAATATATTATCTTAGAAAATCCTTAGGACAAAAATGGGAGATAGATCATCTGCCAGTAAGTACAACACAGTCATTCAGGACCTTTGAGGGTGGTTATGTGGTTGGGGTGCTACTAGGGACTAGGATACAGTCAAACCTCTGGTCACAAAGCTGAATGTTAACTGTGGCTTCTGAGAACGAGTGCCTTTTCATAATTTGCCCAAAGGGATCCTATAGCTGTTCTGTCAATGTTTGTCTTCATTACTGAAAAAGATCCCTTGTATTTCGTTTTTGGTTCAGCTTAAGAAGTGATTAACTCACTTTGAGGAGCCTTGTAAGACAAAACAGAGGTATCTTTATGTTGAAGTTTTCTTATCAGATGAAGCAGGATAATAATCTTTGGCCCGTTAAATGATGTAAATATTTTCTTGTAATCTACCTTGCTTAACAAGTTGCCTATATATTTTTTTTTCCTAGGATTAAGGTGAGAAAAAAGAGAAAAGAAAGGTTGCCTGTATTTTTAACTTGTTTTTATCATTTGTCTTTATTTATTCATTTGTTACTTTTGTGTTTTGCTTAGTAAGACATTTTCTATTTCAAAGGAATAAAAATATTCTTATGTTTTTTTCCTAGTACTTTTAGAATTTTATTTTTTACATATAAATATTTCATCTTCCTGGAACCTATTTTTTGCATCTGATACAAAGTAGGAGACTTACTTTATTTCTTACCAATATATAACCAAATTTACCCAACATCATTTATTAAATAACCCATCTTTTCACAACTGATTTGAAGGAACATCTTTATTATGTACTAAGCACATATAAATATATGAGTTTCTTTTGACTATCTGTCTTTTTTGTTCACTTGTTTGCTCATTTCTGCCCTCATTTTAATTGCTTTTGCTTTGTAATACATTTTGGTGTCTGGAAGGATGAGATTTTATTCTCCTTCTGTTTCAAATATTGTTTGGTATCTCATGTTTTATTTTCCATTTAAACTTGGAATCACTTTGTCTAGTTTTTAAAAATCCTGTTGAATTGCATTGACTTTGTAGTTTAACTTGAGAATGAATATCTTTACAATAGCAGTCTTTCTATCCAGGAACATGGCAGGATGCTACATTTATTCAAGTCCTTGTTTATGTGATTCTGTTATTTAACTCATTAGGTCTCATTCCCAACTTTGTGCTAATTGCCATTTCAATAAGGGACATCTTTAGTATCCTTATTCAAGAAACTGATAAATCATTGACTGGAAGATAGTTTGATATAATGCATTATAGCGGCCAGGCATGGTGGCTCAAGCCTATAATCCCAGTACTTTGGGAGGCTGAGGTGGGCACAAGGTCAGGAGTTCCAGACCAGCCTGACCAACATGGTGAAACCCCATCTCTACTAAAAGTACAAAAATCAGCCAGGCATGGTGCCATGCCCTGTAATCCCAGCTACTCAGGAGGCTGAGGCAGGAGAATCACTTGAACCTGCGAGGCAGAGGTTCTGGTGAACCGAGAGCCCGCCATTGCATTGCAGTCCAGCCTGGGCGACAGAGCAAAACTCTGTCTCAAAAAAGAAAAAAAAATGCATTATAGCTTACCACTGAAGACTTATAGTCTTTGAGAGTAATAGTAACTCATTAGTCACTGTCCTTGGATACTGCTGTTAAACCAGTCTTCATTTCTAATTTAACTTAGCCATCCCACAGGATTCAACCCATTCCATCCCAATCCAATTCCAACCAATTCAATCCAATCCAATTAAATAGATCTCTCATTCACATGCTAAAATATGTATAGGCAGCAGAGAGTCACCCAGATATCTTGTTGTCAATCGACTTCATCAGGCATTCCTGGAATGATTGATCAAGTAATTTTGTTGACAAAGGGAAATGTGGTTGGCATGACATGAATTGTTTTTAGTGGATATGTGCTATCCTATAAGGTAAGAATTGGTTGTTCTGCTGGAGGAGGATGGTGGCACTAGGCCAAGGGATTAAGCAACAACAAAACTAGGGGTAAGCAAGTGTAGTGAAACTGGGAAGTTGTTGCTTAAGCATGCATGAGAAGAAGCTAAACCAGAAGCTCGATGGAATTGTAGACGGACAGCAGGGAGATTCGGTCAGTGACTGGGGGTAGAAGTGAACAAGTGATATTCAGGAAGTTCGCAAACTTTGGACATTGAGTTTAGCAGAATATGCGTTTGTTTCGTAAGTCTTTTACAGTCTAGCTGGAGGAAAAGGACCTAAAAAATAAACAGGAACTTCCAGGAAGATAGAGTAGAAGTATTTTTCCATGTTTCTCCTATTAAATATGACTGAAACCCCCGATCTAAAACAAACAAGAAAACTCTGAAAGGTAGAGCAGACTAGCTAGAGAATTCGGAACCCAAGAAACAACACAGTAGTGACATCACTGGATTTTCTGTGTTTCACACATCCCAGACTGTGTGCTGGAGAAGCTAGGTACCTAGAAATACAACAGGTACAGACAAAAAATAGCTCTGACAAAAGCCTGCTCTCTCCAACCAACAGGCTAGAAAGATAGAAAACTTTAGACCTCCAATGCTCCACTCTAGCCAAATAGCACAGAGAGAGCTATGGTTCCACACCCACCCATGCCGCCAAAGGCCCATAGGAAGCAAGACTTTCACCTTCAACAGGTTATATGGAGGCTTTCAAATCTGTCCCACTCCTGTAGCAGGATAGTATCAGAGAAGGCCAGGTGGGGAGCTGGGGTTTTCTTCCCTCCCAGGCAGTAACGTGGCCCACTTTCTCTTCCCTGTAGCATCAGTGGGACAATGTGGCAAGTCTGGACTTCAGTTCCCATCCAGCAGTCACAGTAACAAAGCATCCTTCCCACTGCCTACTGGGGTAGTTTTAGAGTAGGAGAGCTAGTGGAGAGGCAGGACTTTTGCCAACACCCAAAAGTAATCTGGTATCAGTGGAGGCTGCATGGGAATAGTAGCAAGCCACTTCCACCTCGCCCATCCCGGACGGTGTTAGCAGAAGCCTAATGGGGACTCCCACCCTCAACCAGCAGCAACAGGAGCCTCTCCCCACTTTGGGTGTCAATGGAGACCAAGTGGATAATCGATTTCTACCCCTATCTGGCAGTAATGAGGTAGTGCCACCTCTTTCCCTGCCAAGCAGTGTCAAAGGAAGCCAGCTAAAATAGAGGGTTTAAATAAGAAATAGAAAATATAAAGAACTACATGGAAATTACAGAATATACGTTTAAACATTTGCTGAATGGTCCTTTAAGCCAGCAGTTACCACGAGTCCTGAGCAATTTTGAGCCATGAAGTTACTGACAAGAGCTGGGTTCTTTTTGAGACTTTATTCCCTTAAAGTTGCCTCCAGAGTTAAAGTCACAGCTACCCCCACAGGAGTGGCTCCACATCCTTAGGACCTTGAGATTATCAAATTTCCAAATGGTTTTGTGATTGCTTCTTTGGAAAACTATGTTCTGCATCAAGAAATGATTTGTTCATTAAAGCAGGCAGTAGATGTGAGGACTCCAACAATTTAGTAATTTCTCATTTACTGTGTCTTGCATCCAGTTTGACTACAAAAGGAGCTTCGCCTTTCAAGATAGCCCATGAAATTGAAGCAGCTGGTGGTAAATTAAGTGTAATTGTAACAAGAGAAAACATAGGTTATGTCATGGAATGTCAGCAGAGTGATATTGATATTCTAATGGAGTTCCTGCTCAATGTCACCACAGCACCAGAATTTTGTCATTGGGAAATACCTACCCTCCAGTCTCAGCTAAGGATGGACAAAGCTGTGTATTTTCAGAATCCACAGGCACATGTCATTGAAAATTTGCATGCCGAAGCTAATTGGGATGCCTTGGCTAATTCCTTGTATTGTCCTGACTATAGGATTGAAAAAGTGACACGGGAGTAATTACATTACTATGTTTCGAACCACTTCACAAGTGCAAGAATGATGTGGTTGGACTTGATATGGGTCACCCCATTCTAAAGCAAGTTGCTGAAGAGTTTCTCAATAGGAGGGGTAGGCTTCTTTTGTCTGGTGCAAAAGACAATACTGTAGAGGTGAAATTCAGGAACAAAATGGAGACACTCTTGTCCATGCTTGCTCTTGTAGTAGAAAGTGCTGCCACAAGAAGTGCACAGCAAATGCATTGAGTGCTTTTCAGCATGTCAACAGGGACACCATATGTCAAGAGGGATACTGAAGGCACCAGCTATCTATAACAGGCTATTGCCAAGGCAATTCACCAGACACTTGGTATTTCTGCTTTTAATGCCAGTTACTCAAATTTTGGACACTTCAGGATGTGCACTGTCTTCCAGGCTGTAGCTGCTGGAGACGTCACCAAGGCTGCCTATAACCAAGTAGATATAATTGCTCAAGAAAAGCTTTTCAGTGTCCAGGCTGCCAAGAACAAGCTAACTGGATACCTAGTGTAAGCAAAGTCTTCTGAGGGTTTCATAGAAGAAGTCTCATGTTCTAGTTGCTGGTTCTTATAAGTTAGCATCACCAGTCCTTCAGTAGATTGGTTGGTTGGCTAGAGCTGTCATCATCAATATGGCAAAGAAGTTTGTTTCTGGGTAGGAGTTAATGGCAGCAAGTGGAAATTTGGAACATATACATTTGGTTGATGGGTCGATGAGTTGTAATATGGAAGCACATATTATAGAAAGGATTGAACATTCTCTCAGCCCAGAGCAGCAAATACATGAAAGCCAGAAATATCTAATATAACATTTATCTTTTTTTTTCAATTAGGTAAAATGCCTTAAAGCATAAATGTAGGCAATTATTCCCAGCTCACCTAAAGTCAATAAAACATTTTGCTTAAATGTTAGAAAAAAACTGTCTGGATGAGTTCAAGAGCAGAATGGAGGAGACATAGAAAAGAATCAGTGAACTGAAAGAAGGAAAAATAGAAATGACCTAATCTGAACAACAGAGAGAAATTAAAAAAAAAATTATGGCCAGGCATGGTGGCTTATGCCTATAATCCCAGCAATTTGGGAGACTGAGGCAGGCAGATCACTAGAGGCCAAGAGTTTGAGACCAGCCTAGCCAACATGGTGAAACCCATCTCTACTACAAATATAAAAATTAGCCAGGCATGGTGGCATGCACCTGTATTCCCAGCTACTTGGGAGGCTGAGGCAGGCGAATCACTTGATCCCAGGAGGCAGAGGTTGCAGTGAGCCTAGATCACGCCACTGCACTCCAGCCTGGGTGACAGAACAAGACTCTGCTTCAAAAATAAATAAATAATTAATTAATTAAAAAATACTAACAGAGACTCAGGAGCCTGTGGAATTATAACAAAAGATCTAAAATTCATTTTGCGAGTCCCACGAGGACAAAAAAAAAAAAAAAGAGAATGAGACTAAAAAGGTATTTAGAGAAATAATGGGTAAAAACTTTCTAAATCTGGCAAAAGACATAAACCTACAGATTAAAGAAGCTGAGTATATCCCAAACCAGATAAACCCAAAGAAATTGACACCAAGACACATTATAATCAAACGTCTGGAAACTAAAGATAAAGAACAAAAAAGTCTTAAAAGCCAGAGAGAAACATAGTAGAGGACAATTTAAATGACAGTGAATTTTTCATCAGAAATCATAAGGCCCAAAGCTAGTGGCACAACATTTTTTAATTGCGGCAAGAAAAGAACCATCAATCTAGAATCTTATATCCAGCGAAAATATCCTTCAAGGATGCAAGGAAAATCAAGACATTATCAGATAAAGAGAAAGACAGAGGATTTGTCACTAGCAAATAAGACTATTATAAGAGAATGTCTAAAGGGAGTTCTCTGAACAGAAGGAAAATAATAAAAGATAAGGAAGGAAGCAAGAACAACAAAAAGTAAAATTATAGGTAAGCATGGTATATTTTCTTCTAGCTTATGAGCTTTCTAAATTATGTTCATTGGTTGAAACAAAAATTGTAACACTGATATAGTCTAAAACCTATGTAGAGGAAATATTTAAGACAGTATATAGACTATGAGGATAGGGAGATAAGGCTTCTACACATCATTTGAATGGGTGAAATGTTGATAACAGCAGACTGTGATAATTGGTGTATTTGTCATATAATACCCAGAGCAACAACTTAAAAGGTACAAAAGAGGTACACTCAAAAACATGGATAAATCAAAATGGAATTCTAAAAAAATACTCTAATATCTGACAGAAAGAAGAAAAACAGAGAAATGAAACACAGAGAGAACAAATAGGAACTAAAAATAAATGGCAGACATAAGCTCTAATATGTCAATAATTACATTAAATGTAAATGATCTAAGTGCACCTATTTAAAAACAAAGATTGGTAATATGGATTTTAAACTATGACTCAGCTATATGCTGTCAACAAGAATCTCATTTCAAAATGATGATATATGTAGATTGAAAATAGAAGGATGGAAAAAGATGTATCATGCAAACATCACTCAGAAAATTGAGGGGAGGCATTAAAGAAAAAGAACAAAATAAATAGTGGTGCCTGTCTTAATATCACCTAAACCAGGCTTCAAGACAAAGAATAGTAACAAGAGCAGAGAGGAACATCACAAATGGATAAAAATGTCACTCTGCCAAGATGACATAGAATCCTAAATGTGTATGCACCAAACATTAAAGTTGTGAAATATGTGAAGCAAACGTGGAAAGAAAGAAAAGGAGCAAGAGATAAACCTACAACTATAGTTGAAGACTTCAAAATTCTTCTCTCAAGAATCTATAAAACAATTAGACAGAAAATTTTAAGATTATAGAACTTAATAACATCATCAAACAACAGGATCTCATTGATATTTAAAGAACATTTCAGCAAACAGGAGAATACATATTCTTTGTAAGCATCCACAGGGTACATACCCAAGTAGACTATGTTCTACATGACAAAACAAGCCTCAATGCTTTAAAAGAGCTGAAATAATACAGAGTGTGTTCACAGATCACAATGAAATCGAAATAAAAATCAATAATAAAAAGATAACAGGCTGGACACAGTGGCTCACACCTGTAATCCCAGCACTTTGAGAGACCAAGGCAGGTGGATCACTTGAGGTCAGGAGTTCAAGACTAGCTTGGCCAACATAGTGAAAACCCCATCTCTGCCAAAAACCACAAAAATTAGTTGGGCATGGTGGTACATGCCTGTAGTCCCAGCTACTTGGGAGGCTGAGGCAGGAGAATCGCTTGAACTTAGGAGGAGAAGGTAGAAATTTAAGTTGCAAACCCATTTGTAGGAAATTTTGGCAATATCTAGAAAATGTAGAGATGTCCTGATTCAGCACTTCCATTTCTAGGTATACATCTGCCTAGAGAAATTTCTATACAGTACATGGGCACAACGGACTAGCAAGGGGGCCAGGCTCAGTGACTCACACTTGTAATCCCAGGATTTTGTGAGGCCAAGGTGGGTGGATCACTTGAGGTCAGGAGTTCGAGACCAGCCTGGCCAACATGGTGAAACCTTATCTGTATTAAAAACACAAAAATTAGCAGGTCATAATGGCAGCACCTGTAATCCCAGCTATTCGGGAGGCTGAGGCAGGAGAATCACTTGAACCCAGTAGGCAGAGGTTGCAGTGAGCCAAGATCACGTCACTGTACTCCAGCCTGGGCAACAAGAGTGAAACTCTGCTCAAAAAAAAAAAAAAAAAAAAAGTAAAAAAGAAAGAAAGAAAGAAAGAGCAAGAACAGCAAGGTGGGCAGAGTGTGGCTGGAGCAGAGGAAGTGAGGGGGAGTGTGGTGGGGCTCAAGGTAGAGCAGGGGGTTGGGAGCCAGGTCATTTGGGGCCTTGCAGGCCCTGGCAAGGGCTTTGCCCTTACTGGGGACCAGCTGGGGAGCTAGTAGAGGGCTCTGGATATCAGAGGGATGAATGATTTAACAGGATCTCTGTCTGCTGCATTGAGCATAGCCTATTACCAGGAGGGCAGAGGAGGGAAGCATGCTCCACCGGCAATGGTGGCTTGGACAAGGACGGTAGCAGAGGCAGCGGGACTAAGTAGTCAGGTCATAGACATAGCTCCAGGCCACACGACTGATGCTAAGCCCACGTGTGGCACCAGCCTCACTGCCACAAACGGTCCAGTTGCCTAGGTTCCAAATTCCCAAATAACAAACAAGTCGTCTCCACTAGTTTGTACCTATTGGAAACCAGCTTCTCCTTTCCAGGCAAGCACTTCTTTCCTGTTCCTTGTTGGAGAGAGGAGGCCATTGCTATTTCTGTTTCTGTAATTTTGACCATTTAAAGAGTTGATGTTTGAGAAGAATTTCTAAAAGTGAAGGGTGCTTGACGGATCCTAGTTGCAGCAAGCATGGAGATATTATGGGAGACAGTAGGAAAGCAAATCCCAAACCAGATCAGCAAAATCCCTAAGGATCCCGAGAAAAGCAGTTTAAGAAACAAACAATGAAATTAAACAAAATAATAATAAGTTGAGTTTGAATCTGGCTCCAGAAACAAAGGACTATCCTGTAATCAGCCCTTCTTCGTAAGAGGGCATCTGCTCCCTCGTGTCATTCTGTGAAGGGGAGATTCTCATTTTTCTCTGCCTGGGCACCAAACCGTTGACTCCAAAGGGTTTGTTGTATCTCCTGAGTTTGGAAGTTTACTAAGAAAATTAGTTGAAAATACTTGAAGTCATTTGAAATGTAAAGGTTGCCAACAGTTAATTTGAACATCATCTATCAAAGAACAAATATCAAAAGGCAAGCTAGCTATGCAATTCTGTCATTTATAACCTGAGCTTGTTACTGGCCTTGGGAAGTTAGAACATTCACCATCCCGTCCCCTTGGGCTGGTCTGAGCATAGCTCAATGAGCAGAGCACCAGATGGATTTCAGTGTGCACCTGTCCCACTGGCAAGAGTGGCATGCTTGTTTAGGGAAAACTGCACAATCATCCATGCCCCACCCCTCCTAATCCACAGCTTGGTAAAACCCATAGCTAAGACCAAAGAAAGATCTCTTCATTTTAGTTCAGTCTGGTTCCTCTTTTTTAATCCTTGCAATTTTCATTTTTCTTTGTTGTCTGCTGTCCTCTTTTTGCATCCCACGCAGGCCATGCTAATCCACCCTGACACGGGCTAGACTTGCCACTTCCTTTTATTAAGGCTGACACATTGACTGCCGAGAGTATCTCTCTTTTTGCAGTATTATGAAGACTTTAAAGTAGATGATTTTCACAACTCTATGTGCAGTATTCTAGCCAATTTTCCCTTGTTGGATACTTCGCAGATCTACTTTGATATAAGAACTTATGAGCTGTCTTTTTCTTTTGCTATGTCTCTACAAGATGTCTCCTTCCTTTCCTCTCCTTCCCTTTCTTGTTAAAGACTTGAATGTTCTAATTTTGAGGCGGCAGCAGGTTTAGACTTACCTGGTTTGCAGTAAGGGAAAAAGCTCTTAATAATCGTAATGATGGAATTCAAGGCTTCATGGATGTAGGGGATTGATAATTCGGTTTGGGATTCCACAAAATGACACTGTAGACACAGCCCTTAAGCTGCCTAATTCCTCTGGCTGGGGCTGTGTTGCTCTTAGTCGTTTTTTTTGTTTGTTTGTTTTTTGAGATGGAGTTTCGCTCTTGTTACCAGGCTGGAGTGCAATGGCGCAATCTCGGCTCACTGCAACCTCCGCCTCCTGGGTTCAGGCAGTTCTCCTGCCCCAGCCTCCTGAGTAGCTGGGATTACAGGCACGTGCCACCATGCCCAGCTGATTTTTTGTATTTTTAGTAGAGACGGGGTTTCACCATGTTGACCAGGATGGTCTCGATCTCTTGACCTCGTGATCCACCCGCCTCGGTCTCCCAAAGTGCTGGGATTACAGGCTTGAGCCACCACGCCCGGCCTCGCTCTTAGTTTTTTATGTAGGTCTTGTATGACTTCATTTGAATCTACTTTCTCAGTTACTTTTCTCTTTGACCTAGACAAGTTCCATTTTTAAACCATGACTGCTGGAAACTAGGAGGCCTGAGATTGAGTTCTTTCTCTGCCAATGAATGAGACACTGGTTCTGGCATGCTGTCCCTCAGGACCTCGGTTTCCCCAAAAGTAAAGAGGGAAGATCAGGGTCTATTCCAGCTCTAACAGCCTGCGTAATTTGGGGACTTGTCTCTTACTATGCACACTAAAGAAAGAAGAGAAGGGGGAGCCATCGCCCTGGATGTGTTTTCCTCTGATGTCTCATTTGCCTTTTTCATTATGACTCCAAGGAAATGGAGTGAAGGATGGATGAGGCTACAGAAATGATGTGTCTCTCTCAACTAAAGGTTTTTTTTAACCTCTTTCTATGCCCTCCCTGATAGTGGTTCTCTACCTTGTCCTTGTTAAAGCAAGGATTAACAAGGCCATCAAGAGAGTTTCTGGTTCAGTAGGTCTGGGGTGGGTTGGGGCCAAGGCTGCGTTTTTGACATCATGTGGCTGATACTGCTGGTCTGGGGATCACACTTTGAGAACCACTGTTCTGCCGAACTAGTCTCAAAGCCAGTGACTTCTACCTTCCACAGTCTCAGCTTGACTTCTTTCCCAGCACCTGACTGGCTGGTGTTCCTAGCATAGGAGGCCCCACTGAATCAGCACCTCACTTTCATCTGTTCAGTTTGGGCAAGAGCATCTACACTCAGACGAAGTGTCTTAGTTCCTAAACCACATTAAGTGGCCCAGGTGTGGGTACCAAACTGCAATGGGGCCAATGAGTGGCTTCCAGGGTGACCTGGAGTGGAGACTGAGAGATTTCAGCCTCTTGAGCTGGTAACTCTCTATGGCAGAAACTCTTGGCTGGTGGGAGTAAGACATAAAGAAAGCTTATTTGCAGCCACAGGAGGAGGGGCAGAGTTAAAAGAGAAGTTGAGCTGAGAGAAGGAGGAGGTCTTTGTTTCCACAGCCCCCCATCTCTGCCAGCTGCCTATTTTTGAGGCCCTGCTTCCTCTGTTGGCTTAAGCCAGAGGTTTTCAAGTTTTGATGTGCCTCAGCTGCCTTCCTTAGAATACACTGCTGGATGCTGCTCCCAGAATTTCTGATTCAGCAGGTCTGGTTTGGGGCCTGAGATTCTGCAATCCTAGCAGGCTCGCAGGTAATGGGATGCTGCCGATCAGGGACCTGTCTTTGAGAGCCACTGGCTGCAGAAGTAGCCTTAATATTTATTCTCGTATAATAAAAACTAGGGTATCAATTGAGCTTCCTCCTCCTCCAGTAGTTCATGTGGTAGTTTAATATTTCAACTATTCAGTTCCCACAATGACCCCGGGGCAGAGGTGGGTGTTGCAATTCCTGATTTACAGATGAGAAAACCATGGCCGTAAGAGGTTAAGTGACCCACTGACAGCCCTCTCTCAGAGAGGGCAGAGCTGGGAGTTGAGCCCAGGACTGTCTGACTTGGAAGCTCACGTTCTTCACTTGTGCCCTATTTCACTTCCCATTGTGGCCAAACTGGATCTGTTGTCGCCATCAGGACCTGGCCCATGCTGAGTCCTCTGCGCTTCTGCTTAGGCTGGTCCTGCCTGGAGTGCTCTCTGCCACAGGCTTTGCCCAGCTGTCCTTTAGAGGCCTGTCAAAGTCTCCCTCCCATGTGGAGAATCTCCAGATTTCCTAATCTCTCTCTACTTCCTGTCAAACTGTTTATAACGTCTTCCTCCTTTGAGTAGCCGTGCATTTTGTATTTGTCTCACTATCTCTTGTCTTAGAGTTCTGAGTCACTTGTTTTCCCAGCTCCATGCACTGGGCTATGAGGTTCTAGAAGGTGGGAACTGATCTTACTTATGTTTGGATCACCCACTCCCTCTGCTCCCAGCACCTGGCTCAGTGCCTCAAACATACTTGGCACTCAGCAGGTGCCAGTGAGGTTGAACTAGAAAAAGAGTGGTTTGTTCTGTGGTGCAGGCTGCGGTTTACGAAGATGACCCTGCTGGATGCTTATCAGGAGTGCTCTAGGGGAGTGAGAGGAAAAGGAAGGGAGGGGAGGATGTGGGAAGAGAATGGGGAGGCCATGCAGTCTCAAAACCTTAGCCAACCCCATGGGGCACTCTGGGGATAGGATGGGCCTGCAGAATTATGCAGGGTGAGGCAATGGATAAGGGCTGCTCCTCTCCCTGGAAGGGGCATGACTTTGGGCAAGGCAACTCTTTTCAGCCACCATGATTCCCAAAGAAGGCTGAGAGCTTGGGGTATGTGAGCGGAGCTCCCAGCACTGAGGGGATAAGCCCTTCCGTGCCAAAGGGGAGTCCAGGGGTGCCACATAATGACCACTGCATCCCTTTAAATAACCATCTCCATCCATTTGACCCTGGTGCTCCCCTTCTGCTGCCTGTTTTCTGCACCTTATACTCAATGCAGGGATGTAGGGTGACCTCTCTGGTGTGGCAGATCACCCAAAACCCATTCTCTCCTCCTTTCTCTGACCATGACTGTATTTAAGACAGCCTCCTTTGCAGCTAGAGGTAGCCATGTGGCACAGTCCTACGTGGAAGTCTGCTCGGGACTCCTGGGAAATTTTCCCTTCCTGATATTGTTGCTGTCCCTTCCTCCTCTTAGTTTTTTTTTCTTCCTTCTTGGAATGCCATCTGGAGCCCATGTGGCTGCCACAGGATGAAAGCCTCATTTCAAAGAGATGGATGCAGCAGCTGCGGTATATGTGTGAGTTAGCAAGGCCATATTCAGTTGAGTTCCTGTGGCTGGGGTTCTGCTGGATGAGGGAATGGTGAGGGAAAATGAGGTGCTACGACACTCTCAGATGCAATACACTAGAATGCCACCCACCCCTGTTGCTATGGCCACTGGGGCATTGTTCCTATATGCCTGGTTATCTAGAAGCTGGAGCTGTCAGTCATAGATTATAGGTCTTGGATTTGGGGAGCTGATGAAGAGTTTTAGAGAATAAGGAAGGGGTGGGTGTGGAGAAGTCAAGGAAGCAAGAAACAAGCATAAGAAGAGGGAATGATTAGGTCAAATCACTGCTGTCCAATAAGGTCACTTCCTACTAATTCCCGGTGTCACCCACACACCCAAGTATTCCATGGACCTTACTCAGGACTAGAAAGTGGGCAGGAGAGAGCTTAGGCCTTCAAGACTGGTAGAACGGGCTCTGAATCTTGCATTCTTCACTGATAGGCTGTGTGAGCTTGGGCAAAGCAGTTAGCCTCTCTGAGTTTTCTTTTGGAAAAAGATGCAATGTGGCATACAAATAAGAGATATGCCATGAAAAACATTGAAAATAAATAGATGAGAAATGGAAGAAAACAAGTGGACACCAGATCCAGGCCACTAGGAGCTCCAAGGTTCAGAATTGCTGGATGCCCTATAACAATGGTGGCTCCCAGCTGTCCAACAACCAGTACAAAGAGCAGAACATGTCTATGTTCTAATTCTCTCTCTCTCTTTTTTTTTTTTTTTTAGACGAAGTCTGGCTCTGTTGCCAGGCTGGAGTGCAGTGGCGCAATCTCGGCTCACTGCAACCTCCGCCTCCTGGGCTCAAGTGATTCTCCTGCCTAAGCCTCCCAACTAGCTGGGATTATAGGCGTGTGCCACCATGCCCAGCTAATTTTTGTATTTTTAGTAAAGACAGGGTTTCACCATGTTGGTCAGGTTGATCTTGAACTCTTGACCTCATGATCCGCCTGCTTTGACCTTCCAAACTGCTGGAATTACATGCGTGAGCCACCACGCCTGGCCATATATTCTCGTTCTTAAGACTCACAAGATCAGGCAAGGTAATTCCCCAGGAGATACATGGCCATTCTTGGTACTGGATTCAAGGATAAAACTTTCTCAAATAAAATGGGTTTTCTTAGAGAAGACACAGAAGCAATGAAGCCTGTCCTGAAGTCTTTTACATCTTGAAAAAAGTACTTAAATAAGCTTAGAGTCCCACACTCGTGCATTAAAGGCTCTGCAAGTCTCACAGCTTCCAGATCTTCTGGAGCACAGATCATCTTTTGACCTCTTCTTCCTCTTGTCCTGTTTTTCTGTAGCAGCCATTAGCTAGTGTGTCCTGGAGAATAGGATGGCAACTATGGGTGCAATGTAATGAACATCCTTAGGAAGATCCATGGAGTTAAGACAGCTTCAAAGGGCAATTTTATTTCATTTTTATTTATTTTTTGAGATTGAGTCTCTTGCCTAGGCTGGAGTGCAATGCTGCCATCTTGGCTTACTGCAACCTCTGCCTCCCAGGTTCAAGCGATTCTTCTGCATCAGCCTCCAAAGTAGCTGGGATTATAGGTGCCTGCCATCGTGCTTGGCTGATTTTTGTCTTTCTAGTAGAGATGGTGTTTCTACCACATTGGCCAGGCTGATCTCAAACTCCTGAACTCAGATAATCCACCCGCCTCGGCCTCCCAGAGTGCTGGGATTACAGGAGTGAGCCACCAAGCCTGGCCTCAAAAGGCAATTTTAAAATAGAGCACATGCCATGGCGGGTCGGTGGTGACAAGCTGAGGCACAGTCCAGTAAACAGTGTTTCAAGTGCAGAGGGGAAGCCGGGGAGCGTCTGGCTCATGTAGTCATTCAATCTCTCTTTCTGCACCCAGAGAGCAGTTCCTTGCTAAGTGATGAAGGCCATTCTTAGCATATGAGCTATTCCTTTCTCTCCTGATTTACAAGAGTTGAAACTTCCCTTTCATGGGTTTCCTGAAAGCAAACGTTAACATCCTTGGACACCTTGCTGGAGAGGAAGTGTGTTACTTGTAACCAAACACGTACTCTCCCAGTTGGAAGGTCACATGAGCAAAGGAAAGAATGGTCCTGTGTGTTGGCCCAGGCTCAACTTATCCACAAAGCTTTCTGTAGCAGCCCCAATTTCAGCCCCATCTCTGTTGTTTGCACACTGCCTCAGCCTCAACTTCAGGCAGTCTCTTCACTCTGCCTTCTTGCCTATACCAGCATTTCTCAAACTTTAACCTGTCTGCAAATCATCTGGGAGTCTTGCTAAAAATGCTGATTCTGATCAGTAGGTCTGGGGTGGGGCTTGAGATTCAGCCTTTCTGATAAGCTCCCAGAGGAGGTGGATGCTGTTAGTCCATGAACCTCACTGTGAGTAAGGACGCCCTACATCAAACCAGTTAGCACTGCTGTTCATTGCCTTCCAATTGTTTCACGTCCTCTGTACAGGCCATAATGCTTAACTCAATGCTTTGTGTATGGACGCTGGTACTGTTTGGTAAGCACCATGGAAGCTATCAGAAAATCACAAAAACTAAACTGATTCTTCAATTTCAGGAGCTGAAGCTAGGATCACGGACAATTAGAGAGAAGAAACCCTCTCTGCCCCTCTGTCAGTCCCAGGATGTCTCAGTTTCAATTCCTGTGTTGAAATCCCCTTCTCCTCACCCGTTCTTTCACCTTTCTGTCTTGGCTTCTATAGAAGGATTGAAACTAACAACCTTTGAGTTTAAGTACTTAAAGTAATTTCCTTCTTGCAGGTTTTGAGTTATATACATGATTCATTTCCCCCTGTGCTTCCTGAGAGTCTACCACTCTGTGCCCTAGCGAGACCCCAAGCCCACTCCCTCCTGGGATGCGTCACAGTTGCTTTGCCAGCTCCCTGGGACTCCCCCTTGCTCTGTGATATCAGCCTTCTTTCTGGAATAGAGACACCATGGATGCCTGTCCCATGCACACCACACTAGCCCCTTCTGTGTTGTTTGCATGCTGCCTCAGCTGGGGCTCCTGTATGCCATGCTTTCTGCAGAAGAGCCACACAGCCTCAAGGTCGTGGAGGCCATGAATGTGGGTAGGACCATGATGCAGCTCAGAAACGGGTGGGTGCTTATTATTCCATTACTGCTCACTCACCCAAGGTCACTGAGCAATGTGGAAGGTGTCATAACTGACATATATGAATCAATGGGTGACAGAAGGAAGTGGGGACTAGGCTGGACCAAGGGCTGGGCAAATGGCTGGATGGCCAAATTGCACCTGATGGAGTAGCTGTCACATGAAGAATGCTACACGCGGGCCAATGGTGTGTTCTGACCCACGTTCCTGGTTCCATCTCGTAACAGCTTAGCCCACTGGGTGGGGCCTGGCAGAAAAAGGACAGACACCATTGAAATCTGCATCCAAAATCCAGGTGATCTGTCCCTTTGGGCCACAATGCAGAGTGAGAGAAAGGAAGCTGAGGACATCCGAGGTGAGGGGATAGGACCTTCCACAGCTAAGCAGGAATTCAGGAATTCTGTAGCTGAACTAGAATTCAAAGGAGGTGCTGTCAAGCCAAGGTCATGAATTACTGGGCAAGAGATTTAAGAATGCCGGAGTTTCGTTTCCTTCCACAACAAAGACAGCCTGATAACGTATAAAACTAGAATTTGACGGCAAGTTGTTTTAGAGGGTAGAGGGCTTTGAAAGAAAGTACGTATGCTTTCTCCTTCATATTATTATTTTTTAAGGTGTGCTGAAAGCAGAGTTGCAATCTGATTGTTTAATCTAGCACAATTTGCTTTGCTAGAAGTAACCATTTCAAGGGGAAACCTGCTATCTGTGGTATGAAATCTAGTTCCTGATCTCATCAAGGTGTGAGTTTCAACATGTTTCTATTGGGTTGTTTGTTGTTTTCTTGCAAATTTGTAAGAACTGTCTATATTGTAGATCAAAACTTTATTGGTCATCTTAGTTACAAGTTTTTCTTTTGCAAAAATATTTTTGAATTGGCTTTGCTATGATCTGTTTTGTTCTATAAAATGTTGAACAATTTATATAATCAAATATGTTTACCTTTTTGAATAGCTTCTGGATTTCTGAGTCAATTATTGCTGAAATAGGGAAAAGCTATTAATTCTTATATGTTCCAGAAGGCTTTTTTCTCAGATAGATTTGGCTTTTCTAGGTATATGAGCATGTGAGGCTTTACCAATATTTTTCCTTCTTGTTCTTATTGCATCTGTTGGACCCTCTAAGACAACATTAAATTTCAGTGGTGATAGCAGGAATGTATGTATGATTTCTGAACTTAATTGCCTTAGTTTTAATATTTTACCATTTGGGGTGATTTTTTTCATGATTTTTAATAACAGGACTTCATCACAAAAAAATTCCCCTCATTTATTTAGAATTATTATTGGGAATAATTGCTGGATTGTATAAAGTAATTTTTCAGTATCTGTTAATGTGATCATTTGGAGTTTTATTCTATAGTTTGTTGATTGAATGCATTGAGAGGGTAGACTTCCTAAGTTGAACCACATTTTCATGTTTGGGTAACATCACTTGACCGTAGTATATATATTTTGATATATCGCTGAATTTCATTCACCAACGTTTTGACTATTACTTGTGAATTTACATGAAATTGATAAATAGTTGCCTTTTTTCATTTTATCACTAAAATAGTCTAGCTTCATAAACTTAAATGGGAAATTTTCCATCTTTTTCCTTGAGCTGGAATAATTTAAATATTATTTAAAATTTTAAATATTATTTAAAAATTCCCAGTGACATCAGTTTCTATTGTCCCTTATTTAAAGGACAGATTAATAATGTATAAATACTGTAAATTTTATTTATCATTTTAATAAATATTTTAAATTTATAATGTATAAATATTATACATTATAAATCTGTCCTTTAAAGGCTAAATAGAACTTAAGTGTGAAAATGTTTTGTTCTGATACCTTTTTAAAAAGTAGATATTAGTTTACCTTTATAGTTTTTCTGTATTAATTGGCCTATTTATATATTCTACTTCTCTTTGGGTTTGATAATTTATATTTTTCTAGGAATCACTCATTTCCTTGAGGTTTCAAATGTGTCACTGCAGAGTTGTATGTACAATTCATCTATGCTTTTCTTATCCTTTCCATTTTTCTATGTCTCCTCTCTTATCCTGAATAAATTGACAGTTCACAGAAAGAAAATGCTAATGGCTAGCAAACATACAAACATTCTCAAGCACAGTAATTACATTTAAAGTAAAATATCACTTTTGGCTTGTCATATTAAATGTATTTGGAAGCTGGAAATGTCTGCATAATAAATTGGCCAATGAAGTAGGGAGATTGAGAGATTTCCTCATACACTGCCTGTGAAGAAGTGAAGTAATTTGTCATAATTGTTTCAGAAAATAATCTAGCAGCATCTCTTTAAGATATATCCAACAAATCCAACTCTTGGGAATCTATGCCATGGAAATAAAAGTACCGTGACTGGTGTCTAAGAATATTTAAGTAGGGGAAAAAAAGCCCCAGAAAGCGATTAATTTAGAACACTAGAAGGTGTTAATAAGTTTTGGCTCATCCACATCCTAGAATATTATCATGACATTAAAAAGAAAAAAAATCAGAACTGCACCATCTGATTTGGAAGAATTTCCGCATGGTCCTATAGATTAAAAGGTAACATGCAAAGAACTGTACATTACATGTCATAAACAAAAGGCAAAAAAGCTCCATGGATGTACTAGCACAGAGAACATGTCCATTGTGAGACTTGAGGGCACTGGAGTTTGGAGGAGGGGTTTGGAGAGGCTGGTTAGGGGAAAAAATAGAGAAACGAAAAACTATACTAAAAATCATAAGATACTCTCATGTGTGCATGTGTAATATGATCCCATAAATGTAAAATTACACATATGAGTTTGCATTTTGCATAAAGAAATTAGGAGAAAATGGAAAGTTAAGTATTATGTATTGAATGGAGGGATGTCCATGATTTATAATAAAGTGAAAAATTAGCAAGTTAAAGAGAAATAAGTACCATGTCACAATACATCAGCAGAAGCAAACAAAGAAAACTCTATATGTGTGAATATGCTTGTATTTCTTTTTGTCTGAGCAAGGAAAAAGGGGGAAGGGAAGCTAAAGCTTCTGTACATCTTTATATATTAAGTTATCCTTTGCTACAACATACATGTATCGTTTTTCTAATCTGAAAACCATCCAAAAGAGGAATGAGAATCAGAGAACGAGGAAGCAACACAAAATTAAAAAAATAAATGTAGAGAGTAAAAATAATCAGAACTTTTAAAAACATTTTAAAATAATAAATGCTTCTGGTCTTTTTCTCTATAAAAGCTTTTCAAGTCAGATGACACAGCATGGGTCAGCCCCATGGCTAGGGAGCAGTGTGGGTGCCAGGGACAAGGTCATCATCGACTGCTGCAGGTAGAAATGAGTTACTGAGTCCAAGGTCGTGCAAGTCCATGCTCTCCCAGCGACATCAGTCTCTATTGGATTTTCATTGTGAGCCCACAATGATACTTCAACCTATGAACCAAATGTTAAACTTAACCATAACCAACACAGCTCATACACAATAGTTAGAAAAATAAAAAGAAAAGAAGTCTAGGGTGAAACAGTAGTATTTATTTCTGCATCTGATATTTAAGGCCCCTCCTCCACTATTCATTTTATGTTCCCCTTTCTTTTGGCTACCACTTCTCTGGGTGGAGTCTTTTGAGATGGCCTGATCCAACATTCCTTGGTCATGGGAGGCATTCATTGACTTGTCTGTATAGGACTGTGGTCGTTTCTGTCAATTTCTATTTTTGGGTATACTTGTACAAGGAGACAAATAAAATATGCCCCTAGATTTCACCACGCATATTATATATACTCTTTCAGGATCTCTCTCTTTCTCTCCTTCTGTTCCCTTCCGTGTCTCTCTCTCCTCCCTCCCTCCCTCCCTCTCTTTCTCTGTTTGCAATTTCTTTAGTTGCGTAAGAAAATGATGGGGCCAGGTGGCATTCTCAGTTTCCAATTAGGGAGAACTTTTTGGGTCCACTTACAGAAGCATTCTCACTTGGGCACAAAAACTTTGGACCAGCAGAGCCTAGAGATGTGAGGACAGGGTGAAACACGTGTGGTGGGTCAGCAGGTGAAGGCGTGGGATGTGCCAGCCCCTCTGCCCTCCACACTCATCTCCGCCTAGGGGCTCCCCAGCTTGTGTACTCTGGCTCTGGTTGGGAGCCTAGGTCACCTCAACCTTCAGGATCTTGTCTCAGCTGGTAACTTTGCTAAATGTTTGTATAATTTTTTGAAAGTCCATTGACTTTTCAGGCACAATAAGAAAAAGGAAAGCATTACACCAACGCAGCTTTAGTTTTCTTATAAGACTTCCTGTAATACCCATAGTTCTTGAATTAGCCACACAGATGTTGCTCTCTTTTTTCTATTTGAACTTCTTATGAGTCACAAGAGGTAAAAAAGCATATACATTTTTGAATTTATGAAAATAGTTTATATAGGGGTTCAGTGCCATTCAAAAATAAGGCTGAGGTAATATGAGGTAGGAAAAACATATAGTTAAAAGAATCCAATTTTCATTTCGGCATTGACCTTAGCCATTGGAAGACCAAAAAGCCAGATGCCTATATCAATGTCATTTTTTAGATTATTGAACTTCTATATGATCGGTGGGCATGTGATTGTGTGGGACACTATCTTATCAATGTATGTAACACAAGCACAGGTATTTTGTTTTTGGCTTTTTTTTTTGGAGACATGGTCTCACTCCTGTTGCCCAGGCTGGAGAGCAGTGACATGATCATGGCTCACTGCAGCCTCAACTTCCCAGGCTCAGGTGAACCTCTCACCTCAGCCTCCCAAGTAGCTGGAACTACAAGCACACACCACCATGCCTGGATAATTTGTTGTAATTTTAGTAGAGACCAGGTTTTGCCATGTTGTCCAGGTTGGTCTCAAACTCCTGGGCTCAGCCTCTCAAAGTGCTGGGATTATAGCTGTGAGCCACCACACCCCACCTACAGCACAGTTTTATTGTAAATAACTTAATGATTCATTCCAAATACAAGTAAGCATTTAGATTGACTTACAGTGAAAAGTCTGCATACATGCTTTATATGTTGATATTCTGTCAACCAATTGAAATGTAAATGTACATTGAAAATTGCAAGAATAAAATGCTGCAAAAGCTAATGGCAATATAAGCTGTCAATTTTTTTGGTGCAAAAAATGAGATTTTTTTCAAGTGATAAAATGAGTAGAAAAATAGATTGGCAGTTAAAACAAATATTAAGAGAAAGTGTGTGTTATCTAGGTGTTACAGAGAGCACATTGTGCCAGGCTTCAGCCAAGAGATGTTTATAAGCATGTAAATAACAATAACAGGTAGAATAGAGAAAAGTAATAGATTTTAGATTATAGAGATTAAATTACATCATAATTTTAATCTTTGAGGTTTGACATACTGCAATTATTTATAAATTAAAATAACCTTTAACAATTGTGACAAATTTTTAGTTTATTTAATTCAACTTCAGCTAGAAATCTTTTCAGACAATTTTCTATTTGAGAATTCTTCCCATCCTATGCTAATGAATCAAAAGCAGAAGGTCAAGATTCACCTCAAAATTTTCCAAAAAGACTCCAGAAGAATGTATAGAAATATCCATGATAAACTATCTTTGATCCATACATACAAAGAAACATAGGTATAAAGAAAGAAAGAAAATGTTGAGAAAAAGGAGAGCCTTAGAACATATTTTATCTCCTGAATCAAACTTTGAAATATGCTACGTCATGTGAACATTTTACAAAGACATAAGGCTTACTTTCAAAAGACTACTGAAAATATAAAGGCTAAAATGTAAATGAAAACCTTGTCATGGTGATTGCTAGAGGTTGTCACCCATCCTCAGAAGATGACGGATTTTGTTATCCCAACAATTTGGGAGGCTGAGGCAGGCCCATCTCTTGAACCCAGGAGTTTGAGACCAGCCTGGACAATATGCAAAACTCCTTCTCTACAAAAAATACAAAAATTAGCCAGGTGTGGTGGGAAGCACCTGTAGTCCCAGCCAGTCGGGAGGCTGAGGTGGAAGGATCGCTTGAACTTGGAAGATTGAGGCTGCAGTGAGACCTGGTTGGAGCACTGCACCCCAGCCTGGGTGACAAAGTGAGAAGACTCCATCTCAAGAAAAAAAAAGCTGAAGGATTTCAAGATTTGTCCAGGCTATAATTTCTAGATAGAGGTCCTAGAAAACATTTGCCTGCTGTGCATTCTGCTGTGAACAGAAGGATTACAGACAATAATACTAAGTGTGTTGGTGTTGTGTCTGATGCCCCTTATATTTAGATGTTCAGAGGCAACCAGATAGATATAAAACCAAATGATGCAAGTGCCCTTTTACCATTTTGCTCACAACCAGCAATTCTGCTACATTAGGCTATGGTGTAGTTACTTTCTGAAAACACAACTGAAAGGTGTGAACAAAACATTGCATGCTCATGAGGAAATCACTCATAGCTTTACCGTGTGCTTTCTGTTGGTACTGACAACTACAGAATACATATTTTTATATTTTTAAGTATATATGTTTGACATCATAGTGGAATAACACTGAATTCTACAATGCTTTGGCTTTCCTTGCTTACGAAGAGATTTCTGGGTCTTATACAAAAACAACACAGTGAATGAAAAAAGAAATGTTTATTGAATGGAAAATCATCAAAGGAAAATATCGTGTAATTGTCAGTGCCAATGGAAAGCTCACGGTAAAGCTATGAGAGATTTAGGAATCATGAGCACGCAATGTTTTGCTCACATCTTTCAGCTGTGTTTTCAGAATGCAACTACAACACTGCATGATGTAGCAGAATTGCTGGTCGTGAGCAAAAAGGTAAAAGGGCACTTGGATCACCTGGTTTTTAGTCAAAGGTAAACTATACGACATACACAAAATAGTGGACCTGCCTTGATGCACATTCATCCAGAATGTTCCAGTGGCATAGGAAGCATGATGCTTTGGAAAGGCCATATGATCAAAAGAAAGTGTAATAATAGGTCAGGCACGGTGGCTCAAGCCTGTAATCCCAGTACTTTGGGAGGCCCATGTGGGTGGATCACAAGGTCATGAGATTGAGACCATCCTGGCCAACATGGTGAAACCCTGTCTCTACTAAAAATTAAAAAATTAGCTGGGGGTAGTGGTGTGGGCCTGTAGTCCCAGCTACTAGGGAAGCTGAGGCAGGAGAATTGCTTGAACCCAGGAGGCAGAGGTTGCAGTGAGCCAAGATTGCACCACTGCACTCCAGCTTGGGCAACAGAGTGAGATTCTGTCTCAAAAAGGAAGGAAAGAATGAAAGAGAGAAAGAGAGAGAGAGAGAGAGAAAGAAAGAGAGAGAGAGAGAAAGGGAGAGAGAGAGAGAAGAGGAGAGGAGAGAGAAAGAAAGAAAGAGAAAGAGAAAGAAAGAAAAGTGTGTAATAATAAACTTTACAGGTAACAGAACTGGCATCATAGAACTTGCTAACAACCAAGAGTTGTGTGGAAAAATAGCTCATTTACAGGAACCGGCTGAAGAAGTCATCTTGAGAGTGCAGATATTTCTGACTTGATACTGCTCTCAAGATCCTCCTCCTCCAGATGTGTGTGTGCAGGGGAAGCCAAGATGCAGATGGAATCTGAGACTATTTTTTTAAAAGTATCTAATGCCAATCACATTGCTCCATGGCACATTATTAGATTCAAGGCTTAAGAACAAACTCTTCTCAAGTACTTGTATGGAATCCCGTGTGCATGGAAAAATACCAGAAATTTAAAAATAAAAGTCAAGAAAATAATCATAAACCTTTGTCTTAGTTTGGGTTCCCCAGAAGGTATGAGGAACCCAAACTAAGACAAAGGTTTATGAGACAAATGAGGCAGTAGAGGTGAGGGACAGGGGAGTAAAGCAGGGAAGGAAAAAGGGCTGGAATGAGAATGTGCATGGCCATGACCACGGGAGCTGCTTGCTAGACCTCTCAGGTCTGCCTGACAAGCTGTGGGATGCTTCTTAGGATTATGTACCTGGGAGAAAAAAGACATATCTTTCCCCGTCAGCTCCCGTCACCCATTGGTCAAAGTTTTGCCCCACTGGGCATGAAGTCCCCTGCACTTGCAGCTTGCTCAATTCCAGGAGTTGAAGAGGAGAGACGCTTTTACTTTAGTTGATTACCCAGTGAGATAAAGAAAGGCAGGCTGAAAATCTCAGTGGCAACATCACCATGAGCACTCCCTCACACTGGCATGGTAAACACCCAACCCTGCTCTTCTGCTGCTGACAGTGCAGAGAAGTGGTTGTCTTTCTGCACCAAGATATCAAACTTTAAAAATCAGAGCAATCAATTTTTTTTTTTTTTGGATTGTGGTTGTAAACTCCAGTTTTTAGTGACCTGACTTAGTTCCCCCCACTCCCTGCCTCCAACAATCTTATGAGGAATTCCAGTTATAACTGGCTCCTTTGGTGGAATTTGAGATGCACTGTCTGCCGGGCGCGGTGGCTCACGCCTGTAATCCAAGCACTTTGGAGGCCAAGGTGGGCAGATCACCTGAGGTCGGGAGTTCAAGACCAGCCTGACCAACATGGGGAAACCCTGCCTTTTA
>NW_016107315.1:7864943-7901801 GCF_001604975.1 Cebus imitator
TGTCTTCTCTGTTAAGCAAATACCACAGATCACAAACATTTCAGTTCCAGTTAAGTAGTTATGTGATGTGTATAATGGAAACTTTATATATATTAATCTTAATATTTAGGGCTACAGTGTGTTATTTATTTAAAAGCAGTCAATTTTAACAATACTGTTGCAATTATATTGCATTTTTAAATACAATTTCAGATCGTTCTTAAATCCCAGCAATTTTTTTCTATGATGGTGACAGTTTCGTGCTTAGCGTGGCCAGGTGCTGAATTTTAGCTAACATTGGACCATTCAACATTTCTCAAAATGTTGAATTGGTTGAGTTGGTTGGCCTCTAATTTAATATTGTTCTAATAATCTGATAATATTCTAGTATCTGTAAGGGGCAGTGTTTGCTCTGTGTTTGGTTACTAAGGAGCGAATGGCCAAGTTTGTGTTCATCTCTTTCAGTTGTCAGCGTCTGGTACACAGTAAGGAATTGTGGTTATAATTTAATCATACTTTTCTTATTTTATTTTTTGGTCTTATTTCATCATCTAATAACATCAAGTTTTTAAACGTTATCAAGTTGCAGGCCAGTTGAGGTGGCTCATGCCTTATAGTCCCAGCACTTTGGGAGGTAAAGCAGGTAGATTGCTTGAGTCCAAGAGTTTGCGACCAGCCTGGGTAACATGGCAAAACCCTGTCTCTACAAAAAATACAAAAATTAGCCAGACGTGGTGGTGTGCACCTGCAGCCCCAGCTACTTGGGAGTCTGAAGCAGGAGAATGGCTTGAATCTGGGAGTGAGCTGTGATCATGTCACTGCACTCCAGCATGAGTGGTATTGCAAGACTCCATCCAAAAAAAAAAAAAAAGTATCAAGTTGTAATCGTGTATAGTTAAGAAATTAGAAATCGCATTTCCTGCACTGTCCCCTCCCGACCCCTGCCCACCCCTCTGAGGTAACCACTTTCAACTCTATTGGCTGTTTCTCTGGCGCTGCCCTAAATGTTGTTAGATAATATGCTTCTATTGATTGCTACTTCATAATGTATCAATTTTGGAAAGAATTTATTCATTTTCTGTTCTTGTAGGTGAGGATTTAGCTTGCACTTCCTTCCCCCCCCCCCCACATCCTTTCAATATGGTTATTCGACAGTTTCTGGTTAAATCACTAGTCAGTGTTCATATTATTATGACCACATAAGTATTATTCATTGTTGAGCTACAGTTTTGTGTTTTTGGAGTTAATAGTGGTTTCTTTTGATTTTTTTTCAGCTTCCTTTTTTAAAATACTTATCACCAATTTCCAAAATGTTCAAATTTGATCTGTCTTGGGCCAAACAATAATTTTTCAAAATGTTCAAAACCTACAAATTTCATATCCTTTCTCAAGACCAGTCTGGACTGGCTGCTGCGGAGGTCCTGGGGGGAGTCCCTTTGCCACTGTCCTGTGTTGAACGCATTTCTAAGATCCTAAGATTGCCTCTTTCTTGGTTACCTTTTCATTTTGCTAAAGCAGTATTTTGTCTCTTCCTGAGAATGTATACATTGAAAGTAAATTGTAAAATCGTTATGTGTCTAAAGATGTCTATGTTCAAGCTTCACTGGATCTCATACTTTGGCTCTGTAGAGATTTCTGGGCTGAACATAACCTTTTCCCAATTGTGTGATGCTGCTGCCCCACAGTCTTGTATCAGCCAACATTGTTGAGAATCTGATGTCAAGTCCATTTCTATTCCTTTCTGTTACCTGTTTTTCCCCTTCTTAAAAGCTCTCAACATACTTATTTATCCTGCTGTTCTGAGAGTTCGCAATGACATGCTCAGAAGAGGGTCTGTGTCCATTTATCGTGCTGGGTACTTGGTGCCCCTTCATTTCACAGACCCATGTACTTTCATTCTGAGAATTTTTCCTGAGTCACAACAACAGCAACAACAGCAGCCACAACAGCAGCAGCAACGACCACAACTACTACTGCTATTGCTGCTGCTGCTGCTACTAGTAGTAGGGATTCCACTTTGTGATGATGACCTTTTCAACACGTCTTTGCTGTTCTTGAACTCCTTGAGTCAAATTTTGGATTGGATACAAGCCTTGACAGGAGCATGGCAGCAGCCCCTTGAAGGGTAAAGAAATGCTTCACCCCTTTGAGCAAAAAAAAAAAGTCCTGGGTTGTTGCTGGACTCCAGGGGACTCTAAGAGTTTGACTATGAGACACCAGATTACCATGGCATTCAGGTTGTTTATTGTGAACTGACTGCCATCTGACCTACTTTGCCACTGAGTCACCCAATAACACTCCATCATAAAGGGGAAGTGGAATTATATAGGACTCAATCCATACAGGTTCCAAAGGCAGCATGGGCAGATTATTCATGCCTACCCCATCTCTAGTCCCAACAGCCTGCCATCCTCTCCCTTCACCTGAACATGTGGCCTCACAGGAAGTTGGCTGCGATTATCTGTCAAGGATGAAAACACTCATGCCTGTCTTATAGAGAGGCACCAGGCTCTTGCACCAGCCTGAGGTAGATTGTGTTAGTCTCAGCCCTTTCAGGGGTAGCCCTAAAGGACAGTGGAGAAGATGCCTCCCAGGTGGCAAAGTTCAATGTGTTTATCATAATGTCCTCTTTGCTCAGAAGGAAAGATCGCCAAGGGTCAGAATCTACGCATATTTCTAGGTACACTTCTTTAAGCAGTGATGCCTTCATGATGGTATCTTTAATTCCAGGAGTTGAAGAGGAGAGATGCTTTTACCTTAGTTGATTACCCAGTGAGATAAAGAAAGGAAGGCTGAAAATCTCAGTGGCAACATCACCATGAGCACTCCCTCACACTGGCACGGTAAACACCCAACCCTGCTCTTCTACCAACCTCGTTTATTATGTATGGTCAGATGTAAGGAAAGACAGAGGAATTAAATGGAAAATTGTTATCAAGAAGATTTGGAGGAGTATGTCAATGGATTTCTTAGAATGAGTCCCAAACCTAAAAATATTCATATCTCATGTGAATTCTCACTAAAAGTCCCCCCAGGATGGAAGAAACTCTGATTATAGCACATGCTGGTTCACCCTTCCTATGGCAGCCAGATGATTTCTCAGTGTCTCTTGAACAGAGTAGACAGTGGCACAGGGAAGGAGACCAGGCGTGGACACTAACACATGGACTTCCACTCACTGAGGCTATCTGCTTTCACTGGACCTTACCACTTCCCTGAAGTTGGAGACTCTGATTTTTTCTCTGGCTTTATCAGTCACTCTCTGTCAACTATGTGTTTTATCAAGACATTGAGGGTTTTTGTCATTCCTGTTTCCCAGGTCCTCTCAGCACAATGTGGACCAAAGTGATGTCCCGTTGGGTGGTGCAATCACGAGGTCCCTGCAGATTATAATGAGGCAAATAGCCTGAAAGCAGCATAGCTCCCAGGCAGGATGGCAGTGTGTATCTGCTCCTGACGGCTAAAGGCGAATTGCTTCTTCAGGTGCCTCCCTGTACCAAAAGGGAGAAAGATGTATCTTCCTGATCTGAGATTAGCAAACTGCAGTGTGCGGGTGCCTGTGTTTGAAACTAGTTTTGCTGGAACGCAGCCGTGCCCGTGCATTGACGTATTGTCTGTGGCTGCTTCCTTGCTACAACTTCAGAGTTGAGTAGTTGTGATAGAGACCAGCCGGCTTGAAAGCATGAAATACTTACTATCTGGCCCTTTAGGAAAAGGTTTACCAGCGCTTGTTCTGGATTAGCAGCTACAAGCCAAATACCGTGACTGTAATGATTTGCCTCTGCAAGGGAACCAAACTTAGAAGACAGTGCACACAGTAAAAGTTACCATCTGATTTAGTCGTAACATTCCATGCATTCCATGGCTATTCCCCAAGACCCATCAATTTATTTTATCTTATTATTTTTTAAATTTTTTTACTGGACAAACTAGAGCATTGAAAGGATTTGAATTCCACCTGGTATGACAGGTTGACAGGAAAAGTGGGTATGATAGGAATCAACATATCTGTGCTTTTCTTATCTGTGATGAGACACTAATCTGCTATTTTCTTCATAGGATAGGGTGTTATTTTTGATTTTCTACTTTGTATGAGCAGGGGGCCTTCAGTGGCTTCCACTTGGGCCTTCCTCTATCGTAGCCATTCTCTATTGTCTGAAAGCTATCCTGGGAATCCCACTCTTTACTAAGTACATTCATCCCAACACTGCACTGGAGACTGGTGAAAATCACAAGGTGGGTTCGGGATCAAATTCTGTCTACAATGATACAAAGCTACATCAAAACTCTATCACCTAGCACTTTGGGAGTCCAAGCAAGCAGTTTGCTTGAGTCCAGGAGTTTGAGACCAGTCAGGCAACATGGCAAAACCCCATCCCTACAAAAAATGCAAAAATTAGCAAGTCATGGTAGCATGTGCCTGTAGTCCCAGCTACTCAAGAGGCTGAGGTGGGAGGATCACCTGAGCCTGGGGAGGTCTCATCTCAGTGAGCCAAGATCGCACCATTTCACTCAAGCCTGGGCGACAAAGTGAAACTCAATCTCAAAAGTGGAAAAAAATCCCAAAACACCTCTATCTCCCGTCTCTCATGGGTACCTACTCTGAGGCTGACCAAAGTGATTTCCTGGGTCTTTTGGAATTACTGTAACTTAAAATTGGCAATCAATAATACCAAAGGCTATGGGTCTTTCTTTTTCCCAATGCATGTTATTCCAGGAAAATGGGTTACTGGTTCATTTGGGAAAGCCTGGGTGTTAGAGTATTACATGTGACATATTGCAGAGCTCTTTTTCTAAGGTGTGGTTTTCTTATTATCAAGGGGCCCTCGTTTTATGAAGTGACTCACTTCTGAGAATTTGGCGAGAGGCCACATTTTCTCAGTGCAACTCAAGACTGATCTTTTTTTTTTGCCAAACCTGACATTTTCTTGACTTAATTCTTAGGATCCCCATAATGAATAAACATAGTCAGAGGCTTCTGGATGTCAGACCACTCCCTGAGCCATAATCACCATCCTCTTTTAAATATCTTTTATACTGGCCACATCTACATTGTTTCTTGCAAGTAAAAAGTCCACATTTAATACACTCCCTACCTGACTGACATCAAGATTGCATTTCAATTACAGGTGACCCTTCCCACTATCATTCCTAATGAACTTCCCTCTCCAATCTTGTCTTTATGACAAGAAAAGAGTGTCAGTGGTAGACTGACATTATGCTCGATAGAAGTATAATGTTCCTGTCTTCCTCTAGATGATTCCTAGGGATCCCTGGCCTTTCATGCTCTCCTAGGATGGACCAGCATTTGGTCCAGGTTTGTATTAGCCCAACTGACAACTCTTAGAATCTTAACTATTGAGTGCAATATTTTCGATGAGTGTACATGTCAATAAATTCAGCCCAATCCAAATTTTTATTCTGCCATTTTTATTAAGCACTCTTAAAAGCCAAACTCAGTTTTTCAATAATGTACATTGACCACTTTCTATAATTCTTTATGGAATTTTTTCTCCTGCTGTGATTCTGCATTTTACCCTCTCGGGCAGGTTGAATTCAAATCCTGTTTAATAGGTGAGGAACAATGAAGAGCGAACTGTTACTTTTCTCAAGCTAAGGGAAAATAGCTTCCTTGGGAAAGAGAGGTAGATATGACAGTGTGCCAGAGGGCATGGAGGAACAGGGTTCCCAGGTCCTCTGCATCCTCCCAGATATCCCCATTCCCACTGGTCCTCAGTCTATCTTATCAATGCCTTAAAATTCATATAGGCTTTTCAGCAAATTTGCAAATTCAACTCCTATTATAATTAAGACACTTGCCAATTCATGCTCTGAATTAATTTCCAACAGTCTTAACCTGGCAGCTTCAAGTAGTAAGAGACTTTTTTTTTTTTAATGGCCACAGAAAGGTTCTAAGTTTCATTCTAACTTGAAAATGAAGGTTTCAGCATTTGAGTGGTCTTGCTTTAAGTTTCTCAGTGTCTTCAGAAGCAGCCAGGCTACCCTCTAGTTCTGGCTTTCTTCATCCTCTTTTGATTGGTGGATAGTAGCACCTTCCTGCCAACCCCCACTCTCATCCCACCAGGCTTCATCCTCAGTGGGAACATGGCCTGAGGTGATAACTTGACTAGTTGTTTAGCCACTGTATCACATGGGTGCCATTTTCCCATCTTGGAGTTGGAGCGGAGTCTTACTTCCTGCTAACTAATTCACACACTCATCACCTTCCTGGAGGGCTGATGTCTGCAACCTGCTTTCTAGCACACATTTCCATATCAGTTAACCTTTTTGATTTATAGACAACCCCAACTTCAGCCAAGAATGACTGGACAGGGTTTGGATGGCTCACAGAATGGAAGAAAGAAGTGCCTTTAGCCCTCAGAAAGGACAGGAGCCTCAGCCCTGGAAGCTCATGTAGGCTTTTTTTTTGGAGACAGAGTCTTGCTCAGTCCCAAGGCTGGAGTGCAATGGCGTGAGCTCGGCTCACTGCAACCTCTGCTTCCTGGGTTCAAGTGATTCTCCTGCTTCAGCCTCATGAGTAGCTGGGATTATAGGCACCCGCCACCATGCCTGGCTAATTTTTGCATTTTTTAGTAGAGATAGGATTTCCATGTTGGTCAGGCTAGTCTCAAACTCCTGACCTCAGGTGATCCACCTGCCTTGCCGTCCCACAGTGCTGGGATTGCAGGCATGAGCAACAGCTCTCAGCCCATGTAGCCTTTCTTTAGATGTAGGATCAATCAGTCCAACTTATCTCTGTGTGTCTTCATTTGAGTTTTCAAATTCCAATTGGCCTAGCTTAGGTCAGGCTAGGAACAATCCCCCTTGATCAAATAAGTGAAAGGGCTGTGGGAGGAGCCTGGTGGCAGCCACTGCAAGGATCACTGTGAGCCAGGCAAACTCCCCAGCCTGTGTCTGTAACAGCATCACTCCCTGCTGCTGATAGGTTTCAAAGTCGTGGCATTTAAGGTTCTTAGTTCTGGCATCAAAGTGCCCTTGCTTCAAGACCTCTCTCCTAACCTGCCCAATTTCTCTGGTCTAAACATTCTTTGTTCATTTCCAACTCTGCCTTTGCTTAGCCCCCTCCCATGGCTCTCCTCAGGGGTGTTGCTTCCTGTCTTTTAAGACCCAGTCTGGCTTCTCCTCCTACAGGAAGTCTTCCCTGAACACTCGCTTGACATTTACCACGTATTTTTTAATTACACACAGTTTCTTTTTCTATGTGTCTGTGGTCTCCTTGTGTCACTCAGAGTCCCAGCAGTAAACAACTGACACTCAACTTGGGCAATTTGAGGATACTTTAATAAAGGGGCTATTTACAAAGGGACAAGCAGCGTCAAGTGAGAATACCATCCCATGAAGGGAGTAACAGCAGGGATGTATTACCACCCCACAGTCTGAAGGGGAAAAAGGTGGGAGAAGGTGTGCTCCATACATGAGATCAATTGGGGTTTGAACAGCACCTGGGTTGAACAACATAGGATGAGGAAGATGTCTGCCTCTGCGTCCATTCTCGCTTGTCCCGGGTCAGAGGAGTTGCTGTTCTGATCGTCAGATTTCAGAACATGGACTGGGCCACATTTACAAGCAGTTGAGGTCTCTGTATGTTGAAAGGTCCCACACAAGCCCTAACAAGTCTACTAGCTTTCCCCTCTGCGCAGCAACCCGTTGAACCAGACTGTGGCTCACAGGGACAGGTCCTACTCTCTTGCTTTTCTTTGTCCTCTTATATTCACATGTGTTTTTAGCATGCCCATTGCTGTGGACTTGGGCATGGCCTTCTGGACTATAATTTGAATTTTGGTTTAATGGGATGTAGGGGCCTTGAGCTACGCAGAGCTTTACCAAAGCTCTCCATCGGAAGGAGCTAGGAATTCGCCCAGATAACAACAAGGTGTACCTTGTTTCCTGTCTTCTGTTGCTTTCCTTCTGCAGTCACCGCCTTGTACAATTCCTGGGGATCCAGACGGCATCCCGCACGTTTTGCAACACAGTTGGACAAGATCAGATTTACACATTCCTGAGTTTCTTGCTGTAATGTCAAACCTCACTTCCTGCCTAGCCCTTGGACACACTCCCTGCTGGCTGAAGGACTGTGCAGAGCTAGCTCCTCTCTGCAAATGGCCAACCCCCCCTGCCGTTCAGGTTGCCCTACTGCAACTATCTGTGACGCTGACGTCAGCAAGTGAAGGACTCATCTGAGGTTGGGCTCCTCTGACCAGGACCTGGAACTGAGCCAGGGAGAAGGTTGTCCTGTCTGAAAAAAACTGAGAGGCCTTCCTCAGTGAAAGAAAGTCTTGACTGCAAGGGGTGGCTCTTCTCATGGGCATTGGGTGGCATCCAGTGGGACTAGCTCTTGCTTAGCTAGGAAAGGTTAACCTTGAAGTAGGCAAAATCCAGGTATACAGGATTTTAAAGGCATCATTAGATATTTTCATATTCAAGCCTATATCCATATTCATATCCAGATATATATATCTATATGGATCTTTTTTTGAGACAGGGTCTTGCTCTATCACTCAGGCTGGAATGAAGCGGTATGATCTCAGCTCACTGCACTCCTAGGCTCCAGTGATCCTCTTGTCTCAGTCTCCCTAGTAGCTGGGACTACAGCCATGCACCACCACACCCAGCTAATTTTGTTTATTTTTTGTAAAACGGAGGTCTTTCCATGTTGCCCAGGCTGGTTTCAAATGCCTGGGCTGGAGCAATCCTCCTGCCATAGCCTCCCAAAATGTTGGGATTACAGCATGAGCCACCACACCTGGCCTATGTATCTTTAATATCACAGCATTTTTTCTTTATCCATTTAAGACCTGCAGTTCAGTCCCGTCAATTCATGTAAGCCTATGTGGACCTCAGAGAGCTGAAACTTGGGGGCTTGGGTTTGCCACCAGTATATTGAGCTGACAGAATTCATGGGATGTAAACTTTACTTTTGTGCCTCACTATCTCTTTAAACCAAATTAGAGACTGAAGTTCTTCTATACTTGAATCCCTGAATGAAAATTTTAGCAGCCCAATGGCTTTGTCATCATGCTTAGGTACAAAAAAGTCCCAGGATCATCTGTGGTCACAAAAGGACAATTTCAATTCAAAAATTTAAAAATTGATCCCCGTATGATAATCAAAACTCCATCTGATTTGACACTTAAATCTTCCCCGCTTTCCCAGCTCACCCAGCTGTCTGAGGGACATGACGTGCTGGAGAGAGGAGTGGGGCACAAACCTGACTTTCTCTCTGTCCAGCATTTCGACCCTTCCCCAGCTTGCTAAGCATGGATTCTTACCCTCTCGCTGCATGGAAGCTGGGAAGGGAAAAAGGGTTGGTGTTAGGAAAGTTTTTGTTTGAACTGGCCCTGCCATAAGATGATGTCACCCTTTCTGGGGCCAGTGGATGTTTACAAGTTAATCATTTCTCTCATGGGCTGTTTTTGTAGGGTCATCTGCGTCATTCCTGGAAATATTCAACATAACTCCTATGACTTTTTTTTTAAATGCATTTTCCCTGGCTGTCAACTTCCCATCATCCCGTGGTTTGGGCAGGCCACTCCACACACATATGCTGCTAGGGTCCACTGGGCAGGATTGGAAATCCTCCAGTCAGCTCTCTGGGATTTGGCCCATGGAAAAGAATTCTAAATTCTTGGCCAAAATCATCTCTAGAAGTCTAGATCCCTCCCGAAGTAGTGGTGACTCTCTTCCACCCCACCCCCAGTGCAGCTGGCTGGCAGGTTCCTTGTTTCCAGATGTCCTGGGTGTGAGTCAGATGCTGATGCATGGTGCTTCTTTAACCCTGGTGACTCCTACTGAGCTCTCAGATGGTGCCACTGGCATTACCAGGCTTAAGGTGAGAAGCAGGCACCCCTGAATACCAGTAGTCCTCTACAAAGAACTTTCCAAATACCTCTTTAATTTCATCCATCAATCCAATCTCTTTGTCCCCCTTATAAGTGAGGGGTCTCAAGAGTTGTGAAATCTGTTTTTATAATTCATTTGGAAATTCCCTTGTAGTCTACTTTGGGATACAGGATCTAAGGGGTCCTACTGCCTCAATAAAAACTTTCAATGTGATATCTTGGTACATACTGTCAGTGTTTTGCATTAGTGAGCAGCATTTGACTAATATATAATTCAATCCAATTTTGCTTGCTTTGTACTGCAACCAGGCTCAAGGAAGAACTAACCTGGGGACTTAAGTGGCTTGAACGCCTCACACCCAAGTTCTTCCCTTGACACCCCAGTCTCTCTCCTCATGGCTGTGCCTACAGAGACCCAAGTCCTGTAGATTATCAGGGGTCAGGAAACTTCTTTTGTAAAGGACAAGAAAGTAAATATTTTAAGATTTGTGGGCTATACAGTCTCTGTTGCAACTATTCAACTCTCATAGTAGTGCAAAAGCAGCCACAGACAATGTATAAAAAAAAAGAGACTGGCTGTATTCCAATGACACTCTCATTTACAAAACAGGCAGTGGGCCAAGTTTATCCTGCAGGTCCTTGTCTGAGCCCTGGATTAGGTCAGAGACTAGAAAAAGAGTAAAGTTCTTTACAGTCCATAGGCTACAAAGGACCAGAAACTGCTTTGTTCAGGAGATGTGAAGCCTTTAGAATTTTAGCTCCAGAATCTGAAGAACATCTCAGGAACTCAAGCTGGAAAGGGATCATCTTTTGAAATAGCAGATTACAATGCTGAACAAAAGGAGGCGGAGCAAAGAAGCCAGGGAAGAAAACACAGAGGCACTTTCAAGAGCATCTGCCATTGCCCAGTGTCACACTAGGCATCACCACAGCAGGCGTCTGTGGGTCGCTCTTGTGCACTGTGCCTTCCCACAGACTGACCCACCTGCCTGGATGCCATCCTTACTCCCACCCTCTGCTTCATGAAAAAACTCTTTGAACACTGGTTCAAATATGTAGCAAATGCTTTATCTCTCAAGCCTTAACCAAGCATGCCCAGCTGTCTTCCAACATCCAGCATCTACATCTTGTTGCCCTAGGAACATTCTCCAAAGCTGGGAAGAACTCGCCCTAGCAGGCCAGCTGGAAGTGCTGGGGATTAACACTCCCCAGGAGCAGTCTCGGCCAATGACTGACTGGAGTGGATTATGAATGCCCCAGCTCCCTCACCCCTCAAATCAGGAGAAGTGTTTTCACTGTATCCCAGAGTTTCCTAGTGACTTTAACTGTAGTCACCTCCTGTGAAAAATGGCTTGATAATGTACCCTTGTTCGCATCTTCCCCTCCCTCCCTATTTTACTTCCCCACTTCCCTACTGGAGTTTCCTGCACTTTGCAAATAAACTTTTTGCTCTCAAATCCTTGCTCAGGGTCTGTGCCTGGAGGAACCCCATCTAAGCAGAATGACACCTTCTCTGTGCATCTTTCTTCAGTGTCTCCATCATACTCTATGCAGCAGTATCTTTCAGCGCCCCCCACGTTTCATTACAGCCACGGGAATCAGGTAAGTCTCTTCCAGCAAACAGTGAGTTTTGTAGAAATGGATCTCGTTGATTTTGCATCACCAGCATCTTCCCTGTTGTTGTGCAGTGTTCAGGCCATGTGTTTGAGGGCCACGGGATGCCAGATGCATAGGTAGAGGAGGGGTCCAGAGGCAGATTTGAAGGGGCTGGTGCTGCTGCACTACCACATGTGACCATTTAAATCTTAATCCAAAGTAATTTAAATTTAATACAATTTAAAAATTCAATGCCTCAGCCACCTAAGCCACATTTCAAGTGCTCAGTAGCTGCATGTGGCTAGTGGTGATCATATTGGACAATGCAGAGACAGAACATTTCTCTCAGTGTATTTCTGTAGTTCTATTGGACAGAGCTGGGCTGGGGAACAAAGCAGCACACACCAATTCATGATTTGGTTATGTGAAGTTTGTGTGAGTCACAAAGCTCCTAAAAGCTTTCAAGGGTAAGAGGAGTATGGTATGAACAAGCATCTCTACCCTGCACTTGTGGTTACCTAAGGGCAGACGCAACTTCACAATGCAAGAGAGAACCAGTGATGTATAGTTCAGTTTTTAAATGATTGTTTTATTTACATTTTGGCTGAACCACAAAAAAGAGAAGTACTTCAAGGCGTCCTAGCCAACTTGACATTCGTGTTGCATGGCTTAGAGTATGCCGGAGTTCACATCCTCTGTCGATGTGAACATGCAGAGCTCTCAGATGTGCATGACAGTGACGAAAGGCCAGGCCACTCACCAGAGGGTGAGCACAGATGGAATGATGGCCAAGAGTATGCACTCCCTTTCTCCAAGCATTGGATTGGGAAGTAAAACATGTTTTCTGGTCTTCATGTAGAACTTTCATCTGGGTTGAATTTAAGCATTGGTAATTCCTTTATAAGATATGGTCATGAGCTCTGGCAGTAGAGGACAAGAGCAGTGTCCATTCAGTCTGACAGTGAGCTCCCTGCGGGAGGCGTCCAAGTTGGGACTGAATTAGACATCCCCAGGGAGCTCACCGCCAGGCTGAATTGGACACTTGGGGGTGTGCCCCCGTTTGTTTCCTCAGGACTTAGCTAAGAATGTGGTGGGCACTCAGCGAATGTTTGCTGAATGGTAAATGACCGAATGAGCAACCGAAATGAGTACCCTGGGCGAACAGTGGGAACCACGCGTGGTCTCACGACCAGTGGAGGTGATGCTGTGGACTTGTCCACCGCTCCTCTCCTCCTTTCTTTTTATCATTGATTTGGAAGCTCAGAGTCTCCAGCTCCTAACATTTTAGCAAGATTAGAGTCTACTTGGGCCACTAAGGGGCCTTAGAGGTGATTTAATCTATTTTTTAAATTATATGAATGAGGAAATTGGGGCTGAAAGAGACCAAATAATTTGTTTCAGGTCACAGGGTTAATTCATGACAGGAAGCTTCTAATGTCCTTACGGCTGGTAGGACAGACGCCTACTTCTGAACATCTGCATAGCAGCTTTGCCTTTTATTTTTTTATATCATTCTAAGGTTTTATTTGTTTTTTGAAATGGTAGTAGGTCCCCATAATTGAAAACCCAGAAGGCACAAAAAGTCAGGTTGCTTTTCCTGTTCTCCAGCCACCCATATCCCTTCCTAAGGAGAGCCACTGCTACTGGTTTCTTTCGTATCCTCAGAGAGATGGTCTATGCACCTAAGTGAAGAGTAAAACGTGTGTGTGTCTTTTTTTTTTTTTTTTTTTTTTTTAGGTATACGATACACTCTGCTTTGCCCTTTGGTTTGTACATGCAGCCATGTGTCCCTCCTAGTGCTTTAACTCATCCTTCATGCTGCCTCTTGGTCCACTTCTTCTGAGGGCTCCTGGAGCCTTTCTTACCGGCTGCTGATCTTTCCTTGCCTCTAAACTTTCACTCACCCCCTAACTTCCCTCCTGCATGGTCTGGGGCCTCCACTCCGTGCTCTATGCGTTACCAGATGTATCTTCCTGCATCGTTTTTCTGCCCTGCTTTAAACCCTTCCATAGCTCCCCTCGTGTGAAATTCATGGCCCACCTCAAACTGTCCATGCCACCCTCCTGTCCACAAATGTGCAGGCCCTCCCCTCTCCCCTTTCGGTGGAGCAGTCCCCTGGCTTAAAGATGCCTTCTCCTAAATCCTCTCCCTTTTTAAATCCTGCCTTTCTTTCAGATAACTGCTCAAAAGCGACTTCCTCCATGAAATGCTCCTCCCCTCAGGTTCCAGCAAGAACTAGTTTTTCCGTTCCTGGCCCAGGCATAGCACTGAGTGTCTGCCTCCTTGCACTGGGGCTTGTCTCCATCTTATGCCCCTACTAGACTGAAGGTTTCATAGGGGCAGGGATTGTGCTTGTCTTACACATTTTTGCATCTTTCGCTTAACCTGAAGCAGTGTTTGTGCATGCTGTCCAGATCACCTAACGGACAGCTGTTGGATGGACAGCTAGCAGGGTTCACATTGCACAGTCATATATGATCTCTACTGAGAGGCAGAAATTAATCAGCCTCTTAGAACTTACTTCCCCTAGAAGCCATAACTAGGGAAAGGCAAAGGGAATGGAGACCTGGGCTGTTCCTACTCTTTTTTTTTTTTTGATACTTTTACATCATAAGTTGCATGTTTTCCAGCTTAGGATGCAGCTCACACAAAGTCTTATTCATTTTTGTATCCACCATAGCTTCTAGGGCCATGGTAGGCCCAAGCTCTCAAGAAAAGCTCAACTGAATAAAAATGATGGACTAGAAAGTCCCACTAAACCAACTGGTTTATGATGAACTGACATCATACATATGCTGTCCTCAGTGGTGATTGTTCTTGGCAGTGCCTAGATCACAAGAGTATTTTACATTTCCCTCTGACGCCAAAATCTGCAATTTCAAGGATAACTCTGGAATGTCCAGACATTTTAGCCAGAGCAGTTGTTCTAAAAGTGTGGTTTCAGGACCAGCATCATCAGCACCGCCTGAAAACTTGCTAATGATGCTGGGCACATTCTCGGGTCTCATTCCAGATCTGCTAAATCATAAACTCTGGGGTGGTCCCCAGCCATCCACATTGTCATACACCTTCCAGGTGCTTCTGACGACAAGTTTGAGAGCCACTGAGCTAGAGGTGCAGAGAGTCTCTGTAAGCCCAACACCTTCCTGCCCCATACCTGGGCTACTTCATATGTACAGGAGGCCCCTGGCCTCCTCTGCCATGTAAGATGGGCATTAAGAGGACGGTACACACCTCTCAGGGCTCTGTGAGTCACCCATGGAAAATGCTGTCATTCAGTGTGAACAGGATATCAATAAACTATTAAGAATATTTAGAACGGGAATAGCATGCTGTTATGTTGCTTAAGATTATTTATTCATACTGAATAAAACAAGCCTTTCATCAAGCAGGGAAAGAATTAGGCACATTAGAAAATAAAATTGTTAACTGGTTGTATTGTGTGAAAATGTTTTATTTATATCAATAGCTGGCTGAAGTTAAGGTATAAAATATAAAAAATTTTACCTTTTTGTAGAGGCATATAGTAACAACATTTGGGTGCGTTAAAATGTATGTAACTCTTTGAGAAGCAAAACTCTGCTTTTTAGGGTTGATGATGAGTACACTGCTTGGGATGCATGCATCTGCTGCTACTGCCGTGTGTATATTTCAGTGTGTTCAAGAGCTTCAGTGTTGCGCTGGAAGTTCGAAGGAGTGTTCAAGTGGTGAGTGTGGAAGGCTTAATGTGTTTGCTTCATGTGCTCAGTCCTTCCTCTTTACGCAATTTTCTGCATCTGACCTAAAACACAATAGAGAGCTCCGGCTCTGCTGTGGATGGAGAGACAGAGCTGGTTCTCTCCAACTTCTCACTAGGAAGGAATGGGATGTATTTGCTCAAGTACACGAGCACATGCCTGTGGAAGAAGTGGTGCAGGTACTTCCGGAACCTCTCTCCAACGAAGGCGTAGATTACCGGGTTAACGCAGCAGTGGGAGTAGGCGATCACCTGCGTCACCAGTAGGGCTAGGTCCAGATCCTTGCTCTGCTTACAGTCATATCCAAACAAGGTGGCTTGAAAGGTATAGAGAAGGAGAGCCAGGTTGTAGGGTGTCCAGAAAATGAAAAACACCACCATGATGACAAAAATGAGTCGGATGGCCTTGTACTTTTTTTTATTGGGGCACTTCAGCAGTGTTTTGATGATTCCTGTGTAGCAGATGGCCATAACGAGCAGAGGGAGAGCGAGAACCAAGATGTTTATTCTCAGAGCATAGAAATGCTTCCAGCTTTGTGCTTCATCCTCAGGGTACACAGGGTTGCAATAAGACTCTTGAAGAACATTTTCGGTCTCTTGGAAGATAAATTCAGGGAGAGCTGCTAGCACTGCCAGGCCCCAAGTGACGATGCTGGTGATGACACCAAAAGTGACAGTGCGGGCTCGAAGGGCAAACACGGCGTGGACAATGGCCAGGTACCTGTCAATCGTCAGCAGGATGATGAAAAAGATCTCGCCATATAAGCCCGTGAAATAAAACCCCGAGATGACCTTACACATGCCATGGCCAAAAACCCAGTCACTCCACATGACATAGTGGATCCAGAATGGAAGGGTGAAGAGGAAAAGCAGGTCAGAAATGGCCAGGTTGAGCAGGTAGATATTGGTCATAATTCGGAGCCTCCTGTATTTTATGAGGATCACCACCACCAACACATTGCCCAAGAGGCCCACGATGAACACCAGGGAGTACAGTGGGGGCAGGAACTTGGCAATCAGTGCTGTGATATCGCCCTTTCTGCAGAGCTCACCCAATTCATAGTAGAAGGGCGTGGTACCGAAGGTCTCAACCGTATCTAGTGAGGTCGCCATTTCGCTTCTCCCTGTGATCAAAGAAGAAAAATACAATCCCACAATTAAGCATCATCACCCTTTGTAAAACACAGCAGTTGATTTATGCATGTACTCAGCAAAGATGCTACATGTGATCGCAGCCTGGGGATTCTTTAACATGAATTTCAAAAAGCATAGCAGAGGTGCCAGGAGGGGGTTCAGGAAGAAAGAGCTGAAGCTTTCAAAGGCAGCATGATCCAGGATGGGAAAAGAAATGTGGGATGGTGGTGAAGAATGGGGATACTGATTGCTGAAAGCATTTAAAGGAAGAAATACAAAACAGGAAAACACAGGCTGGATAAAGATAATAACATAATAATTATTATTACTACTGTCTCTTGTGGCATTTTGCATTTTACGGTTTACAGTTTATATATGACTTTCAAAATCCTTATCCACTTAAAAGCAAAATATATATAATAATAATAACAATGATTATTATAATAACTAGTAACTATGCTTCTCTCGGGCCCCATAATGGTGTACCCTTCATTATAGTTAATGGGGAAATGGACTATTGAAGAAATGTAGAAATGTGTCCAAAATTATCTAACAAGTAAATATAAAATTTGGGCTGGATCTTCAGTCTCTATGTCCATTTCTCCTGTCACTAGATTCAAATGTAGCAATTTTTAAATTTAACTTTTGAAAATTTTGCTATGGACTTGAGGAACAACTGGTTCATGTGCTATTAACAGCATTCTTATTCCTAATGGCATAATCCACTCCATAGCAGCTATGACAAAAATACATCTTTTATCTGTTGCACATGTACAATCACAGTAATTAACTATTACAATTATAAGCAGCATTCATTTAGGTTACTTTCCTTTTCCAGCTACTTGTGATGCTGAGTTAGGCTGGTCTTGTACCCAAAGCAAACCCCTAGGAACTTCTCCATTACAAAGGGGTGAGCAGGAGGGGTGAATTAAAGGTATTTCTTATTAGATTCAATATTTCTTATGCCAGGGGCCCTGAGGCCAGTGCCTGCTTTTCTTGAAATTAAAGACTTAAGTGGAGAAGGAGGAAAATAGAAAGCTGAAAAGGTGGGAGTCGTGGAAAGACAGTTAAGCCACGCACTGGTTCCTCGGAGGGCATTCAACTGACTTTCTCCTTTGTAGGAGGGAAGGACAAGGGTGAAGATGTGAATATACAGGATGATGGAAGTTTCTCAAGGTAAATCTGAGAAATGCTTAATAACTGGGGCCAATGCCATGAATTGTTTTTGCTTCTTAATAAAATGATTGATGGAATACTGAGGCCCCACACGTTGGGGTTCTGTGTAGTCAAAGTCAGTGAGAGTCGAGATGGAAATGGAGCCAGTCCTAGCACCCCTCAGCTGGATGCCTTGCACAAGTCCTTAATGCAGAGCCTCCCTTACTTATGCCCAAAGTGAGGACCATTGGATCACTGGGGTTGTCATGAGGATAAATGAGAGAGTATATGTGAGTTCACATTTGAAACTGGAAAAAGCTGTAAAACTGGTAGGAAGCAGGAATGAAAGAAAGATTATCAGAAGCCATTTCAAGTGAAATTAGGGTCCCTTGGGTGGAACTTGTTGCTGTCTTTTCATGGGTCTGTTCAGGTACATCTCCCACTGATCAATGATACATTCCAGGCTTTTGAGGAGGAAAATGGACTTGAGGAACAAATGGTTTGTGTGTGCTACGATCAGCATTCTTATTCCTAATAGCACAACCCAATCCATAGCAGCTGAGAAAAAAAATACACGTTTTGTCAGTTACACATTTATAGTCACAGACAGTGTCCTTCTAAACTTCAGCATCTAAAGCAAGAAGGCAACAGGGCTGCTTATTCTGGAGAACAAAGGTATAGCAGCCTGTACTCACTATTAATTATTTCTATTTATTTTCCTTTTCTCCAAGAGTGATATAAAAACAAGTCAAACTTTTAAAAAAATCTCTTAAGTTTTGCTCAATTTGAGTCTTAAACTCATTTGTTATTTCTGTAAAATTAACATGATCAGGATGATAAATCATAGAACCTTTTTGTTTGGGCTTCAGGGCTGCCTATGAGCTTTTAGCACTAAAGTTCAAAACTCAAGAAAGCATGCAGGTTCCCCAGCGTCAGCAGCCAAGTCCTTGATTACTAGCTGCATGGGGTCAGAGAGAGAAAATCTCGTATGGGCAGGGCACCTTGGCTCATGCCTGTAATCCCAGTACTTGGGGAGGTCAAGGTGGGAGGCTTGCTTGAGCCCAGGAATTCAAGACCAGCCTCAACAATACAGTGAGACCCTGTCTCTACAAAAAGGAAAAAGAAAAATTAGCCAGGCATGGTGGCACATGCCTGTGGTCCCTACTACTTGGGAGGCTGAGGTGGGAGAATCGCTTGAGCCCAGAAGGTCGAAGCTGCAGTGAGCTGTGATTGTGCCACTGTATTCCAGCATGGGTAGCAGAATGAGACCGAGTCTGGAAAATAAAAAAATAAAAAACCTGATATGGTTTTCATCTGTCTACCCAGTCTTAATCAAGATGAATATTTATATACAAAATAGTCAAGAGGTTTGAATTAGGCTTTCAAAATGACCTTTTGCAGTTTGGAAAATGATAGGGTAAGAATAAATAAGAACAACAAAAAAGAAGAGCACAAAAGCAAAAATAAAAATCACCCCAGTCTCCTCATGTAGCTTTACCACTGTTAACATTTCTGTTAACAGCTATGCATGCATATGTGCAAGATTTACAAAAGTGAGGTCAACTAAAATTACTCACAATACAACTCAGCAGTGAAATGTGCAAGGATTCTTTAGTCTCCAAACTATTTTGGTCTGTTACCAACTTCTCATCTGCTGGGCAGCAGGGAAAAGGATTCACACATTTTAGTCCAAAGTGGTTTAAACTTCTCTTGATTCATTCATTTGAACCATGATTTTAGGTTTTATTCATCCTCTTTATGCTGTCAGCTTATAATTTCAGTTTCTTTTACCAGTGGTCCTTTCTAAGATAGTGGCAGAGATCTGGAGGAAGGGCCAGTACAACTTGAGACATGGGGCAGAGTGGGAAGGGGATGCCCCTGTTTGCTGTTGGTCCTTGATTTATATGGCTGGTGTCTGATGAGTGGGGATGACCTGGTCCCAACCCTGAGCCATTTTCTGGAATCTGCTGTGATGGGTTGTAGCTAGTGGACTCATGAGGTATTCACTGTCAGTCTTCCTTGGGCTGGAATGGAGAGACCTCTCTGTTACCACTACATCCCACCAGGGCCCTGGCCCAGGCTATGTACCTTTTCCTACACTGGTAGGCACCAAGCCAACGCTGCTGCTCCTTGACTCCCTGCCCATCCCATGAACAAACCACGGAACTCTCAAGAGTATAAACTAGATCATTTTTTTCTACTTGACCACCAACTTAACCACATTGGCCATCCCATCTAATGAGGAAGTGCCCTGCACAGAGACATTCCTTGGGGGTCGCTAACTTAGCAGAGAGCCCTCCATGCCCCCGAGTTCTGATGGGGAATGTAGGGAGCCACAGGGTGACTGCTTTCTTTCATAACCACTGTCTCTTCTCACATTTCCTGGGGTCAGAGGAGCCTCCGCCTCTCCATTCTTACCTGGCCAGGTTCTCCCTAACAAATCACTATGGTCTAATCCAGCAACACTGACTCTTGAAATGCTAAACTGTATACATAATATAGCATATTAAAATATATATACACAGTAAAAATGGAGGTTGCCTTGATATACATATTTCAAGGCAGTTTCTATTTTATTCTGCAATAAGTAATGCATACCTTTCCATGTCAAAACGCATAGATTTACATTCACTAATTTTAAATTTTAATGAATGTTGCAAATCTGAATTGAGATTAAACATCTAGACCTGGACCTTTGAACTATGCAACCACCCCCTTCTCCTACTCAGTGGCTTTCAGCGTAGGACTGAGAGTTATAACACTGGCTTCTCTGTTTCTGAGGCCTTCAGTCTTACACTGAGCCACAATACCAGTATTCCTGGATCTCCAGCTTGCAGATGATCTGTTGTGGGACTTCTTAGCCACCATAATCGTGAGCCAATTATCCTAATAAACCCCATCTCATGTATCTATAAACATATCCTATTGGCTCTGTCTCTGGAGAACCTAGACTAACATAAATTTGGTATTGAGGAAGCTGAGTATCATTTCTTCTTACTGGAATGATATGCCATTATGGTTTTCAATACTAATACATGTTAAGGTTTCTCAGATTGATGTCTTAAGCCCTGACCCAAACTCCTACTCAAAATTTCATCTTAAGTGTCTAATGAGCATCACAATATTCCAGTACTCCTCCTTTACTCTCAGTGGAAGAGATTGGGCAACTTTTTCCCAGAAAAAAAAAAAAAAAAAGCCTGTGATAAGCTAAGTGTGTGAGGTTACTTAATGGTGAAATAAAAATTTTAAAGTGAATTATTATTGGTGCTACAAAAACACCAATCCCTTAATTGCAACAGCCGAGCAATAAGGATACTTTTAAATGGACAGCATATACTTAACGCAATGTGTAGACCACAACGACTCTGCAAACACAAGTGCAGCAAGTATTTTGAAGAATATAGAAGTGAAAACACAGGGAAAAAAATACAAGAAATCTCCCTTGCCAAGTTACTCAATTATGAATCACTTCTGCCCTTCACCCCTAGTGCCAATTCACTATGCTATGCATTTAATCTCTGCATCACTTTTAGTAGCGGACGTGTAAACTGTGTAAAGACATTTAGAGAGTTCTAATATGTTTTATGGATTTTGTTTTTTTGCAAATTTGACTCCTGAAGGTACATTACCACTACAACTTTGTGTGTAAGCATTGTGTGTGTATAAACAAATGTCAAAACCTCCTTGATAAATAAACATATCATTTTTGTACCTCTGTGATTGTGAAAGATACAATTTCTCAAGATCTTGTTTCTGGCAAATGTGGTGGTGACTCATCGTGGTTCTTGATTGATCTCATCCAGAGACTTAGCATGACCGTCACAGTATTTCAGATGACCACAGTTTGTAAAACTGGGTGCACAGAATTACCAACTATAGTTATATGCATTTGTACATTGTGATTTTTGACCTATTTATTTATGAATATAATTCACCTGCTTATAACTGTTATACCCGTATGACTGTTGTTAGTATACCTGTTTATGCTTGCAAAAATATATATGACATTATTCCCTGTTGTGAAGTGTTCTGTTGTTTTTTTATGAGATTTTCAAAACAAATTCTCCTTTAGGAATATAAATAAATGTCTTTTAAATTACTGTTTTCAGAGTTATATTTTCAGGATTTTAATCTTTTGGGATTGTGGTTTTGGGATTTAAAATTTTAGGGATTCTGATCTTTTTGGATTTCAACATTTAGGGTTATGGAATTCAGGATTGTGTCTTTTGGGATTATAGCCCAAACTCCCCAAGGCCAACCACCCGTAGCCACATAGCCAAGACTGAAGTCATCCTGATTTCCCTAAAAAAGCTAACTGTAATAATAAATAAAACACAACATATAAGCTTTAGGTCATAGTCAGCACAATCCAGTGAAATTAAACTAAATTAAATCAGCTATAGACAAATCAGCTTTAAATATTCTTGCTTCAGCACCATTGTTAATGCATAACAGCAACTCACAAAAAAAGGTCAAAATACTGAAAGACCTCTACAGGGAAAACTGCAAAACACTGCTGAAAGAAATCATAGATGACACAAACAATGGAAACACATCCCATGCTCATGGATGGGTAGAATCAATATTGTGAAAATGACCATACTGCCAAAAGCAATCTACAAATTCAATGCAATTCCCATCTCAATACCACCGTTATTCTTCACAGAACTAGAAAAAAGCTCCTAAAATTCACATGGAACCAATAAAGAGCCGACATAGCCAAAGCAAGACAGCAAAAAGAACAAATCTGGAGGCATCATGTTACCCAGCTTCAAACTATACTATTAATATAAGGCCATAGTCACCCAAACAGCATGGTACTGGTATAAAAACAGGTATATAGACCAATGTAACAGAATAGAGAACCCAAAAATAAAGCTAAATACTTAAGGCAAACTGAGCAACAGTTGGCCTTAACAGTTTGTTTGCTTCAACAAAGCATGCAAAAACATAGATTGGGGAAAAGATGCCCTATTCAACAAATGGTGCTGGGATAATTGGCAAGCCACATGTAGAAGATTGAAACTGGATCCTCATCTCTCACCTTAGACAAAAATCAACTCAAGATAGATTAAAGATTTAAATCTAAGACCTGAAATCATAAAAATTCTAGAAGATAACGTTGGAAGAACTCTTCTAGACATTGGCTTAGGCAAAGAGTTCATGACCAAGAACCCAAAAGTGAATACAACAAAAACAAAGATAAATAGATGGGACTCAATTAAACTAAAAAGCTTCTGCACAGCAAAAGAAATAATCAGTAAACAGACAACCCACAGAGTGGGAGAAAATCTTTGCAATCTGTGCATCTGATAAGGGCTCAATATCCAGAATCTACAAGTAACTCAAACAAATCAGCAACAAAAAAACAAACAATCCCATCAAAAAGTGGGCTAAGGACACGAATAGACAATTCTCAAAAGAAGATATGCAAATGGCCAACATATATATGAAAAAATGCTCAACATCACTAATTATCGGAGAACTGCAAATCAAAACCACAATGTGATACCATCATACTTTTGCAAGAATGGCTATAATAAAAAAAAATAATAGATGTTGGCACAGATGTGGTGAAAAGAGAGCACTCTACACCGTCAATGGGAATGTAAACTAGTACAACCCCTACGGAAAACAGTGTGGCGATTCCTTAAAGAATTAAAAGTCAGTCTACCATTGGATCCAGCAATCCTACTTCTGGGTATCTATCCAGAGGAAAATAAGTCATTATATGAGCAAGATAGTTGCACACACGTTTATAGCAACACCATGGTATACTACTCAGCCATAAAAAGGACCAAAATTATGGCATTGGCAGCAACCTGGATGGAATTAGAGATCATTATTCTAAGTGAAGTAACTCAGGAATGGAAAACAAACATTGTACGTTGTCTCTCACAAGTGAGAGCTAAGCTGTGAGAATGCAAAGGCATAAGAAAGATAGAATGGACTTTGGGGACTCAGGGGCAAGGATGGGAGAGGGTGAGGGATAAAAGACTACACATTGGGTACAGTGTACACACCGCTCAGATGATGGGTCCACCAAAATCTCAGAAAGCACTACTAAAGAACTTATTCATGTAACCAAATACCACCTGTTCCCCCAAAACTTTCGAACCCAGGGGGGAAAATGCTTCCTCCTTTATGCTTTATAAACTGTGGTAAGTACTCTAAGCAGAATCCCTGAACTTTCAGACCTATGTCTCCTGGCTCTCGAACTGTTCTTCTGTGTGCACAATAAACTCCTACAACTTCAAATTTTGATCTTATTTTATATTTGACAAATGTAAAGTCTCCTTTATTCTCTCCCTTCTCAATTTCCTCTCCTCCTCAGAAGAGAGTTGTTGTTGAGTCCTCTTGATATTTGTTTATGTATTTATACCCATAATTATAAGTGGCTTTTTGATACATAAATCAGAACAAGAAATATCAGGTTTTCTGTGACATTTTACACTTTACATCTTGGAAATCTTTCTATATCAATACTTGTAGAACTGCCTCATTCTTTCTAACAGCGAGATGGTATTCCACTGTGTAGAATTTAAACAGTTTTCTATTAACAGACTTCAGGTTACCCACACTGGGCATCAACATGAAATTTACCAGTGTAACAAACCTGCACATTTACCCCCAAACCTAAAATAAAAGTAGAATACAAGTATTCCAAAAAAAAATCCTATATATTTCTAGTTTCCCATAAGGTTAACATGTGATGGTATTTATAAAGAAACTTCCTGCATGTAAATCTACTTAAATTTAATCTTAGTTTAATCTAAATTAATAAAAGTGTTATATGCAGATAGTGGTAAGGATCATTTCACAGCATCCTAAAGTGGTCCAAATATGTCCAGGGCTCATTTAATGCAAACAATGACCAACTGAAATGCAGTCAAGAGGCAACCTTACCCAATAAAGATGAGTTGAAGAAGTCATGGGTATTCATCCTGGAGAAAAGCCACTTTGGGGAGGGAAGAGAGCATGCAAATAAGAATCAGAATTATGTGTGACTCCCAGCAAGGCCCCCCAGAACCAGCAAGAGGTAGCTCAAATATATCACCCAGAACAAATCAAAAGTACCACCTGACTCTGCATCCACCTCTCCACCAGCTATCCCTTCATGTTTTTATCCAATTACCCATCCAGCTATTCAGCTTGCCTCCCATCTATGCAATTAAGCTGTTACCCTTCTAAACCCTCCTGCTTCCTTCCCCTCCTTCGTTTCTTCCCTCAAAAAGCCTAGGGTAGCCAGAAAAGTTAGTTATCTGTGCAGTGATCCAATAGATCTTTTCTGTATTAGTGGAAATGTTTATCTGCGCTATCCAATAAGACAGACACTTGGCCAGCCATGGTGGCTTACGCCTGTAGTCCCAACACTTTGGAAGGTCAAGGTGGACGGATCATTTTAGCTCAGGAGTTCAAGACCAGCCTGGCCAACATGGTGAAACCCTATCTCTACTAAAAACAAAAACAAACAAACAAAAAAGCTGGGCAGTAGTGGCACGCACCTGTAATCCCAGCTACTTGGGGAGCTGAAGCAGGAGAATCTCTGGAGCCTAGAAGGCAGAGGTTGAGGTAAGACGAGATTGTGCCACTGCACTCCAGTCTGGGAAACAGAGTGAAACCCTGTCTCAAAAAAAAAAAAAAAAAAAAAAAAAAAAGATAGACACTAGCAGCTATTGAGCACTTGAAATGTGGCTAGTGCAATTGAGAAACTGAACTTTTCGTTTTATTTAGTTAATTTAAACTTAAATAGCCACATGTAGCAAGTAGCCAAAACAGTGGACAGTACAGGCCTGGTGTCTAGCATGATGCCTGACAAACAAAAGCTGCTTAATAAACTCCTCTTAAGTGTATGAAAGAATAGAGTAGAATAATTTTTACTCTGCTTTGCACTTCCAGACTACACATCTGAAATATTATGTTCTGTTTCAGCCACCAAATTTTAAGAGGGTCAGTATCAACTTAGAATATAGAATGAAGTAGGATGGTAATGGTTCCCAAACATCAGCCATAGTTAGCAGAACTTGGAAGGTTTTGTATGAAAAATAATAGTCTTTGAATGAAATCAACCTAAATACCCATCAATGACAGACTGGATAAAGAAAATGTGGTATATATACACATGGAATGCTATGCAGCCATGAAAAGGAGCCAGATCATGTCTTTCGCAGGAACATGGATGGAGCTGGAAGCTATTATCCTTAGCAAACTAATGCAGGAACAAAAAAACCAAATGCCACATGTTCTCACTTAGAAGTGGGAGCTAAATGATGAGAACTCATGAAAACAAAGAAGGGAACAACCAACACTAGGGTCTACTTGAGGGTGGAGGGTGGGAGGAGGGAAAGGAGCAGAAAAACAGCTATTGGCTACTAGGCTTAATACTTGAGTGATGAAATAATGTGTGCAACAAACCTCTATGGAATGACTTTACCTATATAATAAACCTTCACATGTACCCCCAAACCTAAAATAAAAGTTAAAAAAGGAAAATAATTGTCTTTGGATTCATTTTAGTTCTTTTTTTTTTATGCCTTTGGTCTGGATCAAAGGGTTTTTTGTTTTGTTTTGTTTTGTTTTGTTTTAATTAAAGGCAATATAGGATAGAAAAGTCTATGATATGATAGCTTTTCCTGTGGAAGAGGAAGTAGACTCTCATAGAGCTTCTAGAGATTTGATGACATTGTGGGCAACTAGATTCACCCACACATAGGGAAGAACTTTCTGAGAACAGTGAAGGAACAGAAGGAAGAAACCAGTGTGCTTCTTCCCTGGAAATACACAAGAAGAACCTCTCAAAGTTCAAATCATGAATGAATGCAGACTTCTTTCCAGTTGCCAACATTTCCCAGCATTGGTATTTTAAGGCACTTGAATGAAGCGCTATGCAGGCATTGTATTAGGTATTACGAGAAATCTCGGTATGATTTAAAGTGTACTGGAGGACATTCACAGGTTATCAGCAAATACTACACCATTTTGTATAAAGAACTTGGGCATCTATAGATTTTGATACCTGAGGGGGCCCTGGAACAAATCCCTCACAGACACCAAGGGAGATACCTCATTCACCCAGACAAAAAGATACCAAATCAATCAACTGATTCATCTAATAGCTTGACTTAGTGTGGATTTTCAATGAAAACCTCAAATACATGTATTTCCACACATACATACTTAATGTACACACACATATGTATATAATGACCCTCCGTATCTATGGGTTCCACATTTGCGTATTCAACCAATCATGGATCCAAAAGATCTGGAAAAAAAACTCCACAAAGTTGCAAAAACCAAGCCTCGAATTTGTCACGCAGCAAGTGCTATGTTGAGCCCACATGAATGAAGCGCTGTGTAGGCATTGTATGAGGTATTACGAGAAATCTAGGTATAATTTAAAGTGTACTGAGGATATTCATAGGTTATTAGCAAATACTATATCATTTTATATAAGGAACTTGAGCATCTATGGATTTTGGTATCAGCAGGGGTCCTGGAACAAATCCCTCACAGATACTGAGGGAGGACTGTATACACACACACACACACACACACACACACACACACACACACATATAAATTATATTTTCACTGACTGTTTCTTACAAATCAATATAAATAAACACAAGCTATTAAGTGTAAGCTCTTTGGAGTAGTCATATGCACAATAGTTGAGAATTTGTGAAAGTAAAGGAAGGTAACATGGGCACAGATGTTGACTAAAGAGGTATAAAGGGCCAAGTTTGGGTGAGTGCAACAGGCAAACATATCATTGTGTGGGTGGGAGATAGAAAGGGAAAATTAGAAAAAGCAAGAGGAAAATGGAGATATGTAGCCATATTTTCTCCCATTCTGGCCCCATGCTGCCTCTAAGTTGCTGTGTACCTTCCTTCTCCTCCCTCCTAGATCCAAAAGCACTGTTGGAAGTTATTACTTCCACCCACCTGGACCCCTCCTTGCTCCCCCTCCCTTTTCCTGGAAAAGCGACACCTACCAGAGAATCTCTTCTAAGAAAACAACTTCTGTTGTATTTCAATAAGTTCTTGCCCAGATAAGCACAAGAAGATGAGTGGCACCTGCTAAGTTAGTGAAGTCCTTGATATGTCCAGTGACAGCTTACGTGTCACCACTCTTGAAACCAGAGATAGCATCAGATCTAAGACATGAGTAAGGTAGTACACAATGTAACTATATAACTTCCTGTTTTAAACAGACCAGCATCTCAGGTTTTGCAAGTTTTCAGAAAGATACTGAATTTGGTTCAGTTCTTCTTTTTCATGATTGACACCACATAGGAACCACTCAGCTAAGAAATCCTTGCAATGAGTGCTGCTTTAGAGGTGCTTTACTCCACTGGCATTGTTCATTTTTGGTGGCGGTGGTGGGGTAATTTTGTTTTGTTTTTTTTTTTTTTTTGACAGCATCTCACTCTGTCGCCCAGGCTGGAGTGCAATGGCATGATCTCAGCTCACTTCAACCTCCACCTCCTGGTTTCAAGGGATTTTCCTGCCTCAGCCTCTGGAATAGCTGCTATTACAAGCATGTGCCACCACGTCTGGCTAATTTTTGTATTTTTAGTAGAGACAGGGTTTCATCATATTAGCCAGGCTGATCTCAAACTTCTGACCTCAAGTGATCTGCCTGTCTTGGCCTCCCAAAGTGCTAGGATTTTTAATTCCTGAATAAGCATTGATTTGACCCATCAGGAGACAGGAAGAAGAATGAAATAAGAATTTCCTGGCAAAGGAATAAAATAACTATTCTGCAGGGTCAAATAGGATACTTTGATGGGGCAAGAGGTATCCAAAAAGGTTTAGACAAGTCTAGAAGACCTGAGTTTGAGTTTCAGTTGTGGCACACACAGCTGCATGACCTTGGGGTAGTAATTTAAACTTGCTGGACCTCAGTTTTATCATCTCTAAACTGTGACGATATTTAAGTCATAGCATTGCCGTGGAACCAACTAAGATAAATATGTGAAAGATCTCTGCAAAATATACAGGGCTAAGCAAATGCATAGTGTGGGTAGAATGCCACTCTGACATAAACATCACGGGGCAGAGCCATGTGCCTGCTGTATGTGCTGATGTGTCCCTTGGGACCTAGCATAGTAATGGGAACAAAGTAGGTATTCACCCACTATTTGTGGGAAGAACTCTGACCAAGCATGGTGTGATTTTTGATAAACTGACTAACTGGACAAATGAATGTAATTCACCAAAGTGTTTCTCAAATATTTGATATGTGTGTAGGACTGTGCTGTATGTTTCATGATAAAGAAAACATAGGAACAAAAGACAAACAGGAAGGTGGGAGAGAGACAGAGAGAGAGAGAAAGAATAGGGAGAGAATTTGAGGGAGAGAGAAGAAAGGGAGGAAGGGGCTCAGTTTCCTCCTTAAAGAGTCTATAACCTTGTTGGTGATCAGAGACAGCAGAGACCTGATACAATACCAAGAATGCTCAAATATAGTAAAGCATAACCAAAGAAACATTTAACTATTTAATCTACAGCATATTCAAGATAGCATATTCAAATTGGCTAAAACAAAGTTTTTGAGTGATAGTAAGAGCCTAGACTTTGCTGCTGGACACCTGGGTTCAAAACCTACCTTTACCGCTTAATAGTGATATCACCTTAGGCAACCTACATAACCTCTGTGTGTCTCCGTGTGCTCTACTGCAAAATGATATAGCAATGCCTAGCTTGCAGGATCTGTGTGGTGAGGAGTAAATACATTCGGATACATGGAGACTGGTGCATGGCATGTGGACAGTGTCATGAAAATATGTATCATGGTTTTTATGAGGCATCCACTCAGGGTGGCCTGAAATATAGTATAATATCTTGTGCTCTGATTCAGCATGTGGGATGTCAAATGCAAGTTCTGTGGGGTTCAGAAAACAGATCCATGTGGGACTGAGAAAGGCTTCATGGAAGAGAAAGGGCCTGAGGGATGAATAGAATTTGGCCATGTGGAAGGGGTAGGGAGAGTTTCCAGGAAAAAGGAAGTAGACCTATCAAAGCCAAGAGGTTAAGTGGGCTTGGTCCCTGTGCAGGGGTAGGCAGGAATGAAATTAGGGAATGGATATGCTCACATCCTAATGCCAGGAGCCAAGAGCCAGCGAGATTAATATACATATATACATATAATCTCCACACACGCATTTTAAAATGTGTAATACATTATGTACATCTGTTAGGATGACACACATTCAGAAGCTCCATCCCTGCAGAGCATTCAGAGACACCTGCAGGTCTTCGGCAGAGGGTGGAATTCTGCAGGCCCATCGTGGTGCATCTGGCTTCCACTCCTCTCACTTTATCTGGGGAGTTTTGTCCCAGATCACATGACATGCCAACAGGCGGCCGATGACATCTGAAGTCAAGAAAGGCATGGGCCTGGCAGAGGTAAGCAGGCATGGAGCAAAGAGTGGAGGGAGATAAGATTGACTGCTGCTCTTGGCTAGATTATAAAGAGTTGAGGAGTTCACAGTAGATTCCATGGAAATGTGAGGGCTATTGAAGGATTCTGAGTAACAGTACTGGTACTCCCTTATTTGAGATCAGTACTTGAGGATTTTCAGAGTATTCTACATACATTTTCTGGGTAGAAACCCCACAACAACGTTTTTGTTTTTGTTTTTTTCACTGTTTAAGGAATTTTTATTAAAGCAAGAATTTTATAATCCAAATTACGTTTCCTTTCTCAGTTTTCAGTTCTGCTACTTAAAGCAGAACTGACATTTTGAGCTGTTCCACAGTAAAGAATTACAAAATTAAAGAAAGGAATGCTTTAAAGTTTTGTGCTTTGCTGAAAATTCTTTTTCCCAGGGTCTATGCAACATTAATTTGTTTTCATAGTTTACTATTTTTTTGTGCTTTTTTGATTTTGTTTTGTTCTTATATCAATAAGTAATCTAGGACTAGCATTATGTTTGCTAGACCTGGCATTTGTTCACATATAAGGTTCAAAGTTTCCTTTCCTTTTTTTATTTATTTTATATGTTGCACTCTTTTCCCATAATATTTAAGTTTTTTGACGTTTAGATATTTTTCTTCGGTGAAGCACAAGTTTCTTTTCGTGGTCTGTGATCAATTTTACACAGCTGGAACGCAGGTGGCACTGTTAACGGCTTTCTGGGCAGCCTCTTTAGCTTGGTGGGCCTGTAGTACAGCTATGGCTTCATCAGCCTTAGAACAGAGAGACTCTGGAGACTCAAGCACATGAAGAAGTTCTGAATTATCAGTCTCCAACAACATGCCAGGGATTTACCAGCAAGAGTAGGGTACATGGCTTGAATAAGAGGAAACGGCCGTTCACCCAACATTTGCTTTTGCTCTTGAGGAGGGGCAGATGCCAACATGGAAGCAGTCAAAGCTTCCTGACCTTGTACATGAACAGCAGGCTGTGGCAGTGTAACTTGTGGTTGTGCGTGAATATGTTGCTGAGGATTGCGACTCCCACAGCATATTTATACTGTGGTATGGTGCGGACAGCAGGGGTAGCTTCAGCAGCTGCAGTTGCAGGACGTGGACCCACTGTCTGTGTTGATGTGCTAGCAACACGCTGTGTTGACATGACTCATGGAACCTGTGAAGAAGCTGGTCTCATAGTACTAAATGTGGTCTAGGAGGAGCTGGGCGGGAAGCACCAGGCATATTTTGGAATGGATGAGGTCTGGCACCCTGAGCAGTCCAGCGAGGACTTGGTCTTAATTGAGCAATTTGGCTAGGAGGATAGTATGCAGCACAGTTCTGAGTCTGTGGGACAGGTGTGTGAAGTAACCAACCCCTACCAGCCAACAACCTTTTAACTTAATAGTGGGATTGTCATCCCAGAGCTGCCTCCATGGGGTGCCATTTACAGTGTAATGATGCAAACTGCTCCCCTGTAGGACTATGCAGTTGACCAGAATGAGGAGCAATGCCTGGTAACAGCCTAACCTGTGGATAAGGGAATTGAGGTCAAGTGGCCCATCCAAGGTCACACATGACTAAATGGTGGAGCGGGAATTCCAACTCCAGCCTCCTTAGTTAGCACTCTGTGTTCTCACCAGTGGTGAAATAGAAGGCACCTGGGATTTAGCACCAGCCAGACCTGGGTTCACCTCTCCCATTTGTAGGTCACATAATGAATCATTTAGCCTTCCTACACCCTAATTTCATCATCTACAGTGAAAATTTTGGCTACGATGAAGCACACGGTAGGAGCTTGATAAATAATCACCATTACCAAACGACACCTCTGCAGAGGTAAAACTACAACAACGCATTCTTCATCTGAAATCAACAAATTAGTATTTCCTAGAAGGTTACAAAGATTTAAAAAGCATTTGGAGATTTCCGTAAAGAAGCTACATGCATAAGATTTTTAACAGCTAATTAATAAGAGATTGTAAAAATTCATTCACTTCCATTTCTAGACCTTGGAGAAAAAGAGGACAGGGGACAGGATTTTTTTCTGGCATTTTGCAACAAAGCAGATTCTTTAAGAATACTGAAGTCTCATCTGCTTGTACCCGTTTTAAGTGCACAGGTCAACAAATTAAACAATTGCATACCTCTGTGAATCACCACCATTATCAAATATAGGACATTTTCACACCTCAAAAAGTACCTTATGCCCCATGTCAGTGGATGGCCCCCTTGCTCCCTGTCCCAGGCAACCACTGATCTGCGTTACGGTGCTCTAGCTTAGCTCTGCTTGTTCTAGAATATCATATGTAAATGTCATCATGCTGTACCTACTCCTTTGTGTCCAGCTTCCTTCTCAGCATAATGGGTTTGAGATTCATTTGCGTGATTGTAGGGTCCCCCAGATCCCCCTACTTTTTTCTCCATCCCACCTGAGAGAGAGAATGTCTTGAGCACCCTGTAACTTGACCAGCTTTGTGTTGTCTCTTGTAGCTTGAACCAGGCTGGGGACTTGAACATTTCCAGGCACTAATAAAGGCATTTAGGTTGTTGTTATAACACTAAAAGAAGTTATCCCCAGCCTCGAGCCAAATTCTGTAAATCCTCATATAAACTCCATACCCTGACCCCCTTGTAGCAGACATACCTAGGTAGAACATCTCTTTTTCTCACTGTCTGTCATGAGGACAGCTGCAGCACTTTGTAAGTTTCCCTAGTAAAGGCACTGGACTCAACATTGAGAAAGCAAATAAACCAGCCCAATAAAAAAGATCGAAAAAGACACTCCATGAAAAAAAAAAAAAAAAGATATATAGGTGGCAAATAAGCACATAGTAAGCACATAAGACTGTCAACATTGTTAGTCATTAGGAAAATGAAAATTAAAATTGCAATGAGATACAACTGCATACTTACTAGAATGACTACCTCTTTTTTTAATTGACAATATCAAGTGCTAACCAGAATACAGAACACTGAAACTCTCATACATTGCTAGTGGGAATGCGAAAATGGTATAGCCATTCTGAAAATAAGGCAGTTTCTTATAAAATGCAGTATAATTAAAAGCGACTCATCATGTGTTTAAATAACCAAAAGTGTCAATCTCTTAGAACACTGGAGCAGCTTTCAAGGAAAGCAGTTTTGTTCCCAGGAATATGTAATTGAAATAGAGAAAAGATCTGAAACTATGTGCTTAACCAACTAGGAAATGTAAGCAGATCTTGATTTCTGTCAAATGCGTAGAAATTATTCTCTCAATCTTGAAGGTAATAAGATCAAAATCAGGCACCTGGATTATAAAAAACAGTATTCTGGTTACTGCTGCTGCATAACAAATGATCTTAAAATGTAGGAGCTTATATTGTAACCCAAACGGCATGGTGTTGGTATTAAAACAGACACGTAAACCAAAGGAATGGAATAGAGAGCCCGGAAATAAATCCACGCACTTACAGCCAATTTATTTTCAACAAACGTGCCAAAAACATACATTGAAGAAAGGACACCCTCTTCAATCCATGCTGCTGGGAAAACTGAATAGCCACATGCATAAAAACCATCAGATAAGAATTAGAGGAACTGGAAGCTTCTGGTCTGCAAAAGAAAAGATAAGAAGTTCTCTAGTTGCTTTTCGTTATTATAGAGGTGACATTTCCTGCGGGCAGTTTGACACAGCCCAGGGTGGAGAGGTTACACGGGGGCAGATATCTGCCCAATGCAGCAACAACAGTGTCAGCAGGACTTCCTGGAAGGTGAGCCTTCCCAGGAGCCTGTCCATGGGGCTGGTGGAGAGGAGCCCATGTGGCCTTCTACCTGCCATGTACCACCATGGTGAGGGCAGCTCCCAGCAGCCAGTGTCTTCCCTTTTCTCTCTGTTGCTCTGAGTTCAATTATCATGACGGGGCACAAGGTCAGAGATAACCAGATCCATGCGTGTCTCTGTCTTTCCATGACGTCAGACTTTTGCTGATGCTGTTTCAATCATAAAAGCCACAAGCTGCATGGCGTTCCCAAGGAGGCAATTCTACTTGGTACCACCCGTTTATTCCATAGTCAGAGCCATGGGCACACAGGCTCAAGCCACTCCCCAAGTCAGTCAGTATTGCAAATCACACATCATAGTATACCTAATCAATATATAAATACTATAAATTAATATTTCAGTCAAACAAAGTAACATTTGTCATCAAGAGAAAAGGGATAGGAAAAAGAGTTAGCAAACCAGTCCAGGGAGAGCAACATGAACAAAAATGATGTCCTGGAATGGCCCAGGTGCCAGTCAGCATCAGCATCTTGCAAGGAAGAGTATTTGATGTGCACAGAGCCTTCAGCGGCAGATGCCGGGTGCTTATCACAAATGACAGCAAGACAGCGTCTGTTAAGTTGGCTGTTCTGAGCTGTTGAAGTCCTGCTCTTTTATGGCCAGTCCTCTGGTAAGGGCTTATAGTGGAAGAGTGTGTTTGGTTATGTCCTTATTGGGTTGAATGCAGTCTTTTAATCAGGCAAAACATCTGGTCCTTGATGCCTTTTGAAATGTAAGATGAAGTCTTTTTCTAAGATGGAGTTACTTATGTCAAGGGTGCTCTATACACTGACCTGCAGTCAAGATCCGGTTTCTCCACAAGGATATCTCTTTCTGCTTAGAAAGAATGAACTCCAATCCCAGTGAGTTATTAGCAATGTGAAAGTTTCAACTTCCTAGTCTATAAATGATGATCATGAGAGTACCTGCAGGGATGTGAGAATTGGGTGAGCTAATCCATGAGAAGCGCTTCACACAGCCCTGGCTTGTAGGAAGTGCTTCTCCAATGCTAACCTCCATATCATGTGTTGTTATGCTTTCATGTAGCAGGCCTTGGTACTCACATCCACTTCCACACTCCTGTGGCATTTATTGCCTACTTAGTCTTCTGGTGCTTAGTATCATCTGAAGAGAAAGAAGCTCTTCCCTCTCTCATGCCCCCTTTATTGTCTGGGGTCTGAGAAAGTTAAGACATGGGCAGGTGGGGGAGTAAGGGAAAAAAGAAGCCTGTTAACTAAACTACAGAACTAGACAAATGTCTACTGAGTCACAGGCAGCTCTCTTTCAAGAGGAAGAGGAGCAGAGCTGGGCTAAGTCTTTCCAGCTATTCTTTCCAAATCTGAGCAATTTAGAAGCCACTGCACCTCCGGTAAGAGGGGGAGAGAAGCCAGGTGTAGACACTTTGAGCTCCCTTCAGGAGAAAGGGATTGGGAGGTAGAAATGAGGGCTGTGTGTGGGAGGGAGCCCTCCACCTGGTGAGTGGACCTGGTCAACTCGATCCTCACCACTCACTACAGCCTTAAATTCTCCAGATGTGATTTAAACAGCCAAAGAAGCTCATTTCTTTATAAAACAAGCTAAATGTTGGTGATGGTGGTGGAAGGAAAGCCATAATGAAGAGATCTTTAAAAGTGGTGGCAGAAAACATACATTTGGGATAAATTACCTACAGGAACATGGGATTCAGTAGTGACTCAGATATTCATGGGAGTGAGTCTACTGTGTGTGCCACATAGAAACAAGGGAAACCAGGGGGCATTTTGTGGGGTGCTCCAGTTAGGGCAATGAGTGGTCATCAATTGCAAGACTAAGCTTTACAGAATGTTAAGACAAGGCTTTATGTGAGGATAAACACAATCACAGAAATTCTTGATAGAAACATGGCTCCAGATAACATCTGGAGCCCGAATGGACTCCAAAAGGGTATGTGGTCACCCTGGGAGATCTTGGATCTGATGCTTCATGGATGTCAAGGATCTCTCCTGGGCTTTCTTGGGTATCAAGAGCCTCGTGCCTTTCAGGTTGAAGCTTCTCATGAACTACCCATTGATTAAACCAACAACTCCATCCCAATGTGTTTAATGTCTCTTAGGATTGAAGCACGCCCTGTTAGAAAACACTCCTGGAGATTCCCAGTGCATTAAAGGCCCCTGAGAAGTCCTGCAGTGATTAATCTGTTTAAAACATTCCCAATCCAGCATTTCTCAAACCTATTTTTAACAGAGAAAAAATGTCTTTCAAATAACAAGCGTTAACATCTCTCAAGGTCAGGATGTCTTAGCAGCACTCTGAGTGGTGTGGCCTGATGAGTGCACAGGCACTGCAGGGGCCAACTGTCTCCTTCTCATCGTCTTACCTTGACAGGGTATCCACAGCAGCCTAGTAGGTAACAGTATGCTCTTGCAGCCCTGCTCCCTTACCCCTGTGTTGCACATGGGGAAGCTGAGACTCAATGAGGGACTTGACAAAAGCCACAGAGAGTGAAGGACAGAGCTGGCTCTACCCCGGAGCGTGGGCTAGCCACATGGTGCTCTGTTTTCCTGCATGGTACTATCATCAGAAGAATAGTTGCCTGTTGCGCCTCAGCCGAAGGTGAGGATGGCATAAAACCTGAAGGAAACCAGAACTTGAAGTGGTTTCCCTGAGGTCTAGAATGGCTTGTTCTGTCCTGGCTTTTTCTACAATGGGAAAGAAATTTTTCGTGCTTCCTGTGGGGCTCTTAGCTGGCAGGAAAACCAGTGGTGCGTGGGAAAACCCAACCAGACGTGAATGCCTTCCAATCTCCCAGATTCTCACTGTCACATTACACTGAAGCAAATGCATTTCTGGGGGAAAAAAAGCCAAAACAACAACAACACATGCAGAAGTATGACAGCATACTTAGGAATATGGGAGCATGGGAGGGGAGGAACAAAAACCTCACAAATAGGAAAGGGTCAGAAAGTTTTTGCAGGAGAGCGTAGGTCAAGCCACAACCTTGAGTGTGTGAACGGAAATGATTGCCAGAGCAGCAGAGAGAAGTGCAAAGCTTCCTTCAGGGCACCCACCTTCCTGCCGGGTGCCGGGGCCACAGCGTGGGGATCCAGCCAGACTTATGTTTACTGCCACTTTTTTTTTTTTTTTTTTTTTTATGGAGTTTCGCTCTTGTTACCCAGGCTGGAGTGCAATGGCACG
>NW_016107315.1:7901988-7924513 GCF_001604975.1 Cebus imitator
AGGCGTGAGCCACCGCACCCGGCCTACTATCACTTTTATAGGGAAGTTAGTAGAAGGGTTTTTGTGGCCAGCAGGGCCTCTCTCTGTCACGTCTACGGTCCTCTGTATTTCTGTGCTCCCTCCACTGACAACACACCGCCCTCCTGTGAAACCTTTACAGAAAGGACTATCGGCTGGGCATGATGGCTCACACCTGTAATCATAGCACTTTGGGAGGCCAAGGCAGGTGGATCACAAGGTCAGGGGTTGGAGACCAGCCTGGCCAACATGGTGAAACCCTGTTTCTACTAAAAATACAAAAAATTAGCCGGGTGTGGTGGCAGGCACCTGTAATCCCAGCTACTCGGGAGGCTGAGGCAGGAGAATTGCCCGACCTGGGAGGCAGAGGTTGCAGTGAGCTGAGATCGTTCCATTGCACTCCAGCCTGGGTGCAGAGCAAGACACCATCTCGGAAAAAGAAAGAAAAAAAAAGACTATCCCCCAATAGCCTGTTCTACAAAAGACACAGGAGTGAGAATGTGGAAGCTATGCCATTGGGGGAGGCAGTGGGCTTCCTGTGATTTCAAGAGAAACAGAGTCCAGCCTTGGCCTGGGCCTTGATACTTACTATCAGTGCAACATCACATTCAGAATGGAACCAAGGATGGGGCAGACCACCCGTGCAGCCATGAACATGCCCCTCCCACTGAGAAAGCCTGACTGACCCAGGCCCCTCTGTAGGCTCTGAAATCAATGTTGTGCTTCCAGTGACTGAGCACACAAGGATGTTGAGGCAGGCCCAATCCCGAGAGATGCACTGACCTTAGCTTAAGGACCCCAGGTGGCTAAGCCAAACCTTCCTCAGGTTGCACAGCAGTCTAGGATGCATCCACCCCCTTTTGGCCTGCACCCCGCCCCCCCACCTCACTGGGGTTCTGCCAGCTCTCCCAGCCCTTCCTGCTCCAGGTGCTTTTCCAATAAAATCCTTCCCTGTATAAAACTTGCTTGGTGGCTGCTTTTGGAGATCTGGACAGACATAACCTGCATGTTCAAATTAGCTTCAGAATATTCCTCAGATCCCTTCAGGGCATTCCCATGAGGGACTGTGTTGTTGCTGTTGTTCCTCTAACCATTCTATGTGTTTTGTTTTGCTCATTTTCATTTTTTTTTTTTTTTTTTGAGATGGGGTTTATTTTTTTGCCCAGGCTGGAGTGCAATGGCACAATCTCGACTCACTGAAACCTCCGCCTCCCAGGTTCAAGCGATTCGCCTGCCTCAGCCTCCTGAGTAGCTGGGATTACAGGCATGTACCACCATGCCCAGCTAATTTTTTGTATTTTTAATAGAGATGGGGTTTCTCCAGGTTGGTCAGGCTGGTCTCAAACTCCTGACCTCAGGTGATCCACCCACCTCGGCCTCCCAAACTGCTGGGATTACAGGCATGAGCTACCATGCCCAGCTTCATTTTCATTTTTTAATATGAACATCAAAAATCTAGCATCAAACTCAGTAAATAAATATAATAATAAAGAAAAAAACATTGAACAATGATTCAGAAATGATGCAGAAAATACATTTTTCTCCCCAGGATATGGAAAGTATTTCCTAATTAAATGCAAAAACAATGCACTTCCAATAAACAGGAACAAACTCGAATAATGCTACCCAAGTAGATGTGAAGTCCTTATTTCTGCCGTACCTCACACTGTCAGATGGGCCCCTGGAAATGGAAGAGAGAAGCTGGGGCAGGGAGAGAGATGGGATAGATCAATAAACAAGAGAAACGAGATAAGAGGAGTGGATGAATACTGGATCTTCCTAAAAACCACTTTATTGAGGTATAATAGACATACAAAAAGCTGTACATATTTAATCTACACAACTTGATGAGTTTCGAGAGAAATATACTCCTATGAAACCTTCACCTTCAAATCTGTACCATGAACATATCTATCATTTCAAAAGTTTCCTCCTGCCCTATTTTTATTGTGATTATTACTTTAACATGAGGTCTACCGTCTTAGCACATTTTTAAGTATACGATGCAGTACTGTTAGCTAGAGGCACCACGCTGTTCAGTACATCTCCAGGACTTATTCATCTTGTGTAACGGAAACTTGGCACTCGTTGACTAATACAGATAGATAGATAATAGATCTTTAAGCTAATCGCTCCTTTTCCTACAAATAACAACCAGAAATGTTTCCTACTGTGGGAAGATTTAATCTTTGCTTTGTTCACAACTGAGTAATAAGGTGTTTTGGTGGCGTCTATAAACTGCAGTGGTGATCAGGACTCCCGGAAGAGCCACATCGCATAGGGAGGGGTGCATAGTCCGTTTTCATATGGGGTGCTATTTTGCATCCCACCCCCAAGATTAATCTGGGCACTTTCAAAATTTATCAAAATGGGTTTGGAGCAGCGTAAATACTGAATGAATAAAAACATGTGCCAGGGTGCCTGCTCTGGAAAAGATCAGAGGGCCAGTGTGGAGGGGGAGGAAACGTGTGTCAGTCCTTAACACCAGGCGGTATTAATGGACCCAGGCTCATGAATGAGGACAGTGATCAGGAGGACGGGGGCCGGGGGGGGCAGTGGGGAGGTGGAGGGGTGTTTGGGGGGGTTGGAGGTAGATGAAGGGGCTGTATTACATCAGAGGGGGCTGGGCACTCTGCTAAGTGAGTACCTCAAACCCTGGGAGATGAGTACATTTCTTTTCACCAGTTCGCAGACAAGGCACTGAGGTGAGTTTGTTGCAACAGGCCCAAGATCACACAAGCAGAAAATGGTAGGGCTTGTCCTGGAATCCTGCTCTATCAGATTCCAGTGCCCAGCCCTAACCACTCTGCCTGCTGCCTTCCTGGGGGTCTGTGGGGTGGGCGGTAGAGTATTTCTGCTCGCTCCAGGCTTTCCATTCAACTCCAGAAACTTGTGCCCCAGATTCAGGAGTTCAATTTTATGTCAGAACACCTCGGCTTTAATTCTTAAACTTCTCTTTGAAAAAGAAAATCTGAAGAAAACTTGCATATTGTGACTTCATTACAACAAAAAAATGAGTCCTCCTTCTATAAGGAGAGTGTCATGGATGCTGGCAGGGCTCTGGTGGACCCTGTGGAGTCCTTCTATCCTCCCTATGCACCCCTTTCTGTTTCTGTGCTCTTTTCTTCCAGCTACTTGTGCCTATGACTCTGTCAAGACCTGCCCTCAGGCTACTGGAGCGGTTTTGCCCACAGAGCCAGGAGGAATCTCTCCAACTTCCTTGTCTTGTGTCAGAATAGACTCTGAGGCATAACGGTGTTCCTGAGTCCAGAGTCTCCCCATGGGGTACTACCCTAGGGGCTGTGCCTGGGACCACACTCTTGGTTGGCCTCCTCCCTCTCTGTCCTGCTTCTGTGACTCCTATGCTGGTTTTTTTTCCTAAGCACATTTCCTTAATAAATTACTTGCACATGAATCTTCATCTCAGCATCTAGGATCATGATCTAACACAAGGAGTTTACCATGTGTGGGATCTGTTGTTGTTTTAAACAACTTATTACGATATAATGTATGTATAATAAACTGCATCAATTTAATGTCCGTGATTTGGGGAATCTTGACAGCTGTACACAACTGTTAAATAACTATCGTAACCAAGATTCAAAATATTTCCATCACCTCGCTGCCAGAGATGCTTTGTGTCCCTTTGCAGTCCGTCCTGCCCTCCACCCCAGCTGCAGACAACTACAGCGTTCCAGTCCTTAAACTCAGTTCCTTTGCAACCCACTGCCTGAACATTTAAGGCAATTTATATCATCAATGCTATACATTTTAGGTTTTTGTATGTCAGCATCCCACTTCAGGATACCAATTTCTGTATTTGTTAAGAAAATGATATAAAAAACAAACTCTGAAATATATGATGGACTTAAACACTTAGGGGTGCATTCCTTGATCATGTAAAGCTAATCAGGCTTGGTAAACATTAATACAGACTCCTAGGCACCTTTCCTGTTGTGATTCTGACATCACAAGAGTTAGCATCTGAGATCACAACATATACAACTGTACCACCCAAAAGGAAGGCGACAGTATGAAAGAATGTTCATGAAAGGGCTTTATGGGCTGGCCTGGAAATCGCTCATATCACATCTATCTATATCCCAGTGGCTGGAACCCAGTGATAGGACCACACACACATGCAAGAGAGACTGGAAATATAGTCTACCTGTGTGCCCGCAAACTGTCAAAGCTCTCACTTATGCATGCAGCTAGCTGAGCAGGAAAGGAAAAACTAGAAAGAGGAAGAAGAAAGAGATGTTGACACATACCATTATCATCGTTGATAACAGCAAGCACGAGAACAAAATAACAATACTATTCTTGTCTTGTGTCAGAATAGTCTCTGAAGCATAACTTCATGCTCCCAAGTCCAGAGTCCACCCATGGGAATACACATAACAGATGCAACATATGAGAAACAACAGATGAAAAGAGTAACTATCATCCGATGGGCAGGCACATGCCAAGTGTTTTACCATGCATCATCACATTTATCCTCACAACTCTGTAGGTGTCCAGTTTACAGATGAGGATTAAGGCAATGCAAGATTATATGACCCACCATGTTTGTACAGTTATCAAACGGCAGAGAATAGATTTGTACTCAGGTGTTTTTAATTCCTAAGCCTGTGCTGTTAACACTGACAGAACAAATCAATTGCAGTATTATTATTATTATTTTTGCCTTCCATGAGAGCCTTGAATATCAACAGCAGACTTCAGAGTAAGTCAGGGCATCAAGAAAGTGAAGATTATGTCATATTATTAAAAGAGTCTAGGAGGGTTAGAGAAGATGGTTTTCACAACTTAGACCTCAGGGCCAATGGCCAGGAAGACATCTGCACCACAGATACAAGGTGGAGGGGTAGCACTAGGAGATAGAGAAAGTTACTTGCTATTTACTATAACCTCTGCATTCAAAGAAGGGTGACTCAGAGACAATTCTTATGAGTTGAAATTGTTACTTGCTATTTACTATAACCTCTGCATTCAAAGAAGGGTGACTCAGAGACAATTCTTATGAGTTTTGAAATTAGGGGAGAAAAAAATTTCCCTTTGTAACCACAGGGATAGAGAGAGTGGGAGGGGGTGTGGGTACAATGTGAGATCTAGGAAGAAAGACCAGGATGTCCCCAGTGAGACTGGAAAGGCTGTGTGGAACTGTGAGGAAGAAAAAAAAAGACTGGAAATTGGGCAGTAGGTGAGAAAAGTTTGGGAAGGGAAGACAGAAATGTTACTTAGGGATTTTCAGGAAGGTTTGCTGTATAGTGTGGGATGTTACCTTCCTATTTGTCAGGATCTGGTCATAAAAATCTTCTCTAGGTATGTTGGCCAGGAAGGGGCTTCATATAAAATTTAGATACCTTCACAATGAATAAACATTTTCAGTACTTATGGAACATTCACCAAGATAACCTTATCCAGGGTCTCAATTTTTTTTAATTGAAATTATGCCAAGTATGTTCTCTAGCCAAAATGGAACAAACTAAAATTTAATAACAGAAAGATAACAGGAAAATCTCTAAACACTTGAGAATTTAAAATACTTCTAAGTAATTTATGGGTCAAAGAGGAAATCTCAAAGAAAATTTAAAAATATATAGAACTAAATGAAAACAATATAATATATCGAGATATGTGGGCTGCAGCAAAAGCAGTTCGGAGAGGAAAATATGCAGCACTAAATGCTTCCATTAGAAAAGAACCATCTCAAATTAATAATCCAAGTTCTTTCCTCAAGAAACCAGAAAATGTGCAGCAAAATTAACTCAAAATAAGCAGAAATGAGAAAATAAAAAAGAGCAAAAAATAAATAAAATTGAAAACAAAAACAGTAGATAAAAATCAAAGAAACTTCCATCACAAGGAATGTAAGATAAAAAAATCAAGGAAACAAAAAGCTGGTTTTTCAAAAAAATGAAGAAAAGTGATAAATTTCTAGCAAGACACACAAGATAAAAAAGGGACATAAATCACCAATATCAGAAATAAAACAAGGATATTACTACAGATTCTTCAGCCATTAAAAGGATCAATAATAGAGTACTATGAACAACTTTATTATTATAAATTTAACAATTCAGAAAACCTAGTTTGTTGAATATTGACATAGATAAAATATCTATGACAGAGTGATTTAACAAAACATTTCAGCTGGGCATGGTGGCTCATGCCTATAATCTCAGCACTTTGAGAGGCTGATGAGGGTGGATCACTTGAGGTCAGGAGTTTGAGAACAGCCTGACCAACATGGCAAAACCCCATCTCTAGTAAAATTTAAAAAAAAATAAAAAATTTAAAAAACCCAGGCGTGGTTGACACACACCTGTAGTCCCAGCTACCTGGGAGGCTGAGACATGAGAATCACTTGAACCTGGGTGGCAGAGGTTGCACTGAGCTGAGATCATGCCACTGCACTCCAGCCTGGGTGACAGAGCAAAAAAGTTTATATGTATATACATTTCATCCATGCATGATAAACACTCAGCAAACTACAAATAGAGAGACACTTCCTCAACTTGATAAACGGCATTTACTAAGAGTCTAGAGATAATGTTACACTTGATGAAGAAACACTGAACGTTTTCCTATAAGATCAGAAACAAGGCAAGGACATCTACTCTCACCACTCCTATTCAACTGGGAGTTTAATCCAGTGCAGTAAGACAAGAAAAATAAATAAAGGCATATAGATTGGAAATGAAGAAATAAAACTGTCCCTATTATTTAAGAAAGATATAGTGGTCTACATAGAAAATCCTAAGGTCAGCAAGATTGCAAGAACAAAACTAACAAACAAAACTCAATCACATTTTTATATGCTACTGAACATGTAGAAGCCAAAATTAAAAATTTTTGTGCCATTTTCAGTTGCTCCATAAAACTTATATCATATTTAGGTATAACTCTAGTAAAGTATGTACATAACTTGTATGCTGAAAACTACAAAATGCTTATAAAAATAAATCAAAGAAGAACTAAATAAATTTAGAGAGATATGCCATGTTCATAGATTAGAAGACTCAACATAGTAAAGATGTCAATTTTCCCCAAATTGATCTAAGGTTTAAGGCAATTTGTATCATCAAAGTTTCAGTGAAATTTTTATAGCCATTTGTAAGCTTATTATTCTTATGTTTATATGGAAAGTTACAGGAATAGCTACAATAATTTTGAAAAAGAATAATAAAGTGAGAGGAATCACTACCTGATTTCAGGATTTCCTAGATAGCTACAGTAATTCAGACAGAGTGATGTGGCAGAGGGATAGACATACTGACCAAAGAACAAATAGGGAACTCAGAACTAGACTCACAAATATGCTTAACTGTTTTTTGACAAAGGTGCAAAGCCATTAAATGGAAGGATAGTCTTTTCAAAAAATGGTGCTGGAGGAATTGCCCATTCATAGATAAACCAAAAAAATAAAATGACCCCCAGCCTAAATCTCACATATTATACAAAAAGTAACTCAAAATTTACCATAGACTTAAATGTAAAATGCAAAACAACAAAAGTTTAGAAAATAACATAGAAGAAATCTTTGGGATCTTGGCTAGGTGAAGAGTTCTTAGGCTTGGTTTCAAAAGCACCATCAATTAAAAGAAAAATGGATAAATTAGGCTTTATGAAAATTAAAAACTTTGTTCTGTGAAAAATGTTAAACAGATGAAAAGACAATTTTCAGACTCAGAGAAAATATTTGCAAACAACATATGTAACAAAATATTTGTGTTTAGAATATAAAGTATTCTCAAAACTCAAAAGCAAAATATCCGATTAGAAAATGGGCAAAGATACACACAGACATATCATTGAAGAGGATATACAGATAACCACTATGCACATACAGAGATGTTCAGTATCATTAGTCTTTAGGGAAACGCAAATTAAAACCACCATGAGATGTTACTACATTCTTATCAGAATGGCTTAAATAAAAAATAGTAAAACAAACACTGGCAAGGATGCAGAGAAATTGAATCACTCATACTTGGCAGCTGGGAACATAAAATAATATAGCCACTATGAAAAAGAGTATGGTACTTTCTTACAAAACTAAATTTGTGCTTATAATACAACCCAGTTATTACATTCCAGGACAATTTATTTAAAATATTTTCAAAGATTTAAAGATTGAAATGGTAAGATGCCCAAGTTGTTGATGCCTAAATCTTAAGTTTTTGCATGGGCCCATGCCCCTGTAGCACAAGTCACGGCATTACTGGAACCACAGAATGTTCCCTAGCACTTCTTCCCAACAGGTACCCACCTCCATAGAGGTCATGTCTATTTTATTTCTATCACTGCTAATCAATTTTAACCATTCTTGAATTAATTATAAATGAGGTCATGTACTATGTAATAGCAATAGTTGGGTATTTTATATTACTGTATATAGTATTCTCTCATATGACTAATTCATCCATTTTATGATTGATAAGAATTTTGGATTTTCAGTTTGAGACTATTATGAATAAAGTTACCAGTAACGTTCTTGAACACATCTTTTGGGTTTCTATGCACTTCTCTTGGGTATCTATCTGGAAGTAGAATTGCTGGGTCCCAGGGAAAGCACATGTTTAGCTTTACATACAGCTAAACAGTTTTCCAAGTGGTTGTACCAATTTATACTTGCACCAGCACTGCCATGTGAGAGTTCTCACTGGCCCACGACCTTGTTAACACTTGGTATTGTCTATTGTCAGGGTTCATTTATTTATTTATTTTGAGACAGAGTCTTGCTCTATTGGCCAGGCTTGAGTGCAGTGGCACGATCTCTGCTCACTGCAACCTCCGTCTCCGGGGCTCAAGCAATTCTCCTGCCTCAGCCCCTCGAGTAGCTGGGAATATAGGTGCATGCCACCATGCCTGGCTAATTTTTATATTTTTATCAGAGACAAGGTTTCACCATGTTGGCCAGGCTGGTCTTGACCTCCTGACCTCAGGTAATCTGCCTGCCTCAGCCTTCTAGAGTGCTGGGATTACAGGTGTGAGCTACTGAGCCTGGCCCAGGGTTTGGTTTTTTGCTGATGTTGTTTTGTGTTTTTTTCACTTTAGCCATTCTGGTGGTTATATGCTGCTGTCTCATTGGTTTGTCTCAATAAAACCACCGTCTGAGACAGTGGTTTTAATTTGCATTTCTCAAATGATTAGTGATGCAGAGCACATTTTCACATACATTTTAGTTATTTGGATAACCTCATCTATGAAGTGCCTAATCAAGTCTTTTGCCTATTTAAAAAAAAATAGGCCATTGGTCCTTTTCTTATTAACTGGCAGGAGTATTTAATCTATTTTGTATATGCACCCTTCATTTGAGAGAGATCTCCCTGAGTTGTTTCTGGCTGTGGGCACTCATGCTGTTTTCTACCCAGCTCCTGGTACCCCTGATCACACCCGATGGAGACTCTATTTACTGACACCTCTGGGCTGACATTTCCGAACCTGCTCAAGTCATCTATTGTCCTCTAGTACTTCTAGCCATGTCCCAGACCTGCACCAGCACACTGTATCTGGCCAAATTTCAAGCCAGCCACAGGATCTAAAATGTCTTTCTCCCTTCTTTCTCAGGAGCCAAAAGACTTCTTGCCTCCTGAAACTGAGGCAGGCTGAAAAGGGAAAGCAGATTTATGCAAGCGACACATGATAATGTCACTCTGAACAAAAGCTATCAAACTGTACTTATCAACAGTCACACACACATGCATACATGCACACACACAGACCTGCATGCATGCACGCAACATGTGTGCGCACACATAAGCATCAACTTTAATCAGCAAGTCCTTACACTGACCACCTCTTACATATGCATCTCAGTGCTGGGCACTGTGGAAAACACATGAAAAATGATTGGTCATGGGCCCAGCAGCTGAGAAGCTTACAATCTAGTTGGGAAGAAAAGATGTAATACAGACGACATGATATAAAATGCTGCACATTAGATAGTATGTAAGTTCAGACTCAAAAGAGGTTTTTTGGTTTTTTTTTGAGACAGAGTCTTGCTCTGTCACCTAGGCAGTAGTGAGCGACACAGTGTCAGCTCACTGCAGACTCCACCTCCCGGGTTCAAGCAATTCTCCTGCCTCAGCCTCCCGAGTAGCTAGGATTAGAGGTGCCAGCCATCATACCTGGCTAATTTTTGTATTTTTAGTAGAGACGGGGTTTCACCATGTTGGCCAGGCTGGTCTCAAACTCCTGACCTTGTGATCTGCCCGCCTTGACCTCTCAAAGTGCTGGAATTACAGGCATGAGCCACTGCGCCCAGCCTCCAGAAACACAGAGAGAGAGAGAGAGAGAAAGAGAAAGAGAGAGAGAGAGAGAGCGCGCGAGAGAGTGTGTGTGTGTGTGTGTGTGTGTGTGTGTGTGTGTGTGTGTGTGTGTGTGTGTTTTAATAAAAAAAGAAGTTTATTTCTCACCATTCTGGAGGCTGGGAAATCTAGTATCAAGGTGCTGGCATCTGGTGAGGGCCTTCATGCTATATTATTCCATGGTGGAAAGTGGAAGGGCAAACCAGTGTTTGAGATAGACAGAAAAAGGGGGCTAAGCTCCCATGATAACCTCTTCTGTGATAATGGCATCAATTCATTAACGAGGGCAGAGCCCTCATAATGTCATCATTTCTTGTGTGTTTTTGTGTGGTTTTTTTTTTGTGAATGTCATCATTTCTTAAAGGTCTCACCTCTTAATACCCTCACAATGGCAATTAAGTTTCAACATGAGTTTTGGGTGTTTTTTTGTTTTGCTTTATTTGTTTGTTTTTTATTATACTTTAAGTTCTGGGGTACACATGCAGAACTTGCAGGTTTGTCATGTAGGTATACACGTGTCATTGCAGTTTGCTGAATCCATCCCCCCGTCATCTACATTAGGTATTTCTTCTAATGTTAGCCCTCCCTTGGCATGCGAAACCGTAAGTGTTAACTTTGGCTGGACCTGGACAGGGAGTTTTTAGAGCACTTCCTTAATATACTCTCTCCTTCCCCTTTTTAGCACGAGGGGTTTCTTGACAGCTTTCTTACACATAGGAGACATTCAGCAGATGTTTGCCAGTTTGATTGAGGCATGGGATGAGGAAATAAATAGCCACATAGCTCCCATCAGCTGAACACCTACCAATTAAATCACATTTAATTCTTGCAACAATCCTGAGAAAGAAATACTATCTCCCTATTTTAAAGGTGGGGAAACCGAGGTTCTGACAAGTGGTAAAGAAAAATGCCCAAGGTGGCATGGTTGGCATCTGAGTGATGCCAGGTCTGGTGTGCTGGAGTACTTGCTGCCTATGGCAAGGTGCTGCCATTGCCTGTTGCTTGGGCAAGGTGAGGGGCACAGCATGCCTGGCCATGTATGGTGTCTGAAGTTAGAGCCCAGGGCCCAGGGCACCAGATCTGTAGGGCAGGGCCCTGGAAGCATAAGGGACACTGGAGGTTTTTCTCCTGAGTTCTCTGCCAGCCTGGCAGTAGCCCTCAAGAAGCAGCCGAGGCCTTACTGATTGGTGGCTTCAGAGGCAAGGCAGCAGCAAGAGACAGACAAATTAGAAAAGGAAAAGTAATGCAACCAAGCTGCCTGTCAGCCCCTGTAACTTCTCCAGATTATCACACTGGACCTATCACTTGCCAAGTCTGGCTAGGAGTTCATCTATCCCCAGGAAACCCTCATCTCTCCACCTCCACCATGGCCATGCAGGAATGCCCTGGGTATGCCACACTCTGTGGCTGCTGTGTGGAGATGGATCGGTGGTATGGCATGACACACTTTCCTGCTTCCTCTGTCTCACTGCTCTGAGACAGGAATTCAGGCATAAGCCTTTTGACATGGAGAGCACCAAGCCTTATTGTCCTAGAGAGTGGGACAGCCTGGGAGGCCTGCCTATCTGAACTTCAGGGCTGCTGCCCAGGCCTCTGGGGGAATCTTCAATGCCAGTCTATGTGGAGGAAGACTGTGAAAAATTGTGTGGATAGCTGTGGCAAGAGAGGGCCTGAGAAGGGACTGGGGGGCATACAGGAGGAGGAAAGTCAGGCAGAGCTAAGGACAGGATGGCAATCAGTCAGGGGCCTAGATACACTGCTTCATGGACCCACCCAATTCTTTGTCTTCAGTGGCCTTGGTTAGGTCTGGCTGAAAGGGGCAAAAGAACACAAGACGATCCTTTGGAAGATGTGAATGTGCATTTCAATGACTGGAAACCTGCCGGGGTTGCTTGGAGGAGAGGCAGCTCAAAAATGAAGGCTTAAACAAAACAAAATAACCCTACTCCAACCCACCCCCAACAGTAACCCACAGAGGGAAAAGGAAGAAAGGAATAAGACTAAAAGTCGAGAAAAGGGAAGTGCAAATTGGGTTTAAGACGCCTCAACTGAAACCAGAGCCATGTGGTTTGAACTGTTTGTATGTCTTGAACCATAGCCCAGCCAAGATGGCTGAGGGGCAAGGCTAGGACCTCTCTTTGTGAAGCAGGACTGGGCTGTGGTGGGCATGCGCAGGAATACCCCTACAACTAGGGAATCAGGCCCCAGCCGCTAGTGGGAAGGGCAGATATTCAAATAAAAGCTATTTCTGCTGAAACCGAAGATTTATATAAACTCAGATACAATATTTGTTATTATATCAGATCCATTTGTCCTTGAAGATTTAAGGTTGAAGCAATGCAGACATCTTCCCTGTTCATTCATGGCCCTATAGGTACTTTGCAATGGTGTGCTGATAAATGTTTAACAATCAGCTGTCTGGAGGAAAAATCAAAACAGGCACAACATGCCTGATTTAATAGCATTTAACCAATTTCCAATTTCCTTGGTGTAAATACTCTCTGTGGCCAAGTTCAAGCTGTGAACTTACTATCACTAAGGTGAAGGTGGGTTGTCTGAGTCTAACAGAGTTTAGGTAACCATAATAACAGCATTTATTGAGTTTACATTATTTGCTAAATTCTTGATGTGCATTATTTTGTTTTATTATTTCAATAGTTTTGGGGGAACAGGTGGTGTTTGCTACATGGATAAGTTCTTTAGGTGTGATTTCTGAGATTTTGGTACCCACATCACCTGAGCAGTGTACACTGTACCCAGTGTGTAGTTTTTAATCCCATGTCTCTTTCCCATCCTTCCCTTTAAGTCCTCAGAGTCCATTATGTCATTCTGATGCCTTTATTTCCTCATAGCTTAGCTCCCACTTATAGGTGAGAACATAGGATGTTCCCATTTGGTTTCCCATTCCTGAATTACTTCACTTGGAATAATAGTCTCCAACTCCAACCAGATTGCTGGGAAGGCCATTATTTTGTTCCTTTTTGTGGCTGAGTAGAATTCCATGGCGTATGCAAACCACATTTTCTTTATCCACTTGTTAGTTGATGGGCATTTATGCTGGTTCCATACTTTTGCAATTGCAAATTGTGCTGCTGTAAACATGCATGTGCAAGCGCCTCTTTCATTATAATGACTTCCTTTCCTCTGGATAGATACCCAGTAGTGAGACTGCTGAATCAAATGATAGTTTACTTTTGGTTCTTTAAGGAATATCCATGCTGTTTTCTATAGTGGTTGTACTACTTTACATGCCTACCAGCAGTGTAAAAGTGTTCCCTTTTCACCACATCCATGCCAACATCTATTATTATTACCTATTATTTTTTGATTTTTAAATTATAGCCATTCTTGCAGGAGTAAGGTGGTATCGCATTGTGGTTTTGATTTGCGTTTCCCTGATAATTAGTGATGTTGAGCATTTCTTCATATGTTTGTTGTCCACTTGTGTATCTTCTTTTGAGAATTGTCTATTCATGTCCTTAGCCCACTTTTTCATGGGATTGTTTGATTTTTTCTTGCTGATTTGAGTTCCTTGTAGATTCTGAATATTCACCTTTTGTCAGATGCATAGTTTGCAAAGGTTTTCTCCCACTATGTGAGTTATCTGTTTACACTGCTGATTATTTATTTTGCTGTGCAGAAGCTTTCTAGTTTAATTAAATCCCATCTGTTTATCTTTGTTTTTGTTGCATTTGCTTTTGGGTTCTTTGTCATCAGCTCTTTGCTTAGGACAATGTCTAGGAGAGTTCTTCCGATGTTATCTTCTACACTTTTCGTGGTTTCAGGTCTTAGGTTTAAGCCTTTGATCCATCTTGAGTTGATCTTTGTCCAAGGGAGAGATGAAGATCCAGTTTCAATCTTCTACACGTGGCATGACAATAATGCCAGCACCATTTGTTGAAAAGGGTGTCCTTTCTCCACGTTATGTTTTTGTTTGCTTTGTCAAACATCAGTTGGGTGTAAGTATTAGGCTTTAGCTCTGGGTTCTCTATTCTGTGCCATTGGTCTATTTGCCTGTTTTTATACCAGTACCATGCTGTTTTGATAACTATAACCTTACAGTACAGTTTGAAGTGGGGTAAAATGATGCTTCCAGATTCGTTCTTTTAGCTTAGTCTTGCTTTGGCTATGGGGGCTCTTTTTTGGTTCCATATGAATTTTAGGATTTTTTTTTCTAGTTCTGTGGAGAATGATGATTGCATTTTGATGGTAATTGCATCGAATTTATAGATTGCTTTAGGCAGTATGGTCATTTTCACAATATTGATTCTACTGATCAATGAGCATGGGATGTGTTTCTATTTGTTTGTGTCGGCTATGATTTCTTTCAGCAGTGTTTTGTAGTTTTCCCTGTAGAGATCTTTCACCTCTTTGGCTAGGTATATTCCTAAGTATTTTATTTTATTTTTTTGCAGCTACTATAAAAGGGGTTGAAGTTTTGATTTGATTCTCAGCTTGGTTGCTACTAGTGTACAGCAGTGCTACTGATTTGTGTACATTGGTTTTGTATCCTGAAACTTTACTGAATTCATTTATCAGATCTAGGAGGTTTTTGGATGAGTCTTTGAGGTTTTCTAGGTATATAATCATATCATGGGCAAACAGTGACAGTTTGACTTCCTCAATACCAATTTAGATGCCCTTTATTTCTTTCTCTTGCCTGATTGCTCTGGCTAGAACTTCCAGTAGTATGTTGAGTGGAAGTGGTGAAAGTAGGCATCCTTGTCTTTTAATGCTTTCAACTTTTCCCTTTCCACTATAATGTTAGCTGTGGGTTTGTCATAGATGGATTTTATTACCTTAAGGTATGTCCCTCTATGGTGATTTTGCTAAGGGTTTTAATCATAAATGGATGCTGCATTTTGTCAAATACTTTTTCTCCATCTATTGAGATGATGATATGATTTTTGTTTTTACTTCTGTTTATGTGGTGTATCATGTTTATTGACTTACATATGTTAAATCAACCCTACCTCCTTGCTATGAAACCCACTTGATCATGGTGCATTATCTTTTTGTATGCTGTTGAACTCAGTTACCTAGCATTTTGTTGAGGATTTTTGCATCTACATTCATCAGGATATTGATCAGTAGTTTTCTTTTTTTGTTATGTCATTTCCTGGTTTTGGTATTAGTGTAATAGTGGCTTCATAGAATGATTTAGGGAAAAGTCCCTCTTTATCTTTTGGAATAGTTTCAGTAGGATTGGTACCACTTCTTTGAATGTCTATTAGAATTCAGCTGTCAATCCATCTGGTCCTGGACTTTTTTATTGGCAAATTTTTACATTACTGTTTCAACCTTGCTGCTTGTTATTGGTCTGTTCAGAGTTTCTATTTCTTTCTGATTTAATCTAGGAGGGTTGTATATTTCCAGGAATTTATCTGTCTCCTCTAGGTTTTCTAGTTTGTGCATATAAAGTTGTTCATAGTAGCCTTGAATGACCTTTTGTATTTCTGTGGTATCATTTGCAACATCTCCCATTTCATTTCTAATTGAGCTTATTTGATCGTCTCTCTTCTTTTCTTGGTTAATCTTGCTAATGGTCTATTGATTTTGCTTATCTTTTCAAAGAACCAAACTTTTGTTTCATTTATCTTTTGTATTTTTCTGTTTCAATTTTATTTAGTTTTGCTCTGACCTTTGTTATTTGTTTCCTTCTGCTGGGTTCAGGTTTGGTTTGTTCTTGTATCTTTAGCTCCTTGTGGTGTGAGTTTAGATTGTCTGTGTTCTTTCAGACTTTTGGTATTTAATGCTATAAACTTTCCTCTTAGCACCACTTTTGCTCTGTCCTAGAGGTATTGATCAGCTGTGTCACTATTGTCGTTCAGTTCAAAGAACTGTTAAATTTCTACCTTGATTTTATTGTTAACCCAAATGTTATTCAGGTACATATTATTTAATTTCCATGTATTTGTATAGTTTTGGTGGTTCCTTTTAGAGTTAATTTCCAATTTTATTCCACTGTGGTCTGAAAGAGTACTTGATACAATTTTGATTTTCTTAAACTTATTCAGACTTGCTTTGTGGCCTATTATATGGTCTATCTTGGTGAATGTTAGAATGTATACTCTGAAGTTGTTGGGTAGAATGTTCTGTGAATATCTCTTAGGTCCTTCTGTTCTAGGGTATAGTTTAAGTCTATTGCTTCTTTGTTGACTTTGTGTCTCGATGACCTGTTTAATACTGTCAGCAGAGTACTGACTCCCCCAACTATTATTGTGTTGCCATCGATCCCATTTTTCAGGTCTAATAGTAATTTTGTTTTATAAATTTGTAAGAACCAGTGTTAGGTGCATATATATTTAGGATTGCAACATTTTCCTGTTGGACTACTACTTTTATCATTATATAATATTATTCTTTGTCTTTTTAAACTATTATTGCTTTTAAGTCTGTTTTGACTGATGTAAAAATAGCTACTCCTGCTTGCTTTTGGTTTGCATGGAATATCTTCCCTCCCCCTCGCTTTACCTTAAGTTTATGTGAGTCCTTATATGTTAGGTGAGTCTCTTGAAGACAGCAGATGGTTGGTTGGTGGATTTTTATCTACCTGTCATTCTGTATCTCTTCATTGGAGCATTTAGGCCATTTACATTCAACATGAGTATTGAGATGTGAGGTGCCATTCTATTTATCATGCTAGCTGTTGCTGAAATACCTTTTTTTCATTGTGTTATTTTTTATAGGTCCTGTGAGATTTTTTGCTTTAAGTAGGTTCTATTTTGGTGTATTTTGAGGTTTTATTTCACAATTTAGGACTCCTTTTAGCAGTTCTTGTAGTGCTGGCTTGGTAGTGGCAAATTCTCTCAGCATTTGTTTATCTGAAAAAGATTTTCTCTCTCCTTCATTAATGAAACTTGGATAGCCTGGATCCAAAATTCTTGGCTGACAATTATTTTAAGGAGGCAAAAGATAGGACCCCAATCTCTTCTGGCTTACAGGGTTTCTGCTGAGAAATCTGCTGTTAATCTGATAGGTTTTCCTTATAGATTGCCTATAAAGGAAAAGCTGAGGCTTTTGCCTCACAGCTCCTAAAAGTCTTTCCTTCATCTTGATTTTAGATAACTTGATGACTACATGCCTAGATGATCTTTTTATGATGAATTTCCCAGGTGTTCTTTGAGCTTCTTGTATTTGGGTTTCTAGATCACTAGCAAGACTCAAGAAGTTTTCCTCAATTATTCCCTCGAATAAGTTTTCTAAACTTTTAGATTCCTCCTCTTCCTCAGGAACCCCAATTATTCTTCCAGACACAGGTGCCTTCACAGCCCACCCAATGTGTGCAGTGTGTACACTGTACAAAGCCCTTGCTCATTCATTTGGCACTCCAACCTGGGGGGGCATTTCATGTCAACACATAAAGTTGCATAGTGTTCCAGGGGGACTTAATCAGCCTCTTACATTGCAGTGAACATCCTTGTAATCTGTATCTTCTGCCACATGTGTAAATATTTGTAAGATAAATTCATAAAAGTGGAATTGCTGGAACAAAAAATGCATACACTTCAAATTCTAATAGCTATTGCCAAACAGACCTCCATGGAGGGGGACCCAATGTCTTCTCCCATAGGCAGGCATGACTTTTTCTTCACAGCTTCACCAACTCAGCGCTGGAACAAGATCTGAAGTCAGGTGTCTGACCTCCAGATCCTGGCTATTTCCATGAAGCTGGAGGTTGAGTCTCAGAAGTAGCCATCTATTGGGGTAGCCTAGTGAGCATGTTCCCTGCAGCCCATAACCAACCAAAAAATATTTACTGAAGAATATCTACAAGCTGCAATGTGTGGTGGTGTGCCAGGTTGTTCTGTGGCACTGTTCAGTCATCTCTGGCCCTCTTGATCCTCTGGCAGACTCCAATTCATCTCTCCAGCCCCAGGATAAACATCTCTGCAAAGTCTTTTTGGCTCTAGCAAACTTTCTCTGTGTATCTCGTGAACCCTCTGCAGACTTCCATCCCACTATACTGTGATTCTCTAGACCAGGGTGTCCCACACTGTCATGTGCGAACAAATCCCCTGGGGATTTAATAAGAATGCAGACTTCCACCCAATAAACCTGTGGTAGGATCTGAGAGTCTGAAATTCTGGTAAGCTCTCAGGTCTTGCCATCACTTTGAACAGTAGGGTCCAGTACTGATTCTCAAACTCTAGCACAACCTTGTTAAAACACAGACTCCTGGGTCTAACCATCAATGGGGACTGAGAACCTTCATTTCCAACAAGCTCCCAGATGATGCAGATGCTGCTGGTTCACATACCTCACCTTGCTTAACATGACTTCCAAGACTTACGTAATTCAACTTTTAGGACTCTTAACTACTCCATGATTGACAAAGAGAACACATGCTTAATAGATGTGTGACGGATGAGGTAGAAGGAAACAAATACCAGCATGAGTATTCAGACTGGATGCAAGAGGTGACAGGAACATACATGTGACTGTCTGCAGCTTAGGTTTGCAGTACAGAGGATCATTATCAGAACTTCATTCCTGCCTGCTTCCCTGCCAGGCCCCGTTCTTGTGGGTACTTAGATTACAGACCTACCAGGTTCTAGTTAGCAGCCCTTGGCAGTAGCCTTTGCAAGTTCAACAGCCATGCTCTCGGGCTCTTGGCCAGCAGGAACCATACCAGAAACTTGTGTGTTTGGGGACAGGGAGGGAAGTTGGGAGTGGATAATGTGCTCTTGATTCATTCATAGGCTCTCAAATCCTGCCCCCCAGTGTCTGCTTTCCGCTAAGCCCTTCCTTGTGTCGGAAGACCTGAGAGAGGGGCTTCCCTCACATCATCCACATTGCCCTGCAGTGTCCATTACCCTCTGCTTGCCCAGGGAGGAAAGGTGGAGGGGGTGTGTCCTGGTCTCCCCAGAGGATCTGCCCCACAAGTGGCTGTTTTTTCACAAAACATCAGGGCTCCTTATTTCTATAAATTGGCAAAAAGAAGAGGCAGCCCTTTTCTCTGTTAGATGTCCTCATACCTGGGTGTGATACCAGCAGCCATGTCCCTGAGCAGACCTGGTCTGAGCATGTCAGCACAGAAGTATGGGAGGAAGCTAGGTCCCAGATGAAGCTGTAAATTAACTAACTAAGATAGGAATGGCATAGTAGAGCAGGAAAACCTGACAAGATGGGAGAAAATCGCTAGAGCAATGTTCTTGAGTGAGTGAGAGAGGTTGGGATGCTGTGCAAGTGAAAGGGATGGGTTTAGACAGGAACATGGAGAATCCAGCCTTGTAACAGGTGGGAGGCAGAGGAGAAGTGTCCAGGTAAAAAGTGACAGGTAGCAGGGGAGGTGGGGGCTTATAGTAAATTTCTTCTGATGGTTTTCATTTTCTCAGTGAAATAGGAAGCAAGATCATCAGCTAAGAATGAGGACAAGCAGTGTTGGAGGTTTAAGGAAAAGGCAAAAGATGTGAAATAATGTCAAAATGAGGGGAATGCAATTGATGGGCATTAAGGATGCTTTGAATACAGCTATCGTCATTTAGAGTGACCCTCATCAGTGTGGTTGTGTGATTTTCTCTGGCTGTATTCAACTTCATGGATGCAAGTGGGGAGCTGGATCTAACTAGGACCAGGATTTTGCCAAGTGGGAGCGACAGAATCAGAAAAGAGCAAAAGAATCGAGGGTGTGCTTAAGGCAGGGACTGTAATGATGGCTCATATATTTTAAGATGCTGGGAAGTGAGGACATGAGGAGGCTGAAGGTCAGGGGAAAATTAAAATATCAATGGACTGGAGGCCCCACTGGGGTCAAAGAACTGTTGGAGTTAAGGTGCTGGATGAAGTGAGTAGTAAAGACAGGAGGTGGTGGTCAGAGCCTAGATGCTGGCAGCAGGGAGTATGAAGAGCTACAGGTACTAGTGATGGTAAGATTCAGGAGCTATGATTATGGGAGTGGGCGACCCAGGTGTGGGGAAGACAAGACCATTAGAGGGATGTTCCCTCTACTTGGCTAGGGAACTAGAGGAAATTTGTGCCTTGTGGTAGAAGGTAAAATATGGCCTCAAACTAGAGGGCCTAGTACACACAGCCTTTTAAAATGTGACTTTGTAGCTCCTCCAAAAATGGTAGTTTCTATTTCCTGACTCCTTGAATGCTCCTTGGCTTTGTCACTTACTTGCAAACGCAGCACTACCTGACTTCTGAGGCTATGCCTTAAAATGCTTTATAGCTTCTACTTTGTACTCTCATAACTGGCCTGAGATTGTCATGCAGTGAAGTCTATCTAGCCGACTGGAGGATGAGCAGCCACATAAAGATGAATTGACAGTCAACAGCTGGCCCCAACCCCAGATGTGGGAGTGAGAGCGCCTTGGATCACTCATCCAACTCACAGAATCATGGGAAAAAATGTCATTGTGAGTTCTGGGCCTCTGAGTTCTGAGGTTGTATGTTAGGCTGTAAAGACAAATAGAAACATATGTGAATGGTGAAATCCTCAAGAAATATTACAAGAGAATATTAAAGAGTAATTTCAAACCAGAGCTAATATCTAGATTTGCAAGAAAAAAAATGATTTCCTTTTCTTTTCTGAGCTATTTTGTGTCTGTTGGTTTGTTATTTGCTGTCAAAAGTACCCAATAATGAGATTTCAACACAGGTATCCCCTCCACCTCCCCCCGCCCCAGAAAGCTTAAAAACCTCAGAGGTACTACATCAGTCTCTCGTTGATGACTTCCTGCCATGGAGAATGGGAAGGCATCAGGGAGGAGGTGGTGAGGGGTCTGACACAGATGTTCCCAGTGCCCTCTTTTGCCTTAAGACACGATGAAGCACAGTGAGATAGATCAGCAGGACAGAGAGAAGGGACAGAAGGGGCAAGGAACTCTTGGCCCCTTTCCCCTTGGTTTGTCAGTTTGGATTTTGTAGAATGGGAGGTGAGAGAGTGCCTGGGAGAGGCCAGAGGCCAGGCAGGCAAAAAGAGGCAGAGATGCAGGAGGAAAAATGCCCACCTGGATAGAGGAAGTATGAAGCAAGGAGGGGAGGCAGAAAGACAGGCTGGGGAAAGAAATTAGACAAGAGGAGTAGGGTCAGGGGGCCAGAAGCAGGGAAATGAGGTGATGTAAAGGGATCTGGGGTGGCTACTGCCCGAGACCCCCTTATGTCTCCCAAAACCGCTCTTGCCCATCTGTGACACTAACCAATCTGACTTTGGTGTTCTGAAAATAGCCTGGGATCAGAAGCAACATCTTTCATCATGTAACCAGACAGTATGCCCCAGGATCAGGCAACAGGGACATCTTCATGATCATGGCACCACCCTCTCTCTCTCTCTCTTAGAAATTAAACTATTAATGTAGCAGCTAAACGTAAAAGGTTTGCGTCAGTGACAACCAGGCTCCATGCAGTTGAGGTGCCTGGGCCCTGCCCTGTCTTGGTTAAATCTGAGCATAAGGTTTCTGAAATGTTGAGGTTGCATCAGGAAAGGAGAAGCAGAAACAGGGCTGGGTCAAGATCGGATGCCATGGATGACGTGTGCAGGACATGAAAGGCAAATATGTGAGATGGAAGAGGAGGAACCAGCAGGCCAAGTCATGGGGCCGACATAAGAGGGGCTATCAAATTAAAGAATCAGAGCCCTAGACAAACTCAAGGTTAGAATCTCAGGTGTGCACCTTATTAATACTTCTCTTTCCACCACATTGAGAGGCTATAGTCACTGCCCAAATGCTTATTCCCATATGCTTGCTGGTGGAGAAGAATCTCCTGTCACATTCAGTGACAAAAGCAATGGAAGACAACGTGTATTGTATTCACTCACCTGTGTAAAAAAAAAAAAAAGTGTGTGTGTGTATGTGTGTGTGTGTGTGTATGTGTGTGTGTGTGTGGTGTCTACGTTCAAAGTGACACAAAAATCTGATAATGTTTTTCCTTTTAGGAAGAGAAATGGGGGGAGTAGGGGGCCAGGGGTAGGCAAACTTAGCTCTTCACCTTATATTTTGTGCACTAAAAAATATAAACAAATTACATCTCAGAGAATTCCTGTAGACCAGTGGCTCTCAAAGCTTATTAGAAATGCAAATTCTACACCAGACATGGGGGCTTACACCTGTAATCCCAGCATTTTGGGAGGCTGGGGCAGGAGGGTCACTAGAGTCCTGGAGTTTGAGACCAACCTAGGTAACATGGGAAATCCATTTCTACCAAATATATATATATATATATATATATATATATATATATATATG
>NW_016107315.1:7924546-7946817 GCF_001604975.1 Cebus imitator
AGGTGTGGTGGCATGTATCTGTGGTCCCAGCTACTCAGAAGACTGAAGTGGAAGGATCACTTGAGCCCAGAAGGTTGAGGCCGCAGTGAGCCATGGTCATGCTATGCACTCCAGCCTGGGTGACAGAGCAAGACCCTGCCTAAAAAAAATGGCCCCATTCCAGACCGACTGACATTAATCTCTGAGGACAAACTGAGAAATCTGTTTTAACAAGCTTTCTGTAGATTCTGATGTGTATTCAAATATGAGAACCACTGCTCTAGGCCAATGATTCTAGTTCTCAGATTTTTTTTTACATATTAAAATTCTAATGCCGAGTGCACCCTAGACCAAGTACATCAGAATATCTGGAGGTGTGCCTAGGAGTCAGCTGTCCTTCAAGCTTCACATGTGACTCTAACACAGCAGAAGCAACACTGGTTTCACCTACCTTCTTCTAATTCTGGGATCCACCTCTTCCTGGCCTCAAACCTTGCTCAACCAGTAGATGTGATAACCTGGAGACTGCTTTGTTGGAGTTCTTCCACAACAGCCCCTCAGTTCCCCACCATCACTGATTTGGAGAGAGTGTGTGGCTAGAAGACAAGACCCCGCGGTTGAATGTGAGGTTGAATCTGACGACGGCCAGGGCCCATGGGCCCTGCAGGTGTCAAACAAATCCACATCCACCACTGGCAGGGTCCCCTGCATCTCTTCCCCCAGCATTGATGCGAAGGCTGGGGAGGAAGGCTGTCCCAGGACAGGGTTCTGCCTAGTGCTAGGCTTCCACTGCAACCTATCTGGGGCAAAGGAAGCTGCCCGCATCTCCCCCTTCTCTCCAAGGAAGAAGAACATTGATGTGGGTCAAAGACAATATGGCAACCTTGAGAGAACACTAGAGTTTTTAAGGACAGGAGTCAAGGGACCTTTAAGAGAAATGGATGGGATAAGGTCATCCCTCTTTCCTGGTTTCTCTCTTGTCTCTCTCTGCTCCCCCCATGGTACACAACTGCTGTAGCGAGATGGGTTTGTGCACTCAGGGGTTTGCCTCCCACCTTGCAAGGCCACAGGAGACCTGGGTGTGGGCGTAGGAGGGGAGACAGAGCAGGCAACTGAGCAGCCTCTTGTTTAGGCTTTGAGCTAAAGAGAGACAGAAGGCTTCCTAGCTCACAGCTGGTTCAGCCCAGCTCTTCTGGAGAAAGATCACATGGGACTCTGAGCCAGACACTGAGAAAATCTAGATCCATATTCCTCAAACTTAAGCATGCATCAGAATCATACAGCAGTCTTTGTCAAAACCTGGATGGCTTGGCCTCACCCCCAGGACTTCTGTGTCAGTAGGTCTGGCATGGGACACCAGAATTTGCATGGCTAGCAGCATCCCAATGCTGATGCTTCTGGTCCAGGGACCTCGCTTTGAGAACCACTGCTCTAAAGGACTTCCTCACCACTTCCCACCCTGGGTGCACCTTTCCTTAGCCCAGGGTATTTCCCAGGCCACTGCAAAAGCTGTTCCTCATTGTGGTGACTTGTTTAATTGTTTGTGATCTGTGCTAAGCTGTAAGTTCTCAAAGAATGAATCCTGCCTCTTTCTTCACCACTATATCCCAAACACCTAACACCATGCCTGGTACATTGTGAATTCTGAATAAATATTTCTTCAATGAACAAGTGGATTTGCCTGGTACATCCCCTCTGTGGTATGAAACCTAGAGCAGAGCTGGACGCCTGGTCAAGAATGAGGTACTGACCATGTCCCTAGCCAGGACCAAGGAAAAGGCAGCCCTTACAAGCCTCTGTTCTCTTGGTGGGACTAATCCACCAGCAACATACTGCAAATAGCCAGGCACAAGCAGACCCCCATTTATTTCTTCAGGGTGAAGCTGAGTGATGATCAGATGCCAAGTTTAGGCCATGTTGTCTAAATTCTTCATTTTACAGATAAGGAAACGGAACCATGAAGGGACAAGTGACCTTTCAAAGCACATTCACACTGATGATTTCTGAAACAGTGCTTTGCAGTGAGGAAGGTTGGGATGTCCCCACTTTACAGAAGACACAAGGGCAGTGGCAGAATAGGTGTTGGCAGGTGTGAGGAGAGTCACGGTACGCATCATTTCTCAGGCATTTTTCACTGTGCCAGGCACTCGACATTTTTCATGTACAAGGTGACCTCATGCTTCTCCTTGGAAGTAAGGATTCAGTACTCTCATTTAGCAGAGTAGTAACGGAGACTTAGAAAGGTGAGTGATCTGCCCATGTCACAGGTGGAGATCTGGGATTTGAACTTGGCCCATGTTTGACCATCGCATAAAGCAGGAAAGGGGCATCAGAAAGGGAAGGTCAAAATATAACTAACAGACCTATATTCTCTCCATGCTGGAAGTTTCTGGGGCAAAGCCACCCTGTGAGGTTTGGTGAGAAGGGAGGTGGGGAGCAGAGAGCAGAGGGACAGTGAGCTCCCAGAGGCAGAGGGGCACACAGTGCCGAAGAGAAGCTGCTGCCTCTGTGTGTACCCATGTCAGTTGGTTTTGATGAACAGGACTCAGATTTCCAGTTTAAATACTTGCATTCACAGTCTTTAAGGAAGAAGAAGAAGGGAAAAAAAAAGCTGTCACTGATTGCAAGAGCTCTATGCCCTGCCCCCATCCTAATATACACATCCCACACTTCGATTGCTCCAAACATTCTGGGAACATCTCACTCCCACCCACCTCCCCCAGCACAGCTCCATCTGCCCCCACCCTGCCCCCAATTCCCTTAAGGCAGAGCTCCGAGGGCCAAGACTCAAGTGCCTCAGAGTGAGCAGAGAAAATCCTCGCAGTTAACTTGACCTCAAGGAAGTGGCCACTGGGGGCGTTGTGGCCATTCATGAGCACTGAACTACATAAAAAGAAGAACTTTGTCCCCTTCTTGTCATTTTGAAAGACTGTGAAACTGGAGTCAATTCTCCATCATCACACAGGAAGCTGAATACTTCCTACTCAGTCAGGACATTGAACCTTGACTTCATAAAAACTCGGAAAGCCCCAGAAACAGACTTCACGGACAAAGTCCTTGGGAACCAGAGTAAGTGGCACTTGTTTTTTCTGTCTTATCTGTTACTGTGGAGGGCAGTCTTGATCAAAGGCATGCGTGCAGCTAGGCACTCCTCGAAAGCGAAGAATTCTTTGAGGGTGGGGCAAATGTCCTAAATAGCCCAGGCAATTAATACTGTAGCAATACTGAGAATGGTGGATTTATAAGGTTGGGTGCGCAGATGTGAAATAGGCTCTTTTGCTAAAAAGGAAGGTTTTTTGAAAGATTGATTGTTGGTTACTGATTAAGAAAGTCAGCCAGTACTAAGGGACAGAAGGTGTTTTCTGTGGAAACCTATTAGCAAGAAATTACTTGCCCAAATTCCCCCATGTAAAGGAAACTGAAGCATGGTGCATAAATAAATTATAGCAAGAGGGAAATATTAGTTAGAAAATTCTCTGCAGATGGAAGAATGATTTGATACTGAACCTATCTCTTAAGAAGGCTAGAACCAAGGCTCCTCAAAATCAGCACTGCTGTCTTTGGAGGAGGTAGGTTTTCACTCACCCACAGGCAAGGAGCTGGCCAGATGGTCTCGGGGGTCACCTGTTCTGCTCTAATAACAATACATGGGTTAGGATTTTGTTCTGAAGATAGAGGGGCATGGTGGCTCTTTATAGGTATCTACTTCATAGGTGATCTTAGTGGCTCCCAGGTTTCAAAGAAGAGGTGGAAACTCCCAGAAGTTTGCACAGCCTGCCAGCAGGCTATGTGCCACTCTCTGATCCTTCAGTTTCCACATTGAGCAGCAGAACAGCTCTGGACTGTCCAGAATGTGGGGCCTGGGCAGTGATGTGCTGGCAAATGTTCAACAACTGACTCTCCTGAAGAAAAGATCCCTGCTTTATAACATTTGTTGATTTACATGGTATAAATGCTCCCAACTGTGGTCAGTTTCAAGCTACCAACATGCTGAATGTGGAGTTGGGAAGAGATGCATGTATTTGGCATTTATGAACCAGTGTAAGCCAGCCAGCACTCCACAGGTCTGGGTGTCTTTCACCATTACAGACTGCTCTCTCTCTGCTCAGTGACTTCACCAACTCCCAGGCTGGAGGACACTGGCAGTGGAGGGTCCAGGATCCAGGACTATAGCTGACCACTGTGCAGTGGCCTTGAGGCAGACTTCTGCAGCAGAATACAGCAGGGCTGGCAGATTAGATGGCAGCATGGTCCTTTGCTTTATCTTCTCAGGCCCGTCCCAGATCACCTCCCTTTAGGAACAGCGTGCCTTGGAGTGGTTGCCTGGTGCTTAACAAGTTGGGGAAATAACAAATGGAGTTGGAGGTGGAGGAAGGCAGTTATGAAGGTGACTCGGTTTACAATGGCACCTGACAATATTGACCAAACTTGCCTTTGCCAAACCTTCCAAGAAACTAGACTCATGAGGTCAGCCTCACACTAGCTGCTCTTTGTGCTTTCCAAGCTGTTTGCTTACTCCCACTGTTAACCTGCCAGCCCACTGGAAAGTGCTGACTACCAGACTGAGATATCTGCCCTCGTCAGCAATGGCTGTGGCCGCAGAAATCAGAAACTGCCAACATAGCTTTGTCAGTGACTGGCAGCCTCACTTTCTCCATAAATAGGGCTGACTGGGTTCTCCAGAGATGGAGGAGTGGGCCAGGGGATGGATTTGATGAAAAATTAAAGCTCCTCACTTCCCTCCCTAATAGAGTATCACCCCTGACAGCCAGGGTGCCCTGTATCCTCCATGCACCTTAATTTCCTTTACAGTGGCTATTGCAAAAACGTGAATTGTGTAAGCAGGAAACATTCCTCAAGGAGAGTAGGAGGAAGAACACCAGAGACCCAGGTTTAAGATAGAAATTATAAAGTAGGTGCCACCTACTTTACTGATTGGTATTTGGGCCAAATCAATTTAGACTGGTATCAGTAGATTGACAATTTCAAATGTCATTCACATGGAAGGGACCACCATTGTCCACCATTATAAAGAAAAATCACTTTCTAGATTAACTCAAAGAGATTTGGCAGGAGGGATATGCAGACAGCGTATACCAGCCAGCCAGGGACATCCTGGACATTGGTGCCTGGGACACCCTGGACATTGGTGCCTGGGACACACTGGTGGTGACAGGTCTCAGGGAAGGGCTCCTGCAGGAAAGGAGGTCTCTCAGGGAAGTTTCCTGAGAAAAATGCCCTGGCCTGGCCCTTGCCAGGCCTTCAATAAGGGGCCTGCCCTTGCCCATGGGGTAGGGGAGGGCAGTTTTCTCATATATTACCCCAGAGTACCCACAAGATAAGAGTTACTTTCCCACATTACAGATAAGGCATGAAGCCCAGAGGGGTAGACTAATTTATCCAAGGTCACAAAGCTGGTAGGTTACACCTAAGCCCATACTCCATTTGGGGAGGCATCTTTAATAAGCAATTGGAAAGGATTCAAAAGGTATGCCAAAAAAGCAGGGATGGGAGAAGTCCTACAAAGGCAACCTACAGAGCGATTCTGTTTTGTTTCATTTTTGTTTGCTTTAAGGCACCCCTGGGTAAAATTATCTGAGAGCTTATCTCAGCAGAATTCAGCTAGTCAGTGTGTAACATCACCTCATCGCTCTAGGCCATTTGGAGCTCTTCCTACCCTGATACCCAGTTTTCCCTTTTTCTGACCAGCCCACCTCCCTCCTCCCTGCCTGCACTTTCCTCTGAACCCTTTCAGGAGGTCTACAGAGTGACCGTGGATCCACCTGTGCCACCTAAGGGCTGTGCAATGTGGGTCAGGCTCAGCCCACTCTGGTACCCTCAGTGTCCTCATCTCCAAAATAATGGCATTGACCTACTAGGATTTCACTAAGCAACACCACTGGTATTTGGGGCGGAATGACCTCTGCACTGTAGGACATCCTTGGCTCTGCCTAGCATCCCCCAGTCTTGGTGACAACTACAACAAATGCCCACACACTTCCAAGTGTCCCAAGGGTACTAGGTCACTCTCGGCTGAGAATCTTTTCAGACCAAAAGCCATGAAGATCTGTAAGTTTTGACTCTGAGCCAGGACTGTTTTCCTTCTCAGAGTCCTCCTGTGGGCTCCACGGTGCAAGGCCACTGCTCAGTGACAGCGGCAGGAAAGCTTAATGGCGTCAGGGCTATGCATCTGGGCTTCAGCTCCAGCTCTGTTCTCACAAGAGGTGTGTCTTTGAACACGTTTCCTAAGCACTCTGAACCTCTGTTTCATCACCTCTTAAATGAGAACAATAATAGGACCCCTCCTGGGCTCTTTAAGTCCAGTGCCTGGCCCATGGGGGTGCTTAGGAAGTACTGGTTATGAACAGTGTGGTAAGGTCTCTGGTCTCCCTCTGGCTTTCCACCCACTGAATTTATCCCTTACAAACCTCTTTGCTAAAATGATTGAATTAATGATTTGTGCACTCATTTGTTTATTGCTCCCACTCCCTGTTAGACTATAGATTTCTAGAAGGCAGAGAGGACCTGGGTCTCTCTAGCACTTCATTTTGTCCCCACGACATGGCACACAGAAGGACTCAATAAACATTTATCGAGTGGTAGAGAAATGCCACCACTGCCTTGTCTTGACTGTCCAGAGCTCACTGCCTTTAATAGCAGAGTAAAGACAAACTCTTTTTTTTTTTTTTTTTTTTTTTTTTTTTTTAACCTGTAGGAGAAGCCGGGATGGAGACTTCAGCCACCACAGAGGACTATGACATGATCACAGAGTTCGACTATTCGGATTCGACTCCATGCCACAAGGCGAACGAGAGGGCCTTTGGGGCCAAGCTGCTGCCCCCGCTGTACTCCTTGGTATTTGTCATTGGCCTGGTTGGCAACATCCTGGTGGTCGTGGTCCTTGTGCAATACAAGAGGCTCAAAAACATGACCAGCATCTACCTCTTGAACCTGGCCATTTCTGACCTGCTCTTCCTGTTCACGCTTCCCTTCTGGATTAGCTACCAGTTGAAGACTGACTGGGTTTTCGGTAATGCCATGTGTAAGGTCCTCTCTGGGTTTTATTACACAGGCTTGTATAGCGAGATCTTTTTCATCATTCTGCTGACGATCGACAGGTACCTAGCCATAGTCCATGCCGTGTTTGCCTTGCGGGCACGGACTGTCACTTTTGGTGTCATCACCAGCATCATCATTTGGGTCCTGGCCATCTTGGCTTCCCTGCCAGGCATGTACTTTGCCAAGGCCCAGTGGGAGATCACTCATCGCACCTGCAGCCTTCATTTCCCTCACGAAAGCCTACGAGAGTGGCAACTGTTTCAGGCGCTGAAACTGAACCTCTTGGGACTGGTGTTGCCTTTGTTGGTCATGATCGTCTGCTACACAGGGATCATAAAGATTTTGCTCAGGCGACCAAATGAGAAGAAATCCAAAGCTGTCCGTCTGATTTTTGTCATCATGATCATCTTCTTTCTCTTTTGGACCCCCTACAATTTGACTACGCTTATTTCTGTTTTCCAAGACTTCCTGTTCACCTATGAGTGTGAGCAGAGCCGACAGCTGGACCTGGCTATTCAAGTGACGGAGATGATCGCCTACACGCACTGCTGTGTCAACCCCGTGATCTACGCCTTCGTTGGTGAGAGGTTCCGGAAGCATCTGCGGCAGTTGTTCCACAGGCGTGTGGCCGTGCACCTGGTCAAATGGCTCCCCTTCCTCTCCGTGGACAGGATGGAGAGGGTTAGCTCCACGTCTCCCTCCACAGGGGAGCATGAAGTCTCTGCTGGGCTCTGACTCAGACCACAGGAGGCCAACCCAGAACCAGCAGGGATGACCTGCCAGGCACATGGGGCCAGCAGCCTGGCTCTCCCAGGCAGGTTCTGACACTTGGCACAGCATGAAGTCACAGCCACTTGGGGTAGAGAGGGAGTGCCCTGGTAGCCTAGACTAAACCACTTCTGGGGCTTCAGTCTTTTCATGAGCTTCTTCCCTGGTACAAAGGAGACAAATAAGCAAAATCAAATATTCCAGAGACTGGGACTAAGCTTACCAGAGAAGGGCTTGGGCTCAAGTAAGATTTCAGATTTGTGACCATTAACATTTGTCAACAAAGTCACCCATTTCACCACTATTGCTTGCACAAACCAATTAAACCCAGCAGCGGTGACTGTGGGCTCCATTCAAATTGAGCTCTTGAGCCATGGGAGACACTGATGCATGAGGAATTTGTTCTTCCATCACCTCCCCCACCCGCCCACTGCCAAAGAAGTTGGAAACAGTGATTCCCACAGTGACTCCACTCTGAGTCCCAAAGCCAATCAGTAGCCAGCATCTGCCTCCCTCCCCTCCACTCCCACCACAGGGTTTGGGCTCTTGAAATCCTAGGGAACATAGAACTCATGAGGGAAGAATTGAGACCTAATGAGAAATAGAAATGGGAAACTACTATTGGCAGTGGAACTAAGAAAGCCCTTAGGAAGAATTTTTATATTCACTAAAATTAAACAATTCAGGCAGTGGGCAAAGCACAGGCCATATGAATAACATGTTGTGCTTCTTAAAATAGCCATAGAGGAGAAGGACTCCTCATTTCCATTCGCCCTTCCTTTCGTTCTATTTTTCGGAATCTCCCTTCCCTTTAAGTTGGGTGATATGTTGGTAGATTCTAATGGCTTTATTGCAGAGATTAATAACAGGCAAAAGGAAGCAGGATTGGCTTCCCTTCTTTTTGTTCTTCATCTAAGCCTTCTAGTTTTACAGGTCAGGGTTCTGACTACTACCTTGGACTTGTCAGCAAAAAAATTGGCCTGCTGTGTAAGCTGACAGTATTTGTAGCTGATAGGGGGTTGGGAGGAAAGTGTCTGCTAGGAAGGGTGGGGAGAGGTTCTATGTAGATGTAGGAGGCCAAAAGGGCCCTTAACTCAAAGTAGCTTATTTATCCAAAATGTTCTGGATACGTCATCTCTAACCAAGGACCCCCCCATTTATCATGCCTTTGTTTCCTTTGCCCTCAGATGTATATTTCTTTAAAAATCAATTTCCCAAACCATCATTCTCAGCAAACTGACACAAGAACAGAAAACCAAACACCGCATGTTCTCACTCATATGTGGATGTTGAACAATAAGAACACAGGGATACAGGGAAGGGAACATCACACACTGGGGTATGTTGGGGGGGTGGGAGGCTAGGGGAGGGATAGCGAGGGGGCGGGGAGGTTGGGGAGGGATAACACTGAGAGAAATAGCTGATGTAAATGACAGGGGGTTGGAGACAGCAAACCACCATAGCATATGTGTACCTATGCAACAATCCTGCAAGATCTGCACATGTACCCCTGAACTTAAAGTACAATAAAAAAATCAATTTCCTAATAACAAAACTTATTTCTAAGACAGCTTAAAAAAAAAAAAGAAAGAAAAAACCCCAAACACTGAAATTATCTGCACTTCTACTACCCAAAGAAAAAATGTGCTTACTGTGCAGTTCTGGGTGTATTTTCTTTTAGTTTGTTTTTTTGTTCTGTGAATATTTATGATAATAACAAAGATGGACTTCAATTGTACTCAGTGTTCTGTTGCTGGTTTTAATCAGCAGCATGTTGTGATCACTTTCCCAGGTCAACAAAACATTTCACAGCATTGTTTTTGGTGCCTGCACTGAAGTCTATGGCAGGGATGCACCCTAATTTATTCCACCCATTTTCTCACTATTGCTTGCACAAATCAGTTCAGCCAGAAGTGGTGACGGTGGGCTCCATTCAAAGCAAGCTCTTGAGCCATGAGAGACACTGATGCATAAAGAATGTCTGTTCTTACGGGGTGCTCAGCTCAGGGTGCCAGACAGACACAGGGATGCCAACAGGACCCAGGGAGGATGGCAGGGGGCAGAGGGGGGTACTGCAGGGCGCAGGGTACCAAGGCAGTAAAAGGGAAAAGGAATTATCAGTCAGGCACCCTAAGCTAACAGGTGTCCCATGTTACCACACAGTGACACCACTGGGCTGACCTCTCTCCTTTTGTGGACACTAGAGCTGCACCCTTACCAAGCCACCCGCTGCCTTCCATGGGAACTGTGTTCACATGTGCTCTTTATACAAAGAAGCTGCTGTCATGATGGTCTCGAAAACTTTTGTCTGGGGTAGAAGAGGTCATGACACCTGGGCTTACACCCTCATGCAGAAAATATAGACAAATATAGGCCTTAGGAGTCCAGGTAGATGCCAACTCTCCAGTTGTAAACCCACTAGCTCTCTCAGTGTGTGGAAAGGAGGCTTAACTGAATTGAGAAATATTTATCTACTGCTTTAGTAAAATAAAACTGCATCAGAAACAGTATTTGGTCCACAGTAAAATCATAATGTGGAACATTTCACAAGATCCTCCAATTCCATTTTGAAGTAATACCTGTTTTTCCCCTTATTACAAAGGGAATTTCTAGGTGTAGAAAACCAGAAATAGCTTAAACACACACACACACACACACACACACACACACACACACACACACAGAGAGAGAGAGAGAGAGAGAGAGAGAGAAAATGAAAGCACCTGCAAATCTCCTCCTCAAATATAGCCCCCCTTATTATACTACCGTTTTAGTAGGTTTCCTTCTAGCGCTATTTTCTAAATGCACACACATACACAGGCAATCACACTTAATATTTTGTGTGCATGTAACCTCGGTAACATTTGATACATAGTAAGCACTAATAAATGCTGGCTGAGTGAAGCTCAATCTCTGAGCTCCAAGTCCTAGTCTATAAAATGAAGAGGAGCCTAGTATCTACCTCATAGTGCTGAGGTGTTAAATAAAATAAAATTAGGGAAATTTTATTTTATTTCTGAGGATTAAATAAAATAAAAGTAGGGAAATCAGGCAGTATTCCTCCAACATTATCCAATAAGACATCTGCCAGCACCTTTCCCTGGTCACTCAAGCCATTCCAGCTCCTCCTGACTGCCTCCCCCCCGCCCCCATGCTAATGGAGCGCAGCCCCAGACGGGACAGCGCTATTGCTGTCCCCATTGTTTTCTTGATTTCATCCTTACAGAAATGCTGCCGGAAGAGCACAAAGGAATTCCTTCTCCCCTATCCAGACTCATCAGTTGTCAGCGTTTTACCATGTTTGTCTTAAATTCATCATTCTCTAGATGATTGATAGATAGATGACAGACAGATAGATGATAGATAGACAGATGATAGATTGATAGATCTAGATGCTAGATATAGAAAACTAGATATAAAATGCTATTTTTTTTCTCCACAATCATTTGAGAGCAAGTTACAAATATGATGCCTCATTATCACCATTACCCTCAGAATGTTTTTACTAGCAAGGGTATTCTCCCTCGTAACCAAAACAGGAAACTGATATGGACACAGTATCACCATATTATCTGTAGCCCTGTCTCCAATTTTGCCCACTTTGCCAATAATATTCTCTTTAATCCCCGGGTCCAGAATTCTGCCAGCACCTTTCCTTGGTCACTCAAGGAAATTCTGGACCCTGGGATTATAGAGGACATTACTGGCAAAGTGGGCAAAATTAGTTGTCTGCCCCTCTAGTCTCTTTCAAGACCAGTTCCTCAGGCTTTTCTTGTCTTTCCTGACTTCAGCACGTAAGACCAACGCTACCGTTGCCTGATAGACAAGGATTCCTGTATTTGGCTTACTGGTGTTTCCTTAGATTCAGGTTATGAAACTAGGGCAGGAATCACACAGAATGGATGCTGTGTTCCCAGTGCATAATATCAGAATGTACCTGATGCCAACCTTCCCTGCCGCAGGCGATGTTAAACTTTATCACTTGCTTAAGAAGGTATCTACCAGTTTTCGCCACTGTAAAGCATTTTGTACTTGTTACTTAATAAGTGACAATTATTAGTTCATTTCCTTCTGAAAAGTGAAAGCTTCTCTTCTCCTCCTCTTATTTATTGTATGTATCAGCAGGATCTCATGGGGTTTTTATTCAATGGAATATAATTTAATGTTGTCTTTATTTTTATGCACAAATTGCCCCAGATTTACCTAATGGGAGCTAGATCCTATGTCCTTTTGTTCCATCTCCACTGTACTTTGAGCGATCCCTCCTTCTTTGGCAAAGAGATTCCAGATCTGTCTTGTATTTTCCCTGCCCCAGCCACAGAAAGACACATCTCCAAGCAGTCTGGCTTTTTGTAGTGGAAACTAATATTTAGAAACCAAGATTTGAGAGCTACATGTCCTCATTGTTAGTGGAGTACTATTGTTTTGGGGCCTTCTTCATGGACAGAGCTAGGAAAAATAGCGGTGTATGTATAAATACAGTAATACACACACAAGTATCTATAGCATGTAAAGCCATGCGTTCACACCAGTACCTCCAATGACAATCTTACATAGCATTGTTCTTTCACTCTTCTCCCTTTTCATAGTTGAAACTGGCTTCCCTTACAGCAATGAAACTGGCTCTCATTGCTGTCAATGCATTCCTTTCTACATAATCCTTTAGTGGATAGTCACAGTTCTGAATAGGCCAGCCAATGCCTTCTGGCTGCCAGCGATGAGAGTCTCTGTACACCAGTTGAGTTCCCCTTCAGTCCTTTTGCGCAGGCTCCAGCATGTGAACTGCTGTACGCAGTCTTGGCACCAGGGAGAGGATGAGAACTTTTACCTTCTTAAATTTTTCATTTTTTCCTTTTAAAAAAAATTCCACATATCCTGGATCTGCTCCCTACCCCAACATCATAGGCACAATTTAAATATTTTGTTGACCTTTTCAAAGAAACAGCTTTTGTTTCATTGATTTCTTTTCTGCTCTTTCTTAGCTCTTTTCTTCTGCTTACTTTGGGTTCATCTGATTTTGTTTTGTTTTGTTTTGTTTTTGTCTAGTTTATTAAAGTAGAAGCAGCTGTGATAATTGATTTAAACTTTTCTCCTTTTTCAGAATCAGCAACTAGAGCCTTAAATTTTCCTCTAAGGACTGCTTTTGCTGCACTCAACACATTTTCACATTATCTTTTTATCCCAGCTAAAAATAATTTTTAATATCCTTTTTATTTATTTGCCTATGAGTTATTTAAAGATTTGTCAGCTTTCAAAGATTTGTGGATTTTTCAGATATATTTGTTATTAATTTCTAATGTAATTCTGCTGTGACTTACACGATTTGGATAATCCCAATTATATTGAAGTTCCTTTTATGGCTCAGAGAACGAGCTATATTAGTAAATGTTCTGTGTTTATATAGTCTAGGTTGGTTAATGTTTCATGAGCACTTGAAAAGGCTATGTGTCTTGCGTTATAATGTTTAATATGTTTAATAAATGTCAATTGGGTCAAGTTGGCCAATAGCGTTGCTCATATCTTCTATTCAATACTAATTTTTTGCCTCGTTCTATCAGCTAACTAGACAGAACAATAAGTTGCCTTGTTAAAATATTTAATTATAATTGTGGATTTGTCTGCATCTTCTTTTATTTCTGTCAGTTTTTGCTTCATGTATGTCCTAGCTCTATTATATGAAAGACATATAAGACAATTTTGTCTTTTTCATTGCCTCCTTTGTAATTAAGAAATATATCCCTTTATCCCTGGTAATAGTTCTTGTCTAGAAGTTTAGGTATTACTACCATTCTAACTTTTTAATGCTTATCCTTAGCATGGTACAGTCATTCATCCTTTAATGATGGGAATATATTCTGGGAAATGCATTCTTAGGTGATTTTGTCATTGTGTGAACATTATAGAGTGCACTTAACAGACCTAGACGGCATATACCCTGCTATACACGGAGGCTACATGGCATAGCCTACGGCTCCTATGCTACAACCTTGTACAGCATGTTACTGTACTGAATACTGTAGCCAGCTGTAACACCATAGTAAGTATTTGTGTGCCTAAACATAGAAACAATACATTAAAATACAGTATAAAAGATTTTTAAAAGGTGCACCTATATAGGATACTTATCATGAATGGAGCTTGCAGGACGGAAAGCTGCTCTGGGTGAGTTACTGAGTAAGTGGTGAGTGAATGTGAAGGCCTAGGACATTACTGTATGTTACCATAAACTTTATAAACTGTACACGTAGTCTACACTAAATTTATTTTTAAAAAAAGATGTATCCAATGATAAATTAACCTTAGCTTATTGCAACTTTACTTATAAACCTTTTAATTGTAAACTTTTTGACTCTTTTGTAACAACAGCTGAAAACACGCATTGTACAGCAGGAGGAAAATGTTTTCTTTATGTTCTTATTCTATACGATTTTTTCTATTTAAAAAATTTTTCAACATTTTCACTTTTTCAACTCTTTTTGTCAAAAACCAAGACACAAACACACACATTAGCCTAGGCCTATGCAGGACCAAGATCATCATTATCAGTGTCTTCCATTGCCTCATCTTTTCCCACCGGAAAGTCTTCAGGGAAAATCACAGGCATAGAGCTGGCATCTCTTGTGATAACCATGCCTTCCTCTGGAATTCCCCCTGAAGGACCTGCCTGAGGCTGTATCACAGTTAACTTTCTTTTTATAGTCATTTACTATCATTATCAAGTATTATGTACTGTTTATAACTGTATGTGCTCTAGCTCTACTTTTGTATGGCTGGAGTGCAGTAAGTTTGTTTACATCAGCATTACCACAAACACTGGAGTAATGAGTTGTGCTACGATGCTTCAACAGCTATCATGTCACCGGGCAATAGGAAGTTTTAAACTCCATTATCATCACATGGGACAACTTTGTCATAATCGGTCTGTCGACTGAAACATCATTATGCAGAACATGACTACATATCTTTTTCAGTATTTTATTTTAAAATATATGTTGCTTTTGTTTTTAAATTTAAAGAGAAACTCGCATAGAAAGAAAGCATGGAGCTCAATCCTCTTTCTCATCCGGTCTGACAACCCCTTTCACTTAAATTATTTAGTCTATTAACATTTTATGTAATGATGGATATTATTGAATTCAAGTCTGCTACAGTGCACTTTGTTTTCTATTTGTCCCATTTGTATTTTTTTCTCTCTTTTTCTTTTGATTATTTGAAAAAAAGTTTAATACTCCATTTCAGTTCCTCTATTGACTTTTTAAGCTATATCTCTTTATATTATCATTTTAGTGATTTGCTCTAGGGATTTCAATATGCATCCTTAATAGATCACAGACTATTTAGGATTAATATCGTGCCACTTTATATAAAATGTAAGGACCTCCTCTCATTCTCTATATTGTTACCATGTATTTTACATTTACATATATAGAAAACCCCATAATAAAATGTTTTTATTTTAAACAAATTTATTTTTTAAAAGACATAGAGACAAAAATATAATCTTTTATATTTATCCAAGTTTCTATCTGGTGTCAATTTGCCTTAGCCTGAATAACTTCTTTTAGTATATCTTGAGCATGGGTTTGTTGGCAAAGAATCTGGTAGTTTTTCCTTGCTTGAAAATGTCTTTATTTTAGCTTCATTTTTGAAAGATATTTTTGCCAGATAGAGCATTCTGAATTGGCAGTATTTTTTCTCACTCCTTTAAAGATATCATTCTGCTGTCACCTGTATATCATTGTCTCTGATAAAAAGTTAACAATTACTTGTATCATTGTTACCTCCTATGAAGCGTGTTATTTTTTCCTCTGGCTGCCTTTAGTATTATCCCTGTCCTTCATTTCTAGCATTTTTGGATTTGTGTTTATTATGCTTGGTCTTTATGAAATATTGAATTTTAGGTTGATTTTCTCCCAATTTGGGAAATTTGGGCCATGATTTCTTCAAACACATTCTTCCCCTGCTCAATTCTCTCTTTCTCTTCACCTTCATTTATACCAGTTATACACTGCATCCCCTTAACTGCAGTTTTGCTTTCTGAAGTTTCAGTAATGCCTGGTCAACCATGGTATGAAATATTAAATTGAAAATTCCAGAAATAAGGAATTCGTAAGTTTTAAACTATGCATTATTCTGAGTAGCATGATGAAATCTTACACTGTATTACTCCATCCTGTCTGCACATAAATCGTCCCTTTGTCCCACACACCTACACTTTTTTTGTTACCCGCCCCTTAGTCATTTAGCTGTCTCAGCTATCAGGTTGACACTTACAATATTACAGTACTTGTGTTCAAGTATCCCTTTTTTAACTTAGAAATGGCCCTAATAGTAGTGATGCTGGCAATCTGGATATGTCAAAGAGAAACTTGAAAGTGCTCCATTAAGTGAAAAGTGACCTTGGTGTTCCTTGTCCAGGATTTGGCACCATTAGCAGTTTCAGAACATATCACCCATGGATAAGGGTACCATACCTTTATTAGACTGCTTAATATTGTTTCAAATCTCCTTTTAAAACTCATTTTTATAGTAATTTATATTCATTTCTTGACCTTTCTTTGATTGTCTCTACTATGCTATTAAGACCTTCCAGTGTATTACAGACATTGTAATTAACAGTTCTAGAATCTCCATTTGGTTCTTTTACATAGTTTTCATTTCTCTACTGAAATTCCACATCTGTTTATTCATTATGACAATTTAAGTTTTTAAGTCCTTGATCATAATAGTTGATTTAAAATCCCTAATTGCTAATTGCAACTTCCAAGTCATCTTGGGGTCTGTTTCTCTGGACTTTTTTTTAGAATTATGGCTAAAATTTTCCTGCCTTTTCACATCAATTACTTTTTTATTGCATGCCAAGCATTACGGATATGTTGTATGGAGTCTGGACTATTATTTCCTTTAGAAAGTGTTGGGTGTCATGCATTCTGTCAAGCTTGTCAAATCTGTGGTGTTTCCTTTGGTCCCATCAGACTTAGTTTTATGTCTTGTTAGGATGTGTCTATTTTAGATTTGGCTTTAGTTTTAGGGCTTGCCTTTGCCCTAGGGCTGTGGTCTTCAAAAGCAACAGCATCCCCTGGGAACTTATTAAAAACACAAAATTTCAGGCCTTACTTCAGAGCTACTGAATCAGAAATTTCAGGGATGATACCCGGCAATTTGTATTTTAACAAGTGTTTCAGATGACTCTGGTACATGGTAATGTTAGAAAACCACTGCTGTAGGGCATAACCTTTGCTCGTAGGATGTGGCAGAGAAGTCTGTCCTCTCTGGCTGGGCCAGAACTTGATCATCTCTCAGCATTGTGCAAATCCTGGTATCCCCTTGTCCTGCTCTCAGCTCCTCAGCCGCCATGCTCTTATGGCTCAAGAGTCTCACTTTCGTCTAGCGCAATCCTTCCTTCAGCCAAGGATCCAACAGAAAATCCCTGTGGAGATTTTTGTGTCTCTTCTCTGTGGAGCTTCCTTCTCTCCAGTCCCCTCCCCTGAAAATTGTAGCTGCTTCAGCAGCCCAGGTCTAATCTTTGCCTCCTCAGCACAGTGGGCTCCATCTCCCTGCACGACCACAGGAAAAAAAAAAGTGTTCCTTTTCTCAAGGATAAGGGTCCTCTACTTCCTGTTGCCCAATGCCTGAAAATAGTTGACTCATACTTTGTCCAGTTTCATAGCTGCTTACAATGGAAAGGCAAATTTAGCACCAGTTACTCCATCATGACCAAAAGCAGAAGTCCTATTCTAAGGTTTTTTAATGTGTGTCATTTTCTTTTTAATGTGTCCGAAAATATATGCATTGTTTTGTATGCAGTACTTTTAATTTAGGTAAATAATATATGTTTCTTACTTTTTTAACATAGTTCTTGGCTTGCAAGATCATCTATGTTGCTATTTAGAACATTCAACCCATTTATTTTACCTGCTTCACAGTACTCCATAGAGTTTATTTTCCATGTGCTACTTATTTACTCTCCTAGGCATGGGAACCAAGATTGCCTCCAGCTCTCCACTCTGGAAAATAAAACTGCAACATTCTTGTACAGACTTGGACTAGAAATGCAAGTTCACAGGGAGATGTAAATGAGTTCAATCTATGTAGCCACTAACAGTACATAAATGTTCCTTGCCCCACATCTTTACCAACACTTGGCATTATGCTGCTCTCTAAACTTTGCTAGTTGAGCAAGAAAAGTGACTCTCATAGTTCTTCATTTTGCATTTCACTGATTACTGATGGGTTTGAACATCTTTTTATATGTTTGTATAAGCTTTTGAGTTTCTCCTATAAATAACCTGTTCATGTCTTTGACCATTTTCAATTGAGTTTGCTGCTATTTCTTGATTAGAAAGAGTTATTTACATACTCCAGATTTTAATGTTTTATTGCTTTAAGATATTGCAAATAACTTTTATCCCTGTCTTATATGTATATTACTTTGTTTATGGTATCCTTCATTAAGTAGAAATACTTAATTTTGATGTAATAAAATTTAAATTTAAATTCATTGAATTTTTTCTTTTGGCCTATACTATCTCAGTGTAGCTTAAAGGCTCCTTCCTCACCCTGAAGTACAATTGTTTTTCTATTTTGTCCTATATTTTCTTCTATTACCGTAATAGTATTTTACTTCTTATTTAGGTCTTAAATCTGAATTGAGAAATATTTGTCTACTGCTCTAGTAAAATAAAACTGCATCAGAAACAGTATTTGGTCCGCAGTAAAATCATAATGTGGAACATTTCACAAGATCCTCCAATTCCATTTTGAAGTAATACTTGTTTTTCCCCTTTTTACAAAGGGAATTTCTAGTTGTAGAAAACCAGAAATAGCTTAAACACACACACACACACACACACACACACACACACACACAAAAACAAAAAGAGAGAGAGAGAGAGAGAGAGAGAAAGAAAATGAAAGCACCTGCAAATCTCCTCCTCAAATATAGCCCCCCTTATTATACTACTGTTTTAGTAGGTTTCCTTCTAGCGCTGTTTTCTAAATGCACACACATACACAGGCAATCACACTTGATATTTTGTGTGCATGTAACCTTGTGTGACTATGGCAAGTTACTTAACTTCTCAGAGATTCATCATCTCCATCACTGAATGGAGGTAACAGTAGCATCTCACCTAATGGGGTTGTCATGAGGATGAAATGTCTTAATGTATATAAAGTGCTTAGAACAGTGCCTGGCACATAGTACCATATAAGTAATTGCTATTATCATTGAAATAAATGTATTTAAGTATAATGTTTAAGTAACAGTGCAATATGTGAAAATATAGCAAAAATCAAAAAGGTAATTCTAATAACTAAAGCTTGAGAAACACCAACCAGAAGGAATATATTTTGATCTTCCCAGAGTGGAAGGACTCAGCATCAAGTCAATAAGAAATCCTGATGTCAGCTGATTTTACATTTCCTTTCCTTCACACTCATTTCTCCCCTTAATTAGCTACTTAAAAGCCTACATTAACCCCATTGATAAGTAACATCTTTTACCATGAAATTCTTTGGGAAATTTTTGAAAAAATACAATTGATTTTTATGTCCACAACTGTCGCTTTGTGCAGACCTGGTTCAGCACAAGAAAATCTCAGTGCTGTGTGAAAATCTGGGCTTGACAGGATTATCCTGCTCTGAAGTTGCCCAATATTTATTTCTGGTCCTTTCATTTTCCATTCTCACTTTCTGTAGTAGGAGCTGAGGAAGAGTGAGAAGACTGAAACTTGGGTGGCATGAAAGGAACAGGGGTTGTGACTAATAAGAGCCTCAGGCTCTGTTCTGACCCCACACCTGGGTGCTGCAACTCCTAGAAGCAGGCAGGGTGCTATCCAGGATGCTCCTGACCCCCTACTATGACTCCAAACTGGAGGCCTTGCCCATTTGCACTTCCTTACCTAGAGTTTCCCTCCAGCTTTAGCCCTGCTCCACCCACCTGGAGCATCTCAGCACCCACACTCCCATGAGTCAGTGAGCTTGCTTGCCCTGAGCCAAGGCTTTGAGATGACTTAAGGCACAGGGACCCTGCAAGCCAGAACCTGTGATGTTCTCAAGCTGCCTGCAGACCTTTTGGACACAACTAAATTATAGAAACTTCTAAGTGTGTTCCCCCAAAAGAACAAGAGGAAACAGAGTTCTGAGAGCCAAACATTGGAAGGAGAAAAGGAGAATTTTCTTGTAAATTTTATTTGTCCACTTATTTGTTTGTCCATTCAAATGTCACTCATCCACCCATTCATTCATCCCTTCATTTGGTACAAGCTCCTTGAGTTAGACATCAGGGGTATGACGGCCACTTGAAGACGGACCTTCCATCCCACCACTGAAGCTTTCCCTGTGCCATGGTGGGCAGGAGTCACCTGAGGAGTTGCTGGAATAAGGTCACTGAGTTCTCCAGACTGTCAGGGACTCACTGTTTGGCCCTGGACACACACTAGTGAATTTCTTTGAGCTTCTGCTCTCTCTGCTAGAGAATATCTGCTGTATCTAATTTCACCCAGCTTTCAAGAGTCTCCTCTTGACCAACAAAGGCTGCTTATAGCTTTTGTTCGAAAGTGTTGAACAAAAGCATTTTGTCTTGGCTTTTAATTTAGCAAATCTGAAATTCATTTGTAGAATAATCAGATGAGACATTCTCAGCAAGTTTGAAAAAAGAAAAGTATTGTCATGGGGAAGAATTTTGCTTGTATGCTGACATACATTATAAAGCCTGAACTATAAAGATGCTGTACCAAAAAACTTTAAAGTGTAATAAACTAAAGATTAAGAAGAAGATGCCAAAGTATCAACTTTTCTAACATATAAGGCAATCTTATGAATCAATAAGAAACTAATAATATACTCTATTTATTTATTTATTGATAGAGTCTCACTCTGTCGCCCAGGTTGGAGTGCAGTGGTGCAATCTCAGCTCACTGCAGCATCTGCCTCCTGGGTTCAAGCAATTCTCATGTCTCAGCCTCCTGAGTAGCTGGGATTACAGGTACAAGCCACCATGCCTGGCTAATTTTTGTATTTTTAGTAGAGACGGGGTTTTACCATGTTGACCAGGCTGGTCTGGAACTCCTGACCTCAGGTAATTCGCCTGCCTCAGTCTCCCAAAGTGCTGGGATTACAGGTCAATTATTTGTTTAAGTGAACAAAGATATAAACAGGGAATAAATCCAATAGCCATTAATATAAAAATACCAACCATATTCATAATAAAACAAAATGCCAATTACAATGAAATATGTATTTTGCCTGTTAAAACTGGCAAAGAGATTTTATTTTATTAATGAAAATACCCAATGCAGGTAAGGATGTGGCAAAATAGTCACTGCCGTGTATTTTTTATTGGAATGTAAATTTGTGCATTATATCTGAAAAGCAATTTAACAATACTTATCAAGATTGTTTAAGAAGTTCATTCGGTAACGCTGACAGGTAATAGCAAAATAAAATACAGCTGGAAAATTCAATGACTGGAGGAAGATTAAATTAGATATTGGTAAATTTGGTATATGATTCAGATATAAATAATTTTTAAAAGAATTTTTAGGCCAGGCACAGTGGCTCAATGCCTATAATCCCAGTACTTTGGGAGGCCGAGGCAGGCTGATCACGAGGTCAAGAGATCAAGATCATCCTTGCCAACATGGTGAAACCCTGTCTCTACTAAAAATACAAAAATTAGCACCTGTGATCCCAGCTACTTGGGAGGCTGAAGCAGGAGAATCACTTGAACCTGGGAGGCAGAGGTTACTGTGAGCTGAGATCATGCCACTGCACTCCAGCCTGGTGACAGAGAGACTCCGTCTCAAAAAAATAATAATTTTTATTGACATGGGACTATACTCATAACATTGTTAAATTTAAAAAGAGATACACAGCATTCTTCTGGTCCACATTTTATAATATATGTGGAGGGCACAAAGACAGGAAAGGAGTATACCCAGATGAGCATGGGATTGTGTGCATCAGAAGCGACATGAGACAAGGGGATGGTTCTCAAACTGTAGGGTCCACAGTGAGTTCACAGGGGTGCCATGGAATATTTCCAGTTTTCAGGGGATATACATTGATACCTGACACTTCCTGGACACCTGGGAACTACTCCATTGAGGCAGTTTACATTTTAAATATTAGATTGCAGTACATTCCTTTCACAGTTGTCATATCTTTACAAAGCTGGGTTTTCAATGCTTGCTTTGAGATAAAGTGATGTGGGACAGAAAATGAGGGCAATGATATCCAACTGGATTGCAAGGTTGGAGAAACTGGGCTTTGTCCAACAGGGCACCTATCCCATTGGCACTGCTTATTTAAGAGGAAAATTAAGTATTATTTTCTTTCAATGTATTTGTATTTTCTTTTCAAACAGCAGTTTGTTGTACATTGTTAGAACAAACATACCTAAGTCATTTGGATCTAACTACTAATTAATGGAACTGTTTGGTATTTCTTTTTCCTTTTCTTTT
>NW_016107315.1:7946927-7991086 GCF_001604975.1 Cebus imitator
ATCTCGGCTCACTGCAACCTCTGCCTCCTGGGTTCAAGCGATTCTTCCACCTCAACCTTCCGAGTAGCTGGGACCATAGGTGCGTGCCACCGCACCGCTAATTTTTGTATTTTTAGTAGAGACGGGGTTTCACCATGTTGGCCAGGATGGTCTCAATCTCTTGACCTCGTGATCGGCCCACCTTGGCCTCCCAAAGTGCTGGGATTACAGGCGTGAGCCACCACGCCCTGCCCCTTTGGTATTTCTTTTGGCCCAGGTGCACTAAGAAAACAGTACTGAGAAATTAAGGGCACCATGCACTGAGGGGGTTTGGGGACCCCTGAGCTGAGGGATTTATTTAGGAGTGAGATTACATGCCATGTGGGAGCAGGCAGGCAAGTTCCTCCAGGCTGGCACCTCTGCCAGCAGTGCCGAATGGGAAGTCTCTTCAGGCCAGCCACTTCAGCAGTCAGGAAGGAATGCCAGCTGAGGATATGAGCAAGGATCAGGTGGCACCTGTCAGGACAGGCCAGATCCCATATGGACAACTACCCGCCTTGAGGAGAAATGGGAGGCTCGTTTGTCTCTCGCAGCATCCATCCACTTCTTTGCTAGGAATCTGTAGAGGAAGCTGCCCCATTCACCATGGAGGTTCACATGTGCCTGGCCCAGGACTTGTAGTCCAGGAGGGGAGCATGGGAACTGGAGTCCAGGAGGTCCAGGTGCTGTCCTACAAGTGAGCTCATAGATAGACTGCAGTGTGCACAAGCCACCACAGGGCCCCGGAGCCTGCTGACACATTCCCCCCGTTGCATTACAGCTGTTGTTCCACTCTCTCACAAGTCTCGAGTTAGTTATATAGATGCCCTGGCCTATGCTAAGCTGGAGCCCTTCTGATCATGAGTTCTGAGAAATGTAGCTCCGGTTTAGACTGACATTGCATAAAGTCATCACAAAATGAGCGATGTTAATTTTCTTCTGCATGCTTTCAGAGCTAACTGAAAAAAGAAAATACATATATTTTTTAGAGCAGGGTCTCACTCTGTCATCCAGGATGGAGTAAGGTGGTGACCACAGTTCACTGTGGTCTCGAACTCCTGGACCCAAACGATCACCCACCTCAGCTTCCTCAGTAGCTGGGACCACAGGCCCATGCCACCACACCCAGTTAATACTTTATTTTTACCCTTTATAGAGACAGGATCTTGCTTTGTTTTCCAGGCTGGTCTTGAACTCCTGGCCTCAAGGGATCCTCCTGCCTTGGCCTTTCCCAAAGTGCTGGGATTACAGGTGTGAGCCACCAGGTCGGCCTATCCAACTTTTAAAATGACCACATCATAAGAAAAAACTATTCTTTGTGAAAAGAAAGGTAAGAGAAAGAGAAAGAAGGAGGGAAAGTAAGAGGGGAAAAGTTGGGGAAAGAGGGTGAGAGGGAGACAGAGAAAGCAAAAAGATGAGCAGGTGCTTCTTAGAAGAACACAGTGGGATGAGCATTCCAGGGTGAGGGTGTGGAGTGAATGAAGACCAGAAGCATGCCTCTCTCTGGGACCTGCACAAAGTTTGGTATGACTTCCATCATGTGCAGGGGAGTGAGGGGGAGAGAGGAGGATGGGGCAGCGGGTGGGTTGACTGGGACATGGGGCCAGAGCAGGAGGCCATGATGAGACACTGAGCTTGAGTCTCCTCTTCATGAGGTGACTCCCAATGCACACTCTGAGCACAGGGTTTATAAAACAGGTATTTGTAAGCCGGGAGGCCCTGTGTACGCACTTTAACATCTCTCTGAACCTCACTTTTCACAGTAATAGAAAGGGGTAGTTTAAATAATGGTAATTATAATTATATTGAATAAGGGTCTTGCCAAGTAGTTACAGTTGCTCTAAACCCTCTTGTCTCCACATAACTCACTGCCCATTCTCCCCCACACCCCCCATGGCTCACTGCTCTCCCAGATCCCAGGCCTCTGCTGCTTCCCCCTTGTAACAATGTGGATAAAGCTATGTGCGTTCCACAGAGTTACAAACAGGCATCTAATAACTACTTTTTACAAACATCTATTGGTTGGGCCCAGTGGTTCATGCCTATAATCTCGGCGTTTTGAAAGTCTAGGAGTTTGAGACCAGCTTAGGCAACATGGCAAAACCCTGTCTCTACAAAAAATACAAAAATGAGTCAGGCATCGTGGTGGGTGCACATCTGTAGTCCCAGCTACTCAGGAGGCTGAGATGGGAGGATTGATTGAGGCCTAGAGGACGAAGCTGCAGTGAGCCACGATTGCACCACTGCATTCCAGCATGGGTGACAGAGTGAGACCCTCCCTCCAAAAAAACCAAAAAACAAAAAACATCTGCTCCAAAGTGGCCCCCCTAGTTTTATTTGCACTTCTTACAAGATTTTCCTCGAAAGGAAGATCAGGTATATTTATCAGAAACAGTGTCGCACTCCAGTGATTTCCCTGCAGTACTCTCTTGCACAAGATGCACAAGACACATTCAAGAAGCTGACACATTGTGGCCATTCACATCTGACTTCCACTGCCTGTCAAGACAACTATTTTGCTCCTCAGCATTTGCTTAATTCTATACTTGGTTCTTGAGAGGGAGAAAAAAAGGGGGGAAGTTACCTCCATAGTTTAAATTTTGCATATGTGTCTTTGCAAAATTGCAGAAGTTCAAGCAGCTTTATACTTCTATTTGTCAAAACTTGATTTTCTTTAGCATTATCAGGAAGTAAGGCTGGGGGCTGTCTGAAAGTAAATGTGATAGACATTACTAAATGTGACCACAGAAAGGCTTCATGGTTGTTGTCCACTGCTGTGTTCATAAGGAGGGAAAAGTAGAAACTCCCTAGAGACCCAGCATTCATTTATAGCAGTGAATTAAATAGACTGTTTCTTCCTGCTTTTTGTTTCTTTTTTACATCTTTTGTATATATCAAGGGTAAAAAGAGAGAAAAACAAGAAGCAAACAAAACAAAAACCCAGGACACTGGTTAAATTGATTTAGTGATGCACTAGAGCCAGCTTGTAGCAATTCATATGAACCAATGGGGTGACCTCTTCCCAATTCCATATGTTACATCATGTAGCAGTTTTAAATTGAACACTGTTGGAATATTTACACCAGGGAAATCGGCAAGTACTACAAATCAGAGCTGCTTTTTCTTTTTCTTTTTTTTGAGAGACAATAGTCAAACATTTACCAGGACCCTACTGTTTGCAGTATGTTTATAAAATGAAATATTAAGCTATTATCATATTAACATTATAGAAAAACATTTTATAATATAATTATGTATATGCAAAAAAATGACCTTGGATCCTCACCTCACACTATGCACAAAAAATTAACTCAAAACAAATAAAAGACTTAAATGTAAGAGCTAAAACAATTAAACTTTTAGAAGTAAACATGGAAGTAAATCTTTAGAACTTTGGACCAGACAGATTTCTTTTAAAAATGTGGTTCATAAATGAAAAAATTGATAAAATAGACCTCATCAAAATTGAAAACGTTTGCACTTCAAAAGATACTATTAAGAAAACGGAAGGACAGGAAAAAACACTGGGAGAAAATATTTGCAAAACACATTTATGATAAAAAGTTGGTACCAGAATTTAGAGAGTGCTTGTACAACTCAATTGTAAAAAAAACAAGCAGCCCAATCAAATATAGGTGCATACTTTCATTTATAAGTGGAAGCTAAATAATAAAAACATGGACACAAAGAGGAGAACAGCAGACACTGGAGCCTACTTAACAGTGGAGGGTGGGAGGAGGAGCACGTTCAGAAAAAATACTTATTGGGTACTATGCTTAGTACCTGCGTGAGGAAACAATCTGTACACCAAACCCCTGTGACACAAGTTCACCTATATAACAAACTGCACGTGTACCCCAGAACCTAAAACAAAAGTTAAAAGAAAAAAAAGACACATAGCCTCAATGACACAGAGGAATAATTTTTTCTCTATTTCAGGTATATTGCACAGCTTGGTGAATACAGTAAATAATAATATGTTGTACATTTCAAAATTGCTAAGAGTAAATTTCAAATATTTTTTAACACAAAATGTAAGTACTTGAGGTGATGGATATGTTAATTAGCTTGATTTGATTATTCCACGTTGTTTTTATACATTATAACAAACCTTTGTATACAACAATAGTTTGTCCATTTACAATTACAAAATAAAATTTAAAAATAATAAGCAAAAATATATTAACAGACATTTCACCAAAGAAGATAAATGAAAGGCTAACAAAGTATGAAAAGATGCTCAGCATCATTAGTCATTAGGGAAATGTAATTGCAAATTAAAGCCACAATGAGATGCCATTTGACACACACTGGAAGGGCTATAGTAATAAGACACACAACACCAAGTGTTAGCAAGGGTGTGGAGAAACTAAACCCTCATGCATTGCTGGTGGGGATAAAAAATGGTATAGCTGCTTTGGAAGAAAGTTTAGCATTTCCTCAAAATGTTAAATACGGAGTGTTCATCTGACGTAGCCATTCCATTTCTAGGGATGTATCCAAGATAAATGAAAACATATGTCCACAAAAAAATTGTACATGCCTACAACAGCAACATTTATTGATGTGATTTGGCTCTGTGTCCTCACCCAAATTGCATGGCAAACTGTAATCCTCACATGTGGAGGGAGGGATCTGGTGGGAGGTGATTGGATCATGGGGGTGGTTTCCCCCTGCAGTTCTCATGATAGTCTATGAGTTCTCACAAGATCTGATGGGTGTAAAAGTGTTTGGCAGTTCCCACCTTGTCCTCTCTCTCTGCCTGCCACCATGTAAGACTTGCCTTGCTTCCCTTTCACCTTCCATCTTGATTGCAAGTTTCCTGAGGGCTCCCGAGCGGCATGGGACTGTTAGTCAGTTACAGGTCTTTTGTTTATAAATTACCCAATCTCAGGTAGTATCTTTATAGCAGTGTCAAAACCAGCTCATACATTCATAAAAGCCAAAAAAGCAGAAATGTAAATATCTATCACATGGCAAATGAATAGACAAAATGTATATCTATACAATGGAACACTGTCGGGCAATAGGAAGAGGTGAATTGCTGACACAGGCTGTGTAATGAGTGAACCTCAAATGCATGTGCTGAGCAAAAGAAGTCAGACGTAAGAAACCATTATGTTACATGATTCCACTTATATGAAATGCCCAAAAAGGATAAATTTATAGAGGCAAAAAGTAGATCAATAGTTGGCTGGGGCTGGGAAGAGAGAATGACTGTAAATGGGCATTTATATATGTTTCTTTCTCCTTTCCTCTCTTCCTTCCTTCCCTCCTTCCCTCCCTCCCTCCCTCCCTCCCTTCCTTCCTCCCTCCCTCCCTCCCTCCCTCTCTCTCTCTCTCTTTCTCTCTTTCTTTCTTTCTTCCTTTCGAAACACAGTCTCACTCTGTCACCAAGGCGGGAGTGCACTGGCACAATCTCAGCTCACTGCAACCTCTGTCTCCCAGATTCAAGGCATCCTCCTGCCTCAGCCTCCCAAGTAGCTGGAATTACAGGTGCCCGCCACCATGCCAGGCTAATTTTTGTATTTTCAGTAGAGATGTTGTTTCACCATGTTGGTTAGGCTGGTCTCAAACCCCTGACTACAAATAGTGTACCCACCTTGGCCACCCAAAGTGCTGGGATTACAGGCATGAGCCACTGTGCCCAACCGACACATTTCTCATCTTTAAAACTAAAGAGTTGTACTAAATGACATAAAAGTCCGTGAAAGTCCGTGAATTCCTTAGATGATCCCTAGTGCTCCTTGAAGTATTCAAACGCTAAGAATTATGACTTCTGCTTGTGACCAAGATGGAGCAGGCTTGTTTCCTCCCAGGCCCCTTTTCTTACAACTTAAAAAACCCCTGAACATTACAGAGCATAGGAAGACTGAACAGTGGGGAGAAAGGTGACTTCCTAAGAAACTTGGGACTTGAGGAATGACATAGCAGTGAGTTCTCTGGGTTTCCTTATTGCCTCCCATATATTCTGGACATAGGGCTGCAGGAGCCTCCAACCTGGAGCTGCCAACAGGTACAGATTTTTAAAACACTACTAGGAAAGCCTCTTCCCCCGAACCAAAAGCCTGAGAAAGGGGTAGCCAAACTAGAGAAAACCTTTGTGACACACGTGTTGTACTCCAGCCAAATACCAACAGCAAAATCTCACAACCCTCCCCCCACCCCCACAGCACACGCACACACGTAATTTCAGCGGGGACAAGCAGGAAGCTGCTTTCCATCCTGCCCAGCCTGCACTTGTGGAAATGGACAGCAGTGCTTCTCTGATTACTCTGCTAGATGATGGCAGTGTCAGCAGGGCCAAGGGAGATGCTAACCTTTCATCCCCCATCTGGCAGAAGCAGGCTCTGCTCCAATTCTTCCACTGGGTGGTGTCTGGAGGGGCTGAGCAGAGAGCTGATCTACCATGCCCTGCTCTGTGGAAGCAGGCAGTTCCCAGATCCCCTGCTAGGACTCAGGTAGCCGTGTTAGCAGGGTTCAGCAGGGCTCTGAGCCTCCACCTTCACCCGGCATTAATGAGAATGAACAAAGCAATGCAAATTAGGGCCAGTAAGTGCTCCACTTTCCCCCCATGCCTGACCTCAGTAGGGCCCAGTGGGAAACTAAACCTCCCCAACTACCCGGCAGCAAAAAGGCTAAACAAGACGGCATGAAGCAGAGCTGGTAGGCTGTCTTGTCTCCCCACCTCTTGGTGTCAGTGAAGACCCAGCGAGGAATTGATCCTCCACCCTACCCAGCATCAACGATACTGAATAAAGCTGTGTGAGATAGGGCTAGCCACTTAATTTTCCATCTCCCTACCAGTATCAGGGAGACCCAACTAATAACAGAGCTTACAACTTCACTCAAGGGAGGCACTGTCTGTTGGTGCCCCACTTTCACCCACAGGTATCAGCAAGGCCCAAGGTATCAAGGAGACACAACGGGAATTGAATTTCCACCCCACCATTGTTAAAAAGGCTGTGTGAGTCAATGCTCTATTTTTGCCAGAGTGATGTTGGTGGGGCCTGGCTGGAAAATAAACATAGGCACCAATCTGCTGCACACATCACACTTCAATAGAGGGATTACTTGCTAAATGATAATAATAATAAAAGAACGAAAGATAATTAGGTAGGGCTTAAAATCTCCTAAATATATTTAAATGTTTAGATACAGTAAAAATATCATTTGCCATAGCAAGAACCAGGAAAATCGCAGCTTTAATAAGAAAACAATCAACATATGTCAACACTGAGATGAATCAGATGTTAGAATTATCTGACAAAGATTTTATAGCCATCATAAAAAATGTTTCAAAAAGAAATTAAAGATCTCTTGAAATTTTTTTAAATAAAATGTTTTATCACAGACTTAGAAGTTTAAAAAATAATCAAATGAAAATTATGTAACTGTAAACTACAATAACTAAAGTAAAGAATTTGTTAGGTAGGCATAATAGTAGAATGGAGGTGATCAAGGATAAAATCAGTGAACTTGAGGAGAGATGAAAACACATGATTTTGCTCTCTGTCTGTTATGGGTGTATAGGAATGCTTGTGATTTTTGCACATTGATTTTGTATCCTGAGACTTTGCTGAAGTTGCTCATCAGCTTAAGGAGATTTTGGGCTGAGTCGATGGGGTCTTCTAAATATATAATCATGTAGTCTGCAAATACAGACAATTTGACTTCCTCTTTTCCTAATTCAATTAATCATGTCGTCTGCAAATATAGACAATTTGACTTCCTCTTTTCCTAATTCAATTAGCTTTCCTCTGGGCATTAGAGCAAGAACCTTTCTCAAAAAGGAAAAAAAAGAGAGAAAAAGAATAACCAGTATCAGAAATGAAGAAGGCATACCAAAAGGATGTTACATATAACTCTAGCCTCATAAATTCAACAACATATAAAAAATGAACTTAAAAACCACGAACTGCCAAAACTTAACCAATATGAGATAGATAATGTGACTAGTATAATAACCATTAAAAATATTAAACTTGTAAATAGCAAACTCCTCACAAAGAAATCTTCAAGGATCAGAAGGTTTCATTGGAGAATTCTGCCAAATATTTAAAAAAGAATTAGTGCTAATTGTGTACAATATCTTCCAGAAAGTAGAAGAGGGAGCACTTCCTAACTCACTTTTTGAGGCTGGTATTATCCTGTCATCAAAATCAGAGAGGCAGACAGTATGAACAAAGAAAACAAAAGGCCATGAAAAGTCCTCAACAAAACATTAGTAATCAAACAATGTATAAAATAATTGTACACCATGAAGAAATGGGATTTATTCCAAGTATGAAAGGCTGTTTGAACATTTGAAAATCAATCAGTGTAATTTACCATATCAACAGGCTAAAGAAGAATACCATATAATCATACCGGTACAGAAAAATCATTTGACAAAATCCAACATCTGTTCATGATGAAAAACTCTCGGCAAAGTAGAAACAGACAGATAGGAACAGACAGTCCTCAACATGATAAAGAGCATCCCCAAAGCCTAGAGATAACACACTGGAGGATGAAAGAATGAATGCTTTCCCACTAAAATAAGAAACATGGGAAAGATGTACATTCTCATCATGCTTATTCAACATACAACTGAGATAAAGGATTATAAATAGGAAAGGAAGAAATGAAACAGTCTCTATTTGCTGATGATATGATTGTCTACATAGAATATCCCAAGGAAATCTAACAAAAAAAAATCCTAGTATTAATAAATGAGTGCAGCGCAAAAGTAAACTGTGCTTTATTTCATTTCTGTGCTTACTACGACCATTCTTAGCATCACTTGCATCACACTGCCTGAGCTGAGCTGAGCCTCTGCAGCAGCAAATCTGGCGCTGCTGCTTGCTGCAGACACCCATCAGGCACTTTGCAGACTCACTTCCACCTTGCAGGCCATTCCACATGGCAGGGCCAGGCCTGGGGAGCCTGTGTCCAGGGATACACCATGCAATGACATCCCTCACCCCTCCCACCTTTACATAGAAGGGGGGCAGTAGCTCAGCATGCCCAGCTAGTGCCAAGGCAGGGGCACTGTTAAGTAAGGGTGGGGTAGCCTAACCTAGGGACTAGGACCAGGGAGAGAGTTGGGCACCAAGAAGAGGGTGGGGGAAGTAGCAATGGAGATTTTCTGGGCACAGTGGTGGATCTCTGGGCCGAGGACTGTTGCTGTTGCTGCCCCTTCATTACATGTTAAAGTGCAAATTTTTCAGAAGTCAGCAGAAACGTTGTGGGGAAAAAAAAGAAAAAAAGACTGAGTCACAATTATCACTAAACCCAGGAGAATACTATCCCTGGAAGACTTCCCTTCGAAATAAAAAAGTGGAGCCCAAGACTCTAGCTTGACAGCTTCCAGCTCAGTGGTCCTACACATGCCTGAATTTGCCAAGGGGTACAGCCTCCTGTTGTTCTGAAAACACCAGGACAGCAGGGCTGGCATCTCTCCCACCTGCACGGCCAGATGGGCCACACCCACTAGAGTTTCCAACCTAGCAGTTCTGCTTTCACCTGAACTCTGCAGGCAGATTCAAACTTGTGTTTCCCCAGGAAGCACATGACAGCAGCTTAGGGCCAACAATGGCTTGTTGGCCAACTTTATCCCCAAACTGAGGGAGCCCTGTGGACAAGAATACCCAACAAAGATATGCAGACACAGAGGTAGTAATTAGAGGGGACTCTTTCAAGACCCAGGAGCAGACTAGAATTAAAGCCAGCCAACCAAACCCACCTTATACCATAATCAAACCCCCATGGGCATCAAAGAGGAAAAAGGCAAAGCAGTTCATCCAAAGGACAGCAACTTCAAAGACCAAAGGAACATCAGCCCACACAAATTAGAAAGAACCAGTGCAACAACTCTGGCAACTCAAAAAGCCAGAGTGCCTTCTTTATTCCATATGACTTCAATAGTTCTCCAGAAAGGATTCTTAACCAGGCCAAGATGGCAGAAATGACAGAAATCAAATTCAGAATATGGATAGGAACAAAGATCATCAAGATTCAAGAGAATATTGAAACCCAATCCAAGGAAATGAAGAGCAACAAAAAAATGATACAAAAGCTGACAGACAAAATAGCCAGTTTAGAAAAGAAAGTAGCCAACTTGCTAGAGCTGAAAAACATACTACAAGAATTTTGTAGTGTAATCACTAGTATTAAAAGGAGAACAGACCAAGCTAAGGAAAGAATCTCAGAGCTAGAAGACAGGTTTTCTGAAATATGACAGTCAGACAAGAATAAAGGAAAAAAAACAAAAAGGAATGAAGAAAACCTTCAAGAAATATGGAATTATGTAGAGACTAAATCTACAATTCATTGGCATTTCTGAAAGAGATGGGAAGAAAGGAAGCAACTTGGAAAACATTTCAGGATATCATCTATGAAGATTTCCCCAACCTAGCTGGAAGGGCGAACATTCAAATTCAGAAAATGCAGAGAACCCCTGCAAGACATTTCACAAGAAGATCATCTCCAAGACACATAATCATCAGACTCTCCAAGATTGAAATAAAAGAAAAATGTTAAAGGCAGCTAAAGTAAAAGGACAGGCCACCTACAAATAGAAGCCCATCACTCTAACAGCAGAACTCTCAGCAGGAACCCTATAAGCCAGAAAAGATTGGGGTCCTATATTCAACATTCTTAAAGCAAAGAAATTATAACCAAGAATTTCACATCTGGCCAAAATAGTTTCATAAGCAAAGAAGAAATAAGACTCCTTTCACACAGGATCAAATCACACATATCAATGACTAACTTTTAATTTTTTTTTTTTTTTTTTTTTGAGAACAGGGTTTTGCCCTGTCACCAGGCTGGAGTGCAGTGGTGCAGTCTCGGCCCACTGCAACCTCAGCCTCCTGGGTTCAAGTGATCCTTCTGCCTCAGCCTCTGGAGTAGCTGGGACTACAGGCACATGCCACCACGCCTGGCTAATTTTTTGCATTTTTAGTAGAGATGGGGTTTCACCATGTTGGCCAGCATGGTCTCGATCTCTTGACCTTGTGATCCACCCATCTTGGCCTCTTAAAGTGCTGGGATTACAGGCATGAGCCACCATGCCCTGCCTAACCTTTAATGTTAATGTCCTAAATGCCCCAATTAAAAGGCACAGAGTGGCAAACTGGATAAGAAACTAGATCCAATGGTATGCTGTCTTCAAGAGAACCAACTCACATGCAGTGACACCCATAGCCTCAAAATACAAGGATAAAGAAAAACCTACCAAGAAAATGGAAAACACAAAAAAGCAGGGGTTGCAATTCTAATTTCAGACAAAACAGACTTTAAACCAAGAAAGAACAAAAAAGACAAAGAAAGACATTACAAAATGGTAAAGGGTTCAATTAAACAAGAAGATCTAACTATCCTAACTCTATATGCACCCAACACAGGTGTGGCCAGATTCATAAAGCAATGTCTTAGAGACTTGCAAAGAGACTGAGATTCACACACAATAATAGTGAAACCCTTTAAAGCCCATAGACAGTATTAGATAGATTATCACAGCAAAAAATTAACAAAGAGATTCAAGACCCAATCTCAATGCTTGAACAAATGAACCTAATAGATATATGCAAAACTCTCCACCAAAGACAATATAATAGTCATTCTTTTCATTGCCACATGGTACATACTCTAAAATTGACCATTCAATTGAACATAAAACAATCCTCAGCAAACTCAAAAAAACTGAAATCATACCAACTACACTCTCAAACCATGGCACAATAAAAATAGAAACTGAGGCTAAGAAAATTGCTCAAAACCATACATTTACATGGAAATTAAACAACTTGCTCTGAATGAGCCTTGGGTAAATAATACAACTAAGGCAGAAATCAAGAAGTTATTTTAAGCTAATGAAAACAAAGCACAACATACCAGAATCTCTGGGACACAGCTAGGCAGTGTTAAGAGAGAATTTTATAGCAGTAAATGCCCACATCAAAAAATCTAGAAAGATCTCAAATTAACAACCTAACATCACAACTAGAAGAACTAGAGAACCAAGGGCAAACAAACCCCAAAGATGGCAGAAGACAAGAAATAACCAAAATCAGACCTGAACTGAAAAAGACAGGGACATGGAAAAGCATATGAAAGATTAACAAATCCAGAAATTTGTTCTTGAAAAAATTAATAAGACAGACCACTAGCTAGACTAATAAAGAAGAAAAGAGAGAAGATGCAAATAAACACAATTAGAAAAAGACAAAGAGGACATTATCACTGACCTTACAGAAATACAAATAACCATAAGAGACTACTATGAACACCTTTATGCACACAAACTAGAAAATCTAGAATAAATAGACACATTCCTGGACACATGTGTCTTCCCAACACTGAATCAAGAATAAATTAAGTCCCTGAACAGACAAATAACGAGCTCTGAAATTATCAGTAATAAATAGCCTACCAACAACAAAAAAGCCCAGGACCAGAAGGATTCACAGCTGAATTCTACTAGATGCACAAAGAAGAGTGGGTACTATTTCTACTGAAATTATTCCAAAAAAGTGAAAAGGAGGGGCTCCTTCCTAGCTCATTCTATGAGGCCAGCATCATCCTGATACCAAAACCCAACAGAGACACATATACACAAAAGGGAACTTTAGGTCAATATACTTGATGATCCATAGATTCAAAAATCCTCAACAAAATACTAGTAAAAAGAATCCAGCAGCACATCAAAACCCTAATCCACAATGATCAAGTAGGCTTTATCTCTGGGATACAAGGTTGGTTCAACATATACAAATCAATAAATGTGATTCATCATGTAACAAAACCAAAGACCAAAACCATATGATTATCTCAATAAAGGCAGAAAAGGCTTTCAATAGAATTCAACATCCCTTCATGTTAAAAACCCTCCATAAACTAAGCATTAAAGGAACATACTTCAAAATAATAAGAACTATCTATGACAAACTCGTAGCCAACATTATACTAAATGGGCAAAAGCTGGAAGCATTCCCCTTGAAAACCAGCAGAAGAAAGGATGCCCACTCTTACTACTCCTACTGAACATAGTATTGGAAGCTCTGACCAAAGTAACCAGGCAAGAGAAACAAATAAAAGTATCCCAAAAGGAAGAAAGGAAGTCAAACTGTCCCTGTTTGCAGATGACATGACTCTGTATCTACAAAACCCGAGTCTCCACCCAAAAGCTCTTTGAGCTGATAAGCAACTTTAGAAAACTTTTGGGATACAAATCAATGTACAAAAATCAGTAGCATTCCTGTACTCTAAGAGCACCCAAGCCAATAACCAAATCAGGAGCATGATCCCATTCATGATTGCCATAAAAGAATACAATATTTTGAAGTGCGGTAGTGTATGCCTCCCGCTTTGTTCTTTTTGCTTAGAATTGACTTGGCTATGCGGGCTCTCTTTTGGTTCCATATGAAGTTTAAGGTGTTTTTTTCCAGTTCTGTGAAGAAGGTCATTGGTATATTGATGGGGATAGTGTTGAATCTGTAAATTACTTTAGGCAGTATGGCCATTTTCATGAGGCTACAGTTATCAAAACAGCATGGCACTGGTACCAAAACAGAGATATGGACCAATGAAACAGAACAGAGGCCTCGGAGGCAACACAACATATCTACAACCATCCGATCTTTGGCAAACCTGACAAAAACAAGCAATGGGGAAAGGATTCCCTGTTTAATAAATGGTGTTGGGAAAACTGGCTAGCCATGTGCAGAAAGCAGAAACTGGACCCCTTCCTGACACCTTACACTAAAATTAACTCCAGATGGATTAAAGACTTAAACATAAGACCTAACACCATAAAAACCCTAGAAGAAAATCTAGGCAAACCATTCAGGACATAGGCGTAGGCAATGATTTCAAGACCAAAACACCAAAAGCATTGGCAACAAAAGCCAAAATAAACAAACGGACATAATCAAACTCCATAGCTTCTGCATGGCAAAAGAAACAGGCATTAGAGTGAATCGGCAACCAACAGAATGGGAAAAAATTTTTGCAACTTACCCATCTGACAAAGGGCTGACATCCAGAATTTACAAAGTACTAAAACAGATTTACAAGAAAAAAACAAACAAGCCCATTCAAAAATGGGCGAAGAACATGAACAGACACTTTACAAAAGAAGACATACATGAGGCCAACAAACATATGAAAAAATGATCATCATTACTGGTCATTAGAGAAATGCAAATCAAAACTACATTGAGATACCATCTCACACCAGTTAGAATGGCGATCATTAAAAAATCTGGAGTCAACAGATGCTGGAGAGGATGTGGAGACTTTTACACTGTTGGTGGGAGTGTAAATTAGTTCAACCATTGTGGAAGACAGTGTGGTGCTTCCTCAAGGACCTAGAAATAGAAATTCCATTTGACCCAGCAATCCCATTACTGGGTATATATCCAAAGGATTATAAATTGTTCTACTATAAGGACACATACACACGAATGTTCATTGCAGCACAGTTTACAATAGCAAACACCTGGAACCAACCCAAATGCCCATCGATGACAGGCTGGACAGGGAAAATGTGGCACATATACACCATGGAATATTATGCAGCTATCAAAAACGATGAGTTTGTGTCCTTTGTAGGGACATGGATGAACCTGGAAACCATCATTCTCAGCAAACTGACACAAGAGCAGAAAATCAAACACTGCATGTTCTCACTCATAGGCGGGTGTTGAACAAGGAGAACATATGGATACAGGGAGGGGAGCACTACACACTGGGGTCTGTTGGGGGGAAATAGGGGAGGGACAGCGGGGGGTGGGGAGTTGGGGAGAGATAGCATGGGGAGAAATGCCAGATATAGGTTAAGGGGAGGAAGGCAGCAAATCACACTGCCATGTGTGTACCTATGCAACAATCTTGCATGTTCTTCACATGTACCCCCAAACCTAAAATGCAATTAAAAAAAAGAATACAATATTTAATAATACAGCTAACCAAGGAGGTGAAATATCTCTTAAAAAACACTGTTCAAAGAAATCAAAGATGATGCAAACAAATGGAAGAACATTCCATGCTCATGGGTAGGAAGAATCAATATTGTTAAAACAGCCATGCTGCCCAAAGCAACTAGAGTTTCAATGCCATTCCCATCAAACTACCAATGACATTCCTCGCAGAACAGAAAAAAACTATTCTAAAATTAATATAAAACCTTAGAAAAGAGCCCAAATAACCAAAGCAATCCTAAGCAAAAAGAACAAAGCTGGAGGAATCACATTACCCAACTTCAAACTGTACTACAAGGTAACAGTAACCAGAACCGCATGGTACTGATACAAAAACAGACACATAGACCAATGGAACAGAATAGCCCAGAAACAAAGCCACACACCTACAACTATCTGATCTTTGCCAAAGCTAACAAAAATAAGCAATGAGGAAAGGAGTCTCTATTCAATAAATGGGGCTAGGATACTAGCTAGCGATATACAGAAGATTGAAACTGGGCCCCTTCCTTACACCATTTACAAAAATCAACTCAAAATGGATTAAAGACCTAAATGTAAAACCTGAAACTATAAAAACCCTGGAATATAATCAAGAACATGCCATTTTGGATATAGAAACTAGCAAAGATTTCATAATGAAAATGTCAAAAACAATTGCAACAAAAGCAAAAATTTACTTTTAAATGGAACCTAATTAACTAAAGAGTTTCTGCACAGCAAAAGAAACTATCAATAGAATAAATAGGCAACCTACAGAATGAGAGAAAATATTTGCAAACTATGCACCTGACAAAGGTCTAATATCCAGAATCTACAAAGAACTTAAACAAACGTATAAGCAAAAAACAATCCCATTAAGAAGTGGGCAAAGAACATGAACAGACACTTTTCAAAAGAAGACACCCATGCGGCCAAGAAGCATATGAAAACATGCTCATTATCACTAATAATTAGAGAAATGCAGATCAAAACTGCAATGAAATACCATCTCACACCAGTCAGAATGGCTATTATAAAAAGGTCAAAAAATAACAGATGCTGGAGAGGTTGTGGAGAAAAAGGAATCCTCATACACTGCTGTGGAAATGTAAATTAGTTCAACTATTGTGAAATACAATGCGGCAGTTCCTTAAAAAACTGAAAACAAAACTACTATTCAAACCAGCAATTCCACTACTGGGTATATACCCAAAGGAATATAAAGAGTTCTACCCTAAAGACGCACACATGCATATGTTCACTGAAGCAATATACACAATAGCATAGACATAGAATCAACCTAAATGCCAGTCAACAGTACACTGGATAAAGAAAATGTGGTACATACACATCATGGAATATTACACAGCTATAAAAAAGAACGAGATTACATCCTTTGTAGAAACATGGATGGAACTGGCAGCCCTTATCCTTAGGAAACTAATGCAGGCACAGAAAACCAAATACTGCATGTTCTCACTTAGAAGTGGGAGCTAAATAATGAGAACACATAGAAAGAGAAGAACAACAGACACCGGAGCCTTTTTGAGGGAGGAGGGTGGGAAAAGGGAGAGATTCAGAAAAAAATCAAACTACCAGTTACTATCCTTAGTACCCAGGTGATGAAATAATCTGTACATGAAACTCCCAAGTCACAAGTTTACCTATAAACAAACCTACACATGTATCCCTGCACCTAAAATAAAAGTTAAAATATTTATTTTAAAAATTGGAGGTTGGGGCCAAGATGGCTGATTAGAAGCAGCTACAGGGTGTGGCACTCACAGAGATGGACAAAAGGGGCAAGTAAATACAGCACCTTCTACTAAAACATCCAGGTACTCACACTGGGACTGATCAGAGAAATTGCTCAACCTGCAGAGAACACAGAAAAGCAGGGCAGGATATCAGCCCACCCAGAGGCAACACAGAGCCAAGGGAACCCCCTCCCCCAGCCAAGAGAAGCAGTGAGTGAATGGGTAACCCAGGGAAACCACGCTTTTCCCACAGATTTTTTAACCCTCATATCAGGAGATCCCCTCAGTAACCCACTCCACCAGTGCCATGGGTCTGACACACAGAGCTGTGTGGAGTCACGGGCAGAGCAGCTGCTCCGGCATGCACAGAGGCCCAGGAGCTTTATCTAATCCACTCTGGGATCCTTGGCAAAGGTGACTACAACTCAGGCAAGATGGGAGGTCTGTACATACCCCTAGGAAGAGGGGTGAATCCAGGAAGCAGAGCAGCATCAGTCTATGGACCCCACTTCCGTGGAACCACACAAAATAAGACCAGCTGGCTTGGAATTCCAGCCAGCCACCAGCAACAGGTTAGCACCTACCTGAGACAGGGTAGAGCTCCCAGGGGAGGGATGGGGTGCCACTTTCGTTGTTTGGATGACTCAGCTGTTCCAGCCTGTGGGCTTTGGAGGGTCCAAATGAACTGGACAAGAGAGGGATTCCCCAGCACAGCACAGCTGCTTTACCAAAATGTGGCCAGACTCCTTCTTCAAGTGAGACCCTGATCCGTTCCTCCTCACTGGGCTGGACCTCCCATCCAGGGCCTCCAGCCACCCTCACCCATATTCTACTTAAAGAGTTGTGATTTCTCCCTGGGACAGATGCCTGGGGGACGGGGCAGGCCACCACCTGTGTTGGATGACTCAGCCATTCCAACCTGTGGGCTTTAGAGAGTCCAAACAAACTAGACAAGAGAGGGATCTCTCAGCATAGCACAGCTGGTTTACCAAAATGTGGTCAGACTGCTTTTTAAGTGGGACCCTGATTCATTCCTCTTCACTGGCGGATTTCCCATCTGGGACCTTCAGCCACTCCAACTCATATCCTATGACTTACAGAATTTAGATTTCTCCCTAGGACAGAGTGACCATGAGGAGGGGCAGGCTGCCACCTTTGCTGTTTGGGTCACTAGGGTATATCAGCCTGGGGCTTTAGAGAGTCCAAACAGACTGGGGAGGAGGCAACACCCCAGCACAGTATGGCTGCTCTGCCAAGGCGTGGCCAGGCTGCTTCTTTAAATGGGACCCTGATTCATTCCTCCTCGCTGGGCAGGACCTCCCAGCCAGGGCCTCCAGTCACCTCCACCAGTGTTCTATGGCTGACAGAGTTCTGTTTTCTTTCTGTGACAGAGTGCCCAGCAGCAGGGATGGGAGGGTGGCTGTGGGCAGCCACCTTTGCTGTTTGGGCATCTCAGTCTTGGAGAGCCCAAACTAACTGGAGACTGAAGGGATTCCCCCAACAACAGCTGCTCTACTGAAACATAGCCAGACTACTTCCTTAAGCAGGTTCCTGATCCTTTTACTCCCAACTGGGGCCTCCAGCCACCTCCTACAGGTCTATATCCCCATAGGATGGAGTTCCCAGAGAAAGGGACAGGCTGCCATCTTTACTGTTTTGCAGTCTTCACTGGTGATAATTCTGGTTACTGAAAAATCCAAAGTGACTAGGGTCTGGAGCAGCTTCAGAGCAAACCACAGAAGCCCTATGGAAAATTAGCCAGATTGTTAAAAGAAAAGTGAGCACACAAGCAAAAACAAAACAAATCCACAGAAACTCCATCCAAAGGTCAGCGACTTCAAAAACTGAAGATAGATGAGCCCACAAAGATGAGAAAGAATCAGGTCAAAAACACTGAAAACACCAAAAAAGCCAGAGGGCCTTCTTTCCTCCAAATGACCACAGCACTTCTCCAACAAGGATTTAGAGCTGGGCTGAGGATGAGATGGCTGAAATGACAGAAGTAGGCTTCAGAATGTAGATAAAAACAAACTTCACTGAGCTAAAGAAGCATGTTGTAACCCAATGTAAGGAAGCTAAAAATTATGGTAAACAATGTAGGAGCTGACAGCCAAAATAACCAGTACAGAGAGGAACATAACTAGCCTGATAGAGCTGAAAAACACACTGCAAGACCTTCACAATGCAATCACAAGTATTAAAAGCAGAATAGACCAAACAGAGGAAAAAAATCTCAGAGTCTGAAGACTGACTTTCTGCAATAAGACAGTCAGGCAAGAATAGAGAAAAGAAGATAAAAAGGAATAAAGAAAATCTTTGAGAAACATGGGATTATGTAAAAAGACACCAAATCTATGGTTGATTGAGATACCTGTAAGAGACAGAGAGAATAGAACCAATTTGGAAAATGTATTTCAGGATATCATCTAGGGGAACTTCCCCAACCTATATAGACAGGCCAACATTCACATTCAGGAAATTCAGAGAACCCCATCTCCACAAGAAGATTATCTCCAAGACACAATCATAAAATTCTCCAAGGTCAAAATGAAAGAAAAAAATGTTAAGGGCAGCCAGAGAGAAAGGCCAGGTCACCTACAAAGAGAAGCCCAACAGACTAACAATAAACCTCTCAGTGGAAACCCTGCAAGCCAGAAGAGATTGGAGGTGAATATTCAACATTCTAAAGAAAAGAAATTCCAACCCGGAATTTTATATCTGCCAAACTAAGCTTCATAAGCAAAAGAGAAATAAGATTCTTTTCAGACAAGCAAATGCTGAGAGAATTCATTACCACCACACCTGCTTTACACGAACTCCTGAAAAAAGCACTAAATTTGGAAAGGAAAAATGGTTACCAGCCACTACAAAAACACACTGAAGTACACACACAAGTGACACTAGGAAGCAACCACATAAACCAGTCTGCAAAATAACCAGCTAGCATTATGATGAGAGGATCAAATTGACACATAACAATATTAATCTTAATCTTAAATGTAAATGGGCTAAATGCCCCAATTAAAAAACACAGAATGGCAAGCTGGATAAAGAACCAAGACCCATTGGTATGCTGTCTTCAAGAGACCCATCTCACATGCAAAGACACACATAGGCTCAAAACAAAGTGATGAAGGAAAATTTACCAAGCAAATGGAAAACACAAAAATCCATGGTTGCAATTCTAGTTTTTGACAAATTGACTTTAAACCAACAAAGATTTAAAAAGACAAAGAAGGATATTACATAATGGTAAAGGGTTCAATTCAACAAGAAAAGCTAACTATTCTAAATAGATATGTACCCAACACAGGAACACTCAGATTCATAAGGCAACTTCTTGGAGACCTTGAAAGAAACTTAAGATTCCCACACAAATAATTGTGGGACACTTTAACACTCCACTGACAATATTATACAGATCACAGGACCTGAACTGAGCTCTGGATCAAATGGACCTGATAGATATCTAAAGAACTCTCCATCTTAAAACAACAGAATATATGATTGTCTCATCTCCACATGGCACTTACCCTACAATTTATCAAATAATCCAAAGTAAAATACTCCTCAGCAAATGCAAAAGAACTGAAGTCATAACAAACAAATCTCTTGTACCACAGCACAATCAAATTGGAACTCAAAACTAAGAAATCTACTCAAAACCATACAAGTACATGGAAATTGAACAACCTGCTCCTGAATGACTCTTGGGTAAATAGTAAAATTAAGGAAGAAATCAAGAAGTTCTTTGAAACTAATGAGAACAAAGATACAACCTACCAGAATTTCTGAGACACAGCTAAGGCACAGTTAAGAGGGAAATTTATGATACTAAATACCCACCTCAAAAGTCTAGAAAGAGCTCAGGTTAACAACCTAATATCACAACTAAAAGAACTAGAAAACCAAGAGAAAACAAACTCCAAAGCTAGCGGAAGACAAGAAATAACCATGATCAGAGCTGAACTGAAGGAGATAGAGACACAAAAAAACCTTCAAAGGATCAACGAATACAGTAGCAGACTTTTTGAAAAAAATTAACAAAATAGACCACTACCTAGACTAAGAAAGAAGAAAAGAGAAAAGATTTAAGTAAACACAATCAGAAATGATAAGGGAGATATTACAATTGACCCCACAGAAATGCAAATAACCACAAGAGACTACTAAAAACACCTCTATGCACACAAACTAGAAAATTTAGAATAAATGAATAAATTCTTGAGCACATACAACCTCCCAAGACTGAACCAAGAAGAAATTGAATCCCAGAACAGACTAATAACGAATTCTGAAATTGAAGCAGTAATCATCTACCAACCAAGAAAAAGCCCAGGACCAGAAGGATTGACAGCTGAATTCTACCAGATGTACAAAGAAGAGCTGGTACCATTCCTACTGAAATTATTCCAAAAAATTAAAAAGGAAGAACTCCTCCTTAACTCATTCTATGAGGCCAGCATCATTCTGATACCAAAACCTAGCAGAGACAAAACAAAAAAAGAAATCTTCCTGCCAATACACCTGATGAAGCATCAGTGCAAAAATCCTCAACAAAATACTGGCAAACCAAACCTATCAGTACATCAAAAAGCTTACTGACCATGATCAAGTAGGCTCCATCCCTGAGATGCAAGATTTTTTCAACATATTCAAATCAACAAATGTGATTCATCACATAAACAGAACTAAAGACAAAAACCACGATTGTGTCAATAGATGCAGAAAAGGCTTTCACTAAAATTCAACATCCCTTCATGTTAAAAACTCTCAATGAACCAGGTATTGAAGGAACATACCTCAAAATAGTAAGAACATATCATATATGACAGACCCACAGCCAATATCATACTGAATAGGTAAAAGCTGGAAGCATTCCCTTTGAAAAGCAGCACAAGAAAAGGATGCCCCCTCTCATCATTCCTATTGAACATAGTATGAGAAGTTCTGGCTACAGCAATCAGGCAAGAGAAAGAAATAAAGAATATTCAGATAGGAAGACAGGAAGTCAAATTATCTTTGTTTGCAGATGACATGATCCTATATCTAAGGAACTCCATTGTCTCAGCCCAAAAGCTTCTTAAGCTGAAAGCAACTTCAGGAATGTCTCAGGATATTAAAATTAATGTGCAAAAATTGCTAGCATCCCTATACACCAACAACAGGCAAAGCAGGGAGCCAAATCATGAATGAACTTCCATTCACAATTGCCGCAAAAACAATAAAAAACCTAAGAATACAGTTAGAAGAAGTGAAGGATCTTTACATGGAGAACTACAAACCATTGCTCAAAGTAATCAGTGATGACACAAATGGAAAAATATTTCATGCTCATGAATAGGAAGAATCAATATTATAAAAATGGTCATACTGCCCAAAGCAATTTATAGATTCAATGCTATTCCCATTAAACTACCATTGGCATCCTTCACAGAATTAGAAAAAGCTATTTTAAAATTTATATGGAATCCAAAAAAAGCTCAAATAGCCAAGGCAATCCTAACCCAAAAGAACAAAATTGGAGACACGATGCTACCCAACTTCAAACTGTACTACAGGGCTACAGTAACCAAAACAGCATGGTACTGGTACAAGAACATATACATAGACCAATAGAACAGAATAGAGAGCCAGAAATCATACCACACACCTAACACCATCTGATCTTTGACAAACCTAACAAAAACAAGCAATGGGGAAAGGATTCCTTATTTAATAAATGATGCTGGGAGAACTGACTAGCCATATGCAGAAAATTGAGACTGGATCTCTTCTTTACACCATATACAAAAAACAACTCAAGATAGATTAAAGACCTAAATGACTTTAAACCTAACTGTCTTTGACATAAAACCCAAAACTATAAAAACCCTAAAAGAAAACCTAGGCAATACCATTCAGGATACAGCACAGGCAAAGATTTAATGACAAAAATGCCAAAAGCAATTGCAACAAAAGCAAAAATTTACAAATGGAATCTAATTAAACTAAAAAGCTTCTGCACAGCAAAATAAACTATCAATAGAGTAAACAGTTAACCTAAAGAATGGGAGAAAACTTTTGCAATCTATGCATCTGACAAAAGTCCAATATCCGCCACCATCTATAAGGAACTTAAACAAATTTACAAGAAAACAACAACCAACCTCATTAAAAGTGGATGAAGGACATAAATAGATACTTTTCAAAAGAAGACATACACGTGGCCAATAAACGCGAAAAAAAGTTCAACATCACTGATCATTAGAGAAAAGCAAATCAAAACCATAATGAGATACCATTTCATACCATCAGAATGGCTATTATTAAAAAGTTAAAAAACAACAGATGCTGGTGAGGCTGTGGAGAAAAAAAGGAATGCTTTTACACTGTTGGTAAGAGTGTAAATTAGTTCAGCCATTGTGGAAGACAGTGTGGTGATTTCTCAAAGACCTAAAGGCAGAAATGCCATTCAACCCAGCAATCCCATTACTGAGTAAATACCCAGAGGAATATAAATCTTTCCCTATTATAAAGACACATGCATGCATATGTTCATTGTAGCACTATTCATAACAGGAAACACATGGAATCAACCTAAATGTCCACCAGTGATAGACTGGACAAAGAAAAAATGTGGTACATGTATACCATGGAATACTATGCAGTCATAAAAGGGAATGAGATCATGTCCTTTGCAGGGACATGGATGGAGCTAGAGGCCCTTATCCTTAGCAAACTAACTCAGGAAGAGAAAACCAAATACCACATGTTCTCTCTTATAAGTGGGAGCCAAATGATGAGAATACATGAACACATAGAGGGGAACAACACACACTGAAGCCTACAAGAGGGCAGAGGGTGGAAGGAGGGAAGGATCAGGAAAAATAACTAACAGATATTAGGCTTAGTATCTGGGTGATGAAATAATCTGTATAACAAACCCTCATGACATATGCTTACCTATGTAACAAATCTGCATATTCTGTACATGTACTGCTAAACTTAAAATAGAAGTTTCAAAAAGTCAATTGCATTTTAATGTACTAACAAATATACAAAAAGAAAAATTTTAAACACAATATGTTGGCAGGGAATAAAAGAATGAATAGGTGGAGCACAGAGAAATTTAGGACAGTGAAAATACTCCAAATGATATTATAATAGCAAATACATGTCATTATACATTTGTTCAAACCCAAAATATGTCCAATACCAAGAGTGAATACCAATGTAAACTATGGACTTTGGGTGTCAGTGTAGATTCATCAATAGTCAAAAATTTACTACTCTGGTGGAGGATATTGATAACGGGGGTGTTATGCATGTGTCAGGGCAGGGGTAATATGGTGAATCTCTGTACCTTCCTTTCAATTTTGCTGTGAATTTAAAACCGTTCTTAAAAAAATTAAGTATTTAAAAAATACACGCATGCACACAATGCAATTTTCAATTGCTCCAAAGAAAATGAAATGCTCAAAATCCAGCAAAACATGTACAGGATCTATATTCTGAAAATTACAAAATGTTGGTTAAAGAAATCAAAGAGGACCTAAAGAAATGTAGAGACATATCATATTCATGAGTCAGAAGACTCAACATTATAAAGATGTCAATGGTCTCATTTCACTGCAGTTTATAACAAAATCCCAGAAAAGTTTTTTTTTTTTGTAGACATTGACAAGCTTACTGTTAACAATTGCTTAGCAACAATTGTAGACAAGTTTCTTGTTAAATTTACATAGAAAGACACAGGACCTAGGGTAGTTAAAACAATTTGGAAAAAGAGAAATAAAATGTGAGGAATCACTCTGCGAGTGTTCAGGTTCACTAGATAGCTACAATAACCAAGACAGTGCAGTACCAGCAGATGGAGGGACACCTAGACGAATGGAACAGCGCAGGAATCCCAGAAATAGACCCATACATATATGCCCAATTGATTTTTAGCAGTTTTATTTATAACAGCCGAAAACTGACAAGAACCCAAATATTCTTCAAAAGATGGATGGTTAAACAGTGTTACATCCATACCACAGAATACTTCTAAGCAATAAAAAGGGGCAAAGTCCTGGTACCTGCAACAACTTGGACAAATCTCAGGGGAATTACACTGAGTAACAAAGCTGATCTCAAATGTTTATATACTGTGCAATTCCATGTATATGAAATTCTTGAAGTTAGGCATAAGGGCAACAAGGAAATTAGGAAGGGAGCCAGGAGTTCTGAACAAGTGTTGGTCGTAGAACTTGCCTCCCTTCCAGTTCAAGAAAAATGACTTCCCACTTCAGGACCTTGGAGGGTTTCAAATGTCCCCAAGGACTCTGTGAATGGTTTTCTTTGGGATGATTTTAAAACATCCCCATAGATGAGCATGCAGGGAGCTGCTATACCTTCTGATTTCCACCTATACACCTCTGAGCAGGCAAAATAGGCTCATCAGCCTTCAGAGTGCTACAGCATTGTCCAGGGGTCCAGGCCAGCTGCCCTAAACATATTGGTGACCTAGTTTAGGCAGGAAATGTACTTTTAAAGGCTTGCTGTCCTTTCTCTACTGTGGTTTCATAGCAACCTGCCTTCTGGCTTCCCCATGGACTCCAGGCTTCCAGACTCTGTGTTCGAGGTTGCAGCCTTTGCATGATTTCAGGCTTTCATGTGGAAGTTGAATCATTACAGCATAACCAGGAAGTCTTAGAGTGGGACCCTGAGTGTCTTACTGGGCAAATATTTATGAAGGACCTACTGTGTGCCAAGCACTAATGCTGGAGGGCACCACAGGGAACAAGGTGTGGCCTTCTGCCATCGGGTAGCTGGGTAGGGCATGAACAGCCCATTACAGCACAAGGAGATTAAATGCTCCGATGGATGGGGATGGAGAGACCTCCTGTAGGAAGTGTCACCTAAGCTGAGAGCTAAAGGATAATGGTAGTTAGTATTCCAGGAGACCAAGAAGGAGAATCCAAGGGATCAAACCACAGACTCCTGGTCTTTCTCCAAGAGGGCATGCAGATGTTGCTGTCTGTGGATCCTCAGGTCTGGGTTCTCTCTTCCTAGATCTACTACTCTGGGATCTCTGAAAAATCTAGTTTATAGCCAGACACCCTCTCCAGCTTATAGCCAGACAAAGTAGCCATCAGTACAGCAGCTACCCAAATGCCTGCCCTCAGGAGCCGCAGTGACCTGTGGACTCTTTGGCCATTCCCAACCATTGATCTTCCTGCTCTCAATTCCAGGAGATTCTCTTTTACTCCAGAAGTGGTCCAATTGACCCTTTCCATGGTTTCCAGAAGGTCCTAGCTAGGTCCTGCATCCCTTTGTGGTAGCCATCTGTCATGCCACTTCAGGCAGCAAAACTTAAAATAAATTTTGCAGTGTCACATGCAAGGGTTAAGAAATAGGCTTTTTTGGGAAATGGGGAAATGTTTAAGCCAGTGTCAGCAAGAGAGAGCAGGTGGCTCCTCTGGACCTCCCTCCTCCCAAAGAAAGTTGTGCAGAGGGCCTGGCCAAGCCACTGGCTAGGCAGCCTGGGTGAGGTTTCCATAGAAAGACTCTGCTCATTGTCCAGGTAACTCAGGAGGAGCATTATTATATTTGTGAGATTTAATTTGCTTGCTATTGTGTTTATAGAATCCAGCCTAGGGGCTTTGCACATAGTAGGCACCTAAAAATATTTCTTGAGTGATTGAATAAACAACTCAAAGCTCTGATGTGTCCATCCTTATTGAAGGACCTCAGTTCTGCCACCCTGTGCTCCTGTCTTTGATTCCTTTTCCTGCCCCAACATTGCCCCAGATACAGCCTCTGCCTTGAAGCCTGATGCTTTACCCCCTGTTCCTGGTGACCCACAGAGTTCCAGCAGGAAGGACCAGAGCCTGCAGGAGGGAAGGGAGAGGAGAGAGGAGGTAGACCAACCTGGAGGGAGGGGCAGAGGGGGAGGAGGTGTGCAGAATAGAAGCCTGCTCCACGAGGCAGCCACAGAGGGGTGCTGAGGTCAGGGTTACCAATTACAAAATGAAGCTCAAAGGAACCTAGAAACCACCAACTAAACATCCATTCCTGTGAGCTGACGAATGAATCACTCAGCTGGTCTTTGATCTGGAAAATAGTCCAGAAACATGCAAACACATAGCCTGCATGTTGGGGATTAACTTTTTTTTAATAAACTATTTTTAGAATAGTTTTGGAGCCACGGAAAAGGTGTGAAGATAGTATTGAGAGTTTTCATAAGACCATGCCCAGTTTTCCCTACTATTAACCCCTCACATTGGTATGATACATTTGTTACAATTAATGAACCAACATGGATCATATTATTATTCATCAAAGCCATACTTTACTGAGATTTCTCTAGTTTTTACCTAGTGTTCCTTTCTCTATATCCAGGATGCCACATTACATTTGGTAATTGTGTCCCCTTCAGCTCGTCTTGGCTGTGGCAGTTCTCAGACTTTCCTAATATTGGTGAACCTGACAGTTTTAGTAATGCTTGTCAGCTATTTTGCAGCATGTCCCTCAAGTGAGACTTGTCTATTGTTTTTCTTATAATTATACTGGAGGCATGGGTTTTGGGGAGGAAGACTACAAAGCACAGGGCCCATCTCATCACATGATATCAAGGATACAGACAATCAACATCCCTCACGCCTGTTCATGTTAACTGGCCACCTGGCTGAGGTAGTATTTTTCAAGGTTCTCCACCGTAAGGTACTCTTCTTTTCCCAAAGCAGATTTTTGAAGTATGATTGACAAATAAAAATTGTTTATATTTAAGGTATACAACATGATATTTTGATATACATATGTATTGTGAATGATTACCACAATAAAGCTAATCCACATACGCATCGCCTCACATACTTATCACTGTGGTAGGAACACTTAAGATCTACTCTGTTAGTGAATTGCAGGTATACAATATGGCAGGGGTCCCCAACTTCTGGACCAAGGACCAGTACTGGTGCCCTGTTAGGAACTGGGCCTCACAGCAAAGGTGAGCAGCAGGGCCAGCCAGCATTACTACCTGAGCTCCACCTCCTGTCAGATCAGTGACAGCAATCAGATTCTTATAGACATTCTAACCCTACTGTGAACTGTGCATACTCGGGATCTAGGTGGCATTCTCCTTATGAGAAACTAACGCCTGATGATCTGAGGTGGAAGAGTCTTATCCCAAAACCGTTCCCACCACACTGAATCCATGGAAAACTTGTCTTCCATGAAACTGGTCCCTGGTGCCAAAAAGGTTGGGAACTGCTACAATACAATATTACTAATGATCATCACCATACTGTATATTAGGTCCCCAGAACTTACTCGTTTAACTGAAAGTTTGTGCCTTTTGGCCAACATGTCCTCAAGGGAGTTGTCATTGGTTTCGTTGTTACACCACGATCCAGAAAGGTGTCAAGGATACCAGCAGGTAGCTGTCCCCATCATAGCAGACATTGCTGAATGACTAAGCTGACATGCATGCATGTCCAACCTTCCTTCCCTTCCTCATGCCAGTGGACAAATCAGGGCTCTTTGTATCCCCACTCAGCCCTGCAAATTTCTACCCCCAGGAGTGGAAGTTTGGCTTAGAGTGGCAGGTCTGAGAATTGTGCCTGAGGTCTACTGCTCTGCTAGTTGTGTCGGGGAACAAAGCCCAGTCCTGATGAATGGACACCTGCAACCTCCCTGGAAGGTGCCAGAACTCTTGTGAAATAAGACTTAGTAGCTTTTTGTCAAGTAGGCAGGAGCTCAAAGTCATCAAATTATGGGCATTAATGTCAACAAGAGCACACTTGGTCATGCCCATTGGTAAAGCCCAAAATGCTAAGGGTATATGTGTCTAATTTTTAAAAACTGCATCCTCTTGTCATATTTATGACTTTTGCAGAGGGCAGCAACTCTCTCTTCTACTTCCTCCGAAACTCTCCAGCACAGAACTTGCTCTGCAAAAGGTGAACACGCGCCAGATGGTCTGAGATGTGCTTGGGCAAACATGACTAAAGTTATCTTGTGGCTGATAAGAACTCGTGGGGGTTTTAAAATAAGGAACTCATGAGGGTTTTAAAAATATATAAATGACTGAATGATGGAAGAATTACTTAAGGTCTTTTTAGTGGAAAACCTCACTTCCTGTATTTGGAATTTAATTTTTATTTCCATCTGAGCTTATGTGTGTGTAGATTTTCAAAGTCAGACCTGGCTTCTCTCAATTAAAGGAAATGTAGGTTAATATTTCTCAAGGAATTTCTTTTCTGGACCTTTTGGGGAGTTTCAGTATAATAGAAAACCCTAAGTAAATGCATACAAAGTAAGAAACCATTAAACTCTAGTCCACTGATTGTGTCTGACTAGCAGCTGTGATGTGAATTGTTTTAACGTTAATACCATCATATTTGGATGCCCTTACTCCCTACATAGCCATAGGCCCCACTTCTCTTTGTTGTCTGTGACCGCACATGTACCCCTGCTGCCCCCCACAGACTGTTTAGTGTACAACTGCTGTGCTAGAGACTCCTGCGCCCTCAAGATGAAAGGCAATCACAAGTACTTCCAAGATTAGCATCTTCCACTTAAAGGAAAGAGGCCTCTTATAAAGACACCATGGGAGGCTGAATACTAGCCCCCAAGGATACCCAGGTTCTAACCCCTAGACCCTGTGAACTTATATAGCAAAAGAGGCTTTGTAGGTGTGACTAAGTCAAGGGTCTTGAGATGCGGAGATTATCCTGTTAAGCCTTAAATGTAACCACAAGAATATAAGAAGAAGGAAGAGGGAGATCTGACTACTAACGAAGAAAAGGCAATGTGACAACAAAAGTAGAGATGGGAGTGATGCGGCTACAAGCCAAGGAATATGATCGTTCAACAAAAGTTGAAAGACAAAGAATAGATCTTTCCCTGGAGTATCCAGAAGGAGCCGGCCCTGCCAACACCTTGATTTTTAGTCCCATAAGGTTCATTTCAGACTTCTGGCCTCCACAACTGTAAGAGAATACATTTACACTAATTTAAGCCACTAAGTTTGTGTTAATTTGTTACAGCAGCTATGGGAAATTAATATAGACACTATGGTCACAATTTCCATTCTTCCTAGAGCTAACCATCCAGTCTATTAGGAGTCAGCACTTTGTTCCTCTTTTTCCATTCAGATACTTGATACCAAGATATCCTCATAGCATCTGATATTTTTATATTTAAAATTTTATTTCGGAATTGTTTGGCAGCTGTTGAGTGAGATGTTGCAAGATGAGAGTCAAAATACTCTCAATTTTTCAGTTCCACATTTGACCTCTTTGGGGACTAAAAGACTGTGCAGAAGGTCAATTCCAGTGCAGGAATACCCTCTGTAATGGGCCAAAGGAAGGTCATTCAGCCCCTTTCACATTCCCCTTTGGTGACCAGGACCTCACTTGCCTCCATTTGTTCACAAGGACAGGGTGTCCTTATTCTGAGTCAGCCAACATCTGAGTAGCCCAAGACCTAAGAACTGAACAGCAAATAATGAAGACAGAAGAGCATTCAAAAAAAAGACCAGAATCAGAATTGAGACCTTATTTCTAACCCTCCACATCTAAAAGAGTTGACCAGCTACTTAGCGTAATGGTGCAGCTGAATTACCTGTGTGGTAATGATTGCAAATATTCCAAACAAGTTGTTCGTTCAACCTGGAGATAACCTATTCACAGTGAAGCTTTGATTCTTCCCAAGTACTGGGTAGATGCCAGGAGAGTAGAGCACATTTGTTTTCTAAGCCTGGGAATAGTCAGCTCTTTGCAATCGTTTTCTAGAAAGTGTCTCAAAATGGGCTGTTACTAGCCTAGTTGTAAGTAGGTCTTTTTAACTTATGACCTAGTCACAAAATAGTTATTTCCCTTGAACTGATGACCATCAGCAGCTCTTACCATCTCATTTTTGTATGTGGCTAGTTTTTAAAGTATCAGAGCATTCCCAGATTTACTTTCTTTCTCCTTGAATTTCATCATCTTATTTTCAGTTCAGTGACCCAGTCTGTCAAGATCCATTTGAACCTTCACCACTGCCATTCACCTTTGGCTTAGCAATTCTAACCTGTGTTTTCTTCCTTAAAATTGACCAAGCAGTAAATGCTACATTGAACATTATTCTGTAATCAATTATAAAATAATCTCTGTAAGGGAATTAAAAATTTAATAGGCACGGTTGAACTGTGCTTGCTGTCCCTCCTTTAAGGGAGCCAAAGATCAATGCCAAAGAAATCAAAGTAGCGCAACATTCCCTGGGCAGCACTGCTGGCAGATGTGGGCACAGAGGTGGGTCATGGGTGATGGGTCATGGGTCATGGAGCCTGGGGTGTGCTCATGGTGTGCAAAAGGGAAAAAGGAAGAGCATATATATGTGGATACTTGTGTGAACTTGTGTGAATCTGTGAGTGTATGTGTGTGTAAGTGTGTGCTGTGTGAATGAGTAAAAGTACATTTGTATATGAGTGTGCATGCATGAATCTTTGTGAATATATGTATGTGTGTTTGTGAGTGTGTATATGAACATGTGTTTTTATTTTATGGTGTATGTGTGTATGTGTATATGTCAGTGTATGTGTATATGTCAGTATATATGAATCCATAAGTATAGATGCATGTAAGTGTATATGAGTGTGTATGAGTGTACATGTGAGCAGCTTGTCTTTCCCACTAAGCACTGTGCTCTCAGGGACCACATTTTATTCCTATCTGTATCCATCAAGGTGTCTGGCAAAGTGCTTGGTACCCGATATGTACTAAATCCATGCTTCATGGCAAGAAGCAGACTCAGCACCACCCCAGAAGGCACTAGTGTCCCCTCCATCATCAAGCAGATAAATGGCCTAGGAGGTGGAAGTGCTAGGGCCAGCTCCTGGGGAAAGGGTCTTCAGAGACAGTCTCCATGGAAGCAAAGGAGGAGGTAGCCCTAGGGAAATGCAGATGGTCATGTCCAAAGGGCATTAGAATGGTCCAAGAGTTCTCCTTCCTTCCCACAGATGATACTCACCTTGCAAAGTGCTTAATGAATGGAAGAGGGGCCTAAAAGCCATAATACCATTTGACCTTCACAGTAACCTACATCCACAGAACAGATATTCTTGCTATCTTTGTTTCTAAGGAAAGGAAATCACGACCCACAAAGTCTATGACTTAATTAAGGTCATCATTGAGTATATCTAGTATGTCACAACCTTGTGGTAAACCAGACCTTCTAAGTATAACACAAAAAGTACAAGCCACAGAAGAAAAAATAAGATACATTGAACTACATCAAATTAAAAAGGTTTGTGCTTCAAAGAACACCATTATGAAAGTAAAAAGAAAACCCAAAAAGAGAAAATCTTTGCAAATAACATATCTGATGAGGCTTGTATATAGAACACAATCATAAAAATCACAAACAACCCAATTTAAAAATGAACAGAGTCTGAATACATCTTTTCTTGGAAAAAGACGTATAAGTGAAAAATTGCTTAACATCAGCCCACAGAACAAGGCAAATCAAAACCACAGGGAGCTCTGACTTCACACCCCCAGGACAGCTATAATCAAAAAGACATAGTAACAAGCATTGGAGAAGATGTGGAGGAACTGGAACACTCGTATGCTGCTGCTGGTAATGCAAAATGGAGCCACTTTGGAAAACAGTCTGCCCGTTCCTCAAAAGGCTAAATATAGACGTAACACAATTCTACTTCTAGATACATACCCAAGAGAAATAAAAATATGTCCACACACACACACAAAAAAAATGTATACTAATGATCACAACAGACCTATTCATAATGGACAACAAGGAGAAGCAACCTAGCTATCCCTCAACTGATGAATGGATACATGAAATGTATCCATTCCAATTGCAGATTATTTGGCAATTAAAGTGAATGAAGTAATGATGCATGCTGTAACATGCAGAGCCTGAAAATAGTATGCTAAGTGAAAGACGCCAGTCACAAAGGAACACAGGCTATTTAACTTGTGCTAAATGTCCAAAATAGGCCAATCTATGGGGACAAAAGTAGATTGGTGGCTGCCTAGGGCTTGGGTGGCAGTGAAGGGTGACTGCTGGGAAAAGGTGCTGACTGTTAATATGTACAGGGCTTCTCTTTAGGGTCATAAGAATGTTCTGAAACTGAATGGTCGCATAGCTCTGTAAATACACTAAAAACCACTGAATTTTACCCTTTTAAGTGGGTGAATTATATGATATGTGAATCATATATCAATAAATATGTTATTTTAAAGAAAAGATGGGGCACAAACTGGCAGGTGCGGAGGCCATCCGGAGGGCTTCCTAGAAGGGTGACCTCTAAAATGAGTTGTGAGAATGAAGTACGTGGTGGTAAATGGAGTGGAATGAAGGACATGCTAGGCAAAGGGATCGACAGACACAAAGACCTGGAAGCAAGAGAGACTTTGGCTCATTTAAGGAACTAAAAGTAGCCCAGAAAGGCAGGAGCACAGAGCAGGTTGGGGTGAGCAGAGAGAGGGAGGAGACCGGGAGTGTTCAGCAAGGCACAGACCACAAGAAGCCCTGCAAGCCGCACGGAAAGGTTTGGGCCCAACTCAATCAGCAAATGAGTCAACCTTGGGGAGGACGTGATCAGATCTGAATTTTAGAAAAATCATTCTGGCTGCAGAAAGGACTAAGAGAGGATAAGACAGGCAATGGGGACTCTTTTTACCAGAAGGAGGTTGAGGTCCTGCAGGGATGAAGTGGTGGTGGCCCAACATAGAGAAGTGGCAGTAGGTACAGACCCATGCGGACAGTATTGAGGAGGAGGAATCTGCAGGACCATGATGCAGTGGGTGTGGCAGGGAGCCCCAGGCGCCTGTTTCTGGCCATTTTGTTGAGGGCACCGCCATCTACTGAGATTGCAGAGCCAGCTCAGGGGTAGGGGTGTGATGATGGATTGGGTTCTGGATGTACCAGTTTCAGGTGCCTGTGAGGTGCTCAGGGGCACCTAGAGATGTGTGCTCTCAGAAGATCTTCTAAATGCCACCATTTAGCAACCAAAAGATTTCAAACAAAATCCAGATTTCTGGCTTTTCTGGAGAATGAGGCTACTGGCCACTTTGGGTTTGTATTACTCTCAGTCCCTGGTCAGACAGACCTCTGGTCCAGGGAAAGTGTGATAAGCTAGAAGAGAAAGGGCCAGAAGCCAAGGCAGAAGCAAACTTTTAGAGACAGAAAAAGACAAGACAGTGAAGGAACAGTCAGAGAGGTAGGAGGAAAACTAAGAGAGGGATGTTTTCTAGGACGTAAAGACAAACACTATAGAGCATTTCAGGACACAAGTGGTGGTCGTAGTGTCTGATGCAGCTGAGCAGTTGAGCAGCTCTGGTGAGGCCTCTGGACCTCCCAGAGGGTTTAACGGGTGACTGTGGAGTGATGAGCTTCAGTGGAATGGGGACGGCAGACATCTGATTTGAGTACGTGGAGGAGCAAACAGGAGTTAAGAATGTGCATTTGGCTTTAAGAAGTTTAGCTGTGAAGAGAGGGGAGCGACAGGGCAGCAGCTGGAGGGATCAAGGGAAGGATTGTGTTTAATGCAGAAGATGTGAGCTATGGAGAGGGAGAGAGATGATGGGCACAGCTGATGAAGCCAAATCATTGCCGGCGGGGAGCTGGGGTGGGTGGGATTCGCCTTCCCTATGTGTCAGTGAGAACAAGACAAGGAGGGCTGAGAATGCAGATGAAGTGGGAGGATTTCTGGCAAGAAGCTAAGAGAGTTTCATCCTGACACTTTCTATTTCTTAGTAAAATGGGTGACAAGGCCATTTGCTGATAGTGGGGGCAGGAAGAGGGTCAGAGACTTCTAATGAGTGAGGGAGTCTGAAATACATGTAGCACAGAAAGGGGAAACTCAAAAGTGTTTCTGAATAGGTCTGAGTACCCCCCATGCCTGGGGGCTTTAGGGACCTCCACTCTCCTAGGCTGCACGAGGCAGCCCCAGCAGCCCAGTGAGCCACCTGAAGCAGGTGAATCACAGACTTCTGTGCTCCAGGTCCCTCCTCTGCAAAAATCAAAAACAAAAAACACCAGAACAATCTTCCTCCTTTCTCCTCTGGGGACATTCTAAGCATGAGTTGTGGCCAGAAGTCAGAGTGCATTTGAATCCACACCCTCCAATGAGGGGCTTCAACAGAGCTGGAGAGACAACTCCTCTCTTTGAATTGTGCTATGTTTACATTTAAAAAGGAGAAAAGGCAGAAGGAGATCTTTCTTTAAATCTCACTATAAAACCAATGCAATTAACCATGAGTTAAGAATGAGCATCTACACAGCACCTCATACTTTATGACTGTTCATATTGACAGACAATCATGAGTTATGGAGCAGTCTTTCCCATTTCACCTCACAGCGGCAAACTAACCTATCCAAAAAGTACGCCAGGAAATAAAAAGTACATGTGGAATTCTGCGCTCACCTTGTGATTAAGGAGAGGGTAGCGGAGGGTGTTGACAACAGTGGAGCCCCTTTCCAAAACTTGACTTCAAAGTGCAGCTCCACTTTTCCCGGCTGTGACTTTGGGCATCCACTTCACCTCCTCTTAACCCTGGTTTCCTTTCGGAAAGTGGGTATGGGCCACAGTATTGACCATAGACGATGCAGAGCTGCAGGGAGGGTTCACAGAGAGAAGGCACAGAGGGTGCATGGCACACAGAAAGCAGTCAACGCAGGAAAACCTAATTATGACAGTGGGAAAAGGAACGGGGTAGTTTCAAAAGACCTAGTCTCCATCCAGCTTTACCACCAGCTCTGTGGCCTGAGCAGGTCATCTTCCCTCTTTGGGCTCAGTTTATCCATTGACAACATGAAGTCATTGGACTAAGTGGCCCCTATGGCTCTTTCCAGCACTGACATCTCTGAGTCCCTGGGCCAAGGTTTAGGAAGCTAAAGATGGGGGAACAGCCATAGGAGGTGTCCTGAGTGTCCTGAGTCTTTGCGGGCTGAATAAAGAGGTTCAGGCTCAGTCAGCCAAGCCTGAAGTAGCCATTCCCTGACCTAGTCAATTAGGTGTGTGTGTGTGTGTGTGTGTGTGTGTGTGTGTGTGTATTAGGTATAGTCAATTAGGTGTATATTATATATATATATATAGTCAATTAGGTATGTGTGTGTATAGATATATATTATCTAGTATAAAAATTAGTCAAGTGAATAGAGCAGATTGTGTGTGTGTGTGTGTATAAAATAGAGCAGATAGTATATATGTGTGTGTATATATATATCTATATATATACACATATATATATTATATACATATAAAATATCATATATATATACTATCTGCTCTATTCACTTGACTAGTTTACTAGTTTAGGGTATGTTTTGAGGCTCAATCAATACATTTTTTAAAACCACCCTAAAATTTAGTGGTTCAAATAACAGAACACTGAGTGCTTGAAAAGCTTTTGTCCTTCTTCCAAACACAAGCTAGGAGAAAATGGAAGGGCTACTCTGGCCACCACTACTCTATTCCAGAGACATCACCTGGTCACTGTTGAAGCCTTGACTGGTGCAGCCCCCGGGACAACTGCCTGCTGATGAGGCAAGACCCTCGCTGCTCTGGCTCCCTCCAGACCACTGTCGAGGTGCCACCTACTGGCCTCCACCTGGGGCTCTTCGGCTCACACATGTTCCAAGCCCGGAGCTCCATGGTTCCCAGGGCATGACCCCAAGCCATAGTTCCTGGGCCAGGAGGCTGCTGGTCTTGGCTACATGCTATTCCAGAATCTCCCAGCATACACACAACAAAGCCCAGGCTTTTGCATTTAGCGCAGACTGCCTTTGAATTTAAATCCTGGGTGAATTTACCTTTGCCTTTGGTCCTTTAGTCCATTCCTTTCACCATAAGCCACCCTACCAGATTTGCTCAAGTCTTAATATCTGCAGTCCCTCCCTTCCTGAGGCTTTTGGCTCCTGATGTGAAATAGTTTCCCCTCCACTAAAATTCTGTGTGCTGAGGGCTCCCAGGACAGGCTGCTTTCATCAGGCCACACACTGCCCTTGTCTGCTGGACCCTACCCAAGAGCAATGAGGTCCTCCTTGCTGCCGTGCACTTGCAGAGCAAACAGTGGGACATGCAAGGAAAATTGCTCCAGTGGATTGTCCTTCTGTAAGCCTCCAATTAATTAGGCCAAAAATTAATACAGTAAATTTAAATTATAGTGCAAACAAAACTACATGCTAGTCAGTAATTATTAATATTGGCAGAATCGATTTAAGTTGATCTTCCACAGAGAATGATTTTTGAAGAAAACAAAAAACCCAGTTTTTCAGTTTGCTTGTTCCATTCACAAAGTTGGGTGTATTCTCATACTGAGTTTATGTTCCAGCCCAGGCAGAATCCAACTCTAAGCCTTTTCTTTGAAGTTATATCAAATTTGACACTTACAAATTTTCTGGAGATGTTTCAAGAACGGTTCAGAGAACGCATGTCCAAAGATCATTTCATACAGATGCACCAATGTTAATATTTTTCCCCCACGTGTGTTATCATTCTCCTCCTCTCCCTTCTCTTCATATCTAACTTATATATTAGTATCCTGAACTACTTGAGAGTAAGTTACAGGCACTATGCCCTTAAAAAACATCCTAAAAACACCCCATGTGTATTTTCTGAGAGTAAGGACATTCTCTTACATAGCCACAGAACATGATCAAAATCAGGAAATTTAATAATCATCACATGCTGTTGACTGGTCCATTATCCATGTCCACATTTCGCCAACTGCCCTTAAATAGTCCCTGGTGAGCCGTTTTCCCATAACCCAGATCCAACCTGGGATCAAGTTTTGTGTCAGTCACCTTTCATCTAGAAGGGCCCTCAGGCTTTCTGAGTCCAGCTCCCTCCTAGGTAGGCACCATGGGGCTCAGAGTCCTTCACTTTCCTGCAGCCACACCTACCGCCTGCCCCTGTTAGAGCCTGTTCACCTTCCTGGACCCCTAATCCTCCCTGGAGCATGCAGGTCTCCTTCATGCCGAGCATGGAGTGAGTGTCTTCTGTTGTTTTCCTGTGACTTGTTTCCAGTCGGGAAAATGTGATTCTGGTAACTCCAGGCTTGTTCCCTTTTCACAGTAACCACGGTTCCCTTTTTATGGTCATCACATTTTGGTGTAAAAACAATGTCATGATAAAGGAAACTTCCTGAAAAGGAATGAGACCATAATCCTAAGAACCTGTTCATTGTCACTTGTACCGGACTAGTAATACTTTTTTTTGTTGTTGTTGAGGTGGAGTCTCACTCTGTCACCCAGGCTGGAGTGCAGTAGCATGATCTCGGCTCGCTGCAACCTCCACCTCCTAGGTTCAAGCAATTCTCCTGCCTCACCCTCCTGAGTAGCTGGGACTACAGGCATATGCCACCATGCCCAGCTAATGTTTGTATTTTTAGTAGACATGGGTTTCACCATATTGGCCAGGATGGTCTCAAACTCCTGACCTTGGGATCTGCCCACCTTGGCCTAGTAATACATTTTATACCATAGTCATTGTGCTCATTTTTGCCACCTGCCCTTTCACATTTTCTAAAATGCAGATTGTTCCCTGTTACTCCCCTCTTATGACATTTAAGCCAAGGTGCAGACATGACCTAGTGAAGGCCCTGCCTACCCTCATCCCCTGACATATGGTCCTGGTGCTCCCCACACCAAGCCATGTGAAGGCCCCTGAATACACCAGACTCTTTCTCAGTTATGTCCTTCCACCCTTCTCTTGCATCTACTCCATCAGACCAACCTGTTGAAGTTTGCACAAGGTGCCTAAGCATCACCTCCCTCCTGCCTCTGATCTCACCACTCCAGCCAGGGCCACTCCCTTGCTGCTTGTTCCAACAGCGGTTATCAGAGTATCATTCTGTTTTGCAGATGGGCTTCTGTGCCTGCCTCCCTCACTGACTGTATGTTTCTTGTGGGCGGCACCTCTATGTTTTATTTCAATGTCCCTAGCACCAGTCACGATGCACAAAAATCTCTCAGAGTGAATATGGTTGCTGTAAGGCAAGCATCCTTCTTTCACCCTGAGGTCCCTTCTAAGCTGTGCATGCAAATACCAATCTCTTTTGAGCATCATGGCAGCTGCCTGGGCCAGCCTTCTCACTCACCATCCTCACCACTCCTCACTCCCTTGGTTGTGCCCTGAGTTCTCCAGCTCCTCTCTGGATTCTGAGTCTGATTTGAGTCCCACCTCTCCCAGTAACTAGCGGTATAATCTTGGCAAAGTAACTTTACCTTTCTGCCTTTACATTTCTTGACCTCAAATCTTTTGCCTCACCACCCTTTCAGCTACCCACACCACAAACCTTGTCACCTCCAGGATCTGCCTTACTGAGAAATCTTTAGCATCTCCTCTAACCACAACTGCCTATAGTTCCCATTCTTGCACATCCTCCTTACCATCACCCCTACCTGTGTTTCCACCCCATCAAGCACTCCCTGGAAACTTTGGCCCACCATTTCCCCTGAGTATTATCAGCCCCTTGATGTCTTGACTTAATGCTTGATTAAGTCACATAGTCCTGACCAGTACACCCCATTGACATCATGTGAGGTGGGTGTGACCTTGTTACCCCTGGGCACTCCCTGATCATACTCTAGGTATGCTCTTCTGAGACGCTGCCTGAAAGAACCCAACCTTGGCCCTGTCTCACAATCCTGTTTCTCTGGTTTTCTGCCCAAACTGCTAGAGAAATTCACTGAGGGGTAGGGACAACATAAATTCATGATGTCTAACTTCAGCTGGCCCATGGTATCCAAGAGAGCTGGATCTTTCATTAGAAGCCATGGTGTCCAGTGCTGGCTCTGCCATTCCAGGCCATGAACTGAACTTCTACCTGGTAAAAACCAGGCAGCACCTTCCCTTCCCCTCCAAAATCAGCAGGTTTAAAAATGTTCCAAAGTCTCATGACATAATGCCCCAAATTTCCAGGTTTTTAATGTGGTAAAATATATATATAATCAAATTTACAATTTTAACCATTTTAAGGGTACAACTCAGAGACACTAAGTACTTTCATATCACACCACCATCACGACCATCCATCTCCAGAACTTTCTCATCTTCCCAAACTGAAACTCTGTACCCATGAAGCACTAACTCCTCCCTCCGTCCAGCCCCTGGAAACCAGTATTCTACTTTCTGCTTCTATAAATTTGACTGTCCTTGTTATCCTATATAAGTGGAATTACACAGTATTTGTCTTTCTGTGGCCGGTTTAGTTCACTTAGTGTAATGTCTTCAAGGTTCATCCATGTTTTAGCGTCAGAATTTCCTCAAGGCGGAATAATATTCCATTATACCCATATACCACACTTTGTTTACCCATTCAGCTGTCTATGGACATTTGGGTTGTTTCCACCTTTTGGCTGTTGTGAATAATGAGCTATAAACTTAGGAGTACAAATATCTGTTTCAGTCTCTCCTTTCATATCTTCTGGCTGTATACCCAGAATTGGAATTGCTGGATCACATGAAAATTCTATTTTTAATTTTTGCAGGAAATGTCATACTGTTTTCCTTAGCCTCTGCACCATTTTACAATCCCACCAACAGTGTATAAGGGTTCCAGATTCTTCACATATTCTCTAACACTTATCTTCTGGTGTGTGTGTGTATATGTGTGTGTTTCTTTTTTGCTAATAGCCATACTAACAGGCATGAAATGGTATTTTCTTGTGGTTTTGATTTTCATTTCCCTAATGATTAGTAATGTTGAACATCTCTTCATGGGTGTACTGGTTATTTGTATATCTTCTTTGGAGAAATATTTAAGTCTTTTGCCCAATTTTGAATGAGGTTATTTGGGTTTTTTGTTGCTGAGGTTTAAGAATTCTCTATATAGTCTGGATACTAATCCCTTATCAGATATGTGGTTTGCAAGTATTTTCTCCCATTATATGGGTTCCCTTTACTCTGTTTATAGTGCCTTGATGAATAAAACTTCTTAATTTTGATAATATACAGTCATATCCAGGAAATCATTGCCAAATCCAATGTCATTGAAGATTTTCTTGTTTTCTTCGAAGAGTTTTATAGACTAGCTCTTAATTTAGGTTTTTGATCCATTATGAGTTAATTTTTATATATGGTATAACACAGGGGCCCACTTCATTCATCCACTGCATATGGATAATATCTAGTTTTCCCAACACCATTTGTTGAAAAGGCTATTCTTTCCCCCCACTGAACTGTATGTTAATTGCCTAGGGCTGTCATAACAAAATACCACAGGCTGGTAACTCAAACGACAGAAATGTATTTCCTCATAGTTCTGCAGGCTGGAAATCAAAGATCAAGGTGCTGATTTCCTCTGAGGCCTCTCTCCTTGGCTTGCAGATGGCTGACGTCTTGTTTCCTTTCCCCATGATCATTCCTTTGTGCACAAATGCTCCTTGTGTCTCTTTCTCTTTTTCATAAGGTTGTCAGTCATATTAGATTAAGGCTCAATCCCAACAGCCTTAATCTAATATGACTTTATATTTAACCTTATCACCTCTTAGATTTTCTCTCCAAATACAGTTACATTCTAAGATAAAAGGGGTTGGAATTTTAACATATAAATTTTGAGGGAATATAATTTAGTCTATAACAAATGGTCTTGGCACTCTTGTCAAAAACTATGAGAGTTTAGTCATGGGCCCTCTATTCTATTCCATTTGTCCATGTCTGTGTTTATGCTATTACCATTCTGTTTTGATTACTATATTTTTGCCGTAAGTTTTAGAATCAGGAAGCGTGAGCCTTCCAACTTTGTTTTTATGTCCATTTGGGCTATTTGGAGTCCCTTGAGAGTCCATATGAATTTTAGGATGAACTTTTTTATTTCCACAAAATAGTCATTGGGATTTTGACAGAAAATGCATTGGCTCTGTAGATTGCTTTATAATAGTAATAGTTAACAATATTAAGTCTTCCAATCCATAAACACAGGATGTCTTTCCATTTGTTTGAAACTGCTTTAATTTCTTTCAGCAATATTTGTGGTTTGCAATATACAAGTCTTTTACCTCCTTAAGTTTGTTTTTAGGTATTTCAGCCTTTTTGATGCTATTGTAGATGGAATTGTGTTCTTAATTTTCTTCTCAGGTTGTTCATTGCTAGTATATAGAAATTCAACTAATTCTGGGGTATCGGTTTTGTATCTTGCAACTTTGCTGAATTCGTGTATTACTTCTAACAGGTGTTTTTGGTGAAATCTTTAGGATTTTCTGCATATAAGATCATGTAATCTGTGAATAGAGATAATTTTATTTCTTCTTATCTGATTTGGTTACCTTTTATTTCTTTTCATCCCAATTGCTCTGGCTAAGACTTCCAATGTTAAACTGAATACAAGTGGTAAGAGCAGGCATCCTTGTCTCATTCCTGATCTTAGAGAAAAAAATTTCATTCTTTCACCATTGAGTATTACATTTGCTGTGGGTTTTCTTTCACATACGACCCTTATTATATTGAGGTATTTTCTATTCCTATTCTGTTGAGTGTTTTTTGTTATGAAAGGGTGTTGAATTTTGTCAGATGTTGAACAATTGAGAGGATCATTCATTTTTTTTTCATTCTATTAATGTCATATATTACTTCAATTTATTTGTGTATGTTGAGTCACCCTTAATTCAGGGATAAATCCCTCTTGGTCGTGGTATATAACCCTTTTAATCTGCTGCTGAATTTTGTTAGTGTTTTGTTGAGTTTTGCATCAATAGTCACAAAGGATATTGGTCTGTAGTTTTCTTTTCATGTTTATCTGGCTTCACAAATGTGAGTTAAGAACTGTTCGTTCCTCTTCAACTTTCGGAAGAGTTTGAGAAAGATTGCTATTAATGTTTTAAATGTCAGTAGAACTCACCAGTTAAGCCAACTGTCTGGGGCTTTTCTTTGTTGGGAGGTTTTCAGTTATTGAGTTAATCTCCTTACTCATTGTAGGTCTATTCAGATCTTCTATTTCTCCACAATTCAGTTCAGTAGAAACTGTTCCTAGGAATTTGTCCATATCATCTAGGCTATAAAATTTGTTGGCATGTAATTATTCAAAGTACTATTTTATGATCCATTTTATTCATGTTAAAATCAGTAGTAATATCTCCATTTTCATTTCTGATACTAGTTATTTGAGTCTTCTTTCTTTTTTTGTCTTTGCCAATCTAGCAAAGATTGCTGTTGACCTTTCTGAAAAACAAATTCTTGGTTTTATTAATTTTCTCTATTGTTTTTCTATTCTCTTTTTTATTTATCTCTGTTCTAATCTTTATGATTTCCTTCTTTCTACTAGCTTTGGGTTTAGTTTGATCTTTATCAAAGGTATAAAGTTAGGTTATTAATTTGAGATCTCTCATTTCTTCTAATGCAAGCATTTATAGCTATCAAAATTTCCAAAATTTAATTGAAAATCATTCATCTTACTAAGAACCAGAAAGATCTCAAACTAAATGAAAAAAAGGGGAAAGGGAAATGAATGGGTGCCACATGAAGAGATATTAGAATTATCTGACAATGATTTTAACCAGTTATCATAAAAATGCTTCAGTGAGCAATTACAAGCACCCTGGGAAAGAATACAAAATAGAAAGCCTCAGCAAAGAAACAAAAACCTCAGGAAAGACTAAAGCAGGAATGACCGACCTCTCGGACACCGAACTAGTAAGGAAGAGGTGATTTATTTCAGCTGGGAGGGCGGCATAGCTGCCTAATAGCCAAACTCGTCTAACAAAGGAAATATCTGCCTTTAGAAAGGCTTACAACTGTAGATATTACATGTGAAACGGTCTTAGGTTTACAGCTTTAGAAATTACATGTGAAAGGGTCTTGGTCCATGGAGTAGGCGTGGGGTGGGGGTTTGATCCTGTTTAAGTAAAAACAATGCCTTCTGGAAAGATTCCTCCATACCATGCCTATGATCTTTAAGAGGGCAATTAACGTGGTGCCTGCCTGCCAGCCTTTTCTTCTATTGAAATGAAATGTGGAAGTCAAAGGGGAGGTGGTCTTAGATGCTTAGGTCTCCCTCTTCAGTCCCCCTTTTGAGAATCTCACCTACAACATTTGTGAGAGTTCTCACATTCTCATTTTTATGATCCTCTAAAGATGATGACACATATAATACATTTGTGATGTGGTTCTCTGGTCTAATACAGCAGTGATGAATTTCTTAGTCATTTAGAGGAATAATGGGGGAAAACAGTTGAGTAGCAAACAAACACCTACTATTGTTACCACACTTATGATGAAGGTTTCTAATCCTCGTAAGGCTGAGGACCAATTTTTAAACAAGGACTCATGGTTGAATTTGTGCCATACCTACCCAGGCACGTGTGCTAGTATGGTTATATCCTTAACTGCTTGACCCTGGTTATTTATGTGTAAGCAGCAGTCAGTTAGTTTGAATTTTTCACAGACTCCTCATTTAGCTGCTAGCAAATAATCTAGGGCCAATCAGTTCTGATAAATCGTATTTCTTATTTGAGTCTC
>NW_016107315.1:7991276-8077921 GCF_001604975.1 Cebus imitator
AGACGGGGTTTCACCGTGTTGACCAGGATGGTCTCGATCTCTTGACCTCGTGATCCACCCGCCTCGGCCTCCCAAAGTGCTGGGATTACAGGCTTGAGCCACCGCGCCCGGCTAAAGGGTATTTTCAAGGCAGCCTGCAACCAGATGATCTGATTGAGCACATAGATAGGAGTCTGGTGTCCCCATGGGCCATTCTCTGCCCATGTGGCAGGCCCATAGTAAGGGTATTTTCAAGGCAGCCTGCAACCAGATGATCTGATTGAGCACATAGATAGGAGTCTGGTGTCCCCATGAGCCATTCTCTGCCCATGTGGCAGGCCCATAGTACTTAATAATTCTTTTTGGTGGCCACTTATTATTTTCCCATTTAACTATTTTTCTTCTTATTTAGACTTCTTTTCTCCCAGGTGGAACAGACTGGATGTTTTAACAGCCTCCCTGTCTTGGTAGACAATAGGAAAAAGGAAGGCCTAATGATGCCTATGACACAGCTACCTGTCCATCTTTCAGGCAGTCATATATATGCTCTGTGTCCACATATTTAGTACAACCCAGCCCACGCCGTCCAGTCTCTCCAATACCCAGGATGATTCCAAGCATCCTATAATGTTGAAAATTTTAGCAGGGGGATTTTCTCTGTGTAGTTTGAGCTCCACCAGGTTACAGTATCCACTGTTCCATTATACAGTTGCTGCCCTATGCAGCTAAGCTTTCCTACCGGAACAGTGAAGTCTTGTCCTTCTCTGCTCAAACAGTATTGTCCAATAATAGAAACCTTTAAAACTCAGAAACTGTTGGCTTGAATCCTTTCAACTGAGGTCAGGTCAGGGACAGGGTCAGAGGTTACCAACTCATGGGCTTCCCATGGCCACCTATTACTCATGGTAGTTCCCCCACATACACAGCAAGACATGACATTAAGGGAATGGGCTACATTTTCAGCAAGTTGGAGGAACAAATTCTTTGTTTCTTCAGAAGTTCTGGCATTGGTTTATTTAATGTTTTCTAGAAGGGCTGGTACATTGTCTGGGCTGAGGGTTTTTGGATTTTTCCCTGAATCTGGATACTGGTTCCAGGACCAAGCACTTTTCCACCAATTCCCAGCATTACACTCACCCCTTTTTCCCATTTAGGGTCTTGGGGGTTTGTGATTATTAACTCTACTGGGTTACAATGTCCCGAGACGCAGGGGATATTACACCCTGGAATGGTGTCCCCCTCTTTTACAAGGCAAACAGGATTATTTGTATTATTTTTCCAAGTGGCCCAGATGATGCATGACCCAAAAATGCATTTACTGCACCAGTAGGTTTTCTGGCAGATATACTTAGGCTTTTTTGTGTGGCCTTGTTTCCCTCTGAGGGAACCACAGCCCCGCTACTGGAATGATAGGCATTGATGGCTGCACAGGCATCAAACCTTAGGGAGACCTGTTTTGGGCTTCCCTTCTCCTCTTTTAGCTATTAGCTTAGTAGGGCTGTTCCATCGCCCTGTTAGGAGTTTAATTTCAAAAGTCGTATGCATAGGGGGCTTTGATTGATCGTAGTAGACATTGGGCTGTCCATTCCCTGGATTATACACCTTATGCTGAGTGCCATTATATAAATGTGTTCCCTTCTGTGTACATTCATAATAACTGTAGAACAAAAGAATGGCAGTAACTTTACATCCTGCCTTAGCAACCTGGTGTACACACTGAAAGCATTCTTCAAAATTAGTTAATGTCCCTACGGTACAAATCCAAACATTAAGAAGAATAAGTCCCACAATGAACTTCGTCATGCTTTGGCCGTGGGCCAGCCAGCTTCTGGGGTGTGGCTGGAGCAGGGCTTGATGTCCTTCTTAAGGTGATTTTGCAGTTGTTGTCTAGGTTTGGTCTAGCTTTCCAAGTTTCAGCTGCTGCTGGTTTGATGCAGCTGTGGTGGATCCAGGCTGAGACTCCCTCTAAGACCTTTAGGGCTGTGGGAGTGGTCAGGATCACGGTCTGGGGTCCTTTCCACCATGGCTTCAGAGGAACTGTATTCCAGTACTTTATTCACATGTGATCACCTGGTGAGTAAGGGCGAACTGAGGAGATAAGCTCACACGGCACCTTTTATTTACCCAGGTTGAAATATCCTGAGCTATTTTCACTAGAGCTTGTAGCTGTCATCCTAGCTCAATTTCTCCTGACTCCCGAAGAGTTCCCTAGAGTGCCCGCAGTATGGGAGGCGGCCCATAAGACTTCATAGGGGGAATATCAGAAGTACATCTAGTGTTGAATAGCACCAAGGGAAGTGCCTGTACCCACTTTAATTCTGTTTCCTGATGCATTTTCCCTATGCTGTCTATCTGCTCCACTATTTGCTTGGAGAAAGTCCTTTCCCTCCTGAATTTAACAGTCTTTTTCTTTGTACAGCGCTCCATGTACTTGAAGAATTAGAAAGGCCTACCAGGAATTAGCATAAAAGTTCACAGTCTTATCTTTACTCAGTTGTAGGGCCCGAGTCAGATCAGTAGGTTCAGCCTTCTGAGCCAAAGTATCCTGAGGCTCACCTAGCAGGCTCAGGTATTTGGTTAGCCTAGGATTTGTTAACCAATGATGTCCGTTGGTATTCATTAGAGTCATTACTGTGTGGGGTGCTTTGATATTTAAATTTTGCCCCAGAGTTGATGTTAGAACTTCAACTGCCATTTTTTTAATCTTTCTGACACATACAGCGTGAGAAGCTTTGTTAAATCGGGTGGCCCCAATGCCGGGGCTGACAGAAGTTTCACTTTCAGTTCGATAGGCCTGCCACTGCTGGGATTCCCATTCAAAGGGTTCCTTGTCTCCCCACCTTTGTCACTGTGTATAGGGGTTTGGCCAGCACTGCAAAGCTCAGAATCCACAATCTACAGAGACCCACGGCTCCCAGGAACTCTCTTGCCTGCCTTTTAGTTTCAGGCTCTGGCAGGTTGCAAATGACTTGTTTCCTGTCTGCTCCTAGGCTGCGCTCTCCCTGCTGGATGGTGAACCCCAGGTATCACACTTGCTATTGGCAAATCTGGCCTTTCTTTTTTAGACATTTTATACCCACAGTCCTCCAGGTGCCAAAGAAAGGCATATGTTTCTTTAGCACACCTGACTGGGAGTCCCAATAAAAGGTCACTGGCATACTGGAGCAGCATGCAGCCTAAGTCCTTTGCAAGAAACTTCTGGGTGGGGGGTGTCACAGGCTAGTGCCTCCCAAAAGATGGTGAGAGAGTTCTTGAACCCCTGGGAAGCCAGGTCCAGGTATACTGGGTGGTCACACCTGTTTCTGGATTTTCCCATTGAAACGCAAATAGTTTGACCCTCTGAGGCCAGTTCGATGCTAAAGAAAGCATTCTTTAAGTTCAAGCAAATGAACCAACTATCCTCCACTGGCAATAATCCCGACTGCATGCACGAGTTTGGTGCGAGTGGGTGCAAAGTCACTGTAGTCTGATTAGCCAAACGCAAGTCCTGCACTGGCCTGCAGTCTTCAGTCCCTGGTTTAGTTAGGAAGAGGCTCCATCCCTCCTCCCAAGAGACTGTGAGAGCCTTGATAATCCCTGCCTGAGGCAGTTTTAGCTGCAGGGAGCCCTTATCAGTGAAAGTGACAGTAGTAGTCCTTTTGCATAGCAAGTCTCTCCCCAAGGGGGTAGGGGCAGTCCGGCAAGTACAGGAACTGATGTATAACTTCATGGCATCCCATGGAACAGGCCCGAGGCAAACAGACTGTTTCTCTGACACCCAGTAGCTCCAACAATATTGGTTGTTTCCTTTGATTGGGGGGTTACAGGACTGTCATCTGGACCATGGGCTCTTTGGGGGCAAATGAGCCCCGCCCCCCTTCAGTCCAGTGGCCCTTCCATTAGACTAAACAGATCTCCTTCACTTTCGTCTGAAGCCTCGTGCTTAAGGTCTCCCTGTTTTCCTGTTAGCTGGGGGCACTTGTCCTTCCGATGTCCCACTTCCCTACAGTAAGCACACGTCACGCTGCAGGCACGGGTGAGCAGACTGGGTGGCTTTCCAGGAGCCCCCCTTTCCCCGCCCTCTTGGCGGCGCTCCTTTAATAGCAGCAGCTATCAAGTCGGCATTTCTTCAAGCCTGATGCTCATTTTCTCTACGACTTTTTCTAAGGCTTTCTGCTTCTTGGTTCACAAACACCTGGTTAGCTATTTCCAATAACTGTGAAGTATTCGTGCCCGCAAATCCTGCCTGCTTCTGCAATTTTCTCTTAACGTCTTGTGGACACTGACTGACCAATGCCATATTTACCACGCGTCAGTTTTCGGGACTCTCAGGATGGAAAGGAGCATACATGTGACACAGCCTGTCATAGAATTGCGCGGGGCTTTCCTCCTTTCCTTGAGTAACCTCAGAGACCTCATTGATGTTTGTAGCCTTCGGGGCTGCCTTTTTCAATCCTTCCAGTAAGGCCTCCCTGTACTGGATTAGCCTCTGCATGCCCTCTGGGGTGTTCGGATCCCACTGGGGGTCAGTCTGCGGTAACTGGACCCTGACATACTCTTAGGGGTTCTGGTAATCTGCAGGAACATGCTCCTTCAACCATTTAGAAGCGGCTTGGAGTACTCTTTGCCTTTCGTCTGTGTTAAAGAGACACATAAGCAGCTGGTGGCAATCAGCCCACGTGGGGTTATGAGTCTGAATAATAGTTTGCAATAGGTCAGTGAGAGCTTGTGGCTTCTCAGTATAAGACAGGTTATTTTTCCAGTTGATAAGATCAGCTGAGGTGAATGACAGGTACATGAAAATACACCTTTCTACCATGTGGCCCTCCTCATCCACTCCTGTATACCTCTGCTCTCTTAAAGGCATCTGCACCCCTGCCTTGGGTTGCAGATGGGCTGCCAGAGGGGTAGTTCCTCCCAGGAAATGGGCGGCAATGGGAGCAGTCCCTCCACATTCTCTCTTGTCTACTCTGGGTGGTTTAGTGTGATATTGTGCTGGCCTAGAGCCAGAACCTGAGCAAAACTGTTTTTTAAATAAGTTGAAATGGCTGCCCCATTCTCCTCACAATAACGACTGTCCTTGGCCTCTGTAAATAGAACTGCTAGTTTGTTCTGCAAAACTATGTAAAGCTGCTTACCTTTTCTTATCAGTAACTGCTAAAATCTGTGACTTCTATCACCACCCAGATGATGTGTAAACAAATGTATATCTTGACTTCTGTAAACCACTGAAGTAACAAACAGAATGACAACCTTGGAATGTCCGGAGACCTCCGCCCTTGTCTCCACCCAGGAGGTGAATCACAGAATCCCCTAGCCCTTGGAATGTCCGAAACCTTTTCATCCCCATCCCCGCCCCTCACCCCCACTCCCAAGGTGGTTTTTCGGGTATAAAAAATCATGGCACCCTCTTGGCACCACAGGTTGGAGAGACGTGAGTCCTCTGTAGTCGCCGGCATAATAAATGACCCTGCAATCTGGCATACTTTTGTCTTGGTGATAACTTTCTACACTCGGTCCAATACAACATTAGGGGTGTGCAATTCTGGCGGGGGTGCTGAGGCTTCAGGCCCAGAGGCAGGGAGTCCTTGAGGAGAAGGGGGTATCATTGGCCAAAGTTTGTCTGCTGTCGGATCTACCAGGACCTTAGAAGTTTGTGTCCCTGCCACTGAAGCTGCCAGGACCTTAGATGTTTGTGTCCCTGCCACTGAATTGGCAAGGATCTCAGAAGTCTGTGTCTCTGGGCGGGTGGAGTGGGGTTTTCAAAAAGGCAGGTGTCTGCCTTTTTGCCATCAGTACAGTCACTGCCTGTCCTCAACCACTTCAGAGGGTTTAAAACTAACTGTAACCACGAGTCTATGTACAGAAATTGATCGAGGTGTCCTGGCTCACCGCATGTAACCTCATGCCATACTTTGGAGACAAGAAACCTGTCTAGGCTCCCTTCTGAGGGCCAATCCAGCCCAAGTGCCGACCAGTTTACTTTACATAAGGTCCTTAGCTTCCCTGGTGTCATAGTTACTCCATAAGCCCCACTAAATCCCTTCTTGAAATTTTTCAGCATGGTCCCTAAAAGAGTGGGCTTGCTATGAGTGTGACCCATGTTACACGCAGAAAAACAGCACTCACAGACAGTTAAGAGCGTTACCCTGCCCACAGCAGTTCCCGCTCAGCAAGGTGGACCACACTCTCTGATTCACATTTGCTTCAGGCTGGCAGACTTGCCCCCCACCCCTGCTCTGAGAGTGTTTCAGATGCCGCTTGGCATAAGAGAGATTGTTAGCCCCCTCACAACACCTAGATTTCGAGGGCTCCTCCGTTTAGCCTTATGCAGATCATCTCCAATTCCACCCAGCCCCACAAGCCACACGGAGCTTGGGGCCCTCTCTAATGGACCTGCAGCTCCCAAGTTTCATGGCTGATGAGTGCAGTTGGACCCCTCCACTCACTCACAACAATCGCACTCCTCCCCCAGTGGCCCCCCGCCCAGTACGACATGACACACGCTCTGTTTCACATTGGCTTCAGGCTGGCAGAACCGGCCCCCCTGCGCAGGGAGTGCTTCAGATATCGCTTGGCCTAAAAGAGATTGTTACCCCCCACCCCCACAACGCGTAGATTGCGAGGGCTCCTCCATTTAGCCTAATGCAGACGTCTCTGATTCCACCCAGCCCCACAAGCCGTGCAAAGATTGGGGCCCCCTCTAACAGGCCTGCAGCTCCCACATTTCATGGCTGATGAGTCCAGTTGGACTCCTCCAATTACTCACACAATCACTCTCCTCCCTCCACCCAAATTGAAACCATAAGCAAAACTTCCAAGGTAAGTTGCAGAAAGAGACAGAGAGAGAGAGAGCCAAGTTCAAGAGTGCCAAATCCAGCACACTTGGGTGACCAGGCCACGCTTCCGCCTAAAGGAGGTGGGCAAGTTTCCCAGGATCCATCCTACCGTGTTTCTGTTGTCTGGACCTTCCAAGTACCCGTTCCTTCTCGGTGTGCAGCCACTGGGTAGATCCGCACTGCAAGGGCTTTCCTGCTCTGCTCTGGCAAGGCTTTCCACCGGGGCAATACCTGCCCAGGAGCGCTCTCAGGAACTGCATTGCCCAAGCAGGTGTGAGACCCCCCTCAGGGATGCTCCGAAGGGCTAGGCAAAACCGCCTAAAAGGCTGTGCCCGGCCGTCCACCAATGGAAACTCACTTCCTGGTCGGGGAACCAAATAAATCAATCAGGAATGGCTGTGAGAAACAGACCTCTCGGGATACCGAACTAGGAAGGAAGGGGTGATTTATTTCAGCTGGGAGCCAGGCAGCATAGCTGCCTAATAGCCAAGCTCATCTAACAAAGGAAATCTCTGCCTTTAGAAAGGCTTACAACTGTAGATGTTACATGTGAAAGGGTCTTAGGTTTACAGCTTAGACCCTTTAGACGCCCTGCCTTCTTGGGGGGGTCTGTGATCTATAGGAGGGCAATTTAGGTGGTGCCTGTCTGTCAGTCTCTTCTTCTCCTATTGAAATGAAATGTGGACGTCAAGGAGGAGGTGGTCTTAGATGCTTAGATCTCCCTCTTCAGGCTAGGTACAGTGGCTGATGCCTATAATCCCAGCATTTTGGGAGGCTGAGGCAGGAGGATTCCTTGAGCCCAGGAGTTCACTCTGTGCCCAGCCTGGGCAACATAGTGAGAACCCCGTCTCTACAAAAAAATTTAAATTAACCAAGTGTGGTGGTGCGTGCCTATAGTCCCAGCTACTCAGGAGGCTGAGGTGGGGGATAACTTGAGCCTGGGAGATCAAGGCTGCTGTGAGCCATGATGGGAACCATACGGAAATTTTAGAACTTAAAAACACAGTTACCAAAATTTTTTTAAAAACTCAGTGGACAAGCTCAACAGCAGACTGGAGGATGTCAGAAATAATGCACCAGGTGTAGCTAAACAGGCAGGGAAAGCTTTATTCAAGACAATTCCAATAGGAATCAAAACTCACAACAGGAGAGAAAGACTGAATTCAACTCCTTTCAAACAAAAAGCACGAGAATTTTAAGGCTGTAATGAGCTAGCAAAAAAGTGCTAGAGGGTGTAAGCTGGGAGTTTGGTCAACGTTACTAAATCATCTGTATTTGTTAAGTGGTATTTATCCAAGCTAGGCTCTCACCTTCCCGCAGAGACTAGGAGGTGGGGCTCTTTCTTTCTTGATTATTACATTTCAGAGAGATGGCTGTCAGGTTTTTGAGAAATATATTCCTGATTTGCAAAACTAGCAGGAGACTGGGAGACTATTTTCTGCATTTCAAAGTGGGCAGTGAAAGAATTTGCAACTACAAGTTTTCCAAAGTGAATACTCTAAGAAAAGGGAGGTCAGGGTCTATGATCAGGAAAAAACAAAATTTGTCTCAAGTTTAGTCCAGCTGGGGGAAATATTAAGATCATCTTGGCTAGCCACCTGTTTTGTTCCAGGGAAACAGGTTTTCCAAAGAACTTAGCAAAGCTAGTCTATATAATTTGTTTCAGCCAACTTCTGTTGATGTATTAGTGAAATATTCATTGAGCCTTGACAGTGCAGGATGTTTTCTGTATGGTAGGAGCATAAGGCATTTAATTGAGGGGATTTCTATGAAGAGAAATAGAAAAACACAGATAAATCACTGGAGCAGACTATAATTTCCCAGCCAAGAAGGCTGGAAAAATTTTTAGACATGGGCTCAGTGCCTCATCAGATGGTGGACTGAGGATAGTAGTGGCAATCCGACGGATTTCCTGGTTTGCAGCCTCAATGTTTTTGACGATGGCATAGACATCAGGGAGGTTTCTGTAAGATTGTCTGATATTTCCTAGAGCAGTCTAAAGATGCAGGTGTTTAATAACCTTCTGAGGTGGCTCACATAGCAGCAACTCCAGGCACCAAGGCTGCCCACCCTTGATCAGCAGTGGAGATGAGTCCTTCGAAGTTTATACCAAGTCATTCAGCTTCAGCTCTCCAGGCAACTTTGGATGCTGAGGGGAAGCCCAAGTAGGAGATAATCCAGAGCTCCGCTAAAGATCTGAGCAGCAAGGCTTCAGTTCTTAGTGACACTACATCAGGAGGGTGGGAGAATTATTGGGAACATTAGTTTGGCGCATGTAGGCAGATATTGAAGAAAACTGAAAGAATTGAGAATTTGGTAAAGATGGGCAAAATGTGTAAGATGGCAGGATCTAGTCCAATTTACAGGTAGATAACAAAGCCACATCATTTAAAAGAAGTGAAAAATAGCATAGACAATGAACATGACTATGTTCTGATAACCCACAGGGGGTGCTGTGGTTTCCAATTGAAATAGAAAGTCTCTCTGTATAGAAACCCTCACTTTAAATCAAAGATAATCAAAGTAACATTATTTTTTATTTTCTTTTCTAAAAACTATTTTTAAAGTCTCCTTCCCACACACTGATCAAAGTAACATTATTCTTGTTTATGAAGTATGTCTGATCTCATTTGTTTTGACCTGATTCTTTAAATAAGTGCATCAAGAATGGTAATTGACTGGGCCTTTTAAAGTTTGCTTTGCTGGAATGTTTTATAAGGAATCTCAGATTGAACTTTTAAAACCTTTTCAAGGCTAGGAAGCCAAGCCAAAAATTGTCCACCAGATTTTACCTTACAGGACCTAGAGATTTGGATGAAGTCCTCTCTTCTAGAGGTTCCCAAAATTTCCTGGACTACGAAGTGACCTTTCTTTCTCTTGAGGCTGGGAACCTATAAATCATGTACCAGGCCAGTTTTCCCAAGAGGACTTTGTAAACACTGGCTCCATAAAATCAATCTTAATTTCTTAAAACTGTCTGATCCTATCTAATTCTGTGACTCATTCCCAATTATGACACTTGTTATAGCTCATAAAACAATCCCCCAAAGTATGACACTTTGGTATGCTGATTGACAAACAGCAGGAAACAGGGGATGCAAGCAGAGGTTCTCTGAGGTCCCCCATATTTGCCTAAAGATGGATCTAGGAAAGATCTTCCCCCTGGAAAAGAAACCAAAGGTCAACACCTCACCCAGAGAGGCTTTGCCTCAGGCTACCCAAGAGCTGCTACCTGAGAGGTTATATCTGGACAATAAGATAACTTTGGTTCACCATGGATTTTATCCCCCCAACAACCCTGCTCCCCACCCCCCACCACCTTCCTGTAATCTATCACCATCTCCCCCTGGAAGCTTGCACAATTCTGACTGAAAAATTAAAGTTGAGCACACTTTTCACTCAAAGGGTGCCAAAAACCATTGCAGTCAGATCAGCTGCAGACAAGAGCAAAGCTTTCAATGGAAATTTTAAACAAGTAGGATCAAGATCCTGAAGCATTTCTTTGAAGAATTTTTTGCAACAGGAGATGGAATATGGCTTTACCACTACAGTACTGAAGACAAAGCACAATGGAAGCAATGGCTACCGAGAGATGGAAGTGGTCCGGTCACGGCAAAAGTGGAGAGCAAGGGTCACGGCAAGAGTTTTTTGGGATGCTTAAGGCATTTTGCTTACTGACATTCTGGAGGGCCAAAGAGTGATAACATCTGCTTATTATGAAAGCATTTTGAGAAAGTCAGCCAAAGTATTAGCAGTGGAGGTTATCCAAGTCACTGGCAGTGAATTCATACAGTTTGCAGTAACCTCAGTTCTTGCCTCCTCAGAAGAAAGAATTTGACTAAGGGGCATAAGGCAGAAAAAAGAGACGGAGGCAAGTTTTAGAGCAGGAGTGAAAGTTTATTAAAAAGCTTTACAGCAGAAATGAAAGGAAAGGAAAGTACACTTGGAAGAGGGCCAAGTGGGCATTCTGGAGGTTAAGTGTGGGCTTTGACCTTTTGACTTGGGATTTTATATGTTGGCATACCACTGGGTTCTTGCATCCCTTTTCCTGAGATTCTTCCCTTAGGGTGGCCGCCTGGCAGGTAAGCACATGCAGTGAGTTGTATGCATGCTCGCCTGTGGCATTCTTCCCTTTTCCAGTGGAATGCCCGCCAAAGGTCACACTCCACAATATTGTCTCTTAATGCTCGCCCAATTTTTGAGATGTTAGTGGAAGCTGCGGATCACCAGTTTCAGGTGTTTTAGCCACTGGGAATTTGCCTCTCCCTGGCAATTATGGTCACCTGACATTCCTAGTGTGAGTTGCCTCCCCCTGTCTTGTTCATGCCTGGCTAGCTACCTACTCTTACAAAAGCTTTAGCAGAAAAACACTCAGGAAAGCATCACCAGAGAGCCCTTCACCACAAGAATGCTCCTGCAGGTCCCCCTCATCAAATGTGGGCAATTTTGCAAGTGTTTCCATGGGAAGTCATTGGGCATCCACCTTATAATCCTGATTTGACTCCTTCTGACTTCTTTTTGTTTTTTAATCTTAAGATCTCTTTGAAGGGCATCCATTTTTCTTTAGTTAATAATTTTTTGTCTTTTAATTTCATTTTTATATAAACTTTTTAAGTTCCCTTATATAACCAACTTATCTTTTACAAGTGCATAAAAGCAATTCAATGAAGGAAGAACACTCTTCTCAACATGGTACTGAAGCAATGTATAGGCAAAAAATTAACCTCAACCTAAGGTCAAGTTACATACAGATCTGGAGAAAATTTGCAAACCACATGTATTAGTCGAGGTTCTCTAGAGGGATAGAGCTAATAGGTTATATATACATATGTATGTGTGTGTGTGTGTGTGTGTGTGTGTGTGTGTGTGTGTGTGTGTGTGTGTGTGTGTATGGGCCTATTAAATAGTATTAACTCACACAATCACAAGATCCCACAATAGGCTGTCTGCAAGCTGAGGAGAAAGGAAGCCAGTCCAAGTCCCAAAGCTGAAGAACTTGGAGTCTGATGTTCAAGGGCAGGAAGCATCCAGCATGGGAGAAAGATGTAGGCTGGGAGGCTAAACCAGTCTACCTTTTCACATTTTTCTGCCTGCTTTAAATTCTCTGGCAGCTGATCAGACAGTGCCCACCTACATTGAGGGTGGGTCTCCCTCCCCTAGTCCACTAACTCAAATATTAATGTCCTTTGGCAACACCCTCACAGACACACCCAGGATCAATACTTGGCATCCTTCAATCGAATCAAGTTGACCCTCATTATTAACCATCACACCACATATCTGTAAAGCTCATATTTTCAATATGTAAACACCTCTCAAAATTTAACATTAAAAAAAAAAAAAAAAAAAAAAAAAAAAAAATAAAAATTAAAAAAAAAAAAAACCCAAACAATCCATTCAGAAAATAGACAAAAGGCATAAAGAGTTATTTCACTGAAAAGGTTATAAAGATAGCAAATAAGCATATTAAAAGATGTTCAACGTGACTTGCCATTAGGAAAACGCAAATTAAGACCTTGATGAAATATCACTGCATATCTGCTGGCCAGGATGCAGAGAAACTGGCTCACACATACATTGCCAGTAGGACTATAAAATGGTGTGCAAAACTCTGAAAAACCATTTAGCAGTTTCTTAGAAAACTAAACTTGCAAATACTTTATAATACAGCAATTGAAACACTGGGCATTTAGCCCAGAAAAAATAAAAAGTTATGTCCACACAAAAAGCTGTACACCATTGTTAATAGTTTCTTTGTAATAACCCCAAACTGGAAAATAACACAAGAAAATGTCACTCAACTGTAGATTGGAGAAAAAATTGTAATACATCCATACCAAAAACGACTACTCAGCAATTTAAAGGAATGAGCTATTGATTCATACAACTTGAATGGGCCTCAAGGGCATTATGCGGAGTGAAGAAAAGCCAGTCTCAAAATAGTATATGATTTATCATTCTACTTGTGTAACATTCTCAGTGACAAAATTATGGAGCTAGAAAACAGAGTAGTGGCCTTCAGGGGTCTGAGATGGTGGGAGGGAGGAGGTGCTGGTGTGATTATCAATGGGTGGCACAAAGCAGCTGTTTTTGACAATGGAATAATTTTGTGTTTGAGGTAGGAAAATCACTGCTTAAGGCCAGGAGTTCAAGACCATCCTGGGCAACATATCAAGACCCTGTCTCTACAAAAAAATAAAAATTAACTGGGCATGGTGGCACACACCTACAGTCCCAACTACTCCGGAGGCTGAGGCAGGAGGATTGTTCAAACCCAGGAGTTCGAGGCTGCAGTGAGCTCTGATAGCACCCCTGCAGTCCAACCTGGGTGGCAGAGTGAAGCTCTGTCTCTAAAAAAAATGTCTTTTAATAGAATGATGATTATCTTAAATATGAATCTACACGTGATAAAAATGACTTAGAACTTCACACACACATTGCACCAAAGTCAAATCCCTGTTACTGATATTGTACTATAATTATGTACAGTTGTAATGACTTGGGACACTGGGTGAGGGGTCTGTGGGACTTTTCTACACTTGCTATTCACTACCTATGAATCTTTATCTCAAAATTAAAAGTGTGAAAAATGTCCAGATCTAATTTTGTTCAAATCACCTGCCTTTCCCTTTCAGTTGCTGCCCAACTTTTGTCTTCTCTTCACATTTAGTGCTCTACTCTTCCCAGAGTGCTCCTACTCTTTCAAGTAGTCCATATTCTGCCTCTATTTTTCTCTTCCATCCCCTGTACTGAGCACTCCACTGGCAACTTCCCAGCTGCAAAATGCAATTGAACTTGTTCAGTTCTTATTTCAGCTACTTGTATTGTTACTGGATGTTACTGACCTTCCCCACCTTCTAGACACTCTTTCCTCCTGTTTCATACTTACTACATTCTCTCTGGGATGATATGCGCTGGGGTTCCATTCTTAGTACTCTTCTATCTTCCTGGTACACACCCTCCCTTAGTGATCTCACCCAACAAATGGCTCCAGTGACTGCAATATCCAAATTGCCTGCTAAGCATCTCCCCTGGGACTTTCAAACCCAGCGTGTTCTACATGAACCTAAATTCATTGTCATTCCCCCTGAATTGACTCTTCACCAGCATCCTCTGATCTAAGTTAGGGCACCACCCAGCTGGAATATTATTTGCCTGCTTTCTCAGCTCCCAAATTCAAACGGGCACTGAGGCCAGGCAAATATGCTTCCTACTTAATGCCTTTGGAAGCCATCCGTCTTCTCTACCCCAACCTGTCTACCTTCACCCAAACACATGACTTTGGGAACCTCCTGGTCAGGTCAACTGTCCTCATCCTCCACCCTATGGGCACAGAAAACTGACGATCCTTCTCTAACCTAAAATACCTTCAATGGCTCCTCATTCTCTTTATAACAAAATTCACTCTCATATTTAACAAATTTTTATTAAGCACCTACTATGCATCAGACACTATTCTAGGCACATGAAATAGACTATTCAATAGATCCTATTCAGTAAAACAATAAAAAAGCAAGGTCCCCACCTCCATGGAGCTTACATTCTAGTAGATGGTAGATTGAGAGATAGAAAATAAATACTAGAAGAAAAACACAGCAGAGTTAGAAGACAGAGAACAGCCCAGTAGGTGGCAAGAACAGCATGCTATATTGTCCAAGTTTATCAGAGGTAGTCTCTCTGCTTAGGTGATACTATCAGGGCAGACACTTGACAGAAGAGAGGAAGAAAGCCATACACATACCTGGGGCATAGCATTCTGATTAGAGAGAAGAACATGTGCAAACGTCCTGAGGTGGAAGCATGATTGGGGAATGGCAAGGAGACCAATGTGGCTGGAGCCGTGGTTGAGATTGGGGAGAGATAGGACATATGATCAGAAATGTAGTGGGACCGGAACACATAGGGTCTTGTAAAGAATATAAGCTCCATAGAAAGCCACATGAAGCTTTTTATAACCTAGTCCCTTCCTCCTCCAGCCTTCTCACATACAGTTCCTCCCTAAGTCCCTTCCATCACACTCCCCACTCTTTACTCCACAGTCTGTCTGCCCTATAGCTAGTTAGGATGCCTGTTTTCCTCTCTGCCTGGACAAGCCCTTCTTCTTCTTCAAAGATCAGCCTAGACATCCCTTGTCTGGGAAACTATATCCCTGAAATCCACAGGCTACATGGGGCACTCCTACCTGTGATTTCACAGTGCCCTGCAGCTAGATCTTGTAAGAGCCCTTAGTGTTCCAAATCGTAATTTTCTGTAAGATTGGTCATTTTTGTGTTCCCAGCCTCCAATGCAATGAGTGGCTCATAAAGACACTGAAATGTTTTAATGAGTGGTCTGGCCCCTCTGAGCTCTCCTAAGCAGAGGGGCAGACCCTGGTGTGTTCTTCTTATGTCTTAAACATCTATGCCAGGCTCTTGGTTTGAACTGTGTGTAACAGGGTATCACCCAGGGCAGAATGTCAAATTTTTGCCAAATAAATTTAATAAGGAAGACCGAAGCTACTGTGTTAATACATTATTACAGACTTCTCTTCTTGCTATGTGCTTTTTCCATATTTTGTATTCTCATCAGCATGTGATCTTGTTATGACCATGTGAATCAGCTAAGATTGGAGTTAACATATATTTCAGAAAAAGTGCCAGGAGGGTACATGTGGTAGGATTGACTGGCTCATTCGTCATGGGGAAGGTGGGATTAAAATTGGCACACACTTTCCAAAGGGTATCTTTCTCTACCTGTATTCTAGATCTTAAAATTGTTCATACGTTTTGACCCAAGAACTTCATTTCTAGAAATGATGTTCAAAAATGAATCAGAAAAATTATTTGTACAAGAATATTCAATGCTGTACTAACATTTATATCAAAAAGTTGGAGAAAGCCTAAATGTCTAACAGTAAGTGCCTGGTTAAATAAATTATGATGTACCCATATGATAAACTATATATATCATTAAAAGTAATTTTGTAGAACTCAAATGATACAGAAAAGACACACAAGACAGTGCTAGTGATAAAAATGGAAAACAGTTTGATCTCAATTTCAGCAAGAAAATTTAAAAGACCAGAAAGAAACACCTCACAACATTATAAGTGGTTATTGCTGAGTTATGTTATTATAGGGGAAGTTTTGTTTTCATTTTTATTGTATTTCTCTAACTTTTCTATAATAAACAAGTATTCCTTTTTTAGAGTGATTTTAATATTAATTATGAAATATTTCAAACATTCAAAAATGCAGAAAAAATTTACATATGCATTAAGTTTCTACTCACACACACAAAAAAAATCCCAGATTGATTATGGTACATAAATATGAAAAACAAAATGGAGAAACTTTGATAACAGAATATAGAAAACTCTCTATGTTGAAAAACATTTTAAATGGTCTATTTTCAAGGCATGATAAATTTAAGTACTGGCAGCCAGCGTGCAAATGTAACAAACCGCACAGTCCATGCACCTAGAAAATCACAATAAATGAACAGAATGTAGAGGAGGGATCAGCCCATAAAAGCGAAGAAAGTTCCATTATTGGGAAATGGAAACAAGCAGGGAAGGGGACGGTGTACAACCTTATAAGGGGGATAATGAAACTTAGGCAGCGTACAGGAAGATTGTAACCCCATAGTACTTGACCAATGAGGAACTTGGGGAGGGACTTGCGTGCTACCAGATAAATTACCTGCTGTAGCTGCCCCAGGTGTGCCTGCCTACCAGACACCCAATCTTGCAAGACTGCCACTAAAAATCTCACTTCCACTGTTCTTCGTGTCTCCAAGTCCATTCTTTGAGTTTGGATGGATGAATGCATTTCTCACAAACTTGGGGGCCATCTGGGATCTCTGTATCTGCATGGAGTGGGACTCTGGCCAAGAGGGGAGACGGATCCCACCCAATTTAGGTGGCCCACTGTGTCCTGGTGTTCCACTCCCCATAGAGGTCATAGACAGACCTGGACTGTTATTCAGGAGGCAGCGGAGGCGACACAGGACAAAAAGCAGGCACCGTGACAACCAGGCAACCTCGTGCATGAGCCAAGTTAGGAAAATTGGACTATAAGCCCTGCCTTGATGGTTGGACGTTTTTCGAGGTCGAGCATGTGTGACTGAGCCACATCCTAGATACAAAGCAAGTGCAGAGTCCCAGTCCACGGTCCTGTTCTCCCATAAGCAATTCTCAGGGTGTGCAAGAAACCTCCAGGAGTGGAGGTTCAGCGCACAGGGAAAAGCTCAGACACAGAGACTGACTGAAAATGGGAAATAGAAATTCTAGGCCTAGGGGACAAAGGAAAGAGGGAGCCAAAGAGACTCCCTCTGACAGTCCCACGGATAGTGCTTTGGGGAGAATGCTGCAGATTTGGAGGAACAACCCTCGAACCAGGGACAAGGAGAAGCAAAAGATAATAGAGCATTGATGCTTTATCTGGCCCAAAGACCTCATTCATAAGCCTTCAGTCTTCTGGACTAAGTTTGACTCAGATAAGGATTGGGTGTGCAAGCTTTAATTCTCTATGTAAATAATAAAACCCCACCCTCACAAGAAGAGATAGGTTATGCTCTCTGCTGGATCGAGGAATTAGCCCCCATGTTCCCCCTCAAAGAAGAAGAAAAAGAGCCTAGTAAAAGCCCCGGGACCCCCTGTCCTGCTTATCCCCTGCATGTGTCTCACAAAATAGGGGACAGGAAGATCAAAGGGGGACAGGAAGATCAAGGGGCAACAAGAAGATTAGGGTAAGAAAAACCTAGAAACCATGGGGAGCTGAACCAACTGCTTCTTTAAATCCTTATCCAAATTTAAGAAAAGAATTAGAAAAGTGTAAGAGGGATGTTGAGAATTTCTCTATCCCTTTCACACAGCAGGCATCTAGCATGTTTCTTCTTAGGGAAGTTCCCATGGGACAGGGAGAGACTGGCTTTGTAAATGCTCCTCTTACAAGTGCTCATGTTAAGAATTTCAAGAAGGAAATGAAATCATTCCTAGAAGATCCCCTCAGTTTAGCAGACCAGCTGGACTAATTCTTAGAACCCAGCTTTTACACCTGGGCTGAAATGATGTCTATCATGAATATCCTGTTCACAGGAGAGAAAGGGGAATGATTAGGAGGGCAGCCATGACCAAGTGGGAGAGGCAGCACCCTCCCAGGCAGGAAGTCTTTCCCACCAAACAAAAATTTCCAAATGTCAATCCCAAATAGGATAATAACAACCCCAGGGACTGGGCCAAAATGCAAGACTTCAGGGAAATAATAATCAAAGGGATCCAAGAGTCCACCCCTAGGACACAAAATGTCTCAAAGGTATTTGAGATTCAAAAAGAGAAAAAAGAAACTCCCCCTGCATTCCTACAGAGCCTCAGAGGTCAGATGAGAAAATACTCTGGATTAGATCCAGAGTACCCAGTAGGGCAAGGCCTTTTGAAGGTTAACTTTGTAACTAAGAGCTGCCCGAACGTTACAAAACAATTACAAAAGATTGATGGATGGAATGAGAAACAACCAGGAAATGTAGTTTGCAGAAAACAATATCCCATTTCTGTTGAAGGGAGAAAAAGTCTCCAACCAGTAATAAAAGGATTAATTAAAGATGGACTATTAGAACCCTGCATGTCACCATACAATACTTCAGTTCTCCCAGTCAAAAAACCTGATGGGTTGTATAAATTGGTGCAAAATCTAAGGGCTATAAATCAAATTGTCCAGACCTGCCATCCTGTGGTGCCTAACTCCTATACCCTCCTTAGTAAGATACCCTATAAACATAAGTGGTTCAGTGTGGTGGATCCAAAAGACGCATTCTGGGCATTTCCCCTAGACGTCAGGAGTAGGGACCTCTTTGCCTTTGAATGGGAAAATCCTATAACTGGGAGAAAGCAACAGTGCCTCCTTGTGCTGCCACAAGATTTCACAGAAAACCTTAATTGGTCAAATCTTAAAAAAAGTCCTGGAGGAATTTTAGCCTTCCAAGGGAGCCCAGCTGTTACAATATGTAAATAATCATTTAATTTCTGGGGCGAGGAGGGTTATTCATTTCTAGGAAAAAGGGGATTGCGAGTCTCTAAGAGCAAATTGCCATTTGTGAAAAAAAGAAAGTTAAATATTTAGGACACCTGATTAGTGAAGGGAAGTAGAAAATAAACCCAAAGAAAATATTGGGAATAGTGAGTCTGCCTTGCCCTAAGACAAAGAGAAAACTCTGAAAATTTTTAGGTTTAACTGGCTACTATAGGTCATGGATTAACTCATATGCCCAAAAGACAAAGATTCTGTATCTCAAGTTACTAGAAGAGGAACCCAATCCCTTGCAGTGGTCCCCAAAGGAAATTCAGGCAGTGAAAGAGCTAAAGCAGGACCTCCTTACAGCCCCAGTCCTGGCCCTTCTATCTTTAAAGAAACCACTCCGTCTGTTTGTAACAGTAGACCAGGGCATGGCCCTTGGGTGTCACTCAAACCTGGGGCAGGAAGAGGCAACCTGTTGCTTTTGTCTCCAGGCTTCTTGATTCTGTTTCTCGGGGGTGGCCTGAATGTGTGCAAGCAGTTGCTGCCACAGCCCTGCTAGCAGAGGAGAGTCAAAAACTAAGCTTTGGTGGGGCCCTAATAGGAAGCACCCCACACCAGGTCAGGAACGTATTAAATTGAAAAGCCAGGAGATGGGTAACGGATACTCAGATTCTAAAATATAAAGCCATATGACTAGGAAAAGACGATTTGGTCATAACAACAAATACTTGCCTGAATCTAGCCAGTTTCCAATGGAAAGGAGAGGAGAACAAACAGACATCAGACCTGAACTGCTTAGATATCATAGAATAGCCAACCAAAGTTAGACCAGACCTCACGGAAGCTCCACGCTGTGATGGGACAAGGCTGTTTGTGGGTGGGTTGTCTCAAGTGATAGATGGCAAAAAATAATAATAATAATGGTTCTGCTGTCATTAATGGAAATACACACTCCTTATGTGAGAAAGGTAGATTACTTAATCGCTGGTGGACGCAAACCTGTGAATTATATGCTCTTAACCAGGCCCTAAAACTCAAAGGCCAAAAAGGCACTCTATATACTGATTCTAAATATGCTTATGGAGTGGTACGCACTTTTGGAAAGATCCGGACAAAGCAGGCCCTAATAAATAGCAGGGGAAAATAATTGTTACATGGGGAACTGGTCAAACAGGTTTTAAAAAGTCTCCTGCTTCCAGTGAAGGTAGCCGTAGTTCATGTAAATGACCATCAGAAAGGGAACACTATAGAAGCTGTAGGAAACAGGCCTGCAGACAAAGCTGCTAAGCAAGCCTCCCTGGAGGAATAAATTAGACTATTTAGCCCGATCCCAGACATTCCTAAGGTAGTATTAATGCCCCAGTTTACCAGAGAGGAGAAGGAAGAAATAGACAGGATAGGGATCAGTCAGACTAAAAATGGAAAATGAGTAGTTCCTGATGGGAGAGAAATAATAAATAAACCCCTGATGAGAGAATTAATGTCTATATTACCCAAAAGGAGTCACTGGGGACCCCAGGCTCTGTGTAATGCAATACTAGAGGGATTTATACTCTTGCTAAACAAGTATGTGGAGGTTGTATAATTTGTCAAAGGATAAATAAAAAGGTAATTAGAAAACAGGCCATGGGAGGAAAACCTCCCAGACTAAGACCATTTCAAAGCGTTCAAGTAGATTTTGCAGAAATGCCCAAAGTAGGAAAACTAAAGTATTTACTAGTGATCACAGATCACCTTTCTGGCTGGGTCAAGCCTTTCTCCTTCCAACAGCCACCACCAGGAATGTGGTCAAAATAATAGTAAAACAAATTGTATCTAGATTTGGCCTGGTGGAAAATATTGATTCAAACAATGGGAGCCACTTTACCTCAAGGATCTTAAGGGGAATTATGGAAAGTTTACAAATTACATGGGATTATCACACCCCTTAACATCACCCTTCCACTGGAAAGGTAGAAAGAATGAATCAAACTCTCAAAAAGCATATCACCAAACTAATCTTAGAAATGAAAATGCCTTGGACCAAATGTCTCCCAATATACGCTTTAGGATTAAGATACCCCCAAGAAAAGACTTGGGATTGTCCCCCTGTGAGTTATTATATGGGCTCTCGTATTTAGGCAGAGCTACAAATCTCCCTACTCTGGAAACCAAGGATCAATTCTTAAGAAATTATATACTGGCTGTATCCTCCACCCTGTCATCCCTTAGGTTAAAACGACTTCTGACTCAAACTCCGCCTCTGAAGTTCACAGTTCACAACTTTCAGCCTGGCGGCTTGGTGCTGCTTCAGACTTGGAAAGAAGACAAGCTCCGCCCAAGCTGGGAAGGTCCCTCTCCAGTGCTCCTCGCCTCGGAGACAGTGGTGCAAACAGCTAAACGGGGTGGACTCACTAAACTTGAGTCAGTATGTGAGTCGGTAGAAGGGACCCCAGAAGGGAGGGAAGACCACCAGTAGAAAGTGCATGGGTCAGCTGAGGAGCCCTTAAAGTTAACTTTGAGAAAAACCTAAAAAGAAAACGTGGGTTGGCCCCATTTCTGGGACTTAATATGCCTGGGATGGACTACTATACAAAGAGCAGAAGTTCAAAATGTAAAATGGCAGGGGACTCCTCCCTACCCAATCAGGGTGGTAATTAACATAACCAAGACAGTAGTATCCCAAAGTGTAACACTGGATGCCTGCCAGGTCTTACCTTGTGGGAATTTAGAAAATCACAGACAGTTCTTCCAGGCAAATAAATATCTTTGCCCTAAACCAGATACAGGTTACAGTAGGGCACCACCCTGCCCCAGCTGGGATGATGTGTGGTGAACTACCCAATTTCAGGGTTGAACAGTGAACATGGGATGGGTAACTCTGAGCTGGAATCACTTAAAGAATAAACTGCAACTCTCCAAGGGAAGGGCTCCCTGCCAAATAACTGCCAGAATGTAGAATGCAACCCTATACTCATCACCATTGACAATCCAGCCGTCCTAAACCAAAAACCAAAAGTAGCATCTCGGGTATATGGGTTAGGGGCAGACATCACAAGGAAAGACCTCCTAGGGCAATTTGTTCTCAAAATAATCCAGAACTCAACCTCCCATTTACCTGGGACTACTCCAACCCCAAAGCCTAATAAACACTGTAGTCCACCAAATAATAACCCTAAAAGGGTAAAAATAATTGAGGTAAAGGATTTAAGGCAAACCTTAAAAATTAAAACAGGGCACGGGGATATGAATGCCTGGGTGGAACGGGTCAAATTTTCCCTATGAGCCCTCAACAAGAGTAACTGCTACGCATGTGCTGAGGGACAATCTCAGGCACAGGTGGTTCTGTTTCCCCCCAGATGGGATACAGATCTTGAAGGAATGCATGGCATGTTGGCTCTATACCAAAACAAAGACGCATGAGGAAATGAGACTTGTAAGAGTCTGTCATTGCTCTTTCCCGCATTGCGGAAGTCAGATCCCAGAGCAATCCCCTTGCTCTCTATAGGAAAAATAAACCACTCCTCTTGCCCCTCTAGGCAGGGGGCAGAGTTCAATAAGCCTGAAGTAGAATCTCTACTTGTACCCACATCCTAAATGTCACTGGTGAGTCAGGCAATGGCAATTACTCCGCTCTCATCTGCCTGGGCTGATGTCCGGTGGTATTGTGGACAAAGGAACCTCCATAACCTGTTACCGTCCAATTGCACTGGGACTTGTGCTTCAGTCCAAGTGGCCATTCCCTTCACCCTGGCATCCCATCAGATATACCAAAATATACATGGCCACCAAAACCAAAGAGATTTGACAAATTATTTTAATCCCAATATACATGACTCAACAGGAGTCCCTAGTGGGTGCCTAGTGAATTTAAGGCCCAAAACCAAATAGCTGCTAAGTTTAAGTGAACACCCTTCTGGTGGTCAACTATTAATAAGAATGTGGGTTGGATTAACTACATCTATTATAATCAACAGAGATTCGTCAGCTATACTTGGGACACCCTGAAAGGGGTGGTGAGCCCGTTAAATGCCACCAGCCAAATGGCCTGGGAAAACAGACTTTCACTAGACATCACACCAGCAGAAAAAGGGGGCTTATGTGTTATGCTGGGTGGGAAATGTACTTTCATTCCCAGCAATACTTCCCCAGATGGGACCATCACAAAAGCTTTACCAGGACTGACAACTCTAGCCAACAAACTAGCAGAAAATGCTGGCGTTAATAATGCATTTACAGGCTGGCTAAAAGGTTGGCTTGGAAAATAAAATGGCATGGTAGCTTCAATCCTTATATCTCTCATAACTGTAGCGGGAGTTAACAGCAGTGGGATGTTGCGTTATCCCTGTGTGAGCGGACTAGCGCAGAGGTTAATTAAAGCAGCTACTAATAAACAAATGCCCACGACTTACCAGCAAAATAAGCTGCTACTAGTCGAATCCAAATTAAACTCACTCTCCTATAAGGAAGAAAGTAAATGACATCTAAAGCAATTTGAGGACCAAAGGGGTGTAAATGAAACTGAGATCAAAGGAAGTAAATAGAAAAGAGGAGGGAATTTGTAAGAAAATATTTTAAATGGTCCATTTTCAAGGCATAAATTTAAGTACTGGCTGCCAGCCTGCAAATGTGACAAATTGCAATGCTCATGCACCTAGAAAGTCACAATAAGTGAGCAGAATGTAGAGGAGGGGTCAGCCCATGAAAGGGAAGAAGGTTTCATTATTGGGAAATGGAAACTTAAGTGGGGAAGGGGACCAGGGTATAACCTTAGAAGGGGCATAGTGATACCTGGAAGATTGTAACTTCATAGTACTCGACCAGTGAAGAACTGGGGAAGGGACTTGCATGCCAGGAGGTAAACTACCTGCGGTAACTGCCCCAAGAGTGTCTGCCTACTGGACACCTGACCTTGCAAGACCACCATTAAAAGTCTCACTTCCACTGTTCATCGTGTCTCCAAGTCCCATTCTTTGCATTTGGATAGGTGAATGTGTTCTCACACTCTATAATCTCAAAGTAGGGAGGACTCTCTTTAAAAAGACATGTATCATTTAAGTATTTCTGCCTAGTAAACCAGTACAAAACTTAGTGACTTAATGTAATAAACATTTATCATTGCTGATGATTCTGCAAGTCAGCAGTTTAGGCTGAGCTTAAGACAAGTATCATTTAAATATTTCTGCCTAGCAAACCAGTATAAAACTTAGTGGCTTAATGTCATAAACATTTGTCATTGCTGATGATCCTGCAAGTCAGCAATTTAGGCTAAGCTCAGTAGGGCAATTCTCATGGTTTCACTCACGCACTTAGGGCCAGCTTCCAGTTTAGCTGGAGACTGGCGATTAGCTGGGGCAACAGGGGAGTCTGAGTCACACATCTCACCACCCAGTAGGCTACCTTGAGCTCATTTGCATGGTGGCTGCCAGGGTTCCAAAAGTGAGCAAAAACATGGAAGGCCCCTGTGCTTAGAACCGGCACTCCCACTGATGGCACAGCATCACTTCCACTTTCATTTAGCCAAAGCAAGTGTAGAAATTTAAAAGAGTGGAAATAGATTCCACATCTAGACAGGAGGAGCTGCCAAGCCACAATGCACAGTCATGAATACCTGGAAAGAGAATATTGCATCCATTTGCGCAACCTACCAAGAGAGATGAAATATACAAACCATAAAGGAAAAGATGAATACATTTGAATACAGTAAAATTAAAACTTCCATACTAAAGATACCTTGAACATTTATTACTTTTATAAACATAAAGCAATGTTAGGAATTAAAAATTTCGAGATGCTGCCTCAGACCACATTACTATTTTTGAAGTATTAAAATAGAATATCTATGCAAAAATCTGAACCTCCAAAATGAAGAAGTTATTGAATCAATACTTTTATTATGCTTGGATGTGTTCTCCTCAAACAGATGCATTACAAACTTCAGTTAAATATTAAAGCCCTCCTACTACATTTGAGAAAGAATTCCTTCCCCAGAAACTGCTATTCCAGGAGATATCTATTATACAGAATAAGGTGTACCTATTTAAATTTTTAACTGTTTCATCGTCTTAATTCTTTTCATTCCAGAAAAATTAGCAAACTGATCACCAGAATCTTGGAGGGAAATCTTTTATCTTTTAGATAAAAGAAATCAACTGGGGGAGTTGATTTCTTTTCTGTCTTCAGGAAAGAGTAAATAAAAGGAGTGGGTCCAGGAAGTGAAAATGTTTTTTCTCAATCAACAGGCAAGAGTTTGACCTCTTCCTTTTTCATGACTTTGGATGTGCCCAAAACACCAGACACCCCTATGGGCCTATCCCTGTGGCCCACTTCAAAGCCAAATGTGAAAAAATTTGGAGTCAGGCCATGTCATGAGTTATCCTCGTAGCTTACACCCTTGACAGTGTGAAGAGAGGGGGTTGAGGTTTCTCAAGAACATTAACACCAATGCGCCTCTGTGGGCAGCAAGAAGCCTGCTAGATGTGTCAAAATCAGAAGAAAAACTTCCAGCTGAGAAAAGCAGCCCTGGTTCCCCTCTGGGCATCCACATAGGGTCGGTAACAAAGAAAGAGGAGAGAGGGGTGCGGGGACCACAGGATCCTCCAGATGCTTCTGTTTCACCTCCCACCCCACCCCGCCCCATCTTATTTACCCACCACACCAGCCAGCATCCTGGAAAGAGCCAGAGCTGGCTTCAAAACCTTACATAGAGAGCACTGGGGTAGTGAGTCACCTCTGACTTTGAAGGGCCACCAAAGGTGACAGTGGGGAGGCAATGTGGTCTTTCTACACAGCCATGCACAGCAGCTTCCTGCCAAAGTAGGGAGTGACACAAATCACACCACTAGGCTACTTGCTGGCCCAGACAGGGGAATGGCCAGGATGGTGCCTCATTTGTATATGCCAGGGCCCTATGTGAAGGGATTCTTCAATCCAATAAAATGGCAGCATCATGGCCCTGGGACAGCTGGTCCAGGCCTGGGAGGTCTTAAAGCACTGTGTGGATGGCCCAGGAAAAAAAAAAGAGAGAGAGAGAGAGAGAGCGCCTTGGTAACACAGAGTTATTCCTAGCCTGGGGAGAGACTGCTAAAGCAGGAAAGGCCGTGAAACAAACGTCTCAAACACTGAACTGGGAAGGAAGCGGTGATTTATTTGGCTAGGAGCTGCGGCAGCATAGATGCCTAATAGCCAAGCTCCCATAACAAAGAAAATCCCTGCCCTTTTAAAGGCTTACAACTGTAGAAGTTACATGTGAAAGGCTCTTGGGCTTACAACTCCAGAAATTACATGTGAAAAGGTCTTGATCCATGAAGTAGGTGTGGGGTACGTGACTTACGTGGGGGTGTGATCGTCTTTAAGTAAAAACAATGCCTTCTGGAAATTTTCCTCCATACCATGCCTGTGACTTATAGGAGTGTGATTAAGGGTGGCGCCTAGGTCTGCCCACCTTTACTTCTCCTATTGAAATGCATTGTAGAAGTCTAGGGGGGAAGGGCTCTTAGAAGCTTAAGAGGATTAAGGGTCTCCTTCCTCACTGCAGGGCAAGGGCTGCACAATCCTACTCACAGAGGACCAGGAAGTTGGAACCCAGGGCTGGTCCAGGAAGACGGACAGAGAAAGGGAACTGTAGGGAGAGGAAGGCACGTGTTGAAAAGCATGAAGCATGGTGTGTTGGATAACTTCCCACAAGTTGGCATTACTAGTGCAAGATCATGGGCACTTCCTGGTGCATGGAAGTACTGGGAAAAATTAAAAATCCTACCAACCTAGAGAATCCTCTCCACAATAGGTAGAAAAGAAAGACAACAGTTTTATTACTGAGTAAGCATTAAACCAGATTACAAAGTGCACGGCAGGTAGCCTGCAGATTGAGATGAAAAAAAAAAAAAAACAGGAAGAAATCTCATCATTTCTATACCGCCAAACAGTTACAACCCATTACATATCTGTGCTCAGGCTTAGCAGCAACTTGTCTTCCCGTAGGATTTGGCATCACCATCTGCTGTGCATTCTTTTATTGTTCATCCACGTTCACCTGCTAATTAGCCTACTAACTGCCTATATCCGAATTGCCTTGGCCTCCATGACAGGTGATAGTTACAGCCTGAAGCAGAGTGCCAAGGCCAAACTCCCCTGGTGACCAGGAGGTCGGGACACTGTCTTCCTTAATGTTTTTATTTCAGAGAGACAGCTCCCAGACCCGTAAAGCATTCCTAGGTTGTAAAGCTAGCAAGAGTCTTTCTTAGCCTTTACAAATATTTGCATGCATATCAAAAGGACAGAAGAAGGATTCACAAACACTGTATTTCCCATGGGAATGTTCTAAAAAAGAAAGGGGAGAGGTTCTTTCCGTTTAACCACTGGGAAAGTTCCATTTTCATATTTACCCTTGCATGGGTGATGATGAGGCACTGAGACACGCGTGAGGCATGGGCCTCCTTCCCCAAATTCTGTGGGAAATTCCAGTCAGCTGCCTGTCAAATTTCTAGAGGGAAATGATTAGAAAGCTGGCTAGAACCAAGGGCTCACACAAAGGAAATTTCTTCAAAACCGGAGATGGACTGCTTTCCTGGGGGAATGATATGGAAGATTCTTTCAAGAAACTTGCCCCATTTAGTCGGTAGTATCTCCTGCTCTTCTGAGAACTCCACACACAGGAAGTGCCTGGCCAGGTGTGAAACCGACTGTCCTCACAGGTCCTGCCTTGGAGGGGCTTCTTTTTGTGGGGTACATCATCTCCTTGGTGGGGCCCCTTCTTGACACCTAAGCTACCCCATTTCTGCATGGCATGCAGTCATTTCCAGTAATAGAAACTTGAAAACATTTCCAAAGTTGCTTCTGCAACCCACAGAAATTGCCCGCAGCATCCCATCCTCCACCTCAAATCACAATGTCCTGGAGCCTGCAGTGACCTCAGCAGGAGAAAACTTGCTCTCACAAAGACTAAAGGAGCCCCAGTCTGTTGTGAAGATCACGCCATTGCATTCCTGATCCACCTGCCAAGAGAAATGACCCCACTCGGCAGCACGGAGGTTCAAAAACAGACACAGAGGGGAGAGCGTGACTCTAGAAAAAGAGGATGCTTTTACAAGCTGCTCAGACTCATCATTAAGTCCTCAGGGTCTTGTTAATTTTGTACCATTTCAAGGCCCAATGCAAATGTCCCCTCTTTCTTTCATGGAGTCTTTCTGCTTTCCTGCCATTCTCAATCGTCTGTGATCCTTCCTAGCTCCCACCTTCCCCAGCCCAGAGCCTGTTTGCCTTGTTTCCATGACAACCTCATGTCAACTGGACAACTAAATAACTGCAATACTTTTTTTTTTTTTTTTTTGAGACTGAGACTCACTCTGTCACCCAGGTTGGAGTGCAGTGGCATGACCTGGGCTCACTGTAGCCTTGACCTCCTGGGCTCCTGAAGAAAGAGAATATTACATAAACTTAGTTGATAAGTCAGTGGCAAAGTTTGAGAGGTTAGTCTTTAATTTTAAAAGATGTGCTGCTGTGGGTAAAATGTTACCAACCAGAATCACATGCTGTAGAGTGAAATGATATGAAAGAAAGAGTTGATGGATGTGGCAAACTTTATTGTTATCTAACTTTAAGAAGTTGCCACAGCTACCTCATTCTTCAGAAAGTGTTTTTTTTTTTTTTTTTTTTTTTGAGACGGAGTCTCACTCTGTCACCCAGGCTGGAGTGCAGTGGCATGATCTCGGCTCACTGCAACCTCTGCCACCTGGGTTCAAATGATTCTCCTGTCTCAGCCTCCTGAGTAGCTGGGATTACAGGTGCCTGCCACTATGCGTGGCTAATTTTTGTAGTTTTTAGTAGAGACAAGGTTTCACCAACTTGGCCAAGCTGGTCTTGAACTCTTGACCTCATGATACACTCACTTCAGCTTCGCAAAGTGCTAGAATTAACAGGCATGAGCCACTTTGCCTGGCCAGAAAATCTTTTTAAGAAGTATCACATTCAGACTGGGCAACATGGTGAAACCCCATCTCTACAAAAAATACAAAAATTAGCCAGGCATGATAGCATGCGTGTTTTCCCAGCTACTTAGGAGGCTGAGGTGGGAGAATCGCTTGAGCCCCTACCCTGATCATTCAGCAGCCATAAACATCAAGACAAGGCCCTCCATCAGTAAAAAGATAACAACTCGGCCGGGTGCAGTGGCTCATGCCTGTAACCCCAGCACTTTGGGAGGCCAAGGTGGGCAGCTCATGAGGTCAGGAGATCAAGGTGGGCAGATCATGAGGTCAGGAGTTCAAGACCATCCTGGCCAACATGGTGAAACTCTGTCTTTACCAAAAATACAAAAATTAGCTGGGTGTGGTGGTGCGTGCCTGTAATCTACATGGGAGGCTGAGGCAGGAGAATAGTTTGAACCAGGGAGTCAGAGGTTGCAGTGAGCTGAGATCGTGCCACTGCACTGCCACCTGGTGGCAGAGCGAGATTCCATCTCAAAAAAAAAAAGATTACAACTCACTGAAGGTTCAGATGATTGTTAGCAATTTCAGTCAATAAAATGTTTTTAATGAAAGAATGTGCATTTTTATAGACATAATGCTATTGCACGCTTAATAGACTACAGTATAATATAAACATAACTTTTATATGAAATGGGAAACTGAAAACTTCTTGCAACTCACTTTATTGTGATATTTACTTTGTTACAATATTTGCTTTCTTGTAGTGGCTTGTAACTGAATGTGCAATATCACCAAGGGATTCCTGTACTTTAACTGGATGAATTGTATGTTATGTGAATTAAACCTCAGTAAAGCTATTTTGTGGCCAGGTGTGGTGGCTCGTGCCTGTAATCCCAGCATTTTGGGAGGCTGAGGCGGGTGGATCACAAGGTCAGATTAAGACCATCCTGGCCAACATGATGAAACCCTGTCTTAAAAAAAAGCTGTTTTGTGAAAATTCAAAAGAAAAAGAGATTTCAACACAAGAAATTCTCAAGACAAAAATCTAGAAAAGCACAAAGAAAAAATTAAAATTACAAATATTCTCATTTTGGTAGACATCCTTCCATTCTGTCTTGTGCATTTTTATAGACTTTTTAAAAAAAAAAGTAATGGCCAGACTGAATGTATTGCTTTGTAACCTGCTTTGTCCCCTTAAGTCAGATAATGTATATTTTTCCCAGGTTCTTCTAGAACATTATATTGGTGTTTAGAGACCAGTCTATTTGAGGCAGTAGAGTATGGCTCCAGGGTTGGATCACCTGGGTTGAAATCTTGGCTTGATTTCGCTCAATTTTAAGATCTCACTCAATTCATGTCTTCTTGATCTGGATGGGAGCACGAGGCAGTCACAAAGAGAATTTAACTTCTCTGAGCTCAGTTCTTTTATCTGTAAAATGGTGATATTAACAGTACCTGTCACTGGGTTGTCGTGGAATATCAAATATATGGAAAGCACTTAAAACAGTGTCTAGCACATGCAAGTACTACGCAAGCTGCCGTTCGTGATTTGTCCATAGTCCCCCAGAGACGAGCACTGTGGGTCAAGTTTGCTATTCTAAGCATCACTACAATGACTGGGTCCATGACTTTTCCTTAAGATAAGTGGAATTTATGGATTATCGTGTTTGCACATTTTGAGGTTCTTATCTGTATTGGCAAATGCCTTTCCATTGGTAGGGAACTGTTTAACCTATCAGCAGTGGTGTGACAATGTCTGTTCTCCCACCAGCATCACCAGCAGTCCCTGTTGACCAGCACTGGCTTGTTCCCCGACACACTCACACACTCCCTTACACATGCTTACACCCGAACGCACGCACACACACACACTCCACACACACACAAACTCAAGTGCTCACACACCTACACACTTACACACATACACACCCAAACACGCACCTACACACTTACACACATACACACCCAAACACACACCTACACACTTACACACATATACACCCAAACACACACCTACACACTTACACACATATACACCCAAACACTTCTCTACATACCTATACACTTACACACACACAAACACACAGATTTATTAAGCTTGGGTATAAGCATGTAATACATTTATTTTAAACCAATTTGATAGGTTGAAAAAGTCCTCTTCCTCTCTTAATTTGCATAGCCCTGACTGTTAGCGAGGCTCATCACTTATTCCAATGTTCACTGACCGTGTGTCCGTAACAGGATATTGAGAGCCGCTCTTCTTGCTGCCTGAGAACTGGCTGCCGTGAACCAAAGGGCATCAAGAAACAAACAACTGAGGGAACAATCACTGCTTCCTTGGCTAATTCAGAGGAAGCTGAACTTTTCTGATACTTAGAAAGAAAAGAGAAAATTAAGAGTAGGAAGTCATGGGGAAAGTGCTGTGGCTTTTCCTCTCTGGTAGAAGAGGTAGCTTTCCTGATCACCTCCATCCCTTCACTCCCCTAAGCCATGTGAGTAAGGGCTTCAAGAGAATCTGTTGTGCATTTAGGAGGTGGCTTTGAGAAAGGAGATTGATATCTTGCTCCCTAGCCGGAGCTGTTTAAGCAGGCGGACATTTAAGTGGGGAAGAGGGAGGACTCTGAGAAGGAGGGGATGAATTGGAGGAGGAACAGGAATAACTTGCAAGGGGGTGGCCCTGCAGCAGCCTGCTTCTCCATTTAGGAGACAAGAATGCCAGAGTCTCCCACAGACCAGGTAGACAATCACAGAAAGTAGCTGCACTTGCACCATCGTGCCAAGACCTCACCCAGAAAATCTGGCCACCTAGAAAGGAGAACCCTGCAGAACAAGAAGCAGTGGATTGGCAGCTGAGTGAGGCCTGGCCAAGGTCAGACCTGAGCAGAACCACATCAGGGAGTGTACAGAAAAGGGCTTTGAGAGCTCCTCCACACAGCCCTCACCTCTGGGTGGGAACAAGAGACAGTCACAAAGAGAAGGCTGCAGCCTCACCAGAAGTTAGAGATTGTGTCTCCCTCCTCTTTCTCCCCACTGTCTAACACCAAGGAATCAAGCCGGGGGCAGGCAGGGAGGGGAAGAAACATGTAACAGAAGATCCCTGGAGGGTTAACCTTTAATGTGACAAGGTTCTTAAGGCCTCATGGCTTCACCAGTGTTCAGAAAAAACAAGAAACAGGAGGGAGCATTCTCTTCCTTTGTAGAACACTTTGCAATTATAAAGTATATTCTTATTTGAGTTGCATCACAATTCTTCAACATAGGTAAGGCAGGGCTAGTAACTCCACTATGCAGGGGGATAATGAGGCCCAGTAAGCTAAAGTGACATATCAAAGGTCACACAACTCAGCATGACACAATCAGGTGGCCTGACTCTCCATTGCCTGCTCCAATGTATAACTGGGGTCTCTGCTTAGGCCAGGGAAGGACCCAGGCTGGAAAGCAAGTTGTAGGAACCTCTGGAAATGCTTGGTGAGGTGGTCATTAGGTGACTATCAGAGTTTGTTAATTTTAAATCTTACAGTAACTCATTTTGTAAGTATATTATATTGATATTAGTCAATACTAATTGATTCATCCTTGCAACTTCTGGTGGTTTTTGAAACACATTGTAAACCATTTGACACTCTTCACATTAAGAGACAGAGTCAGTAACCTCACCTCTTGAACCTGGGCTGGCCCTTGTGGCTGCCTTAACGAACAGAATGTGGTAGAAGTGTGACTTCAGATTAAAAGAGGTCATGCAGCTTCTACGGCGTCTCTAGGAAACTTACCCCAAAGCTCCAGCTGCCACGTAAGACATCTGGTTACCCTGAAGTCACTTTGGGGAGAGATCACATGGAGAGGATAGAAAGAGAGATGACAGATAGATAGATGATTGATGATATAGATAGATAGACAGACAGGCAGGCAGGCAGACAGACAGACAGGCAGGCAGACAGGCAGGCAGGCAGGCAGGCAGGCAGGCAGGCAGGCAGGCAGACAGACAGACAGACAGACAGACAGGTACTCCAGCTATTTGAGTTCTCTCAGCCCAGATTCCAGACATGTGAGTGAATAACTCTTCAGAATGGCCCTAACCCAGCCACTATCTTTTTGCACCTTAATGATAGACCAGGTAAGAACTACCTGGCTGAGCACACCCAACCCTAGATTGTTATTGCTTTAAGCCACTGTTTGGGGTGGTTTTTTACACAGCAATAGCTAACCAGAGCATATCATATCAATTTATCTAATAGGAGTTTATATTTATAGAAAAGTCATAATAGTATCCCATAATCTGGGACTCCCTTGTCCATGCTTTCGTCTTTAGCTCCCTGTCCATATTCCAGGTAAAGTTATTCCCTTGGCGGCAGTGACTCAAAGACCAGATATGCAGATATTGTTTCTGAAACAGAAACATAAGTAATTTTCATCACTTGCATTTGTTGTTATTTCTATTATATGAGGGGAAGAATAACATGTGGATATGAGTTATTCTTCCCCTTCCAATTCTCTCCTGTTCTTACTTGCTCTCTGGAAACCTACTTTAAAGGAATCATGGAGTTTTAGAACCTGAAAGGAACCTGGGAGACATCAGAACCCACCCGTTTATTTTACAGAGGAAAATGAAGCTGGGGAGAGGCCACCACTTGCCCCAGCCCACACAGTTGATAAACAGGCCAGGTGGGACTAGAACACGGGTCTCCAGGCAATCAGGTCCACGTCCTTGATTCTCTCTTTCATCTCATCCTGTCTCGGACTGAAAATGGACTGTGCCACTTTTCAGACTCAGAGCAAGGACTCCTGAGGAAAAGCCAGACCCTCAAGGCTGACCACTGGGTCATCTCATAGTTGAGAGGAAGCTGGCTAGGATTCTCCCAGCCACCCAGTACAGACATAGGTCAAATCAAGATCCCATCCAGGCTAATACAGTCATGTGAACAGCTACGAAAAACAAACAAAACAAAATAAAATGGAACTAAACAAGCGAGGTTGGTGTCTTTTTTTCATTGAAAGTGGGAAATAAATGAGAGTTGTCTGTGCTTCTTGATATGAATCGTGTGAGTGACAGAAAAAGATGTAGGACTTGATGCAAATTTAAAATTCTCCCTCCCACCAAATTCAAAAAAATACCAGAGACTTTTGTTCATTTGTTGGTTTTAAGAAAACAGGCAAAAGTCTTCCAAACCAAGGAAGGAACAAGTGTCATACCATATGCTACTTTGCAAAAGCAGAACTAGAAAATACTTGGCATCATCAAGTGGCTTCCCCTAGAAACAATAAGGATGGAAAAGGGGTGGAGCGGGGACAGAAGGATGCAGACTGGAAACTGAGTAGACAGATTCTGAGAAGTATTACTTCAATCCCTAATTTTAAGGAAGTTGATGAGGAAGGCTAATTTCTACCTTCCTAGATGCTCAGAGCGCATTTTTGGGTTGCAATAGAAGTGGAAGTTATTGATGGCGGGGGTGGGTGGGGGGGGCTGTCCTTCACGTTAGCGCCTCCAGAGGTTGGCAAGTACAAAGACCAGGGTGAGCATAAAAGGAAGTGATTGATGGAATAACTGGACCTAAACTGCTGTGGAAACTGGCCTTTACCATCCCAACTCTCCCTAATCCCATGGGCAGAAAATGGCAGCTTTTACCTTAAAAGGTGGAGAAATAGTCCTTTTTTATTTTTATTTTGTTGAGGAACAGGGATAGATTCTTTAGTAGTAATTTCTGAGATTTTGGTGCACCTGTCACCCAAGCAGTGTACACCGTGCCCAATGTGTAATCTTTTATCCATCACCCCCCTTGCACCCTTGAGAAAGAATAATCTTTTCAAAAATAAATAAAAGCTGACTGGAAGGGGCTAAGGCTTCCACTGGGAGTAACATCTCAGAGCAGGGGTCTTCTTGAATTGGTTTGACTTCTCCCACTCTCACAGAAGAAAGCAAGTTTTCCCCATCAGCGCCCCCTTCCACATCCAGAGAGCTCACAGTCCCACATTCTCATTCAGAGAAGAGCCCCAGTCCCCCAGTCACTTCAATTTAGCAACCCAATCCAGAATGCATAAATAGAAATGAGCTGCCCAAAACACCATTCATGCAGGAAAAGAAAAGGACCACGATAAGTCAACAGAACAAATAAACTTGGAGGAGGTAGAAGTAAGGAAAGGAAAAAGAACTAAGAAAACACCTTAAACTCTAATTATCCTTTTGGAGAACCAAGATGATACATCCATAAAACAAAATCCACCTTCTATTAAAAAGGAGCAGTTGGAAACCAAGAAAGACTTTATTCTACATCTCTTTTAAAATATATTTACTTTTTATCACCACAAATATAGTACATGCAATTTTTCTGAAACCAAAATTCAAAGACAGAAAAAAACACATTAAAAATTCAAGAAGAACTTGCGTAATACAGAGTAAAATGACCAAAATAAAATGAATAATTGGAGAAAAAAATATATATAGGGTCAATTTAGGTGGGTCAACATTTACATCCCAGGAATTTCAAAAAAGGAGAAGAGTAAAAACAGAAAGCAGAAAATTATCAAAGAAACAATTGAAGAAAATCTCCCAGAGTTGAAAAAAAGATAGGTTTTGGATCGAAAGACCCCAACTACTGAGCACAATGAACAAAGAGTGATCCATAGAAATAACCTCTTGGAATTTCAGGGCACCAACAATCTAAGGATATTCTAAAGACTCTCAGAGAGAAACAAGAAACAAATAAACAACAAAAGAGTAAGAACCAACTTTGGCAGGTGGATCGCTTGAGGTCAGGAGTTCGAGACCAGCTTGGTCAACACAGCAAACTCTGTCTCTATTAAAATCTCAAAAATTAGCTGGGTATGGAGGCATGCACCAGGAGGTGAACCCAGGAGGTGGAGGTTGCAGTGAGCCAAGATTGCGCCACTGCATTCCAGCCTAGGCACCACAGCAAGGCTCCGTCTCAAAAAAAAAAAAAAAAAAGAATCAGATTGGCATCTTTCTCATCAACAGTTTGCACCTATGAAACAGACAGGAGTTAGCTTTAAGGATTCTCAGACCCTGTTTAAGTCAAAAACTTATGAATCCAAATTTCTAGCAAGTGTGAGCCTAGCCATTGAGATCATGTGACTCTGGCACTCTTGACGACAAACAGGGCTGGGTTCTATTTTCTGTTGTTGGACAAATATTCCCCTCGATTTCTGAAGCTAAGAAGTGCTGAGAACCTCATGTCCCTCCAACAGCCTTGCAATAACTTGCTCCAACAGAAAGCAAAGTCCACATAGATTAACCTTGATGTTCACATAGAAAAAGGCCAAAGACCTCACACACTGAGGGCCAGCAATCCCCACAAACCCTGTTCCAGCCCTCGAAGAAACTGGCAATCATTTGGGCTGTGGCCTCCCACAGAGGAGTGAGTCTTCTTTGTTTTGCAAGAAAAGCAGGAAGTATGTTGAAAGTCATAACCACAGCAAAAACTGCCACATCAAACTGAGAGGTGCTGTCTAAACATGGAGACATCATTCACCACCAGGAACCAGGATGGAAGCAAATCGCAAGGCCCACAGAGTTACTTACACACCTGTTCATGTCTTGGCCAGGATTTTATCTAAAATGAAGTTCTGTGTGTAGCAGGTTATTAACAAAAGCGAAACAAGGAGAAACAGACATAGAAACTTCAACCCCACCTTGTCCAAGCGAAGCCACACTTGTGAGATCCTGTAACAAACGGCGAGTCATTTGACCTTTCTAACTGGAGTGTCTGGAATTGTGGGGTCAGGCTTTGAAGATGAGGGACCATAACTAAGAAATATCCACTAGCTGTTAGTAGAGAGTCTACAGCCTTGCCTTTCAAAGTGTGGCTCTCAGAGCAGCATCAGCTGCTACTGCAGCACCAGGAGGCTTCAGGAGATGCAGGGTCTTAGGCTACAAGCCAGACTGTCTTTCACCAAAATCTCCAGGGATATATTTGGGTGTTAAAGTTTGAGAGGTGCTGGCATACAAGACCTGAGAGGTTTACACATCTGTCTACATCAAACACTGAGGATTTGACCACTTGGCCAACTGCCTGGGCCCACAACCACCCTCCAAGGAAGATATTATTAATCACACGTGTTCAAATGAGGAGACCCAGGTTAACTTCAGCAGGACTGGGATCCATTGAAAGACCAGGTGCTTAGAGAGAAGGCTTAGAACGTTAAGTAATTTGTTCAGGGTCAAATGTTAGTAAGGCAGACAACCGGGGCTTGAAACCAGATGTCCATGAATCTCAGACTCGTTCTCTTAACCCTTTCTTCCAGCTGCCTTTCTAGAGGCAAATGTTTTCAAGTGACGTGTCTGAAGCATTGAGTCCAGGCGGTAGCATGCCAAGCCCCATTTTCCAGAACGTTGCCCCCAGGAGCCGTCCTTGGGAGCTTTCTCATCTCTCACCCAACCTATCTATCTAGGTGGATGTGGACATGCTGGGAGGGACCCTTCTCAGAGTGTTGTACCAGAATTGCTCTTAAGCAATCAAGTCTGAGTCACAGAGGGGGTGAATGTGACAGCCCCAGAAACCCAGCCTAGAAATGCCTGTGTTTAAAAACAGAAGGCCACAGCTTCCAGGAAGGATGATCTATTTGATAATACCTTAAGGTTTCAAAATGACTACAGCCCCCTCATCTGCCTCCTGCGAGCTACACACATGATCTACCTTGACGTTCTTGGGTCTAGAGATGGAGGGGCTGGGGCAAGGCAATCACAGGGGACAGGAACCTTTGCTTTTTGAGTCCCTGAGCCCCAGAACAGTTTTGGCCAAGGCTCTCACACCCCTCGTGGTATGACTTGGGGAAATGAGGGTTTTCTAGAAAGTAAGGCCTGCGTGCGGGGAAGGGAGGAGGGAGTGCCCAGTCCATCAGTGAGCTGCTTGCCCAGCAATCCCTTCCCCAGCCCCACTCTCTCAGTGACCCACCTGGGCATCATCTACTCTATCCACAAGAAGCGGGTTCAGCCAAGGGGGCTGAACAGAAGATCAGGTGTGAGACGGCGGGCTGACTCCTGTTGATTTTTCTGTCCTGCGAACAGCTTGACCCACATGCTTGTCTCCATGTCGCCAGTGTGGAGAGGGAGAGTGACAAAACTAACAACAACCAGGAGGGGTCCCCGCAGCAGCTCCAGCCTCCCCTCGCCTCTCTTGCCTGACTGAGACACTAACTTAGTTCCTGGTTCGGTGCCTGTCGGTGCCCACAGGTAGCCAAGCTACTCCACAGTAGCTTAGCTCCCACCGTGGGGGAGGAATCGAAGGGGTTGTGCAGCCCTGCCAGGTAGCTGCCCCTGAAGCTTGTCCAGGTCAGTTCCAGATTATAAACTGCATTTTGTTCACGATATTGTCAAAACAGTGAGGAAACATTTTAAGAAGACCTGTAGAAAAAAAGACGAAAGAGAGAATTGGGTTCAGCTGCAAATAACAGGAAAAAAAAAATAGTGGCTTAAATTAGCACCTCTCAAATCATCCTGTGCACAGAAATCACCTGGGGATCTTGTTAAAGTACAGGCTCCGACTTGGGCGCCCTGGGGCTGGCCCTGAGCTTCAGCCTGTCTAACGAGCTCCTGTGTGATGCCCGAGCTTCTGGCCCACAGAGCACACTCCGTCGTGAGGGCTTCAGCGAGACAGGACTGTATTCCTCACTTAGCCACAAGAAGCCTGGAGTCTAACCCTCCAGACTATATCCATCACTGGGGGACAGGACCAAACCTCAACAACACTCAGTGTACCCATCTAACAAACCTGCACATGTATCCTCGGAAACTCTCAATAAAAGTTGAGAGAGAGGAAAAAAAAAAAAGAATCTGTTGCTTTCAGCCTCTTGATTAATGAGATGGAAACAAACCATCAATACACAATGCTATCTGGCTTCCTCCACGTGGAAAGTGCAGATAGGGATCAAGAGGGCCCTACTTGCCGAGACCACAAGCTTGGAATGAGTCAGCGACATCACACGTCAGCAGATGAGATGTGAGGCAGGGGTGTTCCAATGGGCACAGAGCAGCCAGACCCATAACCTGCCCCGAGGCCACTCAGAGATCACAGTCCAGTTACAGGGCACATGGTGAGTGGCCTGAGGATGGGGAGAAAGGGGGACCCAGGACCTGGGATCTGGCCACACTGAGAGGATGGGATCAGCTTCAGGTCCTGGGAAAGTTCTTCCCAGAAGGCAAAAATGATTCCTGAAGCATATGGTCATTGTGATACCTTGGCTGGCAATATAATTTGTTGTCCAAACAGGGACAGTGTTGAGAACAGAAAGCCAAAATCACTTAATAGGCCTTAACTGACCTGTGGCGTGCATTAACCAGTCGTGGGCAAATCCAGAACTGCGGACATTCTCCCAACCCTGCGAGTGGGCATCTGCCAGGCGAGCTGGCCACAAGCAGATTACACTGGAACAGTGAGGGTGTCCATTTAGGCCTACATGATCCTCGGGTCAGGATTCTGACATGTTGGGCACAATCAGGAGAACAGGGTGAGTGACTGTGGTCCTTGATAGCGAGCACAGGACTTCAACGAAGAGTGAAAGTTCCTGTAAAGCAGCTACTGACTGTCAGTGAACGAATTTATGAGAAACTCAACTGAAACCAGCTTGAGCAAAAAAGGGAAACTGTGGGCTATGTAACCAAATGACACAGAGTACAGAAGTGCGACTAAACCCAAGGACAACTGGATTCAAAGATTTGAATATTGCCAGGACTTCCTCTCTCTCCACCTACATCTTCGTCAGCTTGGGCTGCTATGACAAGTTACTATAGTCAGGGTGGCTTACATGATAGGCATTTATTTCACAGCTCTGGAGGCAGAGAAGTCCAAGATCAAAGTGGAGGCAGATTTGGTTCTGGTGATGGTCCCCTTCCTGGCTTGCAGATGGCCAGCATCTCACTGTGTTCCTATGACAAATTCTTTGCGTGCACACACTTGAAGAGAGCGTTCTAGTGTGTCCTCTTCCTTTTAAGGGCACGAATCCCATCATGACCTCATCTAAACCCAATTACCTTCCAAAATCTTCACCCTCCAAATATTATCACAAAGGAGGTTAGGACTTGAATATATCAATTTAGGGTGAGGCACACAAATATTCAGTCCATAACAACCTATGTCTCCAATTCTCTCTGCCTATTGGACTCATTCTCTCAGTCCAGCTGTCCCCACAGTCAAAGCCATGTCTGCAGACAGCTCTAAACCTCAATGTCAGGGAAGGGAGTCAGCATTCTCACCAGCTCCGGGCGGAAAATATCTTAGGGAAGGCTCCTGATTAGCTTTGTGGGCCCACTTGCCCATTCCTGGCCAATTGCTTTCGCCAAGGGTGTGAGGCCACTGTGACTGGCCCAGGCAGGTTGTGTGTTCATCCTCACACCACAGGGATGGAGTGGTGAAAAAGCAGCTTTCCCCCAAAACGGAAAGGCTGTTACAGGCAAGCCAAGCAATGAATGCCTATTGCAGAGGGAGCTGGAACTGGTTAAGGCATGAAGCAGGCTGTGCTAAATGGAACTGTCGGAGAGTCTCTGTAAGATGCCTGGGGGTGCCTAAAAATACTTTAGGGGACTTACTCTGCAAGAAGCTGAAGCCATGAAATAACATGTTGTAAACCAAAGAAAGGTTGTTTGCTACTATTAGTATATGTTCCTTACTTTCTATTCTCAACACTGTCCCTGGAAGTGCCCTGGTACTATGATCTACAGTTTACTTTAAAATATTTCGGCACTGACCATGTAACCTAAATGCATAGCCTTTTAAGTCTTCACTCCAGAGGAGACCAATTGCCCTAATCAAGGCAATTCCAGCATGGTAATTAGAGTGTCATCAGAAGGCCATACCCGAGACAGACACCCACAAGTGTTTCAGTTGTCTTTATCTGTGATCAGTGCCGGCAGTTTTGTTAATTAAAATAATGAACATAGAGATGAGTTTTCATCAGTGAAGCATGAAACTCCACAGCAAGAAGCTCCACAAACATACGTGAACAGGCCATTAGAATCTAGTGGGCGTTTCTTCCTCACCCCGCAGTAACATCACACATGACCTTTGTGTCAGCTTCTGGTTCAGGAGAATGTGAGCCAACCTGAGTCTGACTAGATAGTTCACCAATCCTGCCACTAGACTCTTGTGATATTTGCCTCAACTGAACCTCTCTTTCATGCAAGATTTTGGTGGAGCCTCCTAAAGAACAGAGATGCCGGACTTAATCACACTCAAGAGGTGACTGATGTGAGCCTGCTTGTTAATAAATGTCTGTTTTGGAGGGAAGAATTCAGTCTGAGATTTGCTTTATGGTAACCTACAGTGAGGCTGTGAGGAGGAGCTGGCCCTAAACACCTATGGTGGCTGCCGATATTAAAAAAAAAAAAAAAAAAAAAAAATGGTGACTGCTGATATTAACCAAAAAGAACCTCCCAGTTGTACAAGATCAAATTGGGAAGTAGGAGGTGCCCTTGTAAGCCCAGTGTATGTTGTGAGGGGAGACAGTTTTCATCAAGCTTCTGGCATGAGGATTTCTTTGAGGAGAAAGGGTCTTTGAAAAGCCCACTTCTAAAGAGCCAAAGAGAGCTTCCAGCCTGGACTTTGACCTGTTCCCAGATTTTCTGTGGAAGGAAAGAGATTTTCCATAGCACAAAAAGGAGGAACAAGAATCATATCTGGGTGCTGTGGGAAAAGGCCAGGGAAGAAGAGAAGCAGCACTGCCATGACCCAGGGAAGGCTTCAAGGGGGTTGCAGGACACATTTTGTGTGAGGTTAGCTTTCTCTGGGTCCCTGTACTGAAATATTTAGCAAATTCTCACTGCTCATTTATGCACGTGCACTTCCTACTGCCCAGGTGTTGAAACTGACCTAAGCCAATTTGATCATGCACAACCACAAAGTTCCTTTTGGTTACTATCAGCTGCCACCATTAGGTAAGAGTAGAAACTCACCTACTCCCCTGCTGTCTCAGTCCAAGTTACCCCAAGAGCAAGTCTCAGAATGAATTCTGTCCTAAATACAAATATTTATTAGCAAGCGGGTAATGTTTTCAAATTCAATGGAATTGTTTAGAGCCACAAAGAGATTATGAGGATGAAAACAGACCTCAACCAAACATAAGCACATGTCTCAGTGAGAAGATATTAACTTTTTCTATATTTATTTATGCACACCTGTTACTTCATTCACCAATTATTGGAGACAAGAACAACTTGTGTTGCTTTCAAAATCCCATGGGACCTCACTCCTCAAACAGCAGGGAAAATAAGATAAAACATGAACCTGGAGTGCATACAAAGGAGCCTTGTGCATTGTCAAACATTAATGATGATTCTTTGTTCTGTGAAAGTTTAGACATTGCAGGTGTAGCTACGGGATGTTGCACCTCCCAAACCAAGCACTTTCCCCCAAGGTCTACCAGGGTGACCTGCAAGAAGACTCCCTCGCAAAGACATAAAGGAACCATGGGAGTGGCAGGCTTCTCATGTCTAGCTGCAGGCACAAGGAGGAAGTCTTCTCAGGAAGAAAGTGGGAGTCTGGAATCTGCATGGTACAGTAGCTGCTGTGGTTTGAACGTTTGTCTCTTCCAAAAGTCATGTCAGATTTTAACCCCCAATGCAACAGTGTTTGGAGGTAGGGCCTGAAGTAGGGTCTTTAGTCATGAGGGCTCTGCTCGCATGAACTGATTAATGCCTCTGAAAAAAAACCTCAAGGGAGTGGGCTCGTTCTCTTTTTTCCCTTCCACCATGTGATGCCGTCTGCCACCTGGTGTCTTCTGCTATGTAATGGCACAGCAAGAAGACACTCACCAGATGCCTTGGTATTGGACTTCCCAGCCTCCAGAATTATGAGCCAATAATTTCTATTCATTATAAATTACCCAGTCTGTGGTATTCTGTCATACCGGCACAAAACAGATTAAGACAATTGCAGACAAAAACCAGATGAGCATATAGCATTTGGGCCCAACCAGCCATGTGCTAAGAGGGGCAGAATTTAGCACTCAACCAAAAAGACTCCTGGAGCAGTGATTCTCTGAAATCCAGGAGAATAAGTGGCAGGTAAGAAGGCACCTGGGACAACAGTGGGTTATCAGGCTGCAGACATCAGAGTGAAATTTTGGAAGAGGAGAGGACTCCAGCACTGAGCAGCAACTGAAGTGATAAGAGCAATCAGAATGGGTTCTGGAGGGATGGAGCTGCTCTCAGGTAGAGATTTAAGTCAAGAGACTGAAAGAAAATCCAAGTTCTCAGAAACTAGGCTGGGTCAGGGACACACTGTCAGTGCCTAAAGTATTGACCTATAGTATTGAGCTACATCTCCTTCAATTCCTCTTCCCAAAGTCAGGATTAATCCCTGAAAGAGGAATACTTTCTCAAGGATTCCTTCAGCTGCAAGTAGCAGAAAACTGAACTTAAAGCTTGAATAGTAAGGAAACGGTTAATTCACAAAATGGGAAGTTCAGAAGAGCAGGCCTGTGGCCAGCCTAATCCAGTAGCCCCAGCTCTGTTTTCCACTGACAGTCTTGACTTTGTGCCTCTCGGGATGGAGGTTTCCACTGCTGCAGGCTGGCAGCAAGCTGCTCTGGCCATGGTGGCCTTGGCTATGGGTAGAGCAACATGGCAGGGTCAGCTTCCCTGAGCACATAAGCCATTTGGGCAGCATGAATACTTAAAATGAAATCACCCTGTTGGAAGAAAGAAGGGGGATGATTCCAGTGAGGCCACCTTCAGAGTTCCCCAAGGGCAGGCTGGAGCAAAGGGCATAGGAGCCCAGGATTCTCCATGTAGCTGTGCCTCTGGCCAGCAAGGTAAACTGGGCAAGCCACTTCAACTCTTGAGAGCTCAAGGTTTTTCATCTTACGATCCAATGACTAAACAAGAGCATCTTCAAGATTCTGTCAAACTCTAGATTGTCTTTGACCCTTTAGAATGAGATTATTTAACTTTTATAATAAAATATTCAGTCATGACTCAATATAGGCCTTCAAATGTGGGAGATGACTCTGGTACTTTATGAGAGATTATATTTTCCAAAGATGACCACAGCAACTTCTCCCATCCCACATGCCCGTCTACAATGGGACCTTACCACTCCCCTATCAGGAAAGCCTCTGAGCTGCCGAACTTCACAGCTGACTGTCCTTGTGTTCCTCACGAAGCTTCTTCTGTTGTCTCTGGGCTCCAGCCCCAGAAGCCCCTTTACCTGCTGTTTTTGGCAATGCTGCCTTGATTCTTCACAGATGTATCCTCTGGTTGTTAATTTTCCTTGCTATGGGTATGCAAACAAAACCTCTCAATGGCTCCATGAGATGGGCAGGGCAGATACTAATAACTCCGTGGTGGCAGCCAGCCTCAGATGGCCCACAGTGGTTTGCACCATCCTTGAAAAGGACTGACTTTTGTGACAAATAGCATAGTGCAGAAATGACAGGACTTGACTTCAAAGGCCAGTTCACAAAAGACAGTGTGACTTCTGTCTTGCCGTCTTAGATTGAGCTAGCCGGGTACCATGTTAAAAGAACACTGTACATAAGAGACCCTGAGCTGAAACCACCCTGAATAGTCACCCCCAAATTCCTGACCCACAGAAAGTGTATGAGATAAGAAATGTTTGGTTAAGCCACGAAGTCTTGATTTTTTTACATAGCAGAGTATAACTAACATTAATATACCTATTATATAAATGGTAAGTCGAGTCTCGGAGACATACAGTGACTAGCCCAAAGCCACACAGCTAGAGCTGCAGAAGAAATGGGAAGAGAGCCTTCACCTTGTGACTGGTGATCCACACAGCACGGGTTCCCTCAGAGCCCCATGAGTCTGCAGTTCTCTGATTTGGCTTCAGGAGAGATGAGACTGCAGGCACGGGGCAGTGATTGCCCAAGCAACCCTGCCACACTCAGGGTCTGAGCCAGCACAGCTCCTCCGACAGGGAACACAGGGTCAGAGACAGGGAGGAGACCCTTGTCTCCCACTTGCTTGGGGTCTCTGTCACAGAGAAACAATCCATGGAGGCCTCGTCTCAGGCCCATCCATGCACATGCGTCGTGGGCCTCCACTCATGCCACATGTGGAACTACGGCTGGCCCACAGAGCTGCAACTCCTCTGGGCTGTGTTGGAAGCCTGTGATGCGGGGGCTTGTGCCTGACTGACTGACTGACTGCAAGTCAGGGTTGGCCTTTGCTGTCCAGCACCCACACTGCTGATTCATGGGGCTACTTTAGAGAAGTTGCCCACTGAAGGGAGCTTTCAGTTCCCATGTGAGTCACTGGCCATGTGGACATCAGTCACCCATGCACAAGAGGGGCCTGAGCTATGTGAGCACTCAACAGTGAACTGAGTGTTGTGATCATGGGGTCAGTGAGTGACAAGGCCCAGGTGGCTCTGTTTTCTCATCCTTCCAACTAGATTCGACTTATTCCAGCAAGAGTTACTAGGGTCCTGTGGGCGGGACTGGGATTGGGCAAGTCAAAAGGGTAGTTTAAAACAAAAGGGCCACCAGGCATGGTAGCTCACGCTTGTAATCCCAACACTTTGGGAGACTGAGGCAGGTGGATCACCTGAGGTCGAGAGTTCAAGACCAGCCTGGCCAGCATGGCAAAACCCCGTGTCTACTAAAAAAACAAAATACAAAAAAATTAGCAGGGCGTGCTGGTGAGTGCCTGTAATCCCAGCTATTCAGGAGGCTGAGACAGGAGAATTGCTTGAACCTGGGAGGCAGAGGTTGCAGTGAGCCAAGATTGTACCGCTGCACTCCAGCCTGGACGACAAGAATGAAACTCCGTCTCAAAAAAAAAGACAAGAGGGCAAGAAGGGCTGAGCAGTCACTGCCTGTCCCCAGGGTCTCCAGTCAAGAGAGACTTGAGATGGTGAAACCGTCTGATGGACGGCCTCAAAGGCCCAGCAGAGTGACTTGTGACTACATCCTCGTGTGGTATCCAAGGACCTCCAGGATAGGAGAGAAAAAAAACAAACAAGGCATAGGACACCCAGGTTTTCATATCAACTCAAGATTCTACCACTTGGATAGCCATGGACAAGCTGTTGGCCAATTCAAGCCTCAGTTTTCTCATGAGTCAAATCAAGCTAATGGTTTTTAACTTGGGTTTCTTGGAGCCTTGGGGTTCTTCAGAGCTACATTGGCGTTTGCCATGAGAAGGCAGCCTTTAAACCAGTGCTGTCCAATAGAAATATAAAGTAAGTCACATATACAATTTTAAATTTTTGGTAGCTAGGCCGAGCGTTAGTGGCTCATGCCTATAATCCCAGCACTTTGGGAGGCCGAGGCAGGCAGATCATGAGGTAAGGAGTTTGAGACCAGCCTGCCCAACATGGTGAAACCCCATCTCTAATAACAATACAAAAATTAGCCAGGCATGGTGGTGCGTGCCTGTAATCCCAGCTACTCAGGAGGCTGAGGCAGGAGAATCACTTGAACCTGGGAGGCAGAGGTTGCAGTGAGCCCAGATCGCACCATTGCACTCCAGCCTATGCAACAGAGTGAGACACTCAAAAAAAAAAAAAAAAAAATTGGTAGCTAAATTTTTTAAAATCTAAAAATAAATAGGTAATTAGCTAGGTGTGATGGTGGGTGTCTGGAGTCCAAGCTACTGAGGAGGGTGAGGCGGGAGGATTGCCAGAGCTCAGGAGTCTGAGGCTGCAGTGAGCCATGATCATGCCACTGCACTCTAGCCTGGGTGACAGAGTACGACCAAGTCAGTAAAAAATAGGTGAAATTAATTTTAATATTATCTTTTATTTATTGAATATATCTAAAATATTTCAACATGTAATCAATCGATTACGTGTATTAATAAGATGTTTCACGTTTTCTTTATCGTACTAAATCTTCAATATCTGGCATACGGTTTGTATGTAAGCCCATCCCAATTTAGACCAACCACATTTCCACAGCGCAATGGCTGTCAGAGTTGTGTACGTCACCTGTGAAGGAGGAGGAGGAATTGTCTTTAACAAGAGAAGACCTCTCTCTAGTGGACAAAACAGGAAAACACATGAGAGACCAATGGATTAAATGAGCAAAACACTGGAAAGCACGGGCATATTTGGGGGTGCAAAGGGGTCAGTTTGGCTAGAGTGTGACGGGGAGAGGAGGGAGTGTGAGAGAAGAAGCCATGAAATCACTGGGCTTCTCCCAAACCCTGTGGTTTTCATGACATCAGTTTCTCTGAAATGTGCCTTTGGGTTGTAAAGTATCATATGGCAGAGTTCTGTCTTTATAGCTGAGACCTAGTGAGGCCTAGGGGATACAATGAAAGTAGAACATGACATGATAGCTTAAGGCATAGGCCACAGAGTCCAACAGCCTGGGTTCGAGTCCTCACTCTGCCTCTTGTTGGCTGGGATAATAGACACAGTTTCCTCATCTGTTCAATGGACACTTGGCCATCAACAGTTCCTCCCATCCCTCTACATGCATGCTTGCTGTATTCCATCAAGATCTGGAGTTCACTTTCCTTTCTTTGAATCTAGGGTTAAGGGTTACCTTGTGATTTACTTAGACCAATACACTGTGGCAGAAGGATACTGTTGGCCTCTAGGAAGCCAGCTGCCTACTGTGAAGCTTGGGTTGGACAACCAAATGATGAAAAACCACACGAAGAAAAAGAAGTCCACATGGAGGAATCTGAAGCACTAGACATGACTGAATTCTTCCTGAATCTTCTAGCTGAGCCCAGCCACAGGAGTAATGGACAGAACTACCTAGGTGAGCCTCACCTGAAATTCCAGACCAAAGGATCGTGAGAAATAATGCATTGTTTTAAGTCACTAAGTTTTGAGTGGTTCTATAGATAGCCATATATAACTGAAACAAAGATGATATTTGCAATACGTATCTCACAGAGCTGTGTGAAGGTCAAGTGAGATAAGGCATGTACCATGCAGTGCCTACAGTAAACACTCAAAAGTTGTAAATATTATTGTAATAGTTGTCATGTAAGTATGGTTCACGATAAGTGTTGTCATTTTGATATTAGGACATGCCTAAGTAATACAAGCCAGACTCACCTACCAGTACTTTCGAAAATGAAAAGCTATTTCTTTGAGTGATCATTTGGTTCCAAAAAGATCTCAAGCTGAAGTGTGAGCACGGGAAGCAGGGGGCAGACGTGGCCATTTAGACAACAAGAACGTGCTCATAAAATACCGTATTTTTAAAGTTATCAAATGACAACAGACAATTAAAAATTCTCCCAGATGAGGGCTGCACAGAATACAATCCCAATTTCAGAAACACTGCCGTACATTCCAGGGAGCCACTGGGGACCTCAGGCAGGAGCAACATGACAAGACACTGGATCCTCCAGACCAGCATGTGCAGGATGGGTGGGTATGGGAGGATGGAGGAGAATGACAGCCGCCCTCTGGCAGATCAGTGAGGCAGGCCAAGGCCAGGCTCCTGACCCTGGGAGTGAAAACTGATGGCAGGCTTGCTGCTGGAAGGAGAGTGAGTGTGGCCTATTCTTTCAAGAAATTTGCTGTGACAGGGAAGGGCAGACAGGATGGAGCACAAATTCAAAGTGTTTTAAATGGAGAAAAAGTAATACTTGGACCACAATACAGGCTGCAGAACAATTGTCATGATAAGATCAAAAGCATCAGAGGCATTCCAGAGGCTGGTTAGGAATAAAGACTGGAGCCAGCTTTGCTGCCCCCTGGCCGCAAAAGCCTGCATACAACAAAAGCTGGATGAGTACTCCCCAGGCTCATTCCTGGCCTGTCCCGCATAGGAGAGTGGAGACATCTCAGTGAGGAATTTTAAGAGCACCAAAAAGCTGAATCAGGATGACATTACAGAGTGGCAAAAATGAGTTCTCACTCAAAGCACTGACTTACATAGCTGCTGTCGCTTGCTCCATCATCTCCAGTCCTTAAAATACCATGATTTTCATTTTCTCAGAAGAAATAAAATAATGAAAAATATCTAGCATTAATTTGAATAGTAGAAATATATAATGCACATAGGATTATAGTCAAAAAGAGAATTTGTATGCCAGAATGAAAAAGGAAGCTATTGTTAAGAGTCTACTAAAAACATCATGAAGAAAATTAAATCCCAGTTCTTCTTTAGAGACCTGTAGCCAAGCAGCTTCTTCTTTGATTTTTTTCCTAGGTGAGTTTCTGCTTCATGGGAAACACTTATATATACACAACAAGAGGTGTTTTCCACCGCATATCCACCTCCTTGCTCAGCTAAGATAGAATCTAAAGCAATGTGATTGTCTAGCACAACCTTAGTCAATAAATCTGTAGCTTTTTGTTGAGCTGTGATGGAGGGAGCAGTTTCATCAGCAATGTCTCCTAGGGTTTTAGAAAGATTTTAGATCACGTGTTCACAGGAAGTTACACCCAACCAAGGCAAAAGAGTTCTCAAAAAAAAAAAAAAAAAATGCATGGTGCTATCTTCTTGATGGCAGCAGATAATTAGCACTCTCTCTTTAAATAGAATCTGCATCTAAAGTAGACCTGCAGTCATGCCTAGAGAAAAATTTGAGGGAACTAGTCCAATGCTGAGTTTCTTCAGAGCTGCATGGAGAGAGAAGGGTAACAAAATATCCTAAGAAACATAGCCCTTCATCACTCCATACCCTTAAACACTTACAGGACCATGGATGGTGATCTTCTCCACAGGCTAAAATAAATTCTGGTGGAGCACAGGTAAGTACACTATAATTTGAGAACGTCAGTTTTGGGGCATTACTAAATCAATGGGTCAGAAATGTTAGAGCCAGAAGACAGGATCCTGACAGCGAGAGGGACTGTTTTCCTTTGGATTTTCTAACAACATCCTGGATTTTCGTACTATGATTATTGAGTAAGGGAGCAACGATTTTGACAACAGGATTCTGATGAGTTAGACTGAAACACAGGACAAACAGGTTAAGATGAGTCAGGCAGATCTGATAAACAGGTTTCCTTTTATGTGGCCTTGAGTTGTGTTACAAGGGCTATAATGAATACTGGTGAAATTTAGGACAGAAGATACCAGTGGGTCGTTTTTGTTTTAGGGTAGAAAACCCAGCATCTCTTCAAATTTCCAGCAGTGGCAGTGGTCTGGGAGATTTTGAACAGAGGATTATTCCTCCATGGTATGGTCAAATCTATCAGGGATGGCAAAACAGAAACCTAGGCCAGGTGCCGTGGCTAATGCCTATAATCCCAGCACTTTGAGAGCCGAGGTGGGAGAATTACTTAAGGCCAGGAGTTTGAGACCGGTGTGGTCAACACAGCAAGACCCATCTCTACAGATTTTGTTTTTTGATTAGCTGGGCGTTGTGGTGCACACCTGTCATCCCAGCTACTCGGGAAACTGAGTTGGGAGGATTGCCTGAGCCCAGGAGTTGGAGGCTGCAGTGAATTATGATCATGTCACTACATTCCAGCATGGTCAACAGAGCAAAACCCCATCTCTAAAAAAAGCAAAACAACAGCAACAACAACAAAAACCCAGGAATCTGATTACAAACATTTGTTTACATATGTCCTAAGAGAATGTGTGTGTGTGTGTATGTGTGTGCATATATATGCGCACACATACATATATATATGACAATTTTACCAAAACAATTTTATCCAAGAGAGGATACCCACATATGAAGGAGGCCTAAAAGCATAGGTATTCCAGTCAATAGAAAAAGGAGAGCAAATATTTCAGGTGTGGCTGGCATTAGAATTACGAAGAACAAGTTGTACAGGCCTGGTCTGGTATCTTGGGTGAAAACAAACAACCGCAAATGTCAGCTGCTTTCCACCCTGGTCAGGAAGGCTGCAAGTCAGCTTCCACTGAAGATCTGCTTTCCACCCTGGTCAGGAAGGCTGCAAGTCAGCTTCCACTGAAGATCTCCTGTGACAGAACATGTCCCTCTGGTAGGGTTGTCTTTTTAAAACAAGAAATATAAATCCATGACTCAATGTCTTTAAGTTTAGTGGCACAGGGATTGGCCAATAGTACCTGATATGGTCCCTTCCCACCAGGTGCGAAGGGATCTTTTATTTGACGTCCTTTCCAGTAAACGAAATGTTTACATATTCTCACTTATAAGTAGGATCTAAACATTGGGTACACATGAACATAAATATGGAAACAAGACACTGGGAACTAGGAAGGAAAAGGAAGGGAGGGAGGCAAGGGTTAAGAAACTAACTCTTGGGTACTATGCTCACTATCTGGATGATGTGTTCAATCACACCCCAAACTTCAGCATCATACAATAGGCCCTTATGACAAAGCTGCATGTTGTACCCTAAATCTAAAATAAGATTTTTTTTTAAAAAAAGAAAAGGAATAGTTGCAAATCACTCAAGTGGGAAATTCACAAAGGGCAAAAATGCTTGGAATGCCAAAACTACTTCACTAGCCTGTGAAATATTAGACAGCAGAGACCTTAAGAAAGAAAAAAAAAATCTCCAGTGACAGGCCATGATTTTTGATGACTTCATCTCCCAGGAGCTCTCTGCAAAAGGAATTCTTGATTGATTTTGTTTTTAATGAGTATTCTGAGACCTTGGCAGTAATAGAGGATATCACCTTTAAGAAATGAAAATTCCCAAGTTCCTGCATCTAGTCAAGTGGGCCTTCCTATTATTATTTCAAAGAGAGAGAGCTGGCGTTTTCCAAATGGTGTTGATCAGAGGTTGAGCAGACCTAGTGAGAGCGCCTTTGGCCAGGGAAAGTTAAAAACTTCGGTTAGTTTGGCCAAGTGAGTTTTTATTATACTGTTGGTGTGTTTCACCAGTCCAGAGGATTTGGAGTTAAAAGCACAATGGAAATATTGGAATATAGGCCAAATGCTGCAAATGGATTGAATTACTTGACCAGCAAAATGTGTTCCTTGACTCTTCTGGAGCTCAGATGAAACTCCCCATGATGAAATTATCTTTTCCAATAACAGTTTTCTTACTGCTTGGGCCATGGCTCATTGGCTTGGGAACGTTTCACCGCAGTGAGAAAACACAAGTTAGCACCAGAACATATCTATAACCCTGGGATAGGGGCAGCTGAGAAAAGTCCAATTGCCATACATCAAAGGGTCCTAAAGGCAAAAGAAAATGTCCCTGTAACCCCTGAAGGAGTTTTCCAGGATTATGTTTGGGACAAACCATACAGCAAGAATAAACAGAAGGGGATGGTTGCCAATAATGTTGCTTTCCCCAAGCTGTTGTTTCATCTGGATTCCAATGAGTCAGCTCATAAACACATTATTTAAAGGGTAATTGAAGGCGTAAGGGAAGGATTGGTCTATCATTAGGTCCACATCATAAGCCTGTTTCTAAGAAAACTTGGTTTTTTATCTTTCCTGGGGTTGACTTCCTTCTTGAGAGCTCCTGTTTGTGCTTCTTCTAATAAAGTTGTTGTTTATTGTTTGTTTGGGGGGTCTGGGGGGTTTTGTTGTTTGTTTGTTTGGTTGGTTTTTGAGACAGGGTCTCACTTTGCCACTCAGGCTGGCGTGCAGTGGCACAATCTCAGCTCACTGCAACCTCCGCCTCCTAAGTTCAAGTGATTCTTGTGCCTCAGCCTCCTGAGTAGCTGGGATTACAGATGTGAGCCACCTCGCCTGGCCAAAGTTTTAAATGGGTAATAAGCTTGTAAGCACATTTCAAGATATCTATTGTCTGATGTAACCTTCAGGGCTGCGTTCTTAGCTGCATTATCAGCGAAATGGTTGTCACTGCTCTCTGGAGTATCTAATTTGGAATGACCAGGAATTTTCACATTTCAGTTTGGGGTGGGGACTGCTTCCAAGAGGTCAGAGGTACGTTGGCTTTTTTTTTTTTTTTTTTTGGAGACAGGGCTCTGTTACCCAGGCCAGAGTGCAGCAGCACAATCATAGATGATCTTGGAGGCTAGTATGAGGCATTCAATTCCAGAATATTGTTAAAAGGATTTTTCTGAACTGTTCAAAATAATCAAGCACAAATTCATCGGGCCTTTGAGTATATTGTTGAATGATCTTCCGGTCTACATTGCAGGAAAGATCTAGAAACAACATCACGGAGAGACTTGGCTGAAGTGTGGATCCTTTCATGGTCAGCTTCCGTTTGCTTTTCAAAATCCTCTAAGGGATTTTTCCAGATTGCTTTTTTTAGCCATTCACTGGCCCTGCCTTCTCATACCAGCCTGTGAACTAATTGACAAAGATCAGAATATCTGGGCTCATAAATCTGGACAATTAAATCAGACAGTTCTGCAAACCCTATGGGATCTTGGAGCAGGTCAGGCAAGTCTTTTCATACTATTCTTAAGTTCAGTTTTTGTCCAAGGGGTATACACAATAGTGGCCTCACCTCTTGCTGTGGTTTTATCTAGAAAGGAGCTGCCAAAATGGGGTTTCAGGGACGGGGGTTCAAGTTCTAGGGAATTTCCTACGGCGGTAGTGAGAGGGAAGGAAGGTCAGGACAGGGGACTTGGGATAAGAGAGGATGTAAAGGTGCAGGGTGGATGAGGTGAAACAGCTGGAAGTGGACAAGAGGACGCCTTCAAAGTCTTTTTTAATTCAGAAATAGATCTAGGATCTTTTTGTTTACCTCGGATTGAGGCAATTTTCTCAGAATTTATCTTTAAAAACTCTAAGTGCCATTGGAAGTAATTATCCTATTTCATTTGGTTCTAAAACCAGCTTTTTTCTATTGTGCACACAAAGGAATAATTTCGGGCATTTCAAAAGACTCACATTTTGGCCATTGTTGATGATCATCCCGGGCTGTGTGGGTCCTTTTTCCTAGATATTTACAAGAAGATGTCTCCTAAGTGTCGTACATAAAACAAGATTGTGTTTCTAACAGTGGTTGTCCCTTAAAAGAGCGCTCAGCACAGTGCAATCAAGGTAGAACTCAGAATTGAGAAACTTAAAAAAAAAAAAAAAAAAAAAAGGAGCACTCAGGTGGCAGGCACGGTGGCTCACGCCTGTAATCCCAGCACTTAGGGAGGTCGAGGCGGCCCGATCACGATGTCAGGAGATCGAGGCCATCCTGGCCAACATGGTGAAACCCCCTCTCTACCAAAAATACAAAAACTAGCTGGGTGTGGTGGCGCGTGCCTGTAATCCCAGCTACTCGGGAGGCTGAGGCAGGAGAATCATTTGAACCAGGGAGTTGGAGGTTGCAGTGAACCAAGATGACAGAGTGAGATTCTATCTCAAAAAAAAAAAAAGACCGCTCAGATTTTGAAGCTTGATTTCCCATGATTTGCGAACTTCTCAAAAATGACCAAGGCCTGGAATGTGTTTGGGTGGAACTGTGGTACTTATGAGCACCACTCCTCTAGGTATCCCCCAAGAGTGGTGAGTTGCTCTCTTACATATCCCAAAATGCCTCTAACCGCCAGGTGGCACCAGAGAGCTAAAGGTATGAGCAACCAGTCCTGTATTTTATGCCCACACAGCTGATCAATCCCTAAAAAAATGTTCTTGTGGTGAGAAATGCCCTACGAGGCTACTTCATGTCCTGGAGAACAGCCCTGACACCTCTGCAAAGCCTCCAGTCACCTAGAGCACTCCAGTGTGTCAAAGGGAGCAATTGCCTCTTTTCTTCATAGCAAGAGAACTCATTCTCATGCACTTTTCAGTTTAGAACTAATAGGAACGGGTCACAGATGAAACATCCAAATCTGAATTTCAAACAATAAGAAGTAGCTGCAATTTTAAAAGCATGCTATGAAAAGGAAAACCACCAGTGTCGAACTCCCAATACCTGGACCCAGACCTCCCTGCCCCAAGGCAGAGGTGAAAAAATGCTGCTCCCTCTACCCTTTTCCTTTTCTGCAACCCAAATCTCCTGCAGATTAGGCACAGATGGAAAACTTCCATTCTAGTAAAGGAGGATGGGAAAAAAATAGCTCAGGCAAAATCTAGATCTTCAACCAAAAAAATGAGAAAGGCCCAGATCTCAGCAGGACTTATACCTTAGATTCAACAATTTCTTTCAAAGTCAGAATACAAGGGGTTCCCAGAGCTGGCCTGGAGCCAAGTCTGGGAGGTCGGTCAGATGGTAGAGGCAAGGGGGTCATTCTGAATCCTTCTCATGGCATCATAAATGCCGACTTCAAAGGAAGATGAGGCACACAATATATTAATGATTTTGAAGACTTTAATTGAACCAACGTGAGGCCACCTGCTCAGGACACACTTCCAAGTTGATTTGGGGAATGCTCCACCTTTGTTGTAAGCAGGCTCTTTAAAAAATAACTTCAACTTTTAGTTTATATTCAGGAGGTACATGTGAATTTTTGTTACACGGCTATACTGCATGATGCTGAGGTTTGGGGTATAACTGAGCCCATCACCCAGGCTTAGTTGTACCAGTAGGCGGTTTTTCAATCTTTGCCCCCTTCCTTCTCTCCCCACTCTAGCAGTCGCAATGTCTGTTGTTGCCAACTTTATGTCCCCGAGTACCCAATGTTTAGCTCTCACTTATAAGTGAGAAAGTGTGGTGTTTGATACTCTATGCCTATGTTAATTCACTTAGAATAATTGCCTCCAGCTGCATCCATACAAGAAGGTTTTTAAAGACAAGAAGTGAGCAAGGGGTGGACTGATACAAAGTTATTTGACAGGAATTCTCATTGGTTTGCAGAAATAACATTGATTAGTGATTGGCTTTATGTTGTTGAGCTACAGCAGTGGTCCCCAACCTTATTGGCCCCAGGGATCAGTTTCATGGAAGACAGTTTTTCCACAGACCTGGGGGAAGAGGGGGAGATGGCTGAGGGATGAAGGAAGTACATTACATTTATTGTGCACCTTATCTCTATTATTGTTACATTGTACTGTATAATGAAATATATGACTCACCATAATGTAGAATGAGCTTGCTTTCCTGCAAGTAGATAGTCCCATCTAGAGGTGATGGGAGACAGTGACAGATCATCAGGCATTAGATTTTCATAAGGAGCATGCAACCTAGGTCCCTCACATGCACAGTTCACAACAGGGTTTGTGCTGCTATGAGAATCTAATGCTGCTGCTGATCTGACAAGAGGAGGAGCTCAGATGGTAATATGAGCAATGGGAAGAGGCTGTAAACACAAATAGTTTTTCTTGCTTGCCTGCCCACCACTTACCTCCTGCTGTGCAGCCTGTTTCCTAACTGGTCTGGTTGAAGATCCCTGAGCTACAGGATATGAGTTGTGGTGTCCATGGTTATAGTATATGGCATCTTATGGCTACTTGGCATCAGCTAGTCTAGAGCCCACAGCAAGTGGCTTCAAGAGACAATTACTTAGCTCAAGTGGAGACTGAGACGTGATGGCTTTTTACTCCAATGCCCTTCTGGGCTAGATAACTTAAAGGGGCTTGCATTCCTCACATAAAAATTTCTTTTCTTTCTCAGTGCTCACACAGGGGGCAGCTTTTCCTCAGTGAGCTGAAATTCAAGTGCAATCCTTGACTTCTCCTATTGCAAGTCCAAGTATTTTCTCTTCAGAAGTGATAATAGTACTTCAGTAGAGGGCAGTGGCCCACAGAAAATTTCTCTAGCATCTTGAAACTAAAACTATAAAGAAGGCCAATCTGATAAAGACAATTTGGAACCGTTGAGGTACAGTCCCTTGTTTTCTATGCCCCAGCACAGAAATTTTCCTCCTTCCCGGAGAAATATATGAACTAAACAGGAGTCACAATTCTGTCTTTTAACTTTGCTGCTGCTGATTTCAATGATTTCTTTTTTATTTTATTTTATTTTATTTATCAAAATAATGGCTACACTTGTTAAGATCCTACAAAATCATTGACCAACATCACGTCTAAACCACTCAACACTAGTGTCTTTCTCATTTTATAGCTGAAGAAGCTGAGGCACAAAATACATTAATCATTTTGAAGCCTTACTTGAGCCAACGTAAGGCTAGCTCAGAAAAAAATCTAGACCTTCAGCCAAAAAGTAGTAAAGGCCCAGATTTCAGCAGGACTCATACCTTACATTCAACAACTTCTCTCAAAGCCAGAAGAATACAAGGGGTTCCCAGAGCTGGCCAAGTGTCCAGTGTGGGAGGTATGTCAGATGGTAGAGGCAAGAGTATATTTTAAATTTGCCTAAATTGTAGGATCACATGGAGCAACTCTTTTGCATACAAGATTCAAGTCTCCCCTGAACAGTGGTTCTTAATCTTAGCTGCACATGGAATCACTTGGGGCAGGGTTAGAGGGTCATTGTTAAAAAAATCTTGGCCTGTAATCCTAGCACTTTGGGAGGCCAAGGCGGGCGGATCACGAGGTCAGGAGATCAAGACCATCCTGGCCAACATGGTGAAACCCCATATCTACTAAAAAATACAAAAATTAGCTGGGCGTGGTAACACATGCCTGTAGTCCCAGCTACTTGGGAGGCTGAGGTAGGAGAATTGCTTGAACCCAGGAGGCGGAGGTTGCAGTGAGCCAAGATCGCACCACTGCACTCCAGCCTGGCGCCTGACAACAGAGAGAGATTCTGTTTCCAAAAAAATAAATAAATAAATAGAAAAAAAGTCTTGGTGGCCCAGGCTAGCACTATCTATCCTGTTGGCTCTTTTTCCTGGAGAAACCTGACTAACATATAGGGTGTGTGCTTCATTTTTTAAGAGACTGCTATACTCTTTTCAGAGTGACTATGCCATGTTACATTCCCCAAAACAGGATAGCAATGTCTGACATATCTAGATTTTCCACATCCTTGTCAGAATTTTGTATTGTCACTGTTTTTTCTATTTTAACTATTATCATAGGTATGTGATAATATCTTATTATGGTCTTAGTTTGCCTTTCCCTTGTAACTAGTGACACTGAATATATTTTCACGTGCTTATTCGTCATTTGAAAAATCCTCTTCCATGAAATGTCTTTTCAAGTCCTTTGCCTATTTTTAACTGAATTGGCTGGGTTTTTTTACTGTTGAATTTTGAGGACCATATATATATTCTAGACATGAGTTATTTGTCTGATATGTGGTTGGCAAATATTTTCTCCCATTATGGAGCTGATCTTAACAGGGCCTTTTGCAGAGCAAAAGTTTTTCATTTTAATAGTTTATATATTCTCTCTTTTATGTATTATATTTTTGGTATTATGGTCCAAGAACTCTTCACCAAGATTTAGGTCTCAAAGATTTTCTCTTATGTTTTCTTCTTAAAGTTTTATAGTTTACCTATTACATTTACATCAATGATCCAATTTGAGTTAATTTTGTATAAGGTCAAAGGTTTAGACTGAGGTTTTTTGGTTTTGGTGTTTTTTTTCTTTTTTGGTCTGTGAGCATCCAGTTGCTCTAGCACCATTTGTTGAAAAGACTATCCTTCCCTCATTGAATTGTTTTGACACCATTGTCAAAAATCAGTGGGCCATACTTGTGTGGGGCTACTTCTGGGTTTTATTCTCTTCCATTAATCTTTGTGTCTGTCCCTCTGCCAATATCACATAATCTTGATTACTGTGGCTATGAAATAAGTCTTAAAATCGGGTAGAGTGATTCTTCCCATTTTCTTCCTTTTCAAAGTGCTAATTATTCCTTAAACATTTGAAATAGTTTCCAGTCAAACTCTCTGGGCTTGGAAATTTTTTTCCTGGGGAATTTTAATTATGAATTCAATGTCCTTAGTAGTTACAGGGCTATTCAAATTATCTATTTCATAGATGAGTTATAGGAGTCTACACTTTTTGAAAAGTTGGTTTATCTCATCTAAGTTGACAAGTTTTATGTGTGTAGAGTTGTTCATAGTACAGTTGATTCTTGAACAACGTGGGTTTAAACTGGGAAGGTCCACTCACATGCAAAATTTTCTCCACCTTTGCCACCCTCAAAATAGTAAGGCCAATCCCTCCTCTTCCTCCTCCTCTTTCAGCCTACTCAGTGTGAAAACAATGAGGACAAAAGCCTTTGTGGTGACCCACTTCCACATAATAGTAAATATATTTTTCTTCCTTATGATTTTCTTTTTTAAAATATAAATTTAAGTGGTACAACTGCATTGTTACATGGATACATTAGATAGTGGTGATGTCTTGGCTTCTAGTGTATCCATCACCCAAATAATGTACATCATACCCATTACATAATTTCTCATCATTCACCCCCCTCCCACCACCTCCCATTTTCTGAGTCTCTAGTGTATATTACTCCACATTCTATGTCCATGTGTATGCATTACTTAGCTCCCACTTATAAGGGAGAACGTGCAGTATTTGACATTCTGTTACTGAGTTGTTTTACTTAAGATAATGACCTCCACTGCTTGAGCCTTGGGGGTTGAGGCTGCAGTGAGTCATGATTAAGCCATTGCATTCCAGCTTGGAAAACAGAAAGAGACCCTGTCTCAAAAAAAAAAAAAAAAAGTTAGACTTTAGTTATATTCATGTTACTGCAAAAAGTATTATTTCATTCTTTTTATGGCTGAATAATAATTCATATATATATATATATATATATATATATATATATATAAACACCACAACATCCACTCCTGGACATGTAGGTTGATTCCTTATCTTTGCTAGTGTGAATTGTGCTGTGATAAACATGCATGTGCAAGGAATCTTTGATATGATCAGTAGATACAAAGGAAAAGAAATCATTATATCAAAGATTCCTTGCACATGCATGTTTATCAGTAGTGGGATTGCTGGATCCAATGGTAGTTCTAGTTTTAGTTCTTCTAGAAATCTTCATACTATTTTCCAAAGAAATTGTACTAATTTACATTCAAACTTATACAACAATGTATAAGTTTCCTTTTCTCCACATCCTCACCAGTATCTGTTGGGTTTTTTTTTTTTACCTTTTAATAATAGCCATTCTGATTGGTGTAAGATGATATCACATGATAGTTTTAATTTGCATTTCTCTGATGATTAGTAATAATAAGCATTTTTTCATATGCTTTTTGGTCATTTGTATGTCTTCTTTTAAAATGTCTATTCATGTCCTTTGCCCACCTTTTAATGGGGTTATTTGTATTTTGTTGTTGTTGTTGAGTTATTTGAATTCCTTGTAAATTCTGGATGTTAGTCCCCTGTCAGATGCATAGGTTGCAAATATTTTTTCCCATTCTGCAGGCTGTCTGTTCACTCTGTTGTTTATTTCTTTTGTTCCTTTTTTTTTTTTTTTTTGAAACAGAATGTTACTCTGTCTCCTAGAATGAAGTACAGTGACGTGATCTCAGCTCACTGCAACCTCTGGCTGTCGAGCTTCAAGTGATTTGATTCTCATGACTCAGCCTCCCAAGTAGCTGGAATGACAGGTATGTGCACCACACCCTGTGATCTGGATCACATCCATTCGCTCCACATTCAAGGGCCTGCTGTGATGGGTATCACGTCGGTGGGTCCCTGCTCTGGTGCAAGCTGTGCTGAGTGTTACATTGAGTCTCCTCAGACCAGCACCGGCTGTGATGTTAGTCTCCTCACACAGGGCACCACCTGTGACCTCAGTCACGTCAGGGTCACCACCTGAGACAGCATCGATCACCACCTGTGGAGGTCTGTCCTCCAGACTGTGGGTAACACCCGCCATGGGCACTGAGGAAGGCGAACTGTCCAGACCCCAGGCACTACCAGTGCCTGAAGAATATCTTAGTTTATAGTGTTATTGCTCAGCTGTTTCCTTTATGTAATCCTGCATATATAATCATATATTAGTTTATAGAATTGGTGCTTGAAGTATAACTTACTGCTTACATATATCTAGTTTATATAATCATACTTAATACTTATATCTACTTAGTTCTATATAATCTTTCTATATAATCATATAGGTATTGTAGTCAGAGCTGTACTGACACATTTAGTGCTGATTTATATAATCCTTCCATATAACCATATAGTAGCTTGTAGTAGGAGGAATGCCTAGAGCAGTCACAGAACAGAAGCAGTACATGGGAAAACAGCCAGACCAGGACAAGAACCAAAGACCCAGGTGGTGGTGTCCCTGCCTGAAAAGGCATATGCTGTGTGGCAGGCTTGGAGCAAGAGCCTCTCCTCCTGATAACGGAGTTGTAGTACCTTGCATTCAGTTCCTGTGGAAAGTAGGCCTCAGGCCTGAGATTCTGAAAGTAACCGAGGGAGAATAACCCGTCTGGTGTGACCAGTCACGGTGACTGTACACCCCATCAGTCTTTTCTCACTCCTGTGCTAGCTCAAATCATCCTCCCATAAGTATCTTAAGAGAAGAGCACAAGTCTATCAGCTCCCACTGCGTTGGCTTACAGTATCCTTCTATTAGAAATCCTTTGAAGTCTCCATCCCCCAGATAAGAAGTGTTGTGCATGACACCTGCTGCACACAGCCTACCTCCTTGTCTCAGTGACCTGATGGGGGTGGACCCCTTTTCTGTACACGACCCCTTACTACTGCACATGGCATGGCCCCCTGCGGCGCACAACCCACCTCTCTGCCCAGGTGATGTAATGGGGTGGCTCCCTTGCTTGTAACTTACATGATTATGTATGCCCTATTACTAAGCCTATAGATAATGACCTCACTCATGACCCTGCCCCCTGCTTGTATCTAATAAATACAGATGCTCTTGGGCATTTGGGGGCCATCACTGATCTCCACTCACAGGTGGCGTGGCCTCCTGAGTCCAGATGCTCTTCACCAGTTCTTCAGTGACCTGTTGTTTTACTTCTTGGATCCTGCACCTCAACACAGCATAAGGGACACCCACGACCCTGTGGGGCCCCTACAACCCTACACAGACCCTGACTCAATGACAGATGAATAAATGCACTCTCACACCCATTACAGTGATTCAAGTGGGCTAGGAATGGTCATCGGCTGCTTTCCCAGGGTGATTGCAGCCAATAAACCAAGACCCCTGTCCAGCCTCACATTTATTCAGTATGGATTTAATAACAAAGGTACTAAGTCAACATGCTTGCGGATAATTAGCATGGTTAAAAGAGTGGTTTTACAAACTTAAAAGCTTTAGGTTCTGGGGCACAGAGTAAACACCATTAATGGGTAATTCCCCTTTGACCTCCCCCTAAGAGGGCCATCAGCACAACGTTTACATGAGCAAACAAATTAGAGTGGAGACAAAGGAATGTGGGGTAAATAGACTTAAACTGGGAAAGCCTCTTATCGTCTCTATCTTTTCCCTAAGGTAATGAACCGGCTGCCTTCAGCCTGTCCCAATAAAATCTTTCAGCCTTTCAAAAGGTTTGAGACTAATCTATAACGTTCCCCAATATTTTGCCAGCCACCCCATGTGGATCTCAACAATGCCCAGCTAATTTTTTTTATTTTTTAGTAGAGATGAGATTTTGCCATATTGGCCAATGTGGTCTCAAACTCCAGGCCTCAAGTGATCTGCCCGCCTCAGGCTCCCAAAGTGCTGGGATTACAAGTGTAAGCCACTGCACCCAGCCTCTGTTGTTTCTTTCTTTTGGTGTGCAGAAGCTTTTTAGTTTAACTAAGTCCCATTAGTCTATTTTTGTTTTTGTTGTGTGTGCTTTTGAGATCTTAGTCATGAATTATTTGCCCAGACCAATGTCTGGTTCTTTCTAGGTTTCCTTCTAGTATTTTTATTGTTTTGGGTCTTACATTTAAATGGTGAATCTATCTTGAGTTGATTTTTAATGTGGTGAGAGATACGGATCCAGTTTCATTCTTCCGAATATTGCAATTCAATTTTTCCAGCACCATTTATTGAGCAGGGTATCTTTTCCCCAGTGTGTGTTTTGTCAACTTTGTCAAAGATCAATTGGCTCTAAATATGTGGTTTAATTTCTGGGTTCTCTATTCTGTTATGCTGATCTATGTGTCTACTCTTATACTAGTACCATGCTGTTTTGGTTACTATATGGTTACTATAGCCTTGTAGTATAATTTGAAGTCAGATAATGGGATGCTTCCAGCTTTGTTCATTTTGCTTAGAAATACTTTAGCTATTCAGGCTCTTTTTTCTTTATGTATGAATTTTAGAATTTTTTTCTTTGTGAAAAAGTATGTTGGTAATTTGATAGGAATTGCATTGAACTTGTGGTATCTCTGGACAGTGTAGTCATTTTGACAATATTAATTCTTCTGCTCCATGAACATGAGATATTTATACTTTCATTTGGGTCATCGGTAATTTCTTTCATCAGTATTTTGTTCTTTTTCTTGTAGAGCTCTTTTACCTCCTTGGTTAAATATATTTCTAGGATTTTTTGTTTTGTTTTGTTTTGATTTTGAGATAGGTCTCTCTCTGCCACTCAGAGTGGAATACAGTGGCAAGATCTCTGCCTCTCAGACTCAAGCAATCCTCCAAATTCAGCCTCCTGAGTAACTAGGACTCTAGGTGGGCACCACCATGCCCAACTAACTTTTGTATTTTTTGTAGAAATAGGGTTTCACTATGTTGCCCAGGCTGGTCTCAAACTCCTGGGCTAAAGCAATCCGCCCACCTCAGCCTTCCAAAGTGTTGGGATTACAAGCATGAGCCACCCTGCCCAGCTTAAGGTGTTTTTTGTTTTTTAATTTTAGTCATTGTAAATGTGATTGCTGTCTTGATTTGGTTCTCAGATTGATCATTATTAGTTTATAGAAATGCTACTGATTTTTGTCTGTTGATTTTGTATCTTGAAACCTTACTGAGTTCATTTATTAAATCTAAAAGGATTTAGTATTCTCTAGATATAAGATCACAGCCTCAGCAAGCAAAAATAATTTTACTACCTCTTTTCCAATTTGGATGTTTTTTTAATTTGTTTCTCTTGCCTGATTGCTCTGGCCAGGACTTCTAGTATTATGTTAAATAGGATTGGTAAAAGTGGACATTCTTGTCTTGTTCCAGTTCTAAGGGGAAATGCTTTCAACTTTTTACCATTCAGTATGAGGTTGGCTATGGGTTTGTCTGTCATACATGGGCTTTATTATTTTATGGTATGTTCCTTCTGTGCCTAGTTTGTTGAGGGTTTTTATCATGAAGGGACACTGAATTTTTTCAGATAGTTTTTCTATGTCTACTGAGACGAACATATAGGCTTTTGTTCTTAGTTCTGTTTATGTGATAAATCACATTTATTGGTTTGCATATGTTGAACCATCCTTGTATCCTTGGAATAAAACCCAGTTGATCATGCTGTATTATCTTTCTGATTCTGTTTGCTAGTATTTTTGTTGAGGATTTTTATATCTATGTTCATGGGGAATGTTGCTCTGTAATTTTCTTCTTGTGTCCTTGTCTTTGGTATCAGCGTGATACTGGCTTTGTGGAATGAGTTAGGGAGAATTCCCTCCTCCTCCATTTTTTGGACCAGTCTCAGGAAGATTGGTACAAGCTCTTCTTTGTACATTTGGCAGACTTCATCTGTGAATCCATTTGGTGCTGGGCCTTTTTTGGAACTTTTTAAAAAGCCACCTGGACCTGGGATTTTTGGAATAAAAAATTTGGCAATTTTTTTTATTATAGATGCATTTTCAATACTTATTATTGGTCTGTTCAGAATTTCTATTTCTTCCTTGCTCAAAGTAGTCCTAAGATGGAAACAAAAGGTTGGTATTCACCATCATAAAACTACATAAGAATATAAAAACTCATAGGTTTTATGAAATAATTACACAAAGGAGGAACAGAAAGGAATCAAATGGCAGCATGGCAGAACTCCACCAATCCACAAAGACAACAGACAAAAAAAAAAAAAGCATTGATAAAACAATTAGATAACAATTAACAATATGACAGGATCAAAATGTCACATATCAATATTAACCTTGAATGTAAGATAAAGATCGAAACACTGGATTTTTTTAAATGATCAAACTATATTCTGCTTATAAGAAACTCAACTTATTGGTAGACACATATGTACTGAAAGTAAAGGGGGAGAAAAAGATATTCCACACATACAGAAGCCAAAAGCAAGCAGGAGTAGCTATACTTATATCAGACAAAACGCACCTTAAGTCAAAAACAGTAAAAAAAAATCCTAAATATATATGTACTCAACACCAGAGCACTCAGATCAATAAAACAAATATTACTAGACCTAAAAAAAGAGATAGACAATAACACAATAATAGTGAGGGATTTCAACATCTCACCTACAGCACTAGAAAGATCATTGAGACAGAAAATTAACAGAGAAACATTGGACTTAAATTGGACTTTAGATCAAATGGACCTAATAGACATTTATAGAACATTCAACAACTACACAATATACCTTCTTCTCATTAGCATATGGAACATTCTCCAAGGTAGATCATCAGTGAGGCTGCAAAACACGTTTCAATGCATTTTTAAAACTCAAAATCATACCAAGTATATACTCAGACACTCGTGGAATAAAACTAGAAATCAATACCAAGAAGAACTCTGAAAAGTATAAAAATACATGAAATTAAGTGACATGCTCCTGAGCAATCTTTAGGTCAATGATGAAAATTTAAATAAATTTTGAAATGAATGAAAATGAAAACACAACATACCAAAAACTCTGGGATACAACAAAAGTAGTTCTAAGACAGAAGTTTATAGCATTAAATGCCTACATCTGGAAACAAAAAATAGATCACAAATTAACAACCTAATATCACATCTCAAGGAACTAGAAAAAGAAGAATTAACCAAATCCCAAGCTAGCAGAAGAAAAGAAATAAAGATCAGAGCAGAACTACTAAAACCAAAGCTGGTTCTTTGAAAAAATAAAATTAATAAATTGCTAGCTTGACTTATCAAGAGAGATGATTTTCTTAATATTTTCTTTTCTCTAGCTTACTTTTTTTAAAGAATACAGCATGTAATACATATAACATACAAAATATGTGTTAATCCACTATTTATGTTATGGTAAAGCTTTGGTCAACAGTAGGCTATTAGTAGTTAAGTTTTGGGAGAGTCAAGTGTTACATGTAGATTGTCAACTGCATGGAGGTGAAGGGGTTAACACCTCTAATCCCAATGTTAGCTGTCAACTATATTTGATTACTATCCTTTGATGTCTGCAGGGTCTGTAGTGATACCCCCTTGTTTCTTTCCTGATATTGCTAATTTGTATCTTTCTTTTTTTTGGTGGGTCTTTCTAAAGGTTTACCACTTTCATTGATCTTTTCAAAGAACAATTTTTTTTGTTTAATTTTTTTATGTTTTCAGTTTTATTAATTTTGCTCCTTATTTTTTTCGCTTTTTCTACTTACCTTGGGTTTATTTTGCTCTTCTTTTTGTAGATTCTGGAGATAAGAGCTTAGATTATGTGAGACATTTTCTCTTTTCTAATGTAAGCATTTAGTGTTATAAATTTTCCTCTCAGCACTCTTTAGCTGTGTCTCACAAAGTTTGATATTTTGTATTTTCATGCCTATTCCATTCCATGTATATTTTTATTCCCCTTGAGGCTTCTTTGACCTTTGGATTATTTAAACATATGATATTTATTTTCCAATAACTCCCTTGGTACAGATTTTCAGTACAGTACATTGGTTTACCATTTTTATTATATTATTCTTTTCAGCATTGATTTCATGATAGAAGGAAAATCACAACTTTGTTATTGAAAGAGCCTAGAATTTTGTCAGCTAAATTGTGTTGACATGAAAACATATAAGAAACCATACACACACACACACACACACACACACACACACACACAAACAAACACACACACGTCCATGATATGTTTATATCCACAACTAAGAGCAGAGCACAAATTCTCATTTTGAAAAAACAAGGCTGATGGCAGACAGCATGGTAAACAGGAAACAGGAAAAGGAAGCTGTTTAGGAAGAAAAAATATCAGGTCGGCTCGGCATCTTTAAAAGAATTAGGCCAACCCAGAAACCTCCAGCGGAAATATGAGAGACAGTATTTCAAGGTTTGGGTTGAGTGCAGACAAACTGCATTTATTGTAAGTTGATAACACTTCCCTAGCTTGCCACCATCACTGCTCCATCACAATAACAAGGTCAATCAAACTATCCTTTGAAACACTGAAAGAGAAAAAAAGACACTGCATTTAACATAACAATGGAATGGAAAGCCCAGGAACTAAAAGTATATCAAGAGTCAGAGACAGAGAGAAGAAAGGGAAAGGAAAGAAAGAAATCCTCTACTTACTAGATGTCAGCAGCTGTCCCAAGTTGTGATAACCCAAAATGCTTTCGGACATCATAAAATTGCACCCAATGAGAGCCACTTGTATAGATGTGTGTGTCCTTATTTCCTGTTTTGCATGCTGTAACAAAGCCGTGATGCTTGGAGCCATAGCAGCTACCTTGTAATCATAAGGAATGATGCCACAGAGGTGCTGGGGCTGGTAGAATCTGCTGCATCAGCCCTAGAATTACCTTCCTAACAGAAATTAGCAGCCTCCCGTTTTGTAAGCCACTTTAGTCATGTGCTCGGCTACTTACTGCCAAAAGCATCCTAGAGAACTCACGTGACCTTCTTCCTCTGCTTAAAACCTTTCACTATTTCTGCATTCAGCATTAATTTCAAACTCTATACCTTAACAAACAAGGACCTTTGCCTCCCTCCTCTGCCTCTCCCACCACCCATCTTAGCACACATTTTCCCCTCTTGAGCCAGAGTCCTTTGAACCACACCTGAGATTTTCTGCCTCCTGAATTTCTCATTGGCTGGCCCCTCCACAGCATGTCCTCTTTCCTCTTCTCTCCCTGTTTTAACTGCTATGTACTTTTCAAAACTTAGCCATGCCACTTCTTCTAGGAAATGTTCTCTAATCTCCACGTGACCATTTTGAAATGTGGTCCCCAAGTTAGTTAACAGTCCTCCAGTTGAAAGTGATCATGTGTTTCCTGGGGCAGGAATTTGGGCCTCTGTGACCTTTCATAGCTCTGGGCACCAAAGCAGTGTATAACTGACTAATCCACGGAGGAGTGTTATTCAAGAATACACAGGTGACCCTTTGTGGTAAGAACGTGCTTTGTGTGGGTGACATGAGCTGGCCAGAACTGAAGGCATGGAGCCCAATTCAGCCCAACTCATCTCAACCCAACCAGCGAATGCTGCTCATCTTTCCAGCTTCAAACCTTGATGTTCCTGCCTCTTACACCATGCACCTCACCCACACTGAAGTCCTTGATGGCCCAGAATGTCCAATAGTGCATGAGTGTTCCCCTACATCTGGCAATCAGCTCCCTCTCCCTGGATAACTCCTTCTTGTCCTTCTGATCCCCCTTTGACATCACCTCCTCCAGGAAGCCTACCCTGCCTCTTCAAAGATGGTGCAGTCAGAGCCTGCCCCTCACATAGAACTTACCATACTTCCTCCTAAACATCCATTTCTGTATCTATGACCTTACGAGTATCTTAAAGGCAGGTACCAAAAATGATGTATTTCTTTTTGAACCCCCAGCACCTAGAGGTATGCTAGGCCTATCTGTGAAAATCACTGTTCGTAGCATGAGCATGCCAATGACCTGGCTGAATATGCCATGCTCCTGTCCTCCCTTCAGCAAACATGTATTGGGGTCTGACTCTGTACTACAGGTCGATAGTTTCCTCATTGCACTACTGTCATCATTCAGGTTGCTGGAAAAATCAGCTATTGAGTACCCAACATCTGCATATTAAGTATCTGACTCATGTTAATGTATTTAATCCTCACACCAACTCAGTAAAGTTGGCGCTATAATTATCTGCAATTCAGATAAGGAAACCGAGGTGCCAAAATTGTACAAGCACTGAATGCTAGAGTCTGGATTTAAACCCCTGAGGCCTAACTCCAGAGCCATGGAGTTAACCTCTGTACTACTTGGCTTCCTTCTTCATAACTGCCTAGACACTTGTTACAAATGCAGAGGCATGGGCCCCATCCAAAGAGCTTCTGTTTCTATAGGTCCATGTGGAGCCTGGGAACCTATATACGCCATGAGCCTCATCTAGTGTAGTCCACACCAGCTTCCCTCTAAGAAATGAGGGCTGTGCCCCAGAGCACCAAAGAGTGTGTCTGAGGCTCTACACCGTCTGGCCCTGGTGAGCCTGTCTTGCTGCACCACAAGACACCCTGTGCTTACTTACCCTCGTTCCCTCCACCAGGAATGCTGTCGCTGGCCTCCCTCCCTCCACCCACCCACGTGTGCTTGGGCAGCAAAGGAGTGAGACGAGGGAGTGAATATATTTTCCTCAGATCTCCTTCTGAGAATGAGTTAGCAAATGCCCCAGGGATATCCCCACATGACCTCCTTCAGAGGTCCTGGAGCAGGCAAAGATGCCTCAGGCTTCTCAAATGCCTGTTTAGTCTTTGGTACTACGAGAAATATCCAAAAGGCTCCGTCTATCACCCTTCACACATTCAGAGCACACCGCCCATGGTTCAGTCCTCTAACTGCTAACCGGGGTCATCCTCTGAACCTCCTCACAGCCCTGGTGATTCCAGCAGCAGTTTGCTCTGCTCGAAACCGATCTGACCCAGAGAGCCAGGCTGCAGTGGACCCTGGGGGAGCCCGGGGCCGACACCTGCATTTCCCCAAGTCTAATTGGAGATGAGGTCTAGCTGAGCTGTGTGGTTGGGTGAGCAAAGCAGGCTTCAAAAACAGGGCCTCCCTCCACCCAGGAGTCACTGAATTTTACTGTCACCCGACATCATAGGGGTATCATCTGAGATTTGGCAGGTGGCCCAGAACAGCTCAGCTGTCGGAGCTTGTTGTAAAGTGGGCAGGCTAGCATTCGGGGGATTCCCCAGCAGTGTAGCAAATGGAAGCTCAGCTGAGAGAAGGCACCCCTCTTAAAGCCACATCAAAGATAAGTTGCTGGAAAGTTAGCAAGACTCCCGCTGGTAACGGTCCCTAAGGGCAGCCCGAGAGTGTGGGATGGGTGAAGGAGGGGAGGAAAAGCGGGTTGGGGATTTTCCCCTAATCAATATTACTTGTTTTGACTACTGCTACATAACAAAGTGCCTCAAAATGCAGAGGCTTAAAACAAGCATCACCTGATTAGATCTCACAATTTTGTGACTCAGAAAGTTGAGTAGGGCTTGGCTGGGTAACTCTTTCACGTGGCATCAGTGGGGGTCCCTTGGTGCTGTTGGACTGGTGGATACCTGGGGCTGAACAGAGAAGGCTGGAGAGCTAGGTTCGGCCGAACCATCTACCATTCCTACACGTGGCCTCACCAGCATGGCGGCTTCATACGTCACTCTTCAAAAGTGGTGGTTCAGAGCACCAAGCAAGAATGTTCCAAGAGACCCAGGCGAAAGCTGCAAGGCTTCTTATGAGCCAGAAGTCCCAGAATGTCACTCCAGCCACATTCTATCAGTCAAGCACGTCACCGAGGCCAGCTGAGATGTCAAAAGAGTGGAACTGGACTTCATCTCTCAGTGGGAGGAGCGGTAAAGGATTTGCAGCCATATTTAATCTCCCACGATACAAGAGAGCTAGGAAAAACTTGCTAGGCTCATTTTGGGATTTTTTTACTCCATACATGTTTGTTGAGCTCCTAGTATGTGCCAGCTACTATCTCTCTAGGCACTAGAGAGATAGACCAATGAACAATACAGAGACATGATCCCTGCCCTTATGGAAACTGTAGTCTAAAAGAGTCTAACAAATAATTCCTCGGCGCTTGGCACATGGTATGTGTTCAATCAATGTTGAATACTGGTATTATTATTGTTAAATAATCATTAGGGGCCAGACACATTGGCTCATACCTATAATCCCAGCACTTTGGAGGCTGAGGTGGGAGGATCACTTGAGGCCAGGCATTTGAGACCAGCATGGGCAACATAGTGAGACTTTGTCTCTACTAAAATTAAAAGAAATTATCCTGGCATGGTAGCATCCACCTTTAGTCCCAGCTACTAGGGAGGTTGAGGTGGCATGATTGCTTGAGCCCAGGAAGATGTCAAGGCTACAGTAAGTCATAATTGTATCACTGTACTCCAGCCTGGGTGGTAGAGTGAGGCCCTGTCTCAAATAATAATAATAACAGCCACTGGGGAAAAGATTTGCCATGAACAGATCAACAACAGGGTGCAAAATGATACAATCAATGAAGAGGCTTACATGTTTAGGAGGTTAACATTTAAGCCAAGGATGAGAAGTAACGAACTAGGGAAAGGGGGAAAGTGAGAGAGTTTTCAGGCAGAGGAAACAGTGTGTGCCCCACAGTGCAGTGGGCAAGGGCAGTGGGCATCGAGTTCGGCTGGGCAAGTGGCACAAGGACAGATTACCCAAGGCTCTGCCCACGGATGTTCGTATAGATCCACCTTCCACCTTCTCCACTTGCCTTGTGCTTCTGACGGCTGATGTGTGTGAGCTGCACCCACAGTTCCCTTTCTCCTGGTTGGCGACAGTGGAGACACCAGCAGGAGTTTGGACAGGGGAACTTGGGGGCAGGGGGAGAAAGAGAGTGGAGTATTTGGAGTATTTATTTTTCTGGCTTCCACTCTGCTGGACTGGGATGAAAGTAATCAAGTTCCTCTGCCCAAGGCTGTGTGCCCCGCCAAGCAGCCCTGTCCTAAGGCTGTAGGTCTCACGGGGCTCTCCAATGGCTCATTCTCCTGTGTGCTCAGGCTTAGGATTAGTAGCAGCTTCCCACTATTGTTAGGTCAGGGATACTTCACCATCCCGTCTTGCATTCCCTATACCCTGCCCACACCTTTGTAAATGGTCTCTCTTCCTTGACTTGTCCTCAATTACCTTTTTGAGAGAGCCGCTTGATTCCTACTGGGACCCTGAATGATAGAGCTGTAGCAGCTAGGATAATAATTTGGAACCCTATCCCAGGAGCAATTCTAAGAAAATGATAACCTTCCATTCAGTGATGTGCTGGTAAATATTAACAACCAGGTCTCCAAAGGGAAGAGCTCTGATTTTCAGTATTTATCTTGAGGTGCAAATACTTCCACCTGGACTGACTTCAAGCTATGAATATGATACCAACAAGCTTGCAACATTCCTAAAAATAGAATACAAGCTGGTATGAACCAGCTCCTGCATACTTCTGCCCAGATCCCAAACCAGCTCAACTGTCCTCCACCACTAGAGCCACCCCCGCCCAGAGATGGCCAGGAGTTCCATCGGAGAGGACAGGCCGTCTGGATGCCGCCAGCCTCCTTTCTGCTCCTTTCCACAAGGCCCTATTGTCTCCTGGGGAAAGGATGGCTCATGTTAGGCTTGAGAAGTCAGAATGGCCTAAGCTTGTGTTTTCTTGGAATTTCAAAAATGAACCTCAAGAGAGAATTAGATGTACAAGAGCTCTATTGGGGAAAGCTCCCAAAAGAGTAACAGGAGAAGGAGCAGAAGTAGGCAGGGAGAGCCTTTAGACAGAGATGCAGATCCAACACCTATAAAAGAAGGCAAAAGGATCCAGGAGGTTGAACCTCAGACCACAGCATAGAAAGTTCTGAGAAAGTCTTGGCCAGGCCAATGGGGAGACACCCAGGGCAAAAGTTGCCCTTAGAGGAGTTTTGCTTCAGGCAAGAATGGGAGGGCTCCAAGTTCAGTCATTAGCCAGAAGTAGTGGGGGGTGTTGGGGAGAGTGGCATGTGGCCTCAGTGTTCATAGTGGAAGTAGCTGAGGCCATCATTCCACCATGCATCCTGCAGCAGAGTCTCCTGAAGGAGAGCTGAGTGGGTGTGTCCATGACGGCTGCAGGAACTCACATCCACTGTCATTCTTGCTTCCAGGAGGCCTGCTTCTCCCTGAGGAGTTCAGAAACCATCTATTTCCTCCTGAACCCTAACCACTCACTGAAAATGCCCAAAAGTCCCATAGGTGCCCTGGGCCCAATCCTACTGACTCAACAGCTTCTGTATGTAATGGGCATTACCCAAATTGGCCTCTGGATGAGACCTCCAAAAGTTTATGCCACACCCTTCATGCTCCTTTACCCCACAAAACCCTTCCCTTAGAGGCTTCAGTGATTGACTCTGTCCCAGAGAAGATACTTTCTATGCCAGACTCTCCAAATCCAGCTTTGCCCCTAGTGCTGAACCCCGCTGGGCCTCTGAATTCAAGCCGCCATTCCAATGCGTTATACTCACCTGGATTTTCTCACTCACCATGCCCGGAAGCCCAGGAGGCCAGGGAAAGAAGCCCAGGCCCGGCACCCCCATGACTCATTCTGGCATCAGCTGCCTAACCTCCATTTTCCGTATCTCTAAGTCCCCATATTCCTTTCCCCTGGCAGGACCCCAGGCTCCGGCTTCACCGAGATATGGCTGTATCTGCTGATTTTAAGAGGACCGTCCAAAGGAGTCCTTGGAAGCCACCGTGCTTCACAGAGATTCTCAATAAGGGAGCTGAGCAACATCCCATAAGAGAGAAGGGAATGCAGGGGAATGTTCCACATGAATGTTCACCAAAGGGTGACCGCAGTAGAGGAGGCTTTTAATAATCAAGTTGTTTGGAAGATTCATTCTGTCAGTCAGTCAGCTTCTTTCTCCAGACAGTTCTGTCATCTCCCAACAGATTCATGGACAAAGTGGTCATGGTGGCAGGAACTGAAGTTGTGCATGGGCTCAGCAACATGGACGACACTCACCAAGAGTGACCTGGCTACAACCTCTGCTGAGCACCCAACCAGCCAGCAGCAGAGATCAGCACTGAGTCTCTGACAGGGACAATTCCCCAGAGTGATTGGCCTGCTTATTTAGTGGCAACTTGACTACACTGGACTGTTTCCATCATGGAAGAGGCAGTGTTTTGTTCTTACTGGAATAGACACTTACTGTGAACACAGATTTGCTTTCCTCTTATCCTCCCCCCCAAAAAAAGGATGTGCTTTTTCTAAATGCAATGCTTCTGCAAAAAGCAAAATAATAATAATAATAATACCATCTGTGGACTTGAAGACTACCTTTTCCACCATAATGGTATTCCCACATAACGTTACTTCTGAGTAAGGAACTCACTTCACAGCAAACGAAGTGTCGCAGTGGGCTCATGCCTATGCAATTGACTGGACTAACCATATTCCCCATCATCCTGAAGCAGCAGGCTTGACAGCTCAGTGGAATGGCCTTGTGAAGACTCAATTATGATGGCAGCCAGGTGGCAATACTTTGCAGGACTGGGGAAGCATCCTCCAGGAGGACGTGCATGCTGTAAATCAGCATCAAATATACATACTGTTTCTCCGGTAGCCAGGAGTCACGGATCCAGAAATCAGGGGATAGAAATGGGGGTGACACCACTCACTATTGCCATAGGTGATCCGCTAGCAAAATGTTTGCTTCTGTTCCTGTGACCTGATGCTCAGCTGGTCTAGAAGTCTTAGTTAGAAAGGAAGGAATGCTTCCACCGGAGATTCAACGATTCCATTGAATTACAAGTTAAAACTGCCACCCTGCCACTTTGGTCTCCTCTTACCTCTGAACTAACAGGCAAATAAGGGAGTGTTGTACTGGTTGGGATGATTGATCCTGATTATCAAAGGGAAATTGGGCTGCTACTGCACAACAGAAGACAACGTATATTTGGAATACAAGAGATTCCTTAGGGCACCTATTAGTACTACCATGTCCTATGATTAAAGTCAATGGAGAACTACAACCCAATTCAGGAAGAACTGCTAATGGCCCAGCTTTCAGAAATGAAGATTGGGGTGACCTACCAAGCAAAGAGCCATGGCCAGCTTAGGTGCTTGCTGAGGGCAAAAGGAATATGTCATAGGTAGTGGAAGAAGGTAACTATAAACCAGCTATGACCATGTGACCAGATGCAGAAATGAGGACTATATGTGAGTATTTCTTTCTGTTTTGTTATATGTTTGTACTGATAGATATGCATTAAGCAAATATTTTTTAGTTTTTCCCTCTTTATACTCTTATCATCTAACATAAGATGTATTCACAGTGACTGACTTTACATCCTAGTATTTAAGTTAGAAGGTATCTAGGTAAAGAACGACTATCACTCAAGGACATTGCAGCCTGTTCCAGGGAAAGCATTAGCACATTTTCAGTTGTATCATGTTAGCAGAAAGTATGACTTTCTTATTGTAAAAACATAGCTATAGATGATAGCTATGGATATCCATCCTTCTGGTTCTGTTTCTCTGGTGGAATCTGTACTTACACACGCCTCAATAAAGGTGTATATGCAAACATAAAAACCTCGGCAGAGACACGGGTTATGAGTATTCAGTCCTCAGCCAAGTGGAAGTGAAAAGTAGCCAGGCACCCTTTCCTCTTTTTTGCTAAAAGGGAAAGTAGAATGTGTATGCTTCGTGTTATACAGAAGTAACAGTGAAAAGTTTTTTTTTAAACATCATTGCCACTGAAGCTAGAAACTGGGAACTAAGATTTTCTTTCTGAAGTCAACTAGCAAATTTAAATGTGCACAGGCTGCAATTCGTGGGACTGAGACTGTCTGTAAATAATGTGATTGAGAGTTTAGGTACCTACTTTTCTTTCCAAGCAAAATGAACAACCAAGTGCAATACTCAAAGTTCTGCCTACTGGGAATATTTCTTCTCATCACTGTCCTTCAGGAATGACCCAGCGAGAAGCTGTGCTGCTGCAGCTGAACATCTTGGGTAACGCCTGCATATTCTGCACAACCATCCAGAAGCAGATGTGAGTTTTTCTCTTCCTCATTCAACTAATCACAGAGAATACTCCATGAGGTCATAGGTGCAGGCTGGGACACAGAAGGCAGGGTCCCAGTGCCTCCAAGGCCTACTCAGGCCTGTCTCATATTTACCTTTTCTATCTGATGATGGAATGCTGTTGTGCACACCCCACCTTAGGATTTGGTGGGTCAGACAGCAGTAGAAGGGCTGCTGGTGCTGGCAAAGACTCAGCAAAATTTAGGATGTAATGCCCCCACCTTCCTCGGGATCTTTTCATATGTCCCCATCCTGATTTTGAAGAGCCCATTATTTCCTAATCAATGCCTTCACTCTAACAGAAGACACCCTATGGCCAGGCATTGTGGCTCACACTTATAATCCCAGCACTTTGGGAGGCCAAGGAGGGTGGATCACTTGACCTCAGGAGTTCAAGACCAGCCTAGGCAACATGGTGAAACCATGTTTCTACAAAAATACAAGAAAACTAGCTGGGTGTGGTGGCACACATCTGTCATCCCAGCTACTAGGGAGTACAGGTACTCAGGAGGCTGAGGTGGGAGGATCGCTTGAGCCCAGGAGGTAGAAGCTGCAATGAGCTGTGATCTCACCACTGCACTCCAGCCCAGGTAACAAAGTCAGACCTTGTCTAAAATAAAATAAAATCAGAAGACACCCTGCAAGGTTGTGAATTCTATTTGCATTGTAATCCAGCCACTTGCAGGATAAGACTCAGGATTTCATTTTCAGAAATTCCAGCCCTGCATCTACAGAGACAGGGTTTCTTTAAGGTCAGACCATAGAAGCTTTTGGATAATGTCTGTGGTGCTGAGCTGGCAATTTGAAGCCCTGAGCTCATCCTTTTCTTTCCCGACTCTCTCTAACATAGTGAGGAACAACCATACAATCTCACTATACACCCTATTTTGACTAAAATGCCCCAAAGGCATCAAATACATGATCACTAGAACCTTACCTTTAATAAGTATTTGATCAGGAACATCCAGTGGCAGTATTTTGCCACCTCATTCTATGTCCTTTTTAACAACGGAAATAGAGTCCTTACTGGCCTTCAATTGAATCGTATGAGAGAATCAATTCAGATAATTCATCCTTAAGCTTTTGTTCTTTTAGAATCACTTCCATTACCCAATCCATACGAGTCAGGCTTTCACTGGAGAAACAGAACCAGTCGGATATCCAGTAGGATACAGGAGTTAGGTAGGAAGACAGATGATTGATAGATGATAGATACATAGGTGACTGATAGATGGATGGATGGATGGATGGATGGAGAAAGAGAGAGAGAGATAATAGATAGATAGAGGATAATAAATACTAGATAGAGATGTATTGCAAGAAATTGCCTTATGCAGCTCTAAGGACTGATTAGGCAAATCCAAACTCTGCAGGGCGGCCTTCGGGAAGAGCAGGCTGGAGCTCTCAGGTAAGAACTAACTGCAATCCACAGGCAGAATTTCTTCTTCAGGAAAACCAGTTCTGTATTCGTACCTTTCAACTGTTTGTGTCAGGCCACCCAGAGTATTAGGAATAATCTCCTTTACATAAAATAAACTAATTGAAGATGCTAATCACATCTACAACACCTAGAGTCACGTTTGATTAAATAGCTGTGGAATATAGCCCAGCCTAGATGGCACATAAAACTGGCCATCACAAGGTATAATTAAAGTACAATAAGCTGCGCATATTTAAAGTGTACCTTCTGATTCATTTAAACACATGTGGAAACCCACGAAATTATCACCAAAATCAAGATACCAAATTTTTCATCACCCCCAACAGTTTCTTTGCTCCCCTTTGTAATCCATCTTTCCCTCATCTCAACCCCCCGGCAACCAGTGATCTTTTCAATCACTATAAATTAGCTGGCATTTTCTAGAACTTTACATAAATGGAATCAAGTCAGGTGCAACGGCATATGCCTATAGTCCCAGCTACTTCAGTAGCTAAAGCAGGAGGCTCTCTTGGGCTCAAGAATTTGAATCTAGCCTGGAAAACATAGTGGGACTCACCTCTAAAAATTAAAAACGTTAAACAATGGAATCAAACATTATGTACTCTTTCTTGCTTCTTGCTTTCAGCATCATTATTTGGAGGTCCATCCATGTTGAAGGGGATGACTAATCTGTTTCTTTTTCATGCTGACAGTATTTCACTGTATGGCTATTTCACAGTTGATTTATCCCTTCACCTACTGATGGATACATGCGCTGCTTTAAGTTTTGCTTTATTACAAGTAAAGCTGCTATGGTCTTTTGTGAATAAATTTTTGGACGGACATTGCTTTTGGTTTTCTCTAGTAAATACCTAGAAGCGATGACTCATAGGTAAACAAACATGTGGGTGTTTGTTTAACGTTTAAAGAAACTGCCAGCCAAGTGCAGGGGCTCCACGCCTGTAACCCCATCACTTTGGGAAACCAAGGTGGGCAGATCACTTGAGCTCAGGAGTTGGAGACGAGCCTGGGCAAGATGGCGAAACCCCATCTCTACAAGAAAAAAAAAATCGCCAAGATTTAAGCTATTCTACCTGTGGCTTTAAGTACATAAAGTATATTCTTAGAGTCTCTGTTTCTAGAACTATTTTCAAATTTCCTCTTAAAACTTCATGTTACCAATTTCAACTTGCCATCTTAATAACGAATGCAATCAATTGCTAAGTTATAATCTTAAGATCGTCAAAATTCCTTTAAGGAAAGAGCAATTTGAAGCAGTATTGCACTTCTCCATACCTAATGCTTTAGTACTGTTTACTAACAGGTCAGGTAAACAAGGAAAAGCTGCAGTCTGGTAAAGACCACATAATTCAATCACCCAATCTAAGTACTATCAGCCAAAAAGCTGAGATTGGAGCCCTGATTCTGGCATTTAAAACTTTTTCTGCTCAGCCTATAAATACAGTAAGTGACTCAGCATACTCAGTTTATTTGTTACAAAATCTTAAAACAGCTCTAATTAAGTTTCATCTTGAGCCTGCAGCTCACTGCGTTGGCTTATGGCAATGAGCAAGCCACTTACAAGTGATACCATCACTGCTTGACCAAGACAGACAGAAACAGAAAAAATTAAAAAGAGATAGTATAATAAGAAAAACAGAAAAGCCGAGAGGAAGAAAAAAAGAGGTAAGGAAGGTTGTAAAACTAAGTCAGAAAAGAGTTAAGCCTAAAGTCGTGAAAAATGTTATAGAAGGGAATTTATGCAAGTAAGTTGTATAAATTTTGTTTTGAAGGTCTAAACAAGTTTTAAAATGTTAATTGTAAAAGAAATTCTGTGTGTAAACATATTGGTTAAAAGTTAAAAAGTATCTAGTTTTTCTGTGAACTAAACATTAAAATAAAGCACAACAGGTTTTTCTTAAAGCACTAACCTTCTCTTTATTACAAAGATTATTATAAGTCTCTTAGCACAGGCATAACCACTAGAATTTCCAGTGCACCACCACCAGCAAAGAGACTGCATCCTCATCAAAGGATGGAAAAGAAGAAAAAATCTCAAGCCAGCCTAAGAAAGACCCTGCAGGATGATGCAGCTTCCTCAGACCACATAAGCCCTGGCCATCACCTGGAGAATGCTGAAGAAGACAACACAGAAGGCTAAGCAAATCCTGCTTAGGAATTGTTTCTTTTTTATTCTTTCACTTTACCTGCAACCTGTACCTTCTATACTCTATCAAGCCCATCTTCTAAGATACTTTTTTCTGCCCTGTAAATTAAACTAACACCCCTTCACAGCTTCTAACTGCCCAACTGCTTAATTAAAGAGAAATTAACATACCCCCAGGGAAGTTCCTCATTAATGGCATACAGTAAACTAAGAGGCCAAGTAGCACTAAAAGTCAAACAAAAATTCCTAGTTACACTTACAGCCTACATAGTCTCAGCCACAGTCATCCTGGCAACTGCCAGCATTGCAGTGCCATCTCTTGCTAAGTCAATACAAACAGCTGCTTTTGTAAATAATCTGGCCAAAAATGACGGAAAGGTGTACAAAATCATCTCTCCTGGTTAAACTCCCATTCCTCAGAGTTGCTCTTTGATTGGAAAGAAACTGTTGCTAATTGTACTCATAATCGTCTTACGTTATTTGTTAATCCTAGGATGCAAAGCTGGAATAAAAGCAAGGACCACCTCGTCTAACAGAGCCATGGCTGAACCCATCAGTGGCCGACAGACAAAAAAGCCTAATGTTAATAACAAAAGAAGGGGGAGATTTTGGAATTAACTTGGAGTGGCTGGCAAAACATTAGAGAAATATTAGGAAAACCTTTTGGAAGGCCAAAAGTTTTTATTGGGGCAGGCTGAGGGCAACTGGCTCATTTACATTAGCATAGGAAAGAGACAGACAGTAAGAGGCTTTCCCAGTTTAAGCCTGTTTATCCCACATCCCTTTGTCTCTACTCTGTTTATTCATGTAAATTTTGTGTTGGATGGTCCTCTCAGGGAGAGATCAAAGGAGAATTACCTGTTAATAGTGTTTACTCTGAGCCCAGAACCTAAAGCTTTTATCATTGGTAAAACCACTCTTTTAACCATGTTAATTATCCACAAGTGTTTTAACTTAGAACCTCTTGTAAAATCCTTGCCAAATAAATGTGTGGATGGAGAGGGGATCCTGGTCGATTGGCTGCAGTCACCTTCTGAAAGTAGCGAACAACCATCCCTAGCCCACTTGAATCACTGTAATGGTGTGAGACTGCATTCATTCAACCGCCATTGAGTCAGGGTCTGCAGGCCAGGCCTCCACAGGTGGTGTAAACGCCTCAGTGGGGAATCTGGTCATTGATCTTTCTGGCTGCTTCAGGCTGAGGAGAGGCTTCATGGGTAGCGCCATACCATGAGTGACCCTGTGGCCATCCAGGAATCAAAGGTTAATCTAATATAGAGTTTCCATCTGAAGCACAATCTTTCTCTCTCCAGATCCTCAGTTCCACAAAAGACAAATCATAGCAGGACCAATTTACCAGCAAAATAAGCGTCAGTCCCTTCTAATTGGCCTGATTACCCACATAAAGTGCAACAGAGAGTCATGGTCCACATAGGCTCTCCTAAATTGGCTTTGCTGGAACCTCTCACAAGGCCATTTCAGTCAAAGTCCTGAGAAAATAACCAATTCCTCTAACTGTGTCCCATTATAAGAGAAAACAGCTTCTTATTGAACTTATGCAAATAAACACATTGCCAGGAATCAGGAATATTCACAAATAATTTACAAATTCTGGAGAAATTAGGCAGAGAGAAAAATATGCTTCAAATTCTGTTTACAAAACTATACTCTGCTCAATGTACTTAAAGCATATTTAAAGGCTATAAATGACTCAAAAGAAAAAAAATTCTCCAGACTCTGAAAAACAAACAAAAAATAATCAGCAATATTTCAAGCAAAAAAAGCCATAAAAATTATTTTAGTCCTCCATTAGTTTGATCCATGCAGTCAAATCCTGCTCTGCTTCACAATGGGCTAGCAATCTTTAGGAACACATTAGCCTTTCAATTAGTGTCCTACAAATTTTCTCTCTAATCCAGTGGCACAATTTCCAGAGTTATAAGAAATTTGCATTCAAGAGTTCTTTTCATGAACCCTTTCAAAGAATCAACCCTAGACTGTAGCTGATTATATGTCACTTTTTGAGAAGCATCAAAACAAAATAACAATTATGGATGACAAAAATCTTAGGACAGCCATAGTCAAAGACACAGTTGACAAGCCAATTTGGTTATTTCTGTGGCATACAGCAATTTAACATAATAATCATAATTATTACTGACAACATATATTAAGACACATCAGAATTTCAGGAATATCATATAATCCTGGAACACACATTAACAACATATCTAACTATAACCCAAAGAAAGTTAAATACCACTTCACATTTGACAATGCTTGCTGTATAATTCTAGCATAAAAAATTAGCCTAATAAGCCTAACAGATCTCTCTTGGACTTCAGAGAATTTAATATCCAAAAAAGTTAGTTTGAGATCAAAAAGACTGATTTTAGAACTTGAAATTTTGCTATTGGAAAGTCTATCAAATATCAAAGGCTTACAACCTTTAATATCACAAAATAGGATTACAAATTACTATAATATAGTCATTTACTTAGCCAAAATTATAATATGAAATGTTTACCCTTTTATAAAGAGAAGTCAGCTTCCTAAACAATAAGACCTAATAAAGACAGCATAAGGCCAAATAAACCTGTCTCCCTTCCTCTTTTTTTTTTCTTCTGTGGTTTTACTCAAAAGGTAAACAAAAATCTCTTATTATCTCTTATATGAAAATTTCATTCAAAAGAGAAAACCATATATTACCTTCATATGGTGTATTACTAATGTTAAAGCAAATTTTAATAAAACCTTAGAAACAAATCTAATTTTAATCAGTTTGACCATAAGGTAAGATTTCTATAAACTTTTTATAACCTTTTATAATTTTCTATTAGAAAGCAGATTAATGCTCCTAGAAAACCCTGTTATTTTGACACACTGGCCCAGACACTGCCCTTAAATAAGTGTGCTTTTGATATTATTTAATTTATAGAAAAATTCTATACTAATCTTATCCCTCAAAATTCAGCCTTATAATATCATGCACCCACCTCTTCTACAATAGTCCCTGGGCCTAGAGGGTTATAGTAGTTTTAACTTCTGGCCCTCTGTCTCACAAAAACAGTTCATTTTCATTGTCACCTTCTCCCAGGTCTGAAAACAAGGCTTCAAATGGTGTTTATGCTCAAGATTTAGCAGAGGTCAGTGCCTTTTTCAGACTCAGGAGTCAAAGGCCTATAACAACAGCACAAGGGTTAATTAATAGAATATTTATACCACAGAAAGTCCTATCATTCTAACATATCATAAATTAAAACACTGTGACTTGGTATCTAGGAGTCACCACCTGCAGTACTGCAAACCACTGGATTAAAGTAGTTAGGTTTACACCTTGCGTGTGTCTAATTGCTAGCATTCTAATGACAGAGCTATGACTAAAAGCATTTTTTAAATGTGATAGGTCTTATGCCAAACTTATTAAAGCAATACAATTAACTTTACTCTCCATCATTAAAGAAATGGTAAAGGCAAATATCAGTTTTGGAAATTCAGTATGAGAATAAATATCTCCTTTCACTTAATACCATACAACAAAACAAGGACAAAGTAAAAAGAAGCACACAGTAATTTCTATTCAGCTATTTAAAAGAGCATCATCACACATTTCCAAGATTAGTTTCTACATACAGTACTGACAGCTCATTAGGTAATATCCCTCACCAAAATCTTCAAACCAGTGAAACACTTGCACATATTTTGTTTTCAAGTACACACAGGAGAATCCATCATTGATAACTGGCTTTGGATCAAAGATCACTAGAAAGTCTCACTTTTTTTTATACTACTTAATCCAAGTAAATATCACTTAATTTTAAATAATTTAAGAAAAATTCCAATCAATATAATTTCCTTAAGGACAAGGTCAGTCTTTCCTTAGTATTAGAAGTTTATAGCCATATCATATATTTCCCTCATTACAGGAAAAGATTAAAACCAACTCAAATTGTTGCTTGAATTGAATTACCTTGGAAAACATTCTCACCTCCTTTTTCCAGTAAAATAAATAGTATACTATTTCTACTTAGAAGTTGTAAGAATAAAAGCCAGGCATGGTGGCTCATGCCTATAATCCCAGCACTTTGGAGGCCAAGGCAGGTAAATTACGAGGTCAAGAGATTAAGACCATCCTGGCCAACATGGTGAAACCCCGTCTCTACTAAAAATACAAAAATAATCTGGGCATGGTGGCACATGCCTGTAGTCTCAGTCAGGAGGCTAAGGCAGGAGAATTGCTTGAGCCAGGGAGTCGGAGGTTGCAGTGAGCCAAGATCATGTCACCAAACTCCAACCTGGTGACAGAGCAAGACTCCATCTCAAAAAAATAAAGAATAAGTCTTTTTTTTTTTTTTTTTTTTTTTTTGGCCAGGATCCTTAAAGCTCTCGTAGCTCTCAAGATCATCAGGGGTAAGCAAAACCAATCAAATTTTAAATGGCTGGTGTTTATCGATTTTTGGAGGCTTGACAAAAGAAGCCTAGGAATTCTAGATAAATAGAACAAATGATGACTCCTTAGAAATGCATAGGAAACAAGATGACTATTCATAGAACCAAATAAAAGCCTTCAATTACAAACTAAAAAACATCAGAGTTTTATAGAGATGTACACATAAGTAAGACCCAAAACAGAACAAACAGCAAATAAATGAAAATTAAAAGCAAAAATAAACAGGGAACCAACCCCAAATTTTTCTCCTACTCAGTTTACTTTGGAGGCTAAATTGTTACCTAGAGGTCAATAAAACAGACACACAACAGATATTTTGTTCCTGGTGCACAAATTAATGTCTTTATGTCCACCAATACCACTACACATTTTGTGAAATTAAGAAATCCACTTAGGTACATGGCCTGTAAGTAATTTAGTACAGTACTATCTATGCAAAATAGCAAATATACTGTGAAGCAATGCAAGCATGTATGTGAAATTTGGCTCCATGCTAAATCTGGCTTCATGGTTAACTGTATTAAAAAAGAATTGCCAAGCTGCCAAAATGTTTATTTATAATATTTATTTTATTTTTATCAAAACCATGAGCTTTAACTATGAGCAATGTTAATCAAATTTTTCCAATTTTCTATCAGTTTTTAAGGAATATTTTACACTTTCTATTTTCTCTGTATGTGCATGAAGATAGAAACACAAAGCACCAGTAAAAAGCCACATATGACCTACACAGACCAGCTATGACATGCTTGGATTTTCGATTTTGTCCTGAATTTTCTTTTCTTTTTTAAATAACCAGTCATTTTATTTTAGTACAGAAATTCACCATACAAGATTCTTTCTCATACAATATTTTTCTCTTTTCTTTATAACCTTCCTTACCAAAAATACAATGACACGTTCAGAACTTTCCTCACATCTCTCTCCCCCACTTACTGGTTCCTTTCTACCTTGTTTCATAAATAACATTTTCAAGTCCATAGTTTGAATTAACTTTTTTTTTTGAGACGGAGTTTCGCTCTTGTTACCCAGGCTGGAGTGCAATGGCGCGATCTCGGCTCACCGCAACCTCCGCCTCCTGGGTTCAGGCAGTTCTCCTGCCTCAGCCTCCCCAGTAGCTGGGATTACAGGCACGCGCCACCATGCCCAGCTAATTTTTTGTATTTTTAGTAGAGGCGGGTTTTCACCTTGTTGACCAGGATGGTCTCGATATCTTGACCTCGTGATCCACCCGCCTCGGCCTCCCAAAGTGCTGGGATTACAGGCGTGAGCCACCGCGCGCGGCTGAATTAACTTTTAAATCACTTCTGAATTAGGCAAAATTATTCTTTTTCTTACTAAGGACTCATCGTTTTAAGTACATTTTATATACAGAATTAATATAATTCTTATACTTAGTAACTCTAAATTTTAGTGAAATACTAGGAAGCAAGAAACCCTGAACTGCCTACCAGATATTAGTATTTTATAGGTGAGAACAATTCTATAATTTTTAGAAATATATTTCCCCATATTGTAACCCTTCCTTAATTGGAAATGACTCAGGCATCCAATAAACATCGAAAATAACTTCTAAGATTTTAAGTTACACAAAAAGTTCACCTATAGCATTTAGTTATTCACATTTTTTATTTATTTTTAGCAGTTTATCTAGATTATTTATGCATTATTTATTTCCTTGTTAACCATTTTATAACCTGTGAATATCAGGTTCACCTAAATAGGAACCTTAAAGTTAACTACAAGGGCATTTTCACCAATAACTCAGAAGATTCAGCTGTTTACATTAAACCAAAAATATTAAATTAGTCTTACTTATTAAAAAAATTCCCACAAAGATCATTTTGTTTTGCCTAGGTTTATAGCTTTATAACCTGTGCCAAACCCTGATACCTCAAAATATCTGGCAGAGACAAACGTAAAGCCCAAACAAAAATATATGCTGACAATCCTATCTTTTATTTTATGAATAATTTTAAAGACAGCTTGTTTATTAAATGTTTATTTAAGTCTTGTGAACTTGAAAAATACTTTAGACTTAATTTATGATCTTTTGTTTACAAGCCAATTTGGTAGACAAAAAGACATAACATAATAAATGTATATACATAAACACATCTAGACACGTACATGCACTCATACAAAGTCACTGGTTTACATGGTCACACTTTATTTGCCCCTATAGGTAATCCAACATAAGAGTGTGAACCAAAATTTTGGGTAAAGCAGTTTCCATGACAGTTTGATTTTTAAAAGCCAAGCCTCCCCAAACTCCAAGGAACACTGGGGCCGAATGGCACCACAGAAAACCACCTGGAACCTATTAACCAGGCCCAACCAGCTTAGACCAGCAGCATAAAAGCCTCGATACAGGAAACTCCATCTCACTTTCTCATTCAACAGCAAACTCCAGATTCCAAACAATACTGGGGCCAAGCAGTATTACAAAAGAATATCCGTTTATGGAATTCCAATTTCCCATAATAATCACCAAAACACAATCCAACTGCTGTAGCAATTAACAAGCCCAAGAGTGTTCAAACTGAAACAGCCAGGGTGCTTCCACTCTTCACTGATTGGTCTTAATCAACCTGCAAACAAACTCCTTAGGAATTTCCCGAATTGAGAGGGGCGCAGCCTGCTGTCTGGTACCCACAAAAAATACTCACTTGCCCGGACACACAAACAGTTTCAAGCAAGCCCCCAACAGTGTCCACAGTGAAACAGGGTGCTTCCCTCTCTCAGTTGGGTTTGTTCAACCTGCAAATGGAAATTCTTTTAAAAATATCCCAAATTGAGAGAGGCATCTCCTGCTGTCTGGGCCCACAAAGGACACTCAACTATCCAGATGTAGATGTCAAATTTCAAAAACTGTTCTTCAGAGGCAACCAGGAATACAGTTAAGGCCAGCTGCGGTGCGGCAAGAGACAGACTGAAACTTACCTCCAGCCAAAACTGAGCCGGTCAGCTGCTTAGGAGGGCTTTTGAGACTCCTGGCCCACAGCAGTTGAGCCATAAGCAATTGTGGCAACATTTTCCTGGTTAGGGAACCAAAATCTGTTACTGAAACACTAGGTCCTGTTGCTCATAGCACAGAAAACCAATGACTGAGACAATTATTGCCAAGGAAGAAGGCTTTAATCATGTGCTACAGCTGAGGAGACAGGAGCTTAGTCTCAAATCCATCTCCCTGACTGACTAAAAGGAGGTGTTCACATAGCAAGGAAGAAATGTAACAATGTGTAAAAAAACAGGAACTAGGGAGAGGCAAGGAAGCAATCATGATGAATGAGGGGCCTGGCAGCTCATTATACAGATGTGGTGATATGGTGAGTTTCTGGTGGTTGTTACTTTTCTTGAGAGGCCTCAAGGTCTTTCCTGAGGAAGAAATTCACGTAAAAGAAATATAAGTTTCAAACTTTAAAACCAGAAGCTTTTTTTTTTTTTTTTTAAATGGAGCCTCACTCTGTCTCCCAGGCT
>NW_016107315.1:8078222-8081493 GCF_001604975.1 Cebus imitator
AAAAAAAAAAAAAAAAAAAAGCTCTCTATGGGGCTATTGAGTTAGTTTCATTATGAGAAATTAGTTAGTGGGTACCATGTGCTGAGTCTGTCCCGCAGACTCTGGCTGAGCAACAGATGAAAGGAGTACGCAGATACAGGTATTTTGCCTTGTGAGTGCAGCTAGGGGACCACATGGCTTAGCACCACCACTGACCAGAAAGTGGCTGATAAGCTGGAGAACCTTGTATTTATTTTAGTACAGATTTAATGACAAAGGCCTGGCGCAAACATCCTTTGTCAGTAATTAACATTGTCAACCCCCTGAGTAGGGGGTAGTCCTGAGCAGGGATGATCAAAGGTTGGTTTCTGGAAAAACAGGTAAATAAACTTAGCTAGGTAAATTCTTTTGCACCCCCTTGTTATCTGCCCTTCGCCATTTGCCTCAGGGTAAGAACAGCCTCCTTCAGCTCATTCTTCCCCACAGCTTTGCAAAACCTCCCAGCCTTCCAAGAAGGTTTGCGCCTTTCCTGTAATTTTTCCCACAACCCTGACCGATATCCTACAACCATGTGCATTATCATTATTCAGGTGGTATATATATCATAAAAGCCCTGACTTCACCATTATCCAATATATGCATGTAGCAAAATTGTATTTGACCTCTACATTTATATAATTTTTTAAAGAAAACCTAAAACTAACATTCTTAAGGGTGAGAAACTGGATGCTTTTCCCCTAAGAATAGGAGCACATCAAGGATGTCCCTGTCACCATTCCTATTCAACATTGTACCAAACATCCAATTACTGCAATAAGACAAGAAAAAGGAAATAAAAGGTATAAAGATTGGGAAGACATAAAAATATCTTTGTTTACATATGACATGATTCTCACAGTATAAAATCTCAAAGAATGCACAAAAAACTCCTGAAACTTATATAGCAAGCCTGCAGAAGGGAAGGCTAATATGCAAAAGACCTTTGCTCTTCTAAATACCAGCAATGGCTAGGCACGGTGGCTCATGCCTGTAAGCCCAGCACTTTGGAAGGCCGAGGCAGGTGGATCACCTGAGGTCAGGAGTTTGAGACCATCCTGACCAACATAGTGAAACCCTGTCTCTAGCCACGCATGGTGGCAGGCACCTGTAATCCCAGCTACTTGGGAGGCTAAGGCAGGAGAATCACTTGAACCCAGGAGGCAGAGGTTGCAGTGAGCCAAGATCATGCCACTGCACTCCAGCCTGGGTGACAGAGTGAGACTCCATCCCCCCCACAAAAAAAAAATACCAGCAATGAACAGTAGAAACTTGAAATTGAAAACAAGACCTTTTACGTCAGCACCAAAAATTTTAAATGCCTAGGCATTAGTTTAATAAAATATATGCAGAATTTATATAAGGAAAACTATAAAACTTTGTAAAAGAAATCAAATAAGGCCTAAATAAATGGGGTAATATTCCATGTTTAAGGATAAGAAGACTCAATATTGTCAAGATGCCAATTCTTAACTTGATCTATAGATATAATGCAATCCCAATCAAAATAAGCAATTTATTTTGTGAATACCAACAAACAGATTCTAAAGCTAATTTGGAAAGACAAAAGACCTAGACCAACCAACAAAAAACTGAACAAGAAGAACAAAGTCAGGGGCTTACCACCACCAAACTTTAAGACTTTTTTTTTTTTTTTTTTTTTTGAGACAGAGTCTGTCTGTCGTCCAGGCTGGAGTGCAGTGGTGTGATCTAGACTCATTGCAACCTCTGTCTCCCAGGTTCAAGCAGTTCTCCGGCCTCAGCCTCCTGAGTAGCAGGGATTACAGGCATGCACCACCATGTCCAGCTAATTTTTGTATTTTTAGTAGAGACTGGGTTTCACCATGTTGGTCAGGTTGGTCTTGAACTCCTGATCTAGTGATCCACCCACCTCGGCCTCCCAAAGTGCTGGGATTACAGGTGTGGGCCGCCATGCCCAGCCGCTTTAAGACTTTATATAAAGTTACAGTAATTAAGATAGTGTGACACTGGTGAAAGAATACGCTAATTAACTGGCAGAACATAACAGAGAGCCCAGAAATAGACTTGCACTAATACAGTCAACTGATTTTTGTCAAAGGGGTATAGGTAATTAAATCGATAAAGGATATTTTCAACAGTGGTGCTAGACCCATTATACATCTCCATGCAAAATAGGAATCTACACACAGATCTTACACCTTTAACAAAAAACTCAAAATGCATCCTTAATCTAGATGCAAAATGCAAATGTACAAAGCTTCTAGCAAGTAACATAGAAAATCTAGATGACCTTGGATTTTTTGATGAGTTTTTATTATTTCTGTTTTTCATTAATTTTTGTCTTCTTTTTCTGATACCTAGGTAGGATCCAAAATTCATGAGTTTTTAGATACAATAATGTGAAAGAAAAAAATTAATAAATTTGACTTTATTACAATTTAAAACCTTTGCACTGAAAAAAAAAACAAAAACAAACAAACAAAAAACCTCGTTAAAAGAATGAACAAACAAGCCACATACTGGTAGAAAATATTTGAAAGAAAAAATTGGATATAGGACTTACAATCAAAATAGACAAAGAACTCTTGGAGCTCAATGGTAAGAAAACAACCCAATTTAGAAAATGGACAAAAGATCTGCCGAGACCAGCTCAGTCGTGCAGACCCCAACCTAGGCAGTGCTGAAGGAATTAAGAAACAGATACAAAGACAGAGTGCAAAAGTGGGATCAGAGTGGGAGGCTGGGGGGCTGACAGCATTTCCCAGCTGAGAGCCCAGAGCAGAGTCTGACCCACGTATTTATTCTTTGTGAACAAGTGATTACTTTTAATAAGGAGGTGCTCAGTGTTTCTTCATAGAGTTGAGATAGCCTAAACAGGCGGACAGTGCCTGTTCACTGCTAAAACAGAAATAAGCTAGAAAGCACTCTTTGTAAGTAAGCAATGGGGACAAGGTCATATATTCTGTGTTTTGGGAGCTGGTTTAACTAGTGCATGACTAGTACACATTGCTTACTATTCTAGCAGTTTTCTGCCTGGGGATGGCTCAGTGTTTCTTGCCATCACCTCTCAGCAAATAACATATACTCCATCACACACATCAAGACCTCCTTCCAACAACAAACACTTTACCACAGATGATAGACAGATGACAAACAAGCATATGAAAAGATGCTCAACATCATATGTCATTAGAGAATTACAAATTAAAATGGCAATGAAATATCCCTACACACATATTAGAATGGGTGATTTTTTTTTTTGCATTTTAGGTTT
>NW_016107315.1:8083323-8086901 GCF_001604975.1 Cebus imitator
CACCTTACACTAAAATTAACTCCAGATGGATTAAAGACTTAAGCTTAAGACCTAACACCATAAAAACCCTAGAAGAAAATCTAGGCAAAACCATTCAGGACATAGGCATAGGTAAGGACTTCATGACCAAAACACCAAAAGCATTGGCAACAAAAGCCAAAATAGACAAATGGGACCTAATCAAACTCCACAGCTTCTGCACTGCAAAAGAAACAGTAATTAGAGTGAATCAGCAACCAACAGAATGGAAAAAAAATTTTTGCAGTCTACCCATCTGACAAAGGGCTGATATCCAGAATTTACAAAGAACTAAAACAGATATACAAGAAAAAAACAAGCCCATTCAAAAACGGGCAAAGGATATGAACAGATGAACAGACACTTTACAAAAGAAGACATACATGAGGCCAAAAAACATATGATAGAATGGGTAAATTTTTTAGAAGCTGACATCAAATGCTAATGAGAATGTGGGTATGTAGCAATGACAACGTTCATTCATTGATGATGGAAATGCAAAATGATCCAGCCACTTTGGAAAACAGTTTTAAAGTTTATTACAAAGCTAAACGTAGTCTTATTGTTACAAGATCTTTGGGGTATCTCTTTTCTGACTGGAAACCTTTGACCAGTGGTGCCTTTGCCCAAGTTTTCCTCAGGCCCACTGGGCTCACTCTGCCCACTCGGCCCACTCTGCCCACTCGGCCTGGCAGGCTGCACTTGGTTCACACTATCAGCCTGTATCCCATGCCTCCAAGGGAGACTATGAGTCAGGCATGAAGCAGCAAGGGATGTGTGAGCAAGTGTGGGGTCCAGCACTGCACAGTAAGACATGCCGGCTGCTGCTGTGGGGTGAGCAGCTCCAGGTGCTGGCCTGGGTGCCGGCTCTCTGTGAGACTGTGGCTGAACCAGATGCACCACAAGAAGCTTCCCCAGCTGGCACAAGGGAATGTAGTGGTGCACAGAAGCTTGGAGACCCAGGAATCACAAGGCCCCAAAGAGGAAGTCACAGTCCTAGCTTGGGGAGCACCCTGGTCTGGGATCCCCAAAGGACCACAGCTTTTCTCTCCTTCTCTTTGCCCATGTGGCAAGCAAGGGGCATGTTTCAGCCCTGTTTGTGTTATAGTTCTTTTTAGCTTCACCATTTAGTGGGTCTCAAGTTCTTGTCTTGTGACTAGGAAAAATGAAGTATGCAGACAAGTGGAGGGTGAATGAGATGAAGAGGAGCTTTACTGAGCAATATGGAACAGCTCAGAGGAGAACTGCAGTGCGTAGCTCCTTTCTGCAGCCAGGGGGTCCCCTTGAGTGTTCAGCTCCTAGAAAAGAGAAGAGCCTGGAGTGAGAAGCTCCTCTCTGCAGGCAGGTCATCCCATTGCCTCTGCAGCTCTCAGCAGAGAGGAGGCCCTAGAGGGGGTAGCCTCTCTTAGGCAGGTCATCCCATCATCTCTTCATCTCTCCATCCTCTTCCCAAGTCTGGCCAAGTCCAGGATTTTTATGGGCAGCAGAGGGGAGAAAGTACGTGCTGATTGGTCCATGGGCGGCCATAGGCCAGCACAGAGAAAGGCACCAAAAGTCCCCCTCTGGTTCATGGAACTGTCAGTCCAGCCAAGCAGCTTCAGGCCTTCCCCAGCTTGAAGATGGGGCTTCACCAGGGATCTGGCCCTTTCCACCCAGCAGCTTGTCTGCCTCCCACCACTACTTATGGCACCCAGGCTGTTCGTGCCAAAGGGTGCCTATAGGCCAGCCCTGAGCTGCCCTCAGTGCCTCCTCCTCAGCCTCCCTCCTATGCTCATCAGTGCCCAAAGTAAAGAGGGGGCCAAGGTGACAGGGCCTGGCATTTAAGCACTGCCCCAAGCATACACACACCCAGCTGGGTTGCAACAGCACCTGAGCTTGGCCCCAACCTTACTCTGAGACCAGAGCATAAACTGACAGCAAGGAGAAGCCAACCAGCAGAAGCAGGCACTTCCAGGCCTGCATTGGCAGGGGGTTCCTTCCCAGGCCCCTGAGAGTGCAGAGATGCCTGGATCTGCAGCCACAGTAGACTGACTGTCAGGCTGTTCTTGGTTTGAGGGAGTTCCACCAAGGATCCACCCTGCCTGCCTGCCTGTTTGGCTGCTTCTTTCCTCCTTTCTCACTACCTGTCTCCTTCTGGCTCCCTGGCTCCCTCTAAGACTCCTCCCATCTCCTTCTGGATAAGGCAGTTATTTCAATTTTAATAAGTGAAATATGAAACAGAGAAGCACCATTTCTGCCTCAAGACGCATGTAGAGAGGTGTAGATTCAGGTGAGTTCCTTTACAAACATTTAAATCTTATGTTTTCCTCTAATTTTAATAGCCTGTGTCAGGAGTTCTTAAGCTTTGCTGCACATCAGAACCACCTACAGGGCCAGTAAGTATGCAGATTCCTGAGCTACCTCTGGAAGCTCTGATTCCTTTGCAGTGGGGATGTCCCAAGAAACTGCATTCATTCCCTTCAGAAAAGCTGATCTGGGCAGGGCACAGTGGCTTATGCCTGTAATTCCAGCACTTTGGGAGGCCAAGGCGGGCAGATTACTTGGGTCCAGGAGCTCCAGACCAGTCTGGCAGATTTCTTGAGTCCAGGAGTTCCTCACCTAACATGGTGAGACCCCATCTCTACAAAAAATACCCAAGAAATTAGCTAGGTGTGGTAGCACATGTCTGTAGTACCAGCTACTCAGGAGGCTAAGATGAGAGGATCACTTGAGTAAGGAGGTTGAGATGTTATCATGCCACTGCATTCCAGCATGGGTGACAGGGCGAGACCCTGTCTCAAACAACAAAGAAAAATTGATCTGGGGACCATACTTTGAGTAGACCTGACATATAAATAATATTTTTCTGATGCTAAAGGAAGTAAAGAGGTTTATTTGGCTACACATCTTTATGTAATGCCTTGCTATTACTGGTGGTTGTATAATTTAGAGCTGTCTTTCTCAATCTAAATTATGTTACAGTGCAGAAAGCTAAATTCACTCCCTTAGAGTTGAGGTGGGCCACGGAGGTGGGGAGGGGAGGAGACAACCAGCAAAAGGGAGCCAGGCCGCTGAATGTAACTTGGAAAGGTTGAGACTTGCCATCATTTTCCTTTTTACCAAAGCCTTCCAGGTGCAGAACATGACTGCCTCTGAAATTTTTGAGTAAATGAGTTAATAACCAGCAAAAAACTGATTTTTATAGATGCCCAATATCTCTTTTATTTCTAATTTGCTGAGAATTTGTATGTTGAGCTTTGTCAAATGCTTTTCTGCATTTATCAGAAAAGATCAGATAGATTTGTTTGTATTCTATGAATATGATGACTTAAATTGATTGATATTCATGTATTAAAACAATCTCATATTTCTAGGATAAACTCAATTTTGTTATGTTATACTATTCTTTTGAAATGTATTGCTGAATTTGATCTTTATTAAGATTTTTTTATTTCATTAAGATTTTTCTGTCTTGGCCAGGTGTGGTGGCTCACACCTGTAATCCCAGCACTTTGGGAGGCCGAGGTGGGTGGATGACAAGGTCAGGGGTTTGAGACCAGGCTGACCAATATGGTGAAATC
>NW_016107315.1:8087064-8116630 GCF_001604975.1 Cebus imitator
TTTTCTCTTATTGTAATTTGTTGGTCTAATTTTGGTATCAGGGTTATTCTGTCCTCATAAAAAGAGTTAGAAAATATTCCATCTTTTATTTGTTAGTTTCTGTAAAACTGGTGTTATTTCTTCCCTAAATGTTTAAAAGTGTCGCTAGAAAAGTCCTCTAGTTCTAAAGTTTTCTTTGTGGTAAGGATTTATATAGTTAATTCTATTTCTAGAACAAACGTAGGGCTATTCACATTTGCCATATCATTCTATATCAGTTTTGATATGTTGGATTTTAAAATAAATTCATCCATTTAATTTAAGTTGTTGGATTTGTTAACATAAAATTGATCATAATATTTATTTGTTATTCCTGTAAAGTCTATAAGATCTGTAGCATATTCCCTCTCTTTGTTCTCAATCTAGGTAAGGTTTCATCAGTTTTTTGGTGTTTGTTTCTTTGGTTGGTTTTTTCTTTCTTTTCTTTTTTGAGACAGAGTCTCACTCTTGTTGCCCAGGCTGGAATGCAGTGACACGATCTCAGCTCACTGCAACCTCCACCTCCCGGGTTCAAGCAATTCTCCTGCCTCAGCCTACTGAGTAGCTGGGACTACAGGTGCCTGCCACCAAACCTGGCTAATTTTTGTATTTTTAGTAGAGACAGGGTGTAGCCATGTTGGCTGGGCTGGTCTTGAACTCCTGACCTCAGATGATCTACCTGCCTTGGCCTCCCAAAGTGCTGGAATTACAGGCATGAGCCACTGCACCTGGCCTTTTTTTTTTTCTTTTTTGAGACAGGGTCCTGCTCTGACACCCAGACTAGAATGCAGTGGTGCCATTATAGCTCACTGCAGCCCGAAACTCCTTGCCTCAAGGGATTCTCCTGCCTCAACCTTTCAAAACACTGGAATTATAGGCACAAGCCACATCTGTGGGCTGATTGTATCAATGTATTAAAATGTTGTCAAACAACCAATTTTGATCTTATTCATTTTCTTTTTAAATTTTCTATTTTATTTCTGCTTTTATTAATGCCTTCTATTTACTGAGTTTAATTAGCTCTTCTATTTCTAGCTTCCTAAGTCACTGATTTAAGTCTTAGATTTTAGACATTTATTCTTTCATACACAAGCATTTAAAGCTATGAATTTCTCTCCAAGTACTGCTTTAGTTGCATTCCATGAATTTTGATATGTGGTATTTTCATTATTATCAGTTCAAAATATTTTATACTTTGCCTTTGAGTTCTTCTTTGACTCATAGATTCTTTAGAAGTATGCCAGTTGGGTTTTTTTTTAATAAAACACAATTACTTTATTGATTTCTTACAATCAAACACTGCCAACTAGCATTACTTCCACTCACACATCCTTAAAAACAAAGGACATTTCCTCCTTAGTATTTTCGAATGATGCATTACACAATAAACAAGGTTAGAACTTAAAATGCACCCTGATTATGTAAACTGGTAATTTGTTTTAAAAAGCATAACTAATAATTTGGTTCCTTTCTTCATAAAATCGAAATTTAAATATTTCACCTGATAGTCCTGAGGTTATCATTATGGTAGTGCAAAGTGTGGCACATATAGTTTCATGTAGAAAGGTCTGTATTTTGCACACCTTATTTAAACAAACAAAACGTGCATTAACAAAATGCATACAGTCAATACACGACAGAAAGCATGTTTCAAATACGAGGCAGACCCTTGGGCCACCATATTATTTAGGTTTTGCATTATCATTTATGGCATTATAGATTATGCATAACATACTTTTATGCATTTAACCCTAAAGATAAGAAAAATAACTGTTGCTTGAAAAAAATTATTCCAGGTAGCCATTTGGTTTGTATCAGGACAAACTGAACCTCCCTGAGTTTAGTGTCTGCCAAGTTGGAATCATTAGTTCAAGTCAGTGAATCAGATACTCAACACATTTCACAGTGACTGTTTCCCAAGTCCTGGTAATGCGTCTTCTCCCAGTCTGCCAGATGATGACGCATTTCCGGGATGCACTTTCTACGTGATTTTCCTTTTTTTTTTTTTTTTTTTGCTGGATTAACTATGACTGTATTATTTTCTCTTCTCCCCCCTTTTGTGGCCTTCCATTTTAATTACTGATAAATCCTTTCATAATTTCCTCAGGGAGCTCCATAAGGGGAAGTTCTGCAGATGTAAAATCCAAGGAAGAAAGACTGGGGATTGAAATGTCTTTGCTGTTCCCGGTATTTGCTGCAGAATTCTGCCAGGTTGAGGAGACTGTAGCAGTTTCTGAATGTGGCAGCAAGCTCCGTAACTCCGACGTTTCAACAAAATCAGCATCTACATCCAGCTCCTTTTCTATTGAGCGTTTTAGAAGTCGAGTCTTTTAGAAATCTGGCCTTTTCAACCTCTAGTCGTTTATTTTCGTTCCTTAATCTTGTCTTCTCAGCCACAACGAATTCCACATGCCTCTTCAAATCTGCAGTTTTGATTGCCTACTCCTCTATAATTGTTTTATCATCTTTTGGGGCTTTGCCTCCAATACATGGCTCTGCTGGCTCACTCTATTGCTGAAGCAAATATAGTAGTGTGTCTGGATCCCCTGAATCTCAGGCACGTGTTTCTCTGCGGAAGTGCTGTGCTTCTGAGAAAGGGGGCTCTGGCCCTCTGGATCCTCAGCAGAGGATTTGTGAGATGCCTGAAGATGGACAGCTACATCCTTGTCTGTGTTCTGCTAGGCTTTCAATCTTTCTTCACGCTGGGCCCTTTTCCATCTCTCTTGGATAAGGAGGAGCTGTTTCATGTGGCTATCCCTTTGCAATTCCAGTGAAAGATGAGCCTGCTCAGATTGTGTTAGCTTCAAGGCTTCAGAAAGATATGCCGCAGCCTTTTTGTGACAAGAAATAGCCTCTTCATATTTGCCTGCAGCTAATAGACGATCTGCTCGTCTGCTCTGTTGATGAGCCAGGTTGAGGGGTCCTTCCATTACTTCCATAGACCCCAGGGCAAGCGGCGGCCTTAGAAGGGGAGCGGTGGTGCCAGCGAATATGGACGGCACTGCAGGGGAACGCCACGCAGCCACGGAGACTTCGGCCTCTCTCTGCACCCCAAGAACCAGCGGTGGGCGCAGAGGGAGCAACAATCTCACCGCTTCCTCCTCCGGCGCCTCGCGCGAGCCCGCCCCCTGCGCCGCAGCCGTGGCCACGCACGGCGCCATGACGTCACAAGCGCCCAGAGTTTTTTATTATTTCCAATTGTTGAAGTTTTTCTTCATAACTTGTTATTGATTTCTAATTTCTTTTGAGTCTTTTATGTAATTTTTTTTCTCTGCTGAGATTTTCTATCTCTCCATTCATTATGAATATAGTTTCCTTTGTTTCCTTGAGAACAGATATAATAGTTACATTTCCATACATACTTACAAATTCCAACATGTGGCTCCTCTCACAGGCAGTTGCTTGTCTTTTCTCTTGAGGATGGGTCATGTTTTCCTGTTTCTTTACATGCTGAGTAATTTTGGATTGTGTCCAGAACACTGTTATGTTGTGTAGACTCTAGATTTTGTTTCATTTTTCTGAAAAGTGTTGATTGGTTATTTGGTGTTTGTCTTAGGTATTTGAGTTGTATAAACAAAAAACATAATCCTAAGCCCCCCAACTAACTGAATGGACTCCTCTTCTCAGCCAAGGGCATTCTAAAGAAAAACAGAAACACTAGTTCAGGCCACAATGGGAATGGGTAGTCAGACATGCCTCATTATTCTCACCTCCTTTTGTAATCTGGTACAGCTGACCAGCATTAACATTAAAGCAGCCCTTCAGCCTGATAAAATAGACTCTTTGTAGCAATAAGATACCAACATGACAGATAGCAGGCCCTGAAAGAAGTATTTTACCCCAAAATAAATTTCCTTGATAGATTTTGAAATGGCCCTGCAATGCTACCTCTTGTGGGGAAAATACATTCTGTAGAGAATCCCTTTCCATTACAGGTCTTTTCTCTGATCCAGAAAAGAATTAACTAAGAGTCCGGCTTTTTTTTTTGAAACAGGGTTTTTCTCTGTCACCTAGGTTGGAGTGCAGTGGCGTGATCACAGCTCTCTGCAGTCTTGCCCTCCTGGGCTCAAGCAATCTTTCCCCACCAGCCACCACTCCCCAGTTTCCTGAGCTAGAGCTAGACTATAGGCATGTGCCACCACACCTGGGTAATTTTTTAATTTTTTGTAGAGACAGCAGTGTCACTATATTGCCCAGGTTGGTCTCAAACTCCTGGGCTCAAACAATCGTCTCCCTTTGGCTTTTCCAAAGTGCTGAGATTACAGGTGTTAGCCACTGTGCCCAGCCACCACATGACTTTAAACTCCATGTTTCTATCATTTCAGATGCTCTAAACATCCCTGCCACCTGGTCCAGATGGAGTCCTCAGGCAACCCAGAGAGCACCACCTTTTTTTACTATGACCTTCAGAGCCAGCTGTGTGAGAATGAGACCTGGGCCTTTGCTACATTCGCCACCACCATCCTGTACTGCCTGGTGTTCCTCCTCAGCCTAGTGGGCAACAGCTTGGTGCTGTGGGTCCTGGTGAAGTATGAGAGCCTGGAGTCCCTCACCAACATCTTCGTCCTCAACCTGTGTCTCTCAGACCTGGTGTTCGCCTGCTTGTTGCCTGTGTGGATCTCCCCATACTACTGGGGCTGGGTGCTGGGAGATTTCCTCTGCAAGCTCCTCAATATGATCTTCTCCATCAGCCTCTACAGCAGCATCTTCTTCCTGACCATCATGACCATCCACCGTTACCTGTCCGTGGTGAGGCCCCTCTCCACCCTGCGTGTCCCCTCCCTCCGCTGCCGGGTGCTGGTGACCACAGCTGTGTGGGTAGCCAGTATCCTGTCCTCCATCCTCGACACCATCTTCCACAAGGTGCTTCCTTGGGGCTGTGATTATGCCGAACTAACGTGGTACCTCACCTCGGTCTACCAGCACAACCTCTTCTTCCTGCTGTCACTGGGGATTATCCTGTTCTGCTACGTGGAGATCCTCAGGACCCTGTTCCGCTCGCGCTCCAAGCGGCGTCACCGCACGGTCAAGCTCATCTTCGCCATCGTGGTGGCCTACTTCCTCAGCTGGGGTCCTTACAACCTCACCCTGTTTCTGCAGACACTGCTTAAGACCAGTGTCATCCAGAGCTGTGAGGCCATCCAGCAGCTGGAATACGCCCTGCTCATCTGCCGCAATCTCGCCTTCTCCCACTGCTGCTTCAACCCGGTGCTCTACGTCTTCGTGGGGGTCAAGTTCCGCACGCACCTGAAACACGTCCTCCAGCAGTTCTGGTTCTGCCGGCTGCAGGCGCCCAGCCAACCCCTGGTGCTCAAGTCCCCTGGCGGGTCCGCCAATGAGGGCGCCTCCTTCTACTGAGGATCCTGTGGCGGTGCAGGGGCAGGTGGACGGGGGACTGGTATGGGAGTCACAGAGAAACGCGCCTGGAAGGAGCACTGCAGAGCACGTGGGGATGCCACCTGCCGCCGCTGGCTTGCAGTGAAGGTGATTCATTACACCAGCGGGTCCTGCCAGCCTCTCGTCTGTGGGAAAGTGGCTTCCTACCTGGGAATTTTATACTGCTACCTGACAAACATTTCTTGAACTCGAGTTCATCATGCATGCTTCTTCATTTGAACATGTGTTTCTAATCAGTGCTTGGTTCAGAAGGTTCTAAAACATGAAAGGATTCTAGGAAAGGCGTTTCCTTGGAGACTTTACAGGGCCTAAAGCTCAAGGTGTGTGATAACTGCACAATGCCGACCAGGACAGTGTCTCCCTTTCCTGACTGTAGGGTTGTCCCAACTGGTTTAATCACTTTGGAGGCACTGGCTCCATATTCCTCAGATACTGCTGGATGAGGCTGCCTGCAAGACAAGAGTCACCATACCCTGAGATAAGCACAGTCATGTTGAAATGTGGATTCTAAAAATCTACAACTAGACTGGAGAAATATTCTGCATCCTGGATCCAAGTCCTAGCCCACGAACTGGCCCTTAGAAATTTAGCTTATAAATAATTGATTGAAGGAATGAGTGTAATAAGTGCTACCTTCTGCACTGTATTCAGAGAATACAAAGATGAATAAGATAAAGTTGCTACCCTCCAGGGGCCAACAGCCCAGCCCCAAAGTCTCACCCAGTTTGGTGAACACCCATCTTGGCCAAGGCATCTAGGGTGGACTCCTCTGACAGCTCACTCTTCCCAGGTGGATAGTGAGCTGACTTCAGATTTGTCCCTTTGCACCTAAAGTGTCCTCCTCCTATTTGGTTGATAGTGCCAGCTTCCCCACATCTGCCCACACTCCAAACCTCAAGTCCTGTTGGAGGCCTGTATTTTCCTTCCCTAAATTTCCACAGCCAGGTCCAAATGACTACGCCTGTCTAGTGGCTTTCAGAGTTGATTCATTCTTGCCATTGCACACACATGTTTTCATATCTGAAACAGAGCCTCACTTCCTTGGTGCCTCCCCGCTGCTCCTCCCTTTCCCCGCCAGGCCTTGGTGTCTCCCCACTGCTCCTCCCTTTCCCCACCAGGCCTTGGTGTCTCCCCGCTGCTCCTCCCTTTCCCCACCAGGCCTTGGTGTCTCCCTGCTGCTCCTCCCTTTCCCCACCAGGCCATCCTCTGCCCTGACACCAGGTGCTTTGAAATCCTTAGCGGCTCCTCATTACTTACAAATAAAGTCCAAACACCTTAGCAAGGCTTTCAAGGCCTCCACAATCTGATGCTAGCCAACTTTTCCATTCTTATTTCACTCTAAGCCTCCTCCCTGCAGCAGCTTGGTATCCAACCCCAAAACACCACTGGCCTTATCCAAGACACTCATCTCTCCGATATCCTACCTCTAGGCATCTGTCATACCTGGGCCTGGAACATGTCCTAGCTGACCGGCCAGCTTCTCCAGGAAGCCCTCCCCAATCTGCAAATTAGGAGAACACTCTCTGGGTTGTTGTGGAATTCTGCTTGTCCCTCTAAAATGGTACTTGTCATTCTCCAGCTTTTGTTGTAATTACACTCATGCAATGACTTCCCTCCCTGCCCCAGCAGGCTGCAAGCTGCCTGAAGGCAGGAACCTGGTCTTGAACCAAGTGTTCTATCACTGTGTGCTCAGTGGGAGCAAAAAATCCACAGCTGTTATTGTCCTTCAGATTCATGCTTCTTGGGGAGCAATGCCCTGCGGCGCACTTTACCTTCTTTGTCCCAGGCTGCTTCTCTGTATTAACCTTTCTTTCCTAGTCTACACTCTCAGAGAGTAGTGGAAAGAGAGTAGAGAATAGTAGTAGAGAGATTGCTTATCTCTCTTTCTCTCTGTGGCAATGGCTATGCTTGATCTTGCCTTCTAGTTCATGGTACACATGCCTGCCCCTCACACTGGCCCATTGCTTCACACAAGGGCATAAAAAAAAGTCACTCTAAACTTTGCCATCCGCAAAGACCTGGGCCTAATCTATGAACCTGATTTGGCTCTGGAGTGGGGATTTGGAAAAGCTTCCTGTGTGATTCTGACATGCACCTCCATTAGGTACATTTGGCTGCAACTTTTTTAAAAAATGAGGAGTTTAGAGTCTTCCACAGTCCCCTGAGCAGGGATTTGCACACAGAAGACACTCAATATATTCTTATTGAATAAAATAGATACCAATATAGCCCTTAGTAGCCCTATAGCCAACCTGGAGATAACTTGTAAGGCACTACCCCTTCAGTTCCAGATGCAGCTTCAGTGACCTATTTGTCAGTGGGGGAGTAGATCTGGAGGAGTTTGATCAGTCTAGGGAAGAGCCAGGGCCTAATTTTCATTAGGCCAGTGGCACCTGCTGGAGAAGGCTGGGCGATACATCAATGAAGGGAAGGGGTTCCCATGGGCCTGCCACCCTAGAGGTGGGGCCACTACTTACCACTGATGGAAGAAACAGCATGAGGAGGAGATAATGAGGTAGTTTGTGGAATCAGAGCTAAGCTTATGGGCTTCTCAATGGCCTAATCTTTCGAACACACTTTACACTGATTCTTAACGTTTTGTTCAGCTTTTATTCACAGGGTAGGCTAAGCCAGGGAGCAGAAAGGCAAGGGACTCCTACTCACATACCCACTTGGCAAAACCAAAGCACCTTGGGCTTTGAACCCACCCTTCTTAGAAGGCAGGTTTGGGGGTCGATGCCCCTTGATAGGCTCACTTCACCCTCTCCCCATGCCATTCCATTTCTACCCATCCCAAGGTGCTTATCTGAGTATTTCTTTCAGTACATCCAGCCATCTTCCTGGGAGCATTTTATAGCTGAGTTTTACACTTCTGGTGATGTTTTGGCATCCCTAATAGACGGGCTCCCAGGGCAGTCTTTAATCAGGAGTCTTCCCGTAATCTAGCTCCTCAAGAATCCAAGGGAAGAGGCACAAAGAAAAGTATGAATGGGAAGATAGAAGGGCATCCCAATTAGAAAGTGGCGGATGATACTGTTGAGAAGGAGCCGGCAGAGAGCTGCACACCAGGAGCTACACTGTCTTTCCCTGACCACAACCTCCATTGGCCACCTCCTGCCCTTCCCCTCCCTCCACCCGTGGAAACCACTGCTCAATCTCAACTGGCCTCTTGCAGGCCTATCTCTCCCTCCAAACAAAGGTGTGCTGGACACAGGGCTGCAGACCTCTAGCCACTACCAGAACACACACGCACACAAAAACCCACAGTGGTTCTATAGCATTTACACCTCCACATTCCTTCAGACAGAATCCAGAAGAGAGGAACCTTGCTATCTCTGAAGCACAGCATGTCTCCAAGCTCATGGCAGCCCCAGACCTCTAATGGCCTCAAGTGGAGTGGAAATCCCTCAAGGGCACAAAGCCAGTCCCTACCACCTCAATCGGTATCTGGCAATGTTTGTGGTTGGTTGAGTGAGTGAACAGAAGACCATCTTTTGGCTTTTTTCTACCTCCGTTTCCTGTTACCATACTTGCCAACGTTGCATCTTCTGGTCAACACCAGGTACTCAGCCCATGAGCTTCTTGTGACCTTGGTCAACCCCAGGTATTCTCCATGAGCTTCTTGTGAACCTGTCTAGGGTCCACCAGCCCAAACATCATTTGTTTTGTTTGAATTAAGCTTTGTTAAACTTTTCACAGCTTTCATTTCATTCTTGAACTTTCACAGTGCAACCGCCTGTGAGGGGACAAAGAAGTCCACAAACATGGAAACCGGGCCTATAGATGTCCAGAGTAAACTGTCTGCGGAGTCCAATTGTATTTGAGCCCCAGACCTAAACACCAAATCCAAGCTCTTTTGACCTTGGGCCTCTCAAGGCCTAGTTTCCTCATCTATAAAGTGTAGAGAAGCCAGTAACAGACTCACCCGCACTATGAGGGTGTGCATGAGGTCATGTATGTAAATGTGCTTACTTTATAGATCATTCTGTCCCAATAAGTATGAATTACTATGCATCATTTCACTAAAAAAGAAAGCTTCATTGTATTATATGCACAAATAAAAGATTAACATGTATTGTCTTACCTTTGGCTATCTTAGTCAGTTCAGGCTGCCGTAACAATTACCATAAACTGGGTGGTAAACTCTCAGCCCATAGCATTGGTTATGTCCCCTCATTTCTACCAAGAGCATATAGGTTCACAGAAGTCTTCTATTGGCCGAGTGCAGTGACTCATACCTGTAATCCCAGTACTTTGGGAGGCGGAGTTGGGTGGATCACGAGTTCAAGACCAGCCTGGCCAAGATGTTGAAACCCTGTCTTCACTAAAAATACAAAAAAATTAGCTGGGCATGGTGGCATGTGCCTGTAATTCCAGCTACTCGGGAGGCTGAGGTGGAGAATAGCTTGAACCCGAGAGGCAGAGGTTGCAGTGAGCCAAGACTGCACAACTGCACTCCAGCCTGGGTGACAGAGCAAGACTCTGTCTCAAAAAAAAAAAAAAAAATTCTATTTATGGAGGATCTGGGTTAGGGATTAGGGATTGGAGAACAAAGTGTAGAATAAGGCCTGTGTGAGTCAGGGTAGTGGGAAACTGGGTCAATTTAGACCTTAGGTGAAATTGTCCAGGACACCGAGTCTGTCTTGAATGTTCTGTGACTCAATCTCCTGTCCCCATGTCTCCCCTGGCTTCATACCCAGGTCTTCTGTCTCCAAGTCCAGGGCCTTCTTTTTCCTTTATTATAAAATATCTGGGCCTGATCAAGGACCTTTCAGAAATATAGTCCTACAGTCAGAAGAAATGATACTATTATTGGCTGGGAATTTCAGGCATGCTGAAACTTGGTGTGAGATACTTGGGGTTTCAAGGAAGTTTGGGAAGGGTAAGAAGCATTATCCTAACCCTTCACAACTTATTCTGAGCCTAGAGCTTTGCTCTCCACCTTGGGCCCAGCCCAGATCGTAGATGTGGGGTTGCTGCAACCCTTCCACACCTCCCCTGGCCCCTCCACAAAAGGAAGTGAGACCAGAGGGACCAAAGAGAAACAAAGGAAGCTTGGCTCTTTCACTTTGACCATGTCAGAAAATCAGCATTGAGCATCATTTATGGTTAGAAAGAAGAAATGGACAACACTTGGATGGTGCAGGGATGAGAAGGGAGGGAGAGGTATGAGAGAGTGGCATGCAAACCTCCAGGCAATCCATGGCTGATTTTATAGAGTGTTTTCCCAATGCAAGGGCAGAGTAAAGCCCATGTTGTGGAGAGTGAGACCTCAAAGATGAATTGGCCTCACTCTCGAGTTGGCCACCCTCTGGTCATTCCCAGTTGAAGAAAAGTTTCCACAGGATTACTCCGGGCTCAAGAAATTACTGTCCCTTTTCCCAGCCCACCTGCTGACCTCTCTCGACTGAAAGAAAATGACCTGGCTTGATTGTCCACACAACTGGGGATGCACACTTTAAACGTATTATAAAAGCTCTTCCAAGGCACTTTGCAATGAACTGTGGGGGTGGGGGTAGGAGGCACCCACTTTTACCTGCTCCCACCCTCAACTTTGGTTACAATTGGTTCAACGATATGCCGATATACAGTTTCCCAATAGTAAGGATAAATAGGGGGCGGTGGGGAGTGGAAAGAACCACTGAGCCCTACTAATTTATCAAAGAATCTTCTGTTTACTTCAAAATTAGAGAAAAAAAATTAGACCCACTTTTCTGGCTGGGTCTTTAGCGAGTCACTTCCCCTCCTTTGAAGCTTATTTCTTCATCTTAACTAGAGAGGTTTGCACTCAGAGCCCTTCTTATGCTTAAACACAAAGTCTATGGGTCTAAAAAATTTCATGACTTACATTTTGATGAAATTCTTCAGGGGATAGAAATCTATAGCTTAGGGCAGGTTACAGATTGAATTGTGTCATCCTCTGCCCCCAGATTCATATGTTCAGCTCCTAGCCCACAGTCTCTCTGAATATGACCTTATTTGGAAATAGGATTATTGCAGATCATATAAAATGAGATTATGCTGAGGTAAGGTGACTTTATAATCCAATATGGCTGGTGTCCTTGCAAAAAGGGTATATTTGGACACAGGCACAGACACAGGCAGAATGTCATGTGAAGACTAGAGTTATGCTGCCACAAGCCAAGAAACACCAAAGATTGCCAGCAAACAACCAGAAGCAAGGAGAAAGGGATGGAGCAGATTCTCCTTTACAGCCCCAGAAGGAAGCAATCATGCTGACATGGAGATCTCAGACTTCCCAGTCTCCAGAACTGTGAGACAGTACATTTCTCTCGTTTGAGCCACCCATGGACCTTGGTTAATGGCAGCTGGAGCAAACTAATACAGGACAGAAATACAGGGTGGGAGGGGAATCCCAGTGCACCTCCAAACCTTCCATGATGTTTCAGTGTCTCCTGCATCTACAAAAAAGGCTACACCTAACTGAAGACATGCACAGAAGATTGGAAGCTAGTGTTTACTTGTACCTACTGTGTTCTAGGTCCACACACTTTCGTATCTCACAGCTACCTTACGGGGTTTCTGTTTTCTCCAGTTTGACTAAGGAGGATACCAGGGATCAGAATAGGTCCCACTCTAACTTCCAGGGCTAAATGTCAGATCACACGGGGAGCTTAAAAAATGTCTGAGTTTCTCCCCCAAAGGTTCCGATGCAATTGCTCTAGGGTACAGCCTGGTCTCAGGATGTTTTTAAAGTCTCCCAGTTGCTCTTACGTACAGCCAAGTTTGACAATCACTATCTAGTATCTTTATGCATTCAACCATTCACTCAATGAATATTTATGAGCACCTACTATGTGCTAGAAACTGTGCTATATGCCTTGCACACATTATGCCACATTCTCACAATTTTACGAGGTAGGCATTGTCTCTACCCAGGTGAGAAAAGTGGGGCTTGAAGAGATAAATGACTTTCTTAAGTTAAAGCCAAACTAGGAATTTTCAACTCAGGTTTGTATTGTACCAAACACCTACTCTTTCCATCACATCTTGCCAATTTCCCTAAGGATATTTTCATCAGTACTCTTAACCATAAGCAACAGAAATTGCATCTAGTTGCCATGGCAGAAGAAAATGTATGGAAAAGATATTGGACACGATTTCATTGTAATTGCATCAGTGATGAATCAGGGTACAGTGTCATGATGTCTGCAACTATATCATAAATGATTCGGAAAAAACTAAAAAAAGAAAAATGTGCATAATTATACGTTAAAATTGGGGAGAAATGGCATATAGAAGAGGTTATATGCAAAGAAAGAGAAAAGCTGTTGTTGGGTAGCTTACAAAACTGGTGGGAAGGCAGGAGAAACAGGTAGGACAAAGGGAGGTGGTCTCTGGCACAACAACCCCAGAAGCCAGAGGATACAGTGATTCTAGAAAGACTCCTCCTGCCCCCATTACAAAAAACAGGCACACGAGGTTCACAGAGTGAGTCAAGGCCACACGCCCACACTCTGGCCTCAAGGGAGCTGGCAAAGAGTGCCCAGGCTTCCTTAGCTCCTGTAGAAGTGGGCTCTGCCTCCCACCAAAATTCATGTGGTGAGGAATCCCCACAAGCAGGGAGAGATCAGCCACAGGATCAGCTAATGGCCACCACGAGTGTGAAAGAGGTTACTGAGGTTTTCTACTGCTCAGCCTTGCAGAGTCTAAGCCACTAAGATAGGAGGTCAGAGGTGTGACACCATTGGGAATACCCAAAAACATTTTAGGATAAGCCTTTGACAAGTGATATGATCAAACCCACCCCAAATTGCTCCCATCAGCAGTACATCAATAGAACTACTCTGGACAGTGATGTACTTGGAAAATAGTGGGCTCAATTTTCTGCAATAGTACTATTGAGAATTTCCTTCCTACCAGCCATTTACTTAAAGGTTATCTCTCGGTAGCAAACCTGAGTTTTTCTAAAGAGTTTTTCAGTTTCTTCTCATGTCTTAGATGGAGTTGATTTCCTTTATTCTGAGTGTCAGGAGCCAGTTTGAAAATAAGAGAACTTGAGCCAGGCACGGTGGCTCATGCCTGTAATCCCAGCTACTCAGGAGGCTGAGGTGGGAGAATCTCTTGAATCCAGGAGGTGGAGGTTGCAGTGAGCCTAGATCATGGCCCTGCACTCCAGCTTGGGCGACAAGGCGAGACTTCATCCTGGGGAAAAAAAAGAAAGAAAAGAAAAGAAGAGAACTTTATTTTTCCACTCAGAAAAAAGAGAGAGACTTTGTTACACAGTCTTGGGCAAGGAAATACTTAAGTTTGAGTTGAGAATTTGGAGGCTTCAGTAGTGGAAAGGTCACTGAATTTGGAGTCTGAAGACCAAGATTGTAATCCCAGCTCTGCCACTAGCTGGCTGGGGGCACTTTGGGAAATAGTAACGATGATGACAATCATTAAAAGATCAGGAGACAGCAGATGCTGGAGAGGATGTGGAGAAATAGGAACACTTTTACACTGTTGGTGAGAGTGTAAATTAGTTCAACCATTGTGGAAGATAGTGTGGCAATTCCTCAAGGATCTAGAAATAGAAATTCCATTTGACCCAGCAATCCCATTACTGGGTATATATCCAAAGGATTATAAATCGTTCTATTATAAAGACACATGCACACGTATGTTCATTGCAGCACTGTTTACAGTAGCAAAGACCTGGAACCAATCTAAATGCCCATCAATGATAGACTGGATAAAGAAAATGTGGTACATATACACCATGGAACACTATGCAGCCATAAAAAAGGATGAGTTCATGTCCTTTGTAGGGACATGGATGAATCTGGAAACCATCGTTCTCAGCAAACTGACACAAGAAAACCAAACACCGCACGTTCTCACTCATAGGCGGGTGTTGAACAATGAGAACACATGGAGACAGGGAGAGGAGCATCGCACACTGGGGTCTGCTGGGGGCTAGGGGAGGGACAATGGAGGGTGGGGAGTTGGGGGAAGGATAACATGGGGAGAAATGCCAGATACAGGGGATGGAGGCAGCAAATCACCTTGCCATGTATGTACCTATGCAACAATCCTGCATGATCTGCACATGTACCCCAGAACCTAAAATACAATTTAAAGAAAGAAAGAAAATGATGACAATGGTGGTGGTGGTGATGGTGACAATAATGATGATGGTGGTGGCGGTGGTGAGGATGGTGACAATAATGATGGTGGTGATGATGATGGTGGTGGTGGTGGCAGTAATGATGATGCTGCTGCTACTGATGATGGTAAGACAATGCAGCCAGCAACTATTCAGCATTAGCTTTACATCAGGCACCGTGGTAGAGGGCTTGGTTTGCCTTAGCTCATTTAATGCTCACAAAACCATTTGCAATTGCTGTTATTGCCCCTTCTTCTAGATGAGGATGGTGACACATGGAGGGATTAAACAAATTATCCAAAGTCACATAGTCAGGACTCAAACCTAAGCTTTCAACTAGCACTGTGCCTCCTTTCATAAACTATTGACATTTCTAGACCTTAGTTTCTTCATCTGTAATACAAGGATTTCGATCAGAGGGTTTTTACCAGGAGTGCATGACAGAATCACCTGGAAAGGTACTTAAAGCTACGGATGTCCTGGCCCTGTCCTAGACCCACTGAATCAGAACCCTGAAGAGGGTAAGGCTCCATGACATGTATTTTTGGTTAAGTCTGGATAGACCTGGACAGCTATATCTTTAAGTACCCTCCCAAGCGATTCTGATGTCCCCAGTGAGAACCAGTGAACCAACATACTGACACTGGTCCCTTCTATCTCCTCTGGTTTTCATCTGCATGTGCTAGTGTGTTTCCTGGAACACTAATCCTTAACATGGCTCATAGCCAGAGGTTCCTGGGGTGGTTCAGGTGCAGATGGCGTTTCTATCAGCAGCAGTATTCAGTAGGTCTAGACAGGGCCAGGGCATCTGCAGTTTTAAGCACCTTTCTAGGTGATTCTGTCATGCACCCCTGGTAAAAACCCTCTGATCTAATAGTTGCTGGCTACACTGTCATATCATCATCATCAGCAACGGCATCATTTTCTTTTCTCCGTGAGAACGTGGATAAAAATGTTCTTTTCTCCATTGTGGTGGCTTCCAGTGCGGTCCTGGCCACCCTGGCCTGAGGCTACTTCATGAGGAGGGGTGACCAAAGAGTGGTGATGCCAAGTCCCACCTGCTGCTCCGTTTGACTCAGTCTCTCACAGAGATGCCGTCAGTGTGAGCTAAGGACCATGGCTGCTGAGCTCTTCCACCCAGTCTTCTCAGGAAGTCACCTCTCTGCTCTCCCTCTGCTAGGCCACTGCAATGAGTTTTCTCCAGTCTGTTCTTACAACTCCAGCTTCTGCTGCCTTCCTCAGGCCATTGCCTCCTTCCATCAGTCTGGCTTGGAGGGACCAGGACAAGGATGAAGGAGGAGGGACTCGTCCTTCTCATTGCCACTCTATCCCGAGGCTGATCTCTTAATTCTCACATTTTACTGAAGCATTTGGGAATAACCAACATGAAGAATCACATAGAGAAGGCATCTGGTAGTGTCTAAGTGTAGACTCCAGACTGATTTTCAGGAACCTTTTTTTTTAAATTGGTGACAGGGTCTCTGGCTAATTGTTTGTGGGGTTTTGGTTGTTATTGTTGTTTTGGTAGAGATAGGGTTTCACCATGTTGTCCAGGCTGGTCTTGAACTACTAGGCTCAAGCAATTCACTGGCCTTAGGCGCCAAAAGAATTAGAATTACAGGATTATATGGCCCCTATGCTTAGTGGGGCTTAGAGTTTTGTTTCTGGTTTACACATATGATCCAGCAATCCCACTCCTGAATATATGACCAAAAAGATGCAAATCAGATGATTCAAAAATGTTTCAAAAAGATATTTATACCTGTTTATCTCAGCATTATTCACAATAGCCCAGGTGCAAGCAACCCAGATTTCTATCAATGGATGAATGAAGAAAATGTGGCATATGCACCTGAGGGAATATTATGCAGCCTTGAAAAAGAAGAAAATCTTGTCACATGCTACATCTGAATGAACCTCAAGGACATTATGCTAAGAAAAATAAGCCATAGTCACAAAAGTTCAAATACTATGTGAATCTACTCATATCACAACAAAGCAGCTTAGCAGCTTAGCCTTAAACTGTTTTAAAACTTGTCTTTCCTTCTCCCCCACCAGTCTCAAGCTATAATTTTGAGACAAACTGAACATGTGTCTCCTTTCTTCTTGAAATACAGTCTTGGAATGTGCTGTGAATATCCATTACTTTTCTTTTCCCATGCTGTGCTCCCATGTCTTGTGCACATTTATTTGCCTAGATGCTTATTGCTCAACACCATACTCACACTGTACTCACTTATCTGGTCATATATTTCCTTAGAAAATTTAGAGGTCAGATCCTGATAGGGATCAGACATCTCCTGAATTCTCTTTCCAACAAAAGGTTGCTTTAAGGCACCCACTTGCAGCTAAAAATGACTAAAAGATTGACAGCAGTTAATTTGTAACCTGATAAGATCCACGATGGCACCAGCTCTTTCGCCAAATGGAACAATAATTCAAGATGAGCCACTGGAGTAAGTTGCACCACCTGACACCTCCTAGCGCCTCCCCCACTTGCCTCTTCTGCATTCTAAACCGTTTCTTAAAAAAACCCTGCATTCCCTCAACAAACTGAAGAGTGAAATTGCTTTCTGCTCTTCCCCTTGTTAGCGCCTGTAATAAAAATCCTGCTCTCGCTCTATTTTTTTAATCACAACTTGTTATTATTTCAACTTCTTTCTGCAAGCAGTGAGCAGCTGAACTCTTTTACTGGTTATAATATGAGGTATATTGTGGGGACAATAGACGTCTGGCACCTTAAATGTTCACTAAAAATCACTGACACAAAGCACATTGATTAATAGGAGAAAAGCCATACAGATTTATTTAACATACATACACAGGAGCCTTAAGAATGAGGATCCAACTTACCAATGAGTTACAGAAACTTATATACTATTTTTGAGGTTACAGAAAGAATGAGAGCTTAGGTTCTGGTAAAACAGGAATGTTGGAGGGAAAGAAGAGGCTTGGCTAGCAAAGGTGGCCTTGTTATGAAAGAACAGAAAGAATAGATGATGTATTAGTCTGTTCTCACTCTGCTATGAAAAAATACTGTAATTTATAAAGTGTAATTTATAAATTACTGTGTAATATATAAAGAAAAGAGGCTTAATTGACTCACAGTTCAGCATGGTGGGGGAAGTCTCAGGAAATTTACAACATGGTGGAAGGCACCTCTTCACAGGGCAGCAGGATAGAAGAATGAGTGCTAGCAGGGGAAATGACACATGCTTATAAAACCATCAGCTCTCATAATAACTCACTCACTATCACAAGAACAGCATGAGGAAACTGCCCCCATGATTCAATTGCCTCCAACCAGGTCCCTCCTGTGACACATGGGGATTATGGGAACTATAATTCGAGATGAGATTTGGGTGGGGACACAGCCAAACCACATCATTCCATCCTGGCCCCTCCAAAATCTCATGTTCTCACGTTTTAAAACACAATCCTGCCTTTTCAACAGTCTGCCAAAGTCTTAGGTCATTCCAGTATTAACCCAAAAGTTCAAGTCCAAAGTCTCATCTGAGACAAGACAAGTGCCTTCTGCCCATGAGCCTGTACAATCGAAAGCAAGTTAGCTGCTTCTTCGATACAATGGGGATACAGGTGTTGGGTAAATACACCCATTTGAAATGGAAAAAATTGACAAAAACAAAGGGGCTAGAGGCCCCATGCAAGTCCAAAATCCAATAGGGCAGTCATTAAACCTTAAAGTTCCAAAAGGATCTCCTTTGACTCCATGTCTCACATCCAGGTCATGCTGATGCAAGAGGTAGGCTCTGATGGCCTTGGGCAGCTCCACCCCTGTGGCTTGGCAGGGTACAGCCCCCCTCCCAGATGCTTTCACTGGCTGGCATTGAGTGTCTGCAGCTTTTCTAGGTGCATAGTGCAAACTGTCAGTGGATCTACCATTCTGGGGTCTCGAGGGTGATGGCCCTCTTCTCACAGCTCCACTAGGCAGTGCCCTAGTAGGGACTCTATGTGGGAGCTCCAATCCCACATTTCCTTTCCACACTGCCCTAGCAGAGATTCTCCATGAGGGCTCTGCCTGTGCAGCACACTTCTGCCTGGGCATACACAGTTTTCCATACATCCTCTGAAATCTAGGCAGAGGTTCCCAAACCTCAATTATTGACTTCTGTGCACCTTCAGGCCCAACACCACATGTAAACTGCCAAGGTTTGGGGCTTGCACCTTCTGAAGCAATGGTCTGAGCTGTATATTGATCTGTTTTAGCCATGGCTGGGATGCAATGCACCAAGTTTCAAGACTGCACAAAGCAGCAAGGCCCTGGGGCTAGCCCATAGAATTATTTTTTCTTCCTAGGCCTTTAGGCATTTGATGGCAGGGGCTGCCATGAAGACCTCTGACATACCCTAGAGACATTGTCTTGTCAAGTAACATTTGGCTCCTCTTTTCTTATGCAAATTTATGCAGCAGGCTTGAATTTCTCCAAAGAAAATAGGTTTTTCTTTTTCATCACATCATCAGGCTGCAAATTTTCCAAACTTTCATGCTCTGCTTCCCTTTTAAACGTAAGTTCCAATTCTAAACCATGTATTTGTGAATACATAAAACTGAATGCTTTTAAAAGCACCCAAGTCACCTCTTGAATGCTTTGCTGCTTAGAAATTTCTTTTGCCAAATACCCTAAATCATCTCTCTCAAGTTTAAATTTTCACAGATCTCTAGGGCAGGGGCAAAATGTCACCAATCTCTTTGCTAAAGCATAGCCAGAGTCACCTTTATTCCAGTTCCCAACAAGTTCCTCATCTCCATCTGAGACCATTTTGGCCTGGGCCTCATTGTCTGTATCACTATCAGCATTTTGGTCAAAGCCATTTAACAAGTCTCTAGGAAGTTCCAAACTTTCCCACATCTTCCTGTCTTCTGAGCCTTCCAAGTTTCTAGGAAGTTCCAAACTTTCCCACATTTTCCTGTCTTCTTCTGAGCCCTCCAAATTGTTCCAAACTTTGCCTGTTACCTAGTTTCCAAAGTCACTTCCACATTTTCAGGTAACCTTATAGCAGTGCCTCACTGCCTTGGTACCAATTTACTATATTAGTCCATTCTCACACTCTATGAGGTAATACCCAAGACTGAGTAATTTATAAAGAAAAGAGGTTTAATTGACTCAGAGTTCAGCATGGCTGGGGAGTCCTCAGGAAACTTACAATCATGGCAGAAGGCACCTCTTCACAGGTGACAGGGGAGAGAATGAGTGCCAGTAGGGGAAATGCCAGACACTTATAAAACCATCAGATCTCATGAGAACTCACTCTCTATCATGAGAACAGCATGGGGGTAACTGCCCCCGTGATTCAGCTACCTCCCACTGAGTCCTTCCCATGACACATGGGGATTGTGGGAACTACAATTCAAGATGAGATTTTGGTGTGGCACAGCCAAACCATATCAGATAATAAAGTTCTTTTCAGATTTTTAAAGGAATCAGACTCTCAATCTCTCCTGGATCTTGGGAAAGCCATAGAAAGGGGAAAGGTCACGGTTGCATTAATGAAGATTCTCTACAGAGGCAAATTTTCCCCACTTAAGACAGCTTTACAAAGCCTCTTCTGTCAAGATGGCCAAATTACCACTTGAAACTTGAAATATATTTTTGGAGTAAAATTATAACTGTCCAATGTGTTCTTCTTGCCCACTTCCCAGATAGAGCAAATGTATCAAGATAAAAGAATTGCAATAGAGAAAGAGCCAGCTAAGCAGGAGACCAGACTTTTATTATTACTCAAATCAGCCTCTCTGCAAATTTAGAGGCTAGGGTTTTTAAAAGATAGTTTGGCAGGCAGGAGGATTGTGAATGGTAATACTGATTGGTTGGGTCAGGGATAAAATCACAGGGAGTCAAAGCTTTCCTCTTGCACTGAGTCAGTTTCTGGATAGGGGCCAGAAGACCAAATGAGCCAGTTTACTGGTCTGAGTGGCACCAGCTGATCCACTTGAATGTAGGGTCTGAAAAATACCTCAAACATCAATCTTAGGTTTTACAAAAGTAATGTTATCCACATGAGCAATTGGGGATGTTAGTGATCTTGTGGCCTCTGGCCATGTGATCCCTGAGCCATAGTTTCTAATGTTGTGGCTAATTTGTTAGTTTTACAAAGGCAGTCTGAGGCCCAGGCAAGGAGAAGGTTTGTTCCAGGGAGGAGCTATTAACACCTTTGTTTCAAAGTTAAACTGTAAACTAAATTCCTTCCAAAGTTAGCTTGACCTATGCCTAGGAATGAACAAGGGAAGCCTGAAGGTTAGAAGCAAGATGGAGTCAGTTAGGTCAGATCTCTTTCACTGTCATAATTTTCTCAGTTATAATTTTTGCAAAGATAATTTCAAAATATTTTAATTTCCTTCATGATAAAGTAGTCAAAATCATAGAAACAGAAAGTAGGAAGGTGGTTACCAAGGGCTTGGGGGAGGGGGAGATAGTGTCTGAGTACTGAGTTTCAGTACTGTGGGATGAAAAAATTCTAGAGATCTGTTGAACAATAATGTGAATGTACTCAACATTATTGAACTGTGCACTTAAAAGTGATGAAGATGATAAATTTATTTTATTAGATAATAAATTTAATGTTATATGTTTTTACTATAATAAAAATTTTTAAAGGGATCTGAGATCAAACTGAAAGTCATTGCTTTAAACCAATTATATGTTGATGACTCCCACCTTTATATCTGCAGCAGCTCAAACCTCTCCCCTGCACGTGACCTCATGCAGCTTGGTCAGAGGCATCCTAACCAGAGTGATTCCTTCTTTAATAAAGCCCGAATAAAGCCAAACCAGCTAAGTTACATTCCCAGGGAGTTGGGCATTCTTGGTCATGAGATGTTTATGGTTGAAGGAATGAGTTAATAGCGTTAACTAACTAACTAAAGACCCAGAATTTATGGAAATGTTCCAGTACTTTAAGAACAAAATGCATTTTTAGTTTAAGAACAGGTTTGCTTTAAAGATAATAGTAACATAGAAAAATAACAATACTAATAGACTGTCACAAGCTGATCACAGAACTTCGTGATACAGTACGCTATTCCTAATAACTTATACAAGCCGGCCCTACGTTTAAGGTAGTGCATTCCTCCTCTTGCTTTCCGAGGACACCCTACTCTGTAATTGAGTAGCCTCTAATAAACTTAACTTCACTATATTCTGTGACTCGCCCTGAATTCTTTCCTGTGCAGGATCCAAGAACCCACTCAGGGTCTGGGACAAGACCCCTTTTCCGGTGATAGCTTCTGCCTGCTAGACACCTCCACTTGGATGTCTAATCAGCATCTGAAATCTATGTCTAAAACCCAGCTCTTGACCTGCCCCCTACATACAACTCACGTCTGCTTCTCCTATGGTCTTCACTATTTCTGCTTTTGCTAACTCAATTCTTCCATTGGCCAAAAATCTAGGAATCATCTTTGGTTCCTTTCTTTCTCTCAGTGTTTGTGAGCAGTTCATGACCAAACCTTCTCAGCTGCTCTGCCTTTTAATCCAACCACTTCTCACCCCCATCTCTTCTGTGACCGACCACACTGACTCACCTGCACTCTCATAACTGGCTCCCTGCTTCTTCCCTTGCCCTACAGTCTATTCTTGTCAGGCCACACTGGCTTCCTTGTGGCTCCTCAAACTCACTAGGCACAGGTCTTGACTCAGAGCCTTCGTGCTGGTGGTTCTTTTGGCCTAAAATTGTTTCTCCAGTTATCCCCAAGGCTCACTCCATATCCACCTCACCATGTGGCCTTCATCATGGCATGACTGCCTCAGGGTAGTCAGACTTCTTACATGAAAGCTCAAAGCTCCAACCACATCATCTGTCATGACTCAGCCTTGGAAGACACACAGTGTCACTTCTGCATTCTGTATTGGTGGAAGCAGTCGCCAGCTACTTGGAATCAAGTTGAGGGGAATTAGACTCCACCTCTCGACCGGGGAGTGGCAAGGTCACATTGTGAAGAACACATGGGATGGGAAATAGTATTGTGACCATCTTTGGAAAATACAATCTGACATAGTTCACTCTTCCTAGTCCACTTTGGTAGCAGATTTCTATTTTAGATACCATTTCTGCCTAACAAATTATCCTGAAATTTAGCAGCTTAAAGCCATCATTTAATTTCTTTATTACTCATGGATTTTGTGGGTCAGGAATACAGGAAGGGCTTAGCAGGGCAGTTCTGACCTAGGATCACTCACATGGTTGCAGTCAGGTGTCGGCTGAAGCTGCCATCATTTCATGTCTTGACTGGGCAGGACGTTCAAGATGGTGCAATCACATGGCTGGCAGACGACACTAGTGTCAGCTGGAAGCTCCACTGGGCTATAGATGTGAACTCCTTAGCAGGGAGTTCTCAGTGAATCAGATTTCTACATGGCATCTGGCTCCCACAGAGAACAACCCTAAGGGAACCAGGTGGAGACTGGACTGTCTATTCCAACCTAGCCTCAGAAGTCCCATAATGTCACTTTTGCTGCATTCTTTAGGTTACAAGCAATTCACAAAGTTCAGCCAAGATTCAAGGGGAGAAAACATAGAATCAACCCACCCACCACCACCACCTTTGGGTAAGAGTAATGTCAAAGACATGTTTGTGGGTATGTTTTAAAACTGCCATACTCACCTCCTTCAAGTTAGCTAAAATGTCACCTTCTTTTTTTTTTTTTTTTTTTTTAATTTTTTAAAAATAAAAAAAATAGAGACAGGGTATTGCTATGTTTCCAGGCTGGTCTTGAACCCCTGAACTCAAATGATCCTCCCGCCTTGCCCTCCCAAAGTGCTGGGATGACAGGTGTGTGTCACCATGCCCAGCCAAAATGTCACATTCAAAGAGAGACTTTTTCTTCCCACCCAACCCCCAATCCCAGTCTTGCAATTCCTTTTCTATGCTTTCTTTTTCCCCTGCAGTATCTGTCGCCTTCTAACTTAACATTTAAATTATCTTTTTAGTGTGCTTATTGTCTGTCTCCCTCCTCTAAAATGTAAGCTCCATGAGAACAGAGATTTCTGTCTATTCAGTCCATTACTGAAGCCTAGGCATCTAAGCCAGGAGTCAGCAAACTGCCATAAATTTGGTTTTGCCTACCCAACATGGGCATAAAGAAGAAATCAGTGGATGATACAAGTTGGGAGAGCTTCTCTAAGTCTGGTCAGTGCAATGAGTTCGCCGGGTGTGGTGGTTCACGCCCGTAATCCCAGAACTTTGGGAGGCCAGGGCAGGCAGATCACGAGGTCAGGAGCTCAAGACCAGCCTGGCCAACATAGTGAAACCCTGTCTCTACTAAAAATACAAAAATTAGATGTTGCTTTCAGGTGGCTGGGATAGGTATTTTAAGGATGGCCTGTATCCATTCTGGGGAGAGTTTATGTTCTCCAGGGGTCAGGATAATCCCCAGGTATTGGACCTCTTGTCTTAGTAGCTGTGCCTTAGCCTTGGACAACTTGTACCCTCTGTCTGCCAGTAAATTTAGTGTCTGGACTAGATGTTGGATTCCCAGCTGTCTTGCAGGGGTTATCCATGTGCTGTAGAAGCCATCTGCTCCCCTCAAGAGTCAGGGCCTGCAAATCTCTAGCCAAGTCTTGCCCAAACAAACAGGTACTATCTGTAAAACCTTGTGGAAGCACTGTCCAGGTTAGCTGTTGACTCCTTGCTTTCTTATTTTCCTACTCAAATGCAAATAAAAATTGGGAGGATGAATCTAGAGAGATACAAAAGAAAGTGTCCTTGAGTTTTAAGACCGAAAACCATTGAGCATCTGGAGGTACTTCTAGAGTTATTAAGACATATGGGTTGGGGACCATTGGGACTGCTGCCTCATTTATGATTCGAAGGTCCTGGACTAGCCTGTATTTGTCATTGCTCTTTTTTTTCAAGACGGAGCTTTGCTCTTGTCCCTCAGCCTGGAGTCCAATGGCACAATCTCAGCTCACTGCAACCTCCGCCTCCCAGGGTCAAGTGATTCTCCTGCCTCAGCCTCCTGAGTAGCTAGGAGTATAGGCATGCACCACCACACCCAGCTATATATACATATATATTTTTTAATAGAGATGGGGTTTCATCATGTTGGCCAAGCTTGTCTCAAACTCCTGACCTCCAGTGATCTGCCCGCCTCAGCCTCCCAAAGGGCTAGGATTATAGGTGTGAGCCACCACACCTGGCCTCATTGCTCTTTTCAGCAGGTAAGGTGCAGCGTTACAAGGCAAGTTACTGGGTGTTCAAAATTCATGTTACAGAAATGCATCAACCAGGGGCCAAAGTCCCTCTTTGGCCAGCTGCCTTCTACGAGGATAGCAAGAAAGATACTTGAGGTGAATTACTACAGGCATTGCCATTATGGCCTTTCCAGGTATTCCTGTGGCCCAGACCTCCAGATTAATGAAAAGGTCATTCAGCAGTTCATCCTTGTGTGTGATTTCCCTGAGGCATAAGATTGCATTTGGAAAAGGAGCTGTTGCCCTGGAGGAAAGATTAACTAAGCCCCTAGTCTAAATAAACTCTCTCTACCCAAAAAGGGCATCGAACTTTCTGGCATCACCAAAAATGGATGAGAAAAGAGTTTTCCCCCTCAGGCAGCACAGAGGAAGGGTAAACCTTCAGGTTATAGGCACCCCATTTAGCCCCATCACCGTGGAGGATTTGGATGGTAATTGCCCAGGAAAAGAGGTAAACACTGAGCAGACCACTCCTGTCCTACCTGCCATGTCCAAAGCAGCCCCTGGCTCTGTCCCTTCAACAGTGATGTTCAATCTGGGACCTGGCTGGTACCTTTCAAGTCCTCAGGGAAGTCCCGTTTTCAGTGGCCAAGCTTGTGGCAGCGGGGCAAGCTGTGCGGAGCTTTATATCCATCTGTCCCATTGGGGCAATTCACCTTCCAGTGGCCTGCCCTCTTGCGCTGATGGCGGTTACCTAGAAGGGTAATCTGAGGACGACCTGGAGGGGCCTGGTAGACTTGCAGTGCAGCCAAGAATTGGAGCTTCTACTTTTCCTTTTGCCTCCCTTTTCCTAAGTCCTTCCCTCTTCCTTCTCGCCCTTCTAGCATCACTAAAAATGAATGATAAAAGACAGTTTTCCCCCACAGGCAGCACAGAGGAGGAGAAAAGACTGAGGAAGCTATTTTGAGGATGTCAGGCCTGGGGTGTTGGGGCCCAGTGCTAGCTTTTGAAGTTTCCTCTAAATATCTGGGGCTGCCTGAGTTAGGAAGCTGTCCTTCAGGATCAGTTGGCTTTCTGGTGTGCCTGTGTCTAGGTTAGTATGTTTCATTAGGGCCTCTTGTAGACTCTCTAGGAAAGTGGTGGGGTTTTCAAGAGGGCCTTGATCTATTAAGGGGAATTTATTATAGTTTATAGGCTCTGTTCTGCTAGCTTTCATTCTTTCTACCAGACAGAGAAACATGTAGTTCCTTGCTCATTTTCCCTCCTGGGTATTGTAACCCCAATTAGGGTCAACCTAGGATATTGCGGTGACCCCTACAGGGTTGCCACAAGAGTCAGTCATGTGCATTGCACTTGTACATTGCTGGGTCACCTCTGTAATGGAGTCACGTTCTCCCTTAGACAGAGTTTGCCCTAGTATGACTGAGAAGGCCCTCCAGGTGAGTTCAAATGTTTAGCCCAGTTTATAGAACTCTTCGATGTCTTTATGGAACTTTATGGAAGTTCCATAAACTTCCAACTTCAATTTTAATCTGGCTCAGGTCTTACATAGTGAACATAGTCTGTACTCCAGTGGGTCCACTGGGGCTGCTAACCTCTTGAAGGGGCACAACTTAGGGGGATGGTATCCAGAGAGTGGCCCTGGGTGGAAAGAGCAAGCCTCCAGTGCTGGGACACTTGTGTGTAAAGGGGTAGAAGGAACAGTGGGGTTTGACCCAAGCTCTGCCCTTGGTTCCTGTGGGGCTTGAGCTCTGGGTAAACCTGATAAGGGGTCTCCCAAACCAACTGGAGGGAGCTACCTGACAACGGCCACTATCATCGCTGGATCCATGTCACAAGCCTGACAAAGGCCAGGGTTGTTTCTAACAGCCATGAAGGCCTGTACATAGTGGATTTCTGTTCATTTTCCCTGTTGGCAGCAAAACAAATCTAGCTGATGGATTGTATTAAAATTTATGCTTCTGTTTTCTGGCCAAAATTACTGGTCCTGGAGGTTTTATTCAACCCAGGCTGTGTTACAGAAAAATATTAGCCTTTTCCTTTTTAGGTTTGGGGGTCAAATTTTTCTCACTTCTTGAGGATGCAACCCAGGGGCATGTCCCATGGTATGGAGATGTGATTATCCATCTGTGAAGAGAAAACAGAAGAGAAAAAAAAAAAAAAAAAAAGGAAAAAGAAGGTATCTTCTCTTATTTCCCTATTATTATTATTACCTGAAGAGGTCATCCCCCATCCATCCTCAGGGCTCCAGGATGAACCAGTCTTACCTGGTACCCTTAACCTTGCTCCCATCTCATCATGATTATCCACTTGAGAAGAGAGGAGATATCAGAGTGAATACGGGGCCCCTTATTCATCCTTGGAGTTCCAGAATGAACAGGTCTTACTGGGTACCCCAACCTTGCCTTCCTCTCTGTTCTATGGTAATCTGTTCTGTGCCTGCAGCCTGGGACCAGCCTTCATCTCTGTCCTGTGGGTACTTTTGTCTCTTGAGCCTATGGCCTTGGGCCAGCCTATATCCTTGTATCTATGACCTTATAATGAGTCTCTCAGAGCATTCTAGCAACAAAGTGATTATCTCTTTTCTTGTAATCTCATTTTCCATTTTTCTTAAAGCAGATGTGCCTGTACCAGTTCAGTCAGCTGCCACAATCGGATGGACTTCTTTCCCTTAAATATGACCCTGAAGGTCTGGATGCATATTGGGAAGGGCATAGAAGTGATTAGAGAAATGGAGGAAAATTTGTATGTGACATTCCTCGTCCTCCTCCCTAACCATCACTTGATGGTTGCCTGACATTCTTTGGCAGTGGTGAGTCTCCTGCCCTGCTCATGTCTGCCTAGCTATCTGTACAAACAGACTGACAGCTTCAGGGTGGAGCTGGTCACCACAGACAGAGGCATGATTAAAGGATTGGGACTTAGCTCCACCACCAACCTCCTGAGAGGGGAGAGAAGCTGAAGGTTAAGTTGATCACCAACAGCCAGTGACTTAATCAATCATTCCTATACCATGAAGGCTTCATAAAAACCCAAGTGGCTTGGGTTCATAGAGTTTCCATACCACGTGGAGGTTCCTGGGGGGTGGCATGCCCAGGGGGAACATGGAAGCTGGTACCCCTCCCCCCATACCTCGCTCTATGTATCATCTCTTCATCTGTATCCTTTGTAATATCCTTATCATAAACCAGTAAATGTGTTTCCCTGAGTTCTGTGAGGCACTTCAGTAAACCAATCAAACCCAAAGAGGAGGTCGTGGGAACCCCAACTCAAAGCTAGTCAGTCAGAAGTTCTGGAGGCCCAGACTTGTGGCTGGTGTCTAAGGACAGAAGCATGAGTCTCGGGTTCTGGGTCCCAAAATGGCAGGATCTGTACACCATCTTCAGGCAGACAGTGTCAGAATTGAATTGGAGGACACCCAGTTGGTATCTGTTGCAGAAGTGATTGCTTGCCTCCTGGTGGAAAGAAATCCTCAGGAAATACAGAAATCTTTTGTGTTGACGGTTGTGGTGTAAGAACAGAGGAAAACTGGTTTGAGAGTTTTTCCCAAACAGTGACTAAATGTATAGAGAAAATGGGACACCACTGGGAATGAAGAGAGGAGCCATGAATATTCATGCTGGGATAATAGGACTCTCTTGGGTGAACCAGGAAGAACAGTCCCCTTATTCTGTGGAAATGCTATTTTCTATTATTATCACTCAAAATGGAAAAAATCTGAATCTGTAATATCAAGGGCTTATTTTAAAATTTCAAAGTTTTCAGTTGATGAAGGGTAGAGAAGAAAAGTCAATAGTAGAGTTATGAAGAACAAATTCTGGAAAATATACATGTCAGAATTCAAACCAAATTCCGGAACCCTGTGGTCCACATCCTTCTGCGTTGTCTGTGAGTCATTACTGAAAAGCTGTGTTCTGTAGGGGAAGATTAGCTCAACTAGCTTAGAGATGTTGATTCTGTAATCAACTTCTGATTCCTTCTGTGGGTCTTACACTCAAATTTTCCAGCGGAGAGACTGACTAACCAGTGACTATCAACAGGAGGCTGACTCTTTTGAGCTGAGCTGCCACCCCAGGCCATTGGCATGGCTGGCGTCCACTTCTGGCCTGACCAGCGTGGTCCACAATGGTAGGGTCCTTGGTAGAGCACATGGCTTCCCCACATAAGGAGCTGCCATCACAGTGGTTACAGGCCTAAACTTCAATCAGACAGACTTGGGCTCAAAATTTGTCTCTACCATTACAAGGTTTTGACTTTAGGCAAATTAGCTAACTTCTTCTCTAAGGCTGTTTGCTTATCTGCTTAATCGGGCTAATTATGTATCATGAGACTGACATAAGAATAAAACTAAACCATGTGTGGAATACACATATACAGGTATTTGTATGTACCTGGCACATACAAAGCCCTTAACAATTACTCCAAGGAGCCTCTTCCCTCATCAGGGCTGTGGACATGGTCAGCTTCCAGTGAGGAATAGTCTCTTCTGCTGCTGCTTGTTAAGCTTGTAAGGAGAAAGGCATGAGGTTTTGGTGATTTTGAATCTTATCTCTTAATGTGTATTCACATCAGAACACAAGAATATGTTGTATTTGTTTGTATGTTTGTTTGAAAGATTATAGTTTGAAATTCTCAGCTCTATGAAGGAAATCCAAGTTAAACTACCTAAGCAATAGTGATTTTGCTCCTTCCCTGTATCTGACTGTGCTGGGTGACAGAAGACCCCTCAGGAACCCCCACTCTACCCCAGCCTCCACCACTTGTTAGGTAGGTGGACTAGGACAGTCATTTAATCTCTCTGAGCCTCATCTCCTATCTTCAGAGTAGGACAATAAATACTAATTATGTCACAGAGTAGCTGCAAGTTTTTTTTTTTTTTTTTTTTTTT
>NW_016107315.1:8116810-8136432 GCF_001604975.1 Cebus imitator
TTAGTAGAGACGGGGTTTCACCATGTTGACCAGGATGGTCTCGATCTCTTGACCTCGTGATCCACCCGCCTCGGCCTCCCAAAGTGCTGGGATTACAGGCGTGAGCCACCGCGCCCGGCCAAGTTTTAAATATAATGCTGTGTGGGTTTTTGTTATTGTTGTTTTTATTTATTTATTTATTTTGGCTAGGGACTGGCATGTAGGTCCTCAATAAATATTAGGTTTATCTTCTTCTTTTCAAATTCCTTTTGGGTCTAAGTTTCTGTGGTATTTATGATGTCTATCTACCTATCATCTATCTACCTATCTATCTATCTATCTGTCTATCTTGGTTTTCATCCATGGTTCCTGGCTCATAACTCCCACAGCCCTTGTTACAGTCTTTTGTTATGTTGGGTGTGCTAGGCTTCAGGAAGCCAAATCTCTCTGGCCTTCTGTGCTAAACCTGCTCTAAGGCAGGACTCTAATCTTCCCCCGCCTTTCTGATTGTAGGACTTAAGACCCTCCCAAGAGAGGGTCCTGCCCTATGCCCTGGGGGAAGCAATGCTGACATCACAAAGCTTCCGTAAAAGCCCAAGAGGACTGGATTCAGGGGGCTTCGGGATAGCTGAACACGGGGAGGTTACTGAAAAGTGGTGTACCCAGGGAGGGCACGGGAGCCCCATGCCCCTTCCCCCACACCTCATCCTATGTGTCTCTCTATCTCCATCCATCGCAGTATCCTTTATAATAGACCAGTAAATGTGTTTCTCTGAGTTCTATGAACCACTTTAGCAAATTAGCTGAACCGAAAGAGGGTTTTGTGGGAACCCCACCTGAAGGCAGTCATTGAGAAGTTCTGGAGGCCCAGGCTTACAATTGGTGTTTGGCAGTCTTGGGGACTGAGCCCTCAACCTGTGGGATCTGATACTTCAGGTAGATAGTGTTGGAATTGAATTGGAGGACACCCAGGTACAGTCCGCTGCTCAGTGGGTGGGGAAAACCCCACACACATCTGGTCACCAAAGTATTCCCCTGTGTTGATGATTGTTGTTGTGTGAGAGCAGAGGAAAAACATGGTTTGAGGGAGTTTTTTCCTATACAGTTTCAAACAAGGATATTGGACCACATGACCAACACTGAAATCTCTCCTATCCCTACATTTGGAGTGCTCCTTAGCCACCCAAGAACAGCGTTGCTGTCAAGACGCCAGACATTTGATTTGTGGCCCTCCGGAATTGCAAGGGTTAACCTGGGGCCAGCTAGGGTCGGGGGTGGGACTGGCAGTTAAGGGACTGGGCTGTGGGAGTAGTTATCCCCTGCCCTGCGGAGTCACATGGGAGTTGTAGGCCTCAGCCCCGAGGAGCACGCCGGGAGTTGTAGTCCTCCCCCGCCCCCGCCAGCCGCCCAGTGTGCGCGTCATGGCCGCCGGCACCGCGGTCCCGTCCTCTTCCGCTTGGCCCCAGAAAGTTTCGGTTCTGCCCGGCGGTGGACCCAAGAGCGCGTAAGTGCCGCAGGAGACCAGCTGGACTCTGGGGGAACCTAGGTCGCTCACGACCCCGGAGCGGAGAGCTTCGCTCGGGGCGCGGCTTGTCACCTGCTGTCCTTACCGTCCCCGCCCATCCCAGATCTCCCTCAGACCCTGCCCGAGCCCCACTGTCCTTGTCCAGCGGGCCGGGAAGCACCTCCGGCCGGTGGAAGCTGGTCCTGGCACCCAGCCTGCCTCTGTTGGTCGGTTAAAAAGGAAGACCCCAAACACCAGTTCCAAGACCCCGGACGGCCGAGGGGCCACAAAGGAAAGGAGCCCACCTTGCGGCGTCTCAGAACAAGCCTGGGTCCCTTAGCACAGGATGGGGCAGGCCCCCGAGTTCCTGCCTGCGTGGTCTTTAGGAAGCTTAGTTTCTGGCCCAGCTCGACCGGGACAGCCCAGACCTGCACTTTGCAAGAGTCTGCTGGTGCTCGGAACTCTCTCCTCATCCCAGGAGGGGACTCTTCGTTCTTCCCGGCCCATCCTTTGGCCAACGTACATTCACCACCCACTGCCCCTTGTGCCCATGTGCGAGGTCTCGAGATAGCCCTCAGGTCCCTTTTTCTGAAACACCTGTTGTCTCTGGTGCGGCGGCACTGCATTGGACTGGAGTCCGTGCTGTTGAAACCTGAGAAACCTGCGGTGGAGGCGGGGGCGGGACGGCGGGGGTCGGGAAGGCGGGGAGGGTGGTGTAATTTTATGTTTTGTAGGAAAAGCACATGAGGTTGACACCTTAACCGCGTGGCGCTCTGTTAATGCACATGTATCCTCTGATGTCCCTGTCACTCTTCACCGTTCCCGTTGGGTGTCCCTCTAGAAAAAAACAAATAAAAAATGTTGAAACTGCCTGTGTTGGCCACAGCCTCGCAGCCCCTCTGCTGTCTTACCACAGCAGTTTCCTTTCCCGACAGAGAAATGGGTCAGGGGCTTTTAGGGGGCAGACGATCCAGGGCCTAATCTGCTCGCTGGTCCTCCTACCCCTGCAGGCCTTGTGGTCTCTGGCAGCAAGCTTAATTCTCCTGCCATCTGCCTAATGCGGCTAGAGGCTGTTGGGGGCTGGTGTGGGGGAGGGTTGGGGAGCTGGCGCTATCACGCCAAGGTTTTCTGTTTTCAGTACTTCCCACCTCCTGAAGCAGACCTCTGTTGAGTGGGCTCCACTTGACCCTCCCTTCTGTAACAACCACTGTTCTGAGAGCATTGAATGCCCCATACTAGTTGCGCACCATGGTTATTATAACGCTGGCAATAGCTAATTGTCATAGTGATGGATCTCAGCCTCCTTTGGTTAGTAGGATCTTTCCTAAAGGCCCTTGCTTTAGGAAACAGTTTATCTGTTTATGTTTGAAGTGTCTATGTGTAGCACTTCATTTATTTTTAAAATTGTTTTTAACATTTTATTAGAAAAATAAACATATAAAATCACTGAAAGAATTGTATAGTGAATGTCCATATAATTGATTCTTAATATTTTTCATTGTGGGTTTTTTTTTTTTTTTTTTTTTTCTTTAGAGACTGGTAACAGTCTCAGGCAGTGTTTGGATGACTTTTGCCCCTTGCGGCTGGGTTTGGAGCACCAGTATGGTTTCAGGAACCAAGTTTTTAACCTGATCCTTTTTGAGGGGGATGGCTCCCACAGATGTTTGTGATAAGAGGAACCACCCATAACAGAGCAAAATCAGAGCAGCTGGTAGCTTTGAACCATATTGGTTGCCAAGGCTGTGGGCTGCTGGCTCAAGAATAGGAGGAGGTACACAAGAAATGGCAGCTCAGGCCCTCACCCACCCTGCTTCCCTTTAGGGGAGAAGTTTAGCTGATGGGTAACTTTTGTTTACTGACGATTCCGAAGGCACAGCTTTGATGACTCAAGACCAGAATGTCTTTAAACATTAAGCAGAGGAGTTACGTTGTCTAGCTGTGGTCTCATGGTGGAAGCCACTTGTAGACACCCAGAGTTAGGAGCCACATTCACTTCAAGCAGCCCTAGGCAGCAGGTAGGGGTCATTAACTGGTGCCTGTGATTACAGAGGCAACTTGTGAGCACGGATGAGTCCATTATGACCAGGGCAACATCTGCTCACGTCATGACTGCTATGTTCTTGTCTGAGTCAAAAGATAAACAGTATTTTGTTTGTGATCTCAATGCCAGTTTCAAGAAAGTAAGAACTCTTGATTGGTATAAGAGCCTCTATTTGAACAATTAAATAAATCAATAGGGTGGGAATTGGAATGTTTCCATGGGTCTACCTGTGGAAATATTGTTTACCTTCCTGTTTGTTGATACATCACTAAAAATGGCTGAAATATCTATACTAGCCCCATAATAAGAGCCATTGCCTCAGAGAAGACAGGCCCCATGGCTTTGAGAAGAGGAGGATGGCAGAAGCTGTACTCAGTTGGGCAAGAGCAGTTTCATCCCTTTCCTCTAACATTGGAGCCAGTCAGCCTGTTGGTGTCAGTAACTTCCAGTAGTCCTTCCTGTTCACTTGGGTGTCTGTGGCATTTGAAAGACACCAAGGGCCTGTTTCTCATTAGGCCGGATGCTATTTGGAGGATGTGTACATCAGTGTGGTTCTAACAAAAGACTTAAGGGGAATCTGTGGTTTGGTTATAGTATTGTGGCCCTGTGGCTAGTTCTGAGGCCCAAGGACTGATCTGGCCAACCACCTTAGGATTCTCGAGTACTGTACCTTAGGCCAGTCCCAGGAAACTGAGTTAGGGGAAGTCTTTAGCATACAAAAGAAAAGCTTGGACCAAAAAAAGCATTCCAAGAAAACCATTAGCATGCAGGAAGCAAGGCCAAAAGAAGAATCCCTATGTGAAGTCCAGGATAGGGCTGGTCAGCTAAACCGGAAGCGGTGGTTTAAAATGGAGCTAGAAGGAATTTCCTGAAGTTGAACCTGCAGATGCTTTTTCCTGGGCGTCTGTAGACTTGGTCAGGAGCAAGAAGGGGACACTTAGAAGCCTTAGCCAAAGTTAGCCGCCGAGAATGCCTGTTATCCCCCTTTCCTAGCTCCTTTAAGAGTAGTGATTCTTAATTCATTTACATGAAGGAAGATTAGCCCCCAACATTGCATCTGAAAAAAGAAAGATAAGAAGAGGTCAAATGACTTCTCCAGGACAGATAGAGTGCCTAAAAATAGTTGAATAAGCTAAATATACCTTGGGTCTTGCCCAACCATGGCATGATCTTTGTTGCATTATTTGTTGCATAATACATAATGGAAAGTTCACGTAACTAGTCTGATTCCAAAATCTAAATAGGGTCCAAATTGACAAAACTAGGCTACCGCTGATAAGAGAGAAGAAAATGTCTTGCTCATTGCTCCAGCTCCAGCTTCAGAGCCATCCTGGGTCTTCCTTGTCCCTCTCATTTACAGCACGGCCCCACCCCCTGCCCTTCTGCACCCAGGCTGGCACTGCTGTTGTCATGCTCCTCACCAAGAAGTGTGGCAGAACCCAGGCCCACCAGCACCTCCCCTCCCCAGGTTGCCTGGTTGATAGTGTCAGATGCACACTTTCGGGAATGAAGAGAGAAGAGCCTTGGGAGGTGTATTAGTGCTAGGGCTGCCATAACAAAATACCACGGACTGAGTGGCTTAAGCAACAGAAATGTACTTTCTCACAGTTCTGGAGGCTGGAAGTTCCAGATCAAGCCATTGGCAGGTTTGGCTTCTCCTGAGGCCTTTCTCGTTGGCCCTCAGACAGCTGCCTTCTTGCTGTGTCCTCACGGGCCTTTCCTCTGTGCCCATGCATCCCTGGTATCTCTTGTGTGTGTCCAGAATCCCCCTTATAAACTCACCAGTCTTTGGATTCAGGCGCACTCTCATAGCCTCATTTAATCTTCATTACCTCTTTAAAGGCCGTCTTCAAATGAAGTCACATTCTGAGGTATGGGGGTTAGGGCTTCAACATTGGAATGCGGTGGGGTGGAATGCACAATTCAGCCCCTGGCAGGAGGTTTGGGTTAGTGGGGTTGTTTGTGAGGGTGGAGGGTAGTGGTGCTTTTCATTGTCCAGGATGGGGTGAAGGAGGCTGTGGGTAAGTCTTCCTCGGGAACCAAACTGTGGTTCACACTTCTTCCTGTCCGTATGAAACCCAGAGATACTGAAGCCACTGGCCAGAGGAAGGTGTAGGGAGCATGAGCCGGACAGGGCATGGCCTTGGCGGAGGGAGCAGAGCATCCAAACCCCAGAGGCAGGGCCTAGCCACTGAAGGGCAGCACAGGGAGGCCCGAACACAGGCAGGAGGTGGGGAAGGAGGAGGGACAAGAGGATGGGCCTATCCCTATCAAGGTCAGGAAGCCCATCCATCAAGGGCCTCACAAGCTGGGTTAAGAGGTTTGTGCACATGTCTGACAGCAGTCACCTGAGCTCTCAGGACACCAGAGGTCTGTTTATAAATAGAAGTTAGGTAGGCAGTGTGGAGTAGACATACTTCATCCATCCCTGAATTATATTATTCTATTCATTCTTGGAATAATAGCTCACAGCATTTTTACAATAATTACAACATAATGTTCACAATTTGTATATGGTGTTTTAAGTGCATTATTTTAGTGAACATAAATATAATTTATGCTCAACAAAGGAAAATTGAAAAATCAGAGAAATAGAATTTTTAAAAAATGTGCTCATGTTGCCACCATTGAAAGATTAGTAGTATTTACATCTTGGTACATTTCTATGCCTCAAAGTTTAGTTTGATTTGTGGAGCAAGGATCTATGTGTTTTGTTTTGTCTAATTCATTCATTTATTCAGCAGTAATTTATTGAGGGCTTTCCATGTGCCAGAACTGTGCTAGCAGAAACAGCAATGGAGTTTACAGACAAGTGGAAAGAACAGAGATTCAACAAAAAATTACCATTGTGGCAAATGGCCCCGGAAGCCACAGAAGTATAGCATGAGACTCTGCAGTGAGGGCTGAGAATCATGAGTGGAGTACAGCCTGGTACCTTGTATGTTCATTTGTTCTCATCAAAGCACTTACCAGGCCTCAATTGCTCTTTCTTACTTGTTTGTAAGATTATTGGGGTATATGTTATCTATTTCTCCCACTGAGCCTGAGTTCCTTTAAGGCCAGAGCTCCGCCCACTGCCCCTTTTCACACCTGTATCCCCAGCTCTTGGTTCAGGCTTGCCTCTTCATAGTGCTGCCAAAAAATACCTTTTACCTGGCTGGCAGTTTGTTAGCACATAGAAGTTACCTGCTGCTTTCTCAAGGCTGTGTTTTGTGGCTGTGTCATATCCTATCAGAGATTCACTTCTTAGTTCACAACTGGCTGGATTTACCCCTTTGACACGTCAGTCAGGAGAGGTCTCAGAGCATATAATTCTGGAGATCTGTAGTTTTTCCCCACATAGGTGGGGCCTGTATTCTTTGGAGCATGAGTAGGTGCATCAGTTGAGTTCTCAATTATTGATGCAGTTGTTCCAGAGACTGCCCAGATTTTCACGCCTGTCATCGTCACCTCCTGGATATTTTCTCAGCCCCACAGCCTCAAGTATAGACGTGTGGCTCCTCCCGTGATCAGCCGCCCACCTCACTGAAAAAAAAAAAAGACTTGGCTTCCCCCAGATTCAAAAGCAACTCCTCAGAGCCCTCGAGGCCCTGTTCTCTGGGGTACATGGACTAGGATAATGGCTGTTTTGTATGTGTTCTGGGAGAGCAACCAGGGAACCTGCTATTGTTGGTGGAAGGGAGGGTATGAAGAGAAGGTTCAAGAAGCAATGACAAAGCCTCAAGTTCTCATTCCCTTTAAGAGAGAAGATGACAAGAAGGAGTGTTTGGGAAAGATGACCCAGGCATGCAGTGGCTTAACATTTTAATCATAGGTCCAAGGGGTTGGGTCACCTAATGAGTCTTTGTTCACATGTGCTGAAATACCTGCCTCTGAGCTGGCCTCTGGCAAACTCCAGAGCATTCTCCTAGCCACCCTCTCGAAGCTCTGGGGAGGGCAGGCTGCCTGCCCACTGATTGTTCCAGCGCTGGGCCAGCAGGACCTCTGGGCCTTCGAAGCTGCAGGTACCAGCCAAGTGCCTCCCTTTCTGTAGGTGGTAACTAGATATAGATGCCACTGGGTGTGCTCAACCAGGCCTAGGCAATGGACTCTTCCAGAAAGGCTTTTCTGCCTTTTTATCTGTCCTTGTACTTAACATTCTTTCTTGGTCAGGGGAGAATTTACAACTGGTATGCTCCTCCTTATTTGGGACTGGGGGAGGGATACAACTGTAAGGTGCCCTCTCTGGGTTAGCCCTTAGCTATTGTGTTGGGAGCAAAATTTTGAAGGCGGAGAAAGGTTGACTTCCAGGCCTGCAACCTCCTCCTCCCCTGATGATTCTTCTTTCCTTGTGTGGCTACTCAGATGCTATTATTGTTGCTGTCTGAGCCAGTTTCTGGGCAATATTATGAGTATCAGTCACTTGTACTGTAGTGCAAATAAGTTTATATCAGTCAGTCAGCATCTTTGTGTCTTAATTTGACTATACCGCAGTTGCTATTGTTTAAGGCATTTAGGGCATCTGGGCAGATATTAAAAAAACTTGGAGGCCAGAGAACACCCTTTACTTCTAAAATGATACCTAGGTCCTGACTAAGAACTCATACATTAGTACCAAGTGAAAAATAAGAATTTTTTAAAATGCGGTGAGTCCCTTTTCCTCTTTTTTAGAAAATTTGATGTTTTCAGACATTTTGGATAGACTTAAACATAATTTTGAGTTGTTGGCAAGGAAATCCAGTGCTTCCAAATATTGTATAAAACGCATTTCTCTGCTGTTTAGAAGAGCCTGTCAGAGACAGTGATGAGGGGTTTTACATGTTGTGCAACAAAGACTGTGGGTTTATGAGGTGATTGGCATGCTGCAGGGGGCCCTGTGAGGTGCGTGAGTCTCAGAGTCCTTACCCCGGTGCTGAAGCAGCCATGGTAGTGTGTTCAGAGCTTTGAGTGTCTCCTGAGTTAGGAGAGCTGTTTGCCAATGGGTTGTAGATGTCAGGATCAGGCTGGTTCAGGCCAGGTGTCTGTTATCCCTCAATGAAAGGGCAAGCTTACCTAGAGACACAAGAAAGTTGATCATGTTTGGAGAGAGATCATGCCCATTCTTTGCCTTTTGTTGGTTACTAATGACCTCAGACCAAGACGGAGGAACAAGGGAGGCAAGCTGCTGAGTCCATGAAAATAGCATCCCCATGGTGACTATGTTCTCTATGGAAGCTCTGACTTACTTCCTGAATCCCTGTGAGGTGGTGACCCAGAGTCAGAGTGGGGAAGCCAACCATGCCCCACAGGCCTGGCAGGCAGTTTCTTAGGGCTCATGACCCTGGTAGTGACACAGGCTCTTTGGAAAGTCAGCTTGTGTATTCAGTGGCTGGGAACAGCTCACCCCATGACCTGGGAACTTGACACCAGTGGAGAGCATACTTGGAAGGTCAGACTGACAAGGCCACCTGCTTTGGGCGGACACAGGGGCAGTATCACGAAAGCACCAAGCAGTCTTAAAGGAGCATATTGCTATCTGTGTTCAGGCTTATGATGCCAAGATACTGGTTTGGGTTTGCAGGCATTGTTTCCCTCGTGCCAGACTCCAATTAGGTCTGGTTTCCAGAAATTCCAGCTGGTTGTGTGGTTCCTCCCTTGTCCTGGCCGCAGCCTGGAAGAGCTACTCAGGATCTGTTGTTGCTGTCGCCTCCTTCCCAACCTCCACCCTCTCTACAGACATGGTCAGAATTGTACACACAGACCCAGTGGGCTGTATCCGAAGACTCACAGGGCCTCACTCCAGTCATCTTCCTCCAGGATTATTTGTCTCAGAAACTGCAAGCTCCTCTGTGTTGGCAGCAGTCAAATACGAGGAATGCAGCTAGAGAAACAGCCTTTACTCTTGCATGCCTCCGCCCTGGCATCCTTTCCTTCTTGGCTCTCTCCAGTGACCTCCTGTTCGTTTTTTAGGCCTGGCCATCACAGAGTGCCCACCACTTCTCCCTTCCTCAAGGAGAATTAAATTTTTCCTTCCTCAGATCCCATTGGATTTTTTTTTACAAATTCATCACAATGCTGCTTTTTTATGAGATATAATTTACAGTTATATGAGTTGTGACAAGTATATGTTTGTCAAATACGTGTAGTCATGTAACCATCACCGTAATCAAGGCAGCAAACAGAATTGCCCCCCAAATTTCCCTGTGCTCCTTTGTAGTCAGACCCTCCCTTCTCCCCTAGGCTCTGGCAGCCACTGATGTGATTTCTCTCCTAATGATTTGCCTTTGCCAGAATCGTATGTAAATGGGATTGCGCAGTTGTCATGGTTTGAGAGGCTTCTTTGACTTAGCACAGGGCATTTCAGATTCCTCCATGTTGTTTTGTATACCCATAGTTCATATCTTCTCAGAGCTGAGTACCCATGACTTTTTATCCATATCTCTATGGGGGCCTCTTCCACTGTATCTGGATATGTGATATTTTTCCATCTGTCTCCTTGATGGGTAGCCAGGTTCCTCCATGACTGGAATGTGTCTTGTTGCCTCTGTATCCCTAGCCTGCACGTAGTAGGCACTTGATGGAATGTGCTGGGCAGCTGTGTGTTGATATTGGAGGTCCTTATCCTCTCTGGCTCTCTCTAGGGTCCCAGCTGGTCCCTGCTCAGGCCCTGTGTTCAGCAGGCGACCTGGAGAGACACCCAGGGATAGGCAGGCAGGCTTCTCGTAAAGCGCTCCTACCCTCAGTTTGGTGTCCCTGATAGGTGGGTGCCAACATTTGTTGGGAGGTTCAGGGGGTTGTCTGTGGATCCCCTGAAGCTCTTCTTTGTGGCACTCATGAATTCCTGGGACTGCGGAACAGGCATGTGGCTGACTGTTTCCTTCCTCCGAAGCCAGAGAAGCCCTCTTTGGGCCTTGTTTGCACTGAGTCACAGCTACGCTGGCTAGTTAGTTAAAAATAGGCTCTCGTTATCTCCGCCTTGTGATAGGCCCTTCTCTCCTCGGGCAGAGGCAGGAATCCTTATGTAAATATTTGGAGGAGCTTGTGCCTGGGTTGATTTCCATGCCAGGATCTGTTTGCCTGGACTCCTGGAGCTGTGAGGGCAAGGTGGCAGTGGGAGAGTGAGAGGTGGCATATGTTAGAACACTCAGGGTGTTCACATTACTTGGAAGACGGCTGGACTTCATGGTGGTGCCTTGAGCCGGTGGAAGTGGTTGGTCATTTGCTGTAGTGACAATGGCTTAGTCTTAAAAAGTCCGTAGGACTTACTAGAAAAACTGTCAGATTTGAAATCAGATTGACCACAATTCAAACCTGTGATTCCTCATCTTACTCACCTGTGGCCTTAAAGAAGTTACATGACTCCTCTGAGCATCAGTTTCTCCTTTGTAAACAGGGCTGATGTTATCTACTCCACCAGAGTGACTGTGAGAATTAAAAGCGGTCATATGTGTAAAGCATGTAACAGCCCCGCACACAGTAGACTCTCATTTAGTACTGACTGCTGCCACGGCCGTCTCTAGTCTTGCTGTCTACTTCGCCAGCAAACACTACAACTTTGCACTGGATAACTAAGGGAAGAATTAGCGGTTCTGAAAGGACATAGAAATGTCCAGATGTCTTTCCAGACCTCTTTCCGATGTGCTCACATCTCTTTAACTTCTGTTGGCTTTCAGCCCTACAGTTAAATAACTTCAACAGCTGCCCAAGTAGGGCTGATAACTCAGGACTCACTAGCTGGGAGAGGACTGTAACTGAGCTTAAAAATAGAGCTACGTCCTTTGCCTGGTACGGGGGCTGTGCAAGCCTCTGGAGAAAAGGCCAGGCAGCATCTGCATACCTAGGCTGAGCTGGACTCTGGGGAGCTGGCAGCTGCAAACCTCCCAGGACCCTGCCAGGCAAGCCTGACTTTCCTTGGTCCAGAAGCCCTGAGGGTAGGGGTCCTCAGCCTTTCCCCCCAGCACTGCCTGGCTAGAGACTAACCGTTCTTTAGAGAAAGAAAGGCTGGAGAGGATGTGGGTCCGGCTGTCAGGGAGATGGGGATCCTGAGGCTTAGTGGAGCTGTCTGAAGCTGAGCTGCACTTGTTCTGTCTAGGGAACGGAGGAAGCCACTGGGTAGCTTTTTAAAGGAAGGTAAGACAGTCCTGTCTATGGCGAATGGAAAGTGAGCTCAGAAAGAATAGGCTGCAATATAATTGATTTAATTTCTTGTTAAGCCCCAAACAAGGTCACTGTGTCTGAATATAAGTGTGTCAGAAACAAACCCAAGAGTGCCCATGGAGCAAAGGCCCACACAGAAAGGTCAAGCCCTCCTGTTGAGGGAATACACCCAGATAGGGCGGCCTTTGTGCTCAGAGCAGAGTTCCTCTAATATTGTCTTTAAATTGTGTCTGTGTCTGCTTCCTCCATGGCTTGCTCTTCCGCTGTGCAGGTGCCACCATGGAGTCTAACCACTGCTGAGCAGACAGCCACAGGAGGGCCGAAGTTCTGAACCTTCCTCTGGACCCAGGCAGGAGACACACAGCCAAGAAAGGCAAACTCACCATGGCTTCCACCAATGCAGAGAGCCAGCTCCAGAGAATCATCCGAGACTTGCAAGGTATGGTAGCTTGCTAAGCAGACTGAGTTTGGTTTTGAGGGACTTGTGGCTGTGCTTTTTGCTGTTGCCAGTTGAAATTCAGCCCTTTCATTTTTGTTCATACCAGGAGTAATTGGAGTCTTCAGCTCACATCATATTGAAATAGTTGGGGCTCACATATCCACTTTGCGTAAGGCTTGGAAAGCTTGCCTGGTTTCCTTTCAGAGGACTGTACAGCCAGTTTGTAAACAAAATCATACATGCTGCTCCAGAACTGGGTCTGATTTCCATTAGCGCACATATGTGTGTTTTCAAGCTGCCTGTTAAGTCTTTGGCTAAATCCCAAACTTCTGGGCTCTGATGAAGTCGGTTCCTTTGGGAAAGAATGTTGTTTCTCCCACTGAGCAGGAAGAGCAGAGACCCTCCTGTCTTGTTTTGCTGCCCCACCAGGTCCTGGCTGGTGGATGGCCCATTGCCCGGGATGTACTATAGGTCCAGGCTTGCTGCCTCCCAGACTTCCCTGAGCTCAGCATTATCCACTGAGAGAGGCTGTGACTCGTATTCCTCATCTCACTGCAAGGCAGACGAAGGTGCACATAAAGCTTCATAGACTCAGGAGAAACGGACTATTTTGTTTTTGGCTGCAAATTCCAGATTTCACCGTTTCAGGTGCTGTCCCAGGGGTCAGAATTTTTATGTTTTCCATCCTAACTCATCACCAGTGCTGATCTTTAAGCTCTTCGGAGCTCCAGCACACTTGATACTACACAGTCTGAAGCTGACCACTTCCTCCGTGCCTGCAGAGCCTGCTGTGATGCTTTCCTGACATACTAAAGGCCCAGGCTCCTAACTGCTTGGACACCGTGAGCAGGTATCTCCTGTACCAGGAGCCATTGGCCTACCACAGACACAATGCAGTCCTCATTCTGAAGTTCCAAAGTCAACAAGATAAGAAACATTTTCTCAGGCTTTTAATCTTGCGTCTGCTCTGCCTTGGGCCTCTGATAGCTAGCAATTACATGGCATTTCGTTTCTTCTGCACATATCTTACAGATAGTAACTCATTGAGTCTTCATGTTTGATCCTGTGAGCTAGACACCATTACGATTCCCATTTTGCAGTTGAGGAAACAGGCATAGAGAAATTAAGTAACTTGCCTAAGGTCACACAGCCAGTCAAGAACAGAGCCTGGGTTTCTATACCACCAGCCCGGCACCAGTCCGTGCTCTTTTTTTTTTTTTTCTTGAGACGGAGTTTTGCTTTTGTTGCCCAGGCTGGAGTGCAATGGCACCATCTCAACTCACTGCAACATCTGCCTCCTGGGTTCAAGCAATTCTCCTGCCTCAGTCTTCCTAGTAGTTGGGATTACAGGTGCCTGCCACCATGCCCAGCCAATTTTTTGTATTTTTAATAGAGACAGGGTTTCACTATGTTGGCCAGGCTGGTCTTGAACTCCTGCCCTCAGGCGATCCCCCCGCCTCAGTCTCCCAAAGTGCTAAGATTACAGGCATGAGCCACTGTGCCTGGCTCCAGTCTATGTTCTTAACCACTCTAGTCTACTTTTAGCTAAGATGTTAGATGCTTTTTAAAACCTACACAGAGAGGCAGAGAAAGTAAAATGCCAGTCTCTGCAAATCCGAGTTTGCCATTGGCCTTAAGAAGTCTCTCCATTTCCATGTTTCAGTATCTGGTTCTTGAGGATAACTTTGAGACCTGGAGGTCCTTATTGGGAGGGAAGAGGATGAAAAGGGGACTCTCAGGTAGAACCTCTGATCTAGACCATTGTCTATCCCATGCACTGGCTGAGTCTGGCCACCTCCAACATCCTGGGCTGGTTTCCATGTTCTTTACGTAGAGCACTTTGGTGGGAATTCTTGAAAGGTGCTGCTTTCTCAATACGCTCCACTTTCATCTGTTGGTAAATGTCTTTTTTGGTTTTTTTGGAGACAAAGTCTTGCTCCATCCCCCAGGCTAGAGTGCAGTGGCATGATCTCGGCTCACTGCAACCTCCGCCTCCTGGGTTCAAGTCATTCTCTTGCCTCAGCCTCCTGAGTAGCTGGTATTACAGGCACCTGCCACTGTGCCTGGCTAATTTTTGTATTTTTTTTTGTAGAGATGGGGTTTCACCATCTTGTCAGGGTGGTCTTGAACTCCTGACCTTGTGATCCACCCACCTCAGCATCCCAAAGTCCTCAGATTACAGGCATGAGCCTCTGCACCTGGCCAGTAAATGTCTTAACAAGCATACAAATCTATGGCATCTACCATGAGAGTGGTATGTCCTTCATTCAGGTGCCTTTGTGTGGTACACAGCCTTTACTCCTCTGTGGGGCAGCCCACTCGTCCTCTCGGTGACAGCAGTTTCAAGGACTTTGGAGTCAGGCAGGGGTGTCCTCAGCTTCTGGCTTCTCTTTTAACCTTTAAAAATGTTGGACACAAGAACAGAAAATCAAAGTGAGAGTCAAAGGTGGGTTTCTCTCTTTTCTGCACAGGGAGGTCCATTCTCTTAGAAGTTAAGAGGTGGGATCTGGAGTTAGAAAGCCCTTGAGAAAACCAGGGTTCTAATTCTAGCTCTACTGTTTGCCACCCTGATCTTTGGCCAAGTGCTCTGATTTCTCTGTGCACTCCTCATCTGCAAAATGGGGTAATCATAGCAGACTTCATAGATTCTAAATTGTTCTTTTTTTTTCCTCACATTTTAACAGCTCTGAAACCGGGATGTATCTTATAATAAGTTGCATCATAGTTTCGTTGAAATAAGAATCCCTGCCTCTCAATGCCATGTTAAATGAAAGTAATACATGTAAAGGCCTAGCCCCTCAAGGACACTCAGTTAGCAAAAGCAGATGTGGTTGTCATTGTTGGAATTGTGATTATTATTACTATTATTTGCACATACTGGGTATTCTGATCCTGCACTTACCTAGATTGAGCAGTAGGGTTATAGTGAAGAGCAAGAAATATGGCTAGAATAAAGGTTAAAGCTTTCTAGAAGTCAGTATTCAAGGACTGAATGATTCATTCACACAGCAGACATTTGTTGACCAACTACTACATGCAAATTACTAGGCCTGGGCGGTAGACAGACGAGGGTGAACAAGAAATGTGCCCAGTCAACAAACATTATAAAGTATCTGTGGGCTCTCAGGACATTTCAACACTCCCTGACTTGGAGTTATATTTCATGGATATGTTTCAGAGGTGCTTTGTATCACTGACCACTTATTTCTCATGCTTCCTGAGTTATTCCTGCTTCTCTTTCTGAGTTTAGTCACTATCTGGTTACATGTTCCTGTTTGTTGTCTTAAAGATGCTGTGACAGAACTAAGCAAAGAATTTCAGGAAGCAGGGGAACCCATCACGGATGATAGCACGAGCTTGCATAAATTTTCTTATAAACTTGAGTATCTTCTGCAAGTAAGTGATGCCTGTAATATGTTAATTTTTGCACTGCTGTCTTCTTTTCTCCCTCTTTGGGTGCCTGATCAGCATTCAAGATATCGTTCAGAAAGCCCAAGGAGCCCGTAAGCCCTTGTGGTTAGATGGAAGGTCAGAGCAGTCTCCACTACGAGCTCAGTCTTCCAAGTGTGATTCTCTGGGGAATTGCAATGTTGCCCCTAAGATGGCTTTGAGAATCAAAAACATCCTTTGGAGATTTAGGTCATTGTAAGATAGGTCAGAAGGTTATTGTATGGCAAGGATCTTAAATTTGGGGCAGTTACATACCCCTTTGGGAGTTTAGTGAAAGCTGTGGAGTCTTCCCAAAAAGACATTCATATACGTATGCACTCAATCATGCATTTTTGCAGGCAGATTCTAAGACTGTGTGGACCCTCTAAAAATTATCTGTGGGCTTCTGTTTTAGAGTTTTGCCACTCAGTGTGCAGTCCATAGACCGGCAGCATCGAGCCCCTCTGGGAGCTTGTTAGTATTACATTCTTGGCTCCCACCCCAATCCTACTGAATCAGGATCTCTGGGGTCATCCCGGGATATTTTCTTTTAACGTATAGATGGTATACCTCTTATCCCTGCTTGGCTCAAAAAGTGCTGATGTGGAGAACACTGCAGTTGTGGAAAAATGCATGCAACTAAAATAGGCAGGAAGAAAATGCTCTAGAAGTTATTTTAGGGTAGTGGTATTAGGTGTTAAAATTTTTTTCTATTTTTTTGTTTGGTTTTATCTAGTTATCCTAATAACATATGCATGTCTTGCTTCTGTAATCAGAAAAAATACTATAAAATATTACAGAAAGATATACCTATATCACCGTGGACACCATTATTTTGCAACGTCACATCCCACCAAAGCATGTAGTATGCGGGCCCACTAGAGGAAAGGCCCCTAACGTGCTGAAGGCCTTGCCTCTCTCATGCCGTTTCAACTGGTTCTTTAACATTGTAAAAATGTTTTTGAGCCTTTCTTTTTTTCAATTAAGCTCATTCTGGTTTTGGATTTGAAATGACTCAGAGCCGACATTAATTTAAATGTATTGTAGGTGTTTGAAAAACGTATTGAAACTTACGAGTTGAGTAACTGGGATAAAGTGTCATTATCTTATTTCCTTAAGTCAAAGCATAGTTAACACTCTTCATATTGCCCTTAAGACTCTTTTCTTGTACTTATTTCTCATCTGTTAATAACTTTGGTGGTGTTCCACCCAATTGTATGAACAGGCAGACCTTGATTTGTCAATAAATAAAAATAATACCAATAAAGGGTCTCACCCAGTGCTGGCGCCTAAGAAGCTATTGTTATTATTTATCATTTGAATGCTGGGATAAAGAGCAGTGGGTTTGGACCTCCTTTCCCTGTCTTCCCTACACAGTTTGATCAGAAAGAGAAGGCCACCCTCCTGGGCAACAGAAAGGACTACTGGGATTACTTCTGTGCCTGCCTGGCCAAGGTGAAAGGAGCCAATGATGGGATCCGATTTGTCAAGTCTATCTCTGAGGTAAGCTGAGTGGAGCAGCCAACAACCTTGTGTCTTCCTTTTGCCTGCTTGAAGCAGCTCTTGCAGAGACCTTTGCCACGGACAGCTAAATGAGGAAATGAGAGTTTATGAGTGGTAAAGAAATCTAGTCAAGGTATACTCAACGCCCATTGTTGCAGTGGCTCAAGCTTGGGGAAACCACTTCAGTGAGTGTTTACCAAGAGGAAGAATGCTGAGTCCTGAACGTACCTTAGGCCACAACCTACATGTTACCTAACAGGGTGGCCTGTTCACATTGTAAGTCTGCTAATGGCAGCCCTTGAGGTGCGCAGCATAGGATAGCTCCATCTTTTTAAAAAAGCTCATTTTCTTAGATGAAATTTTTAGCGTTTGCTAGGCTGCTCTCCCTACAGTTTGCCCAGGAAACTTAGATTTGAAATGAGAATGATGTGGGATCTCAAGAGACGTTTCTTAAAATAGTGATGAAAGTTTCTTGAAACTTTCTACATTCAATTCTGAGCCGCTCAAGAGCAAAATGCTATGGCTTTGCTGTTTCACAAAACTCCAGAACAACAAATACAAACGCATACTTCACGTACACACTCACACTCTCCTCTCTGCTTATTTTCCACCCTCAACCTCCAGAGAGTCTTTCTTCTCTTTCATCAGCCTTGTCCATCCAAGAGTGAAGAACTTTGCCTATCAGGGAGCAGGTAAACCCCTAGATTTAGGACAGGAAGTTTGTACATTTCATCTTTCTTTTCAGTATCTCTTCAGTAAGTATGAAGTCACTTTAAAGTCAACACACCTGCTGCTTGGCTGGCTGCCCACAAATGCCACAGCCTTAGGTATTCTGGGAAGGGCTCCTGACCAACCACACCAGCTGTAGCTGGATGACTTTCTTCTTATAGAGGGTGACGGTGTTAGATATGCTGATATCAATGGCTGGACATTTCCCACCGTCTGCACCCTCTGACATCTGAGAAGATGAGGAAGGATCCTGGCTCTAAAGGGCTGCTTCTGCGAGTTTCTTTATTGTCTATGTTACTGTGGGTGGGCCTTGTGAGGTCTTGCCTGGTGGGATACTTGGGTCCATGAGGTAGAGCAGTATTTTAATTTTAATGCATCATAAATGTGGAAGGGGTTCTCTTTGTCATTGTCCTCTCGTCATTCCTCAGCCGCCACATCAGAGCAACTAAAGCCTTTGGCTTTATGACTTTGGACAGCTGAAGTCTGGAAATAAATTTAGTTTTAATCCCCATTCCCCAGGATTATGAAATGCTTGCTAAAACATATCTACTTTTTGGCTAGTTTCTTCTGCTTTTCTCACAATGCAGACAGATCTTTAGACAGTCTGAAGCCATGGAAACTGACTTTCTAGAAGCAAAAAGCATTCCTTGCTTGCATGAACGTTGGTGTTTTAGTGGCTAGCATGGGCTCTGCTTCCCATAGGATCCAGTTGTTTGCTCTCTGATGAAGAATGCTCTCCGGGGCATCTTAGGTTGGAATGGCTTGGAAGATCCCCAGGGTAAGTGAGTTGCTAGGTACTTAGTTAATTTTAATAGTCAAGTGGCCGCCTGGGTCTTTAAGTGAGAGGGTAAGAGTTATTGGATAAGCAGCATTCGTAGGCCCCCTCAGACCTCTTTGAGGTAGCGGGAAGCTATTTAGGCTAAAATATGTGAAGGTTCTAAGAAGCCATTTCTGGAGGTTCAGTAGGGGCTCAGCTTGGACTGTGTTTCACTGTGATGAGGGGGTAGTTCGGCGTCAGGCTCGTGGCATGATGGCCTGGTTTAAAGCAGAATCAGCTCTCATGTACCGTGCAGATTTTCTGTCTTTTGCTGCCATTATATTGCTTCTCAGGATAGTGTATATGGGTGCTGATTATAGAAGCTAAAAAAAATTAAGGAATTAGGTAATGAAAGCGGACCCATAATCTGAAAAATAAAAAGGCCATGCAGCATTTTATTTTGCAGTACAAAGGAACTATTGTTCCCTTCCCCAAAGGATGTTTAAAAATACCTTTAATATAAATAGCTCCCTTTATAATCAATTCAGTGAATGGGCCTTTTAATGATTAAAAGTATAGCCTCAACTGTTAACCATTAAAGAAGTTTTGATGTTCTAAAGGCCAATATAATGGTAAGTTTGCCAAAAAGAAGGACAAGCTCCTATCTTTGGGAGCTTACAGACCTGGGCTCTTATGTCAGTGTCTTATGAAATTCTGCAGGGTGTGTTTTTGTACAGTTGACATACTTCATTTCATAATGCCTTGCTCAGCTCTTCCCAACTGCCTCAATTTCCTGGTTATCACCACTAAACACTTTGTTCTTACCTCAGTCATCAGTAGAAAACTGATTTAGACAGGATATACCATCCAGATTCTCCCCTGCACATCTGCCAAGATCGGCTATCTGCAGACGTCATGGTGGTTTTTGTAAAGCCAGCAAGTCAGGCTGCTGCCTTCACTCACTTCCAGGTATCCTGGCTGTACACAAAACCCACAAAACACACATGTGGAAATGTCTTAAAGCTTCTGTAGTTCAAGGGATTTAATACCTTTTACTTTTTTCTTTTCTTTTCTTTTCTTTTCTTTTCTTTTTTTTTTTTTTTTTTTTTTTTTTTTTTTTTTTTTT
>NW_016107315.1:8136442-8214356 GCF_001604975.1 Cebus imitator
TGAGTGCAGTGGCACAATCTCAGCATACTGCAACCTCCACCATCCAGGTTCAAGCGATTCCCCTGCCTCAGCCTCCCAAGTAGCTGGGACCACAGGTACCTGCCACCACTCCCAGCTAATTTTTTTTTTTTTTTGTAGAGACAGGGGTTTCACCAGGTTGGCCAGGTCTTGATCTCTCAACCTCGTGACCCATCTGCCTCGGCCTCCCAAAGTGCTGGGATTGCAGGTGTGAGCCACCACGCCCAGCCAGTACCTTTTTATTTTTAAAAACCATGTACTATGGTATCATTTCCTTGAGTCAGCAGTAAGAAGACATATAGCTCTGAGCTAAAAGGTGCTATGTACCAGGATGTTTACCCCATTGTGTTGGGAAATATTTAGCTCTGAACTAAAAGGTGCTATACACCAGGATGTTTACCCCCTTGAGTGTTTCCTGATGCAGTATAGTGTCAGAATTACAATCTGAATAGTATGGGGTATTGGAACCCTCTTTGGCAAACCACTGCTATCCCTTCCCACACCACATATACATACTTTAAATATTTCTGACTTTTGAAGGGGTGGGGAGGATATTGGTCCCAGCTTACCCTACCCAGAGCCAGACCCTGACAGAGCAGGTGCATGTGGTAGGTCAAGAGGTTTTGAATTCCTGCCTGCTTTCTTGAGCTTCTGGGCTGACCTATCAGGAATATGAATCCTAATTTGCAGACTTGTCCACGTGTCTTCTGTGGCTGTCCCCTTTATTCTATCTGCCTTGACCACTGTATGCTCCCAGCTGGCAGAGCCCTGCTTTGCAGACTCATGGCAGAGTCTTTGACCAACATATCCCATCTCCGTCACAACAAGCTTTTGAGTGGTGAATTTAAGCCTCAAAACAGTTCCAGTCACGTCTTCTCTTCCAAATTGGTTTTTAGGTATAGGCTCTATGGGGAGAGGTTTTGAAGGCAGGCCTGCACCTGGGCCTTCCTATGCCATCCATGCCAAACTTGTGAGACAGACCCATATCCATCTTGTCCTTAGCACAGTGTGATTGAGCTGCCTAGAGACACCCCTGGTCTCACTCTGGGCTCCTTCTGACTCCATGTAGTGATTTGGCATATCTGGAAAAGAGCAGGAAATCCAACCAGGAAAGCATTGGCAGACTTGTGGATGTTACTGATGGTTTCACGGAACACAGATGAGGCAGTTACATGGCCAGCAAGACTTTTTACAGGTCCCCTGCACTCACGCACGCACCTTCTGCACATGCATCGGCCAAGCCCTTTAGGCCCTTACCCTGCACCTCTTCCCCCAGTACCTTAAAAACAAAGCAGCATTAGCTGAGCTGAGACCATCTCTTCCTTCTCAAGCTAACTTCTGATGAGAGAAACCTTTCATTTACCTACCTCTAGGTTTTACTCTAAAATAGAACTGAGTTTTACTTGGTTTTCTGACTCCAAACCCAGAGATTCTGATAGAGCAGAGGAGAGAAAGTGACATTCCAATAGAATCCACAGATGTTTCCAAGCCTCTCGTTATTATATCTTCCTTGATAAGTTTGCTGGAGTCTGCAGATTATTCTTAGATGAAGGCCTGCAAGTAGTTCAAGCCACTTCAAGCCTTTCTCTCGATATAGCATTTGAATGCTAGTATCAAATGTGTTGTGTCCTTTGAAGGACAATGTATAGGGTAGAATTGGGTGACATTTTCTGCCATGTATCTGGTTTTCACAAGCCATTTATGAGACCAGGTCTGTATTTGGAGTTAGGCTAACAGCTCTTTGGCTTTATGTGATCTGCCTTTTCCAGCTCCGAACATCCTTGGGGAAAGGAAGAGCATTTATTCGCTACTCCTTGGTGCACCAGAGGTTGGCAGACACCTTACAGCAGTGCTTCATGAACGCCAAAGTGACCAGGTAAATACAGGACATGGCTGAGGTTTAGCACCATCCCATGCAGAAATGAACTGAAGTTCATTAATAATAATGATGATAATTTTTCAATAATAATACTGTAACAGCAGTGCTCATTTGTGTCCCCCGTGACACCTGCGGACTCCTTCCACATCTGTCATTGTCTTCCACCCCTCCTCCCAAAGTCCTTGACACATGTGGGCAGGTAGCACTGAGTTTTTATAGGTAAGTGAGGCTCGGCAGGGCTTAATGCTTTTCTCTAGGCCTCACTCGTTGCCCTCTTAACTCCTGATACCAGGCGTTTTCCCTGGTGGATGGCATGTCCTTGGTGCCAGCACTACTGGACAGGTAGTTTACAGCCTCAGCCTCTCAGCAGAATCACCTGTGGGGTTTTTAACACTACTGTGTCTGAGTCCTCACCTGGCATACCAAATGAACACCCACTGGGGTATCTGTACTCCCTGGAGACTGTGGTGGGCAGTCAGAACTGGGAGCCACTGCTGCAGAGCACAGGTCAGGTGAGTGGTCAGCCTTTGAGCAGGTAGTGCTGAAGCCTCAGCAGGGAAGATGGAAGGAGAGAGGCAGGGATTGAGTCTATAAAGGGGAGAATGGGTGTCAGCTTAGAAGCTGCAAATCAGGTACCAGTCAACTAAACTTCTTTGGGTTTTCCAGCATCTCTTGACTGGCCTCTTTCCGTTTGAATACTCCCTGGGAGTATTCAAAGAAATCGCTTTTGAATCTAAAAAAACTACAAAGGGAAAACCTTTTGTTTCATTATGTCACCTTAAAGATTGATTTGCACAGAGATGTACTTGTATTTCTCATGCATGTGACAGGCCTTGTGATTTGACATGAGTTCAAAAAGTTTGCATATTTGATTTGAAGGTTATTTTGTTTTAGATATTTGGTGAAGATGCATAAACAACTTAATCACAGTTCACAGACAATAATGTCTCACTTTTTTGCACAGGCGAGAGTGCAGTGGCACTATCATAGCACACTGTAACCTCAAGCTGCTGGGCTCAAGTGATCTTCTTACCTCAGCCTCCGAGTAGCTGGGACTATAGGCATTCACCACTGTGCCTGGCCAATTTTTTACTTCTTGTAGAGACAGGGTCTCACTATGTTGCCCAGCCTGGTCTCAAAATTCCTGGGCTCAAGTGAGCTCCCTGCCTAGGCCTCCCAAAGTGCTAGGATTACAGGTGTAAGCCACTATGCCCAGCCATCTTTTTCATTTTTGGGGGTGGGTGGCTAGTAGGGGGAAGAGGGTCTTACCCTGTCACACAGACGAGTACAGTGGCACGATTATGGCTCACTGTACCCTCTACCTCCTGGGATCAAGCAGTCCTCCTGCCTCAGGCTCTTGAGAAGCTGAGACTACAGGTGCATGCCACGATGCTCAGCTATTTTTTTATTTTTTTTGATAGAGATGGGATCTGTTGCCCACTCTGGCCTTGAACTCCTAGGCTCAAGCTGTCCTCCTGCCTCAGCTTCCCAAAGTGTTTGGATTACAGGCATGAGCAACCATGCTGAGACCCATATTTTAAAAATTCTTGTTACATTGCCTGAAATGAAACAACTGCTACCTCAAAATGCAGATAACATTTATTTTATTTTTTTTCTCACCCTGCCTTATGGTGCTGAAACATTTCTGAATAGTTTGTTCCTTGGCTCTTAAACTGGTATCTAAATTAGCAGTGAGTTTAGTGTCCCATATTTAGCTCTGAAAATGGAATAGAAGGTAATCTTTCAAAAAGGAAGTTTTCCTTCTCCTACAATAGCCCTTTCTTGGCAAGTAATTGACATTTAAGGTTTCCCATATCCTTTTTGAGAAGTAGATATGATATATATAATAAATGAATAAGAATCCAGATCATTACAGTAATTTCTTTGAAGAAGAGCAAGCTTATTTGAGAGTTAGGTGCTTCTACTGTGAAAGTGAAATTGGTTTGTGTGCCTGTGTCTTTTAATTTAGTAACCTGAGTTGGAATTCGATGAGGCAGAGCCACACTGCGAGGACTGATTAAATCACTCTTTCTTTATTGTTATTACTCTTATAATTGACATATCTTATGTTTTTCTGCAGTGACTGGTACTATGCAAGAAGCCCCTTTCTGCAGCCAAAGCTGAGCTCGGACATTGTGGGTCAACTCTATGAACTGACTGAGGTTCAATTTGACCTGGCATCGAGGGGCTATGACTTGGATGCTGCCTGGCCAACATTTGCCAGGTACTTTGAAGGATTGCTTGGTTTAAAAGACAGGGAAAGAGACATTTTGAAGTTTTGAAGATTGCCATCGGTCTACTCAAAGCAATTTTGCTTGCTCAGTAAATTACATAAAACTGTTCAACTCTTATACCAGCTCCTTTTACAGACTTTTTTGAATCATGACTAACAATAACATCTGAAGGCTCCAACCTTAAACCAATCTGATGGGCCAGGGCATGAGTCAGTGGAGATGCATATTGCAAAACCCAAGGCTTTAAATTTTGTTTAAGGCACTTGTTGTTATGGGCATTCGGGGAGGAGTGGCCTTTTCCCCTGCCTATTCTTACTGAGCATTACAAAAGCCTCCTAAGCAGTAGGAGAGGGAGTGGAAGCCACAGCTTGTCCACCTAAGTGTTGCAGGAAAGGTTGCTGCATTTTTGTTTCTTCTTTTTTTCTTTTTTGAGACCATCAAACCAGCCATATCTTACACCAATGCGGCACTCACATATCACCCTCACCAGAGTCCTTACATCAGCTCCAGGAAGGAAGTGTGAGGAATAGGCTCAGAGGATCAGGGGACTTGACAAAGTCACCCAGCTGGTGGGCAGCAGGCCTGGGACACCTGACGGGTTGAACTCAAGTCCAGCATTCTTTGTTTTGTTTTGTTTTCTGTTAATAAGGCTTTTAAAATTTAACATTTGTATTTTTTATTAGGCGACACTTCACATATAGAGAAAAGTAGTGAATATGTTAGTCACATGAAAACCACCAGGATTTAATAGCTTACATTTTGCCGTATTCAGATGTCCTTTTTTAATTTTTTGTAGAGATGGAGTCTTGCCATTTTTCCCAGGCTGGTTTGAATTCCTGGGCCCAAGCAGTCCTCCTATCTTGGCCTTCCAAACTGCTGGGGTTACAGGTGTGAGCCATCATGCCCGACCCAGATATTCTTTTTAAAACTTTTGCGTTTTGAAATCATTTCAGAATTATAGAAAAGTTGCAAAAATAGTACAAAGTACTCAAAGTACTCATCTGTCCTTCATCCTGATTCTGTAGTTATTGATATTTTACTATAATTGTTTATCTTTTTTCTATTTACATGTTGATTTATTTCCTAAGCCTTTTGAGAGTAAATTACAGACTTGATCCTCATTTCTCTTAAGTACTTAATTGTATATTTCCTAAAATCAAAGGACATCCTCTTCTATGACTCAGTACAGTTATTAAAATCAGAAAATTAACGTTGATACAATACTGCTATCTCATCTACAGACCTCATTCAAATTTTACAAATTATCTCAATAATGTCTCTCATAATCTAAGATCTAATCTCAGATCACATGTTAATTGTTAATTCATTAATTGCTAAGCCTCTTTAGTCCCCTTTAATTTGGAAGGGTTTTTCAGTCTTTGTCTTTCATAACATTGACATTTTTGAAAAATACAGGCCAGTTACTTTGTAAAATGTTCCTTAGTTTGAGTTTGTCTGATGTTTCCTCATTGTTGGATTTAGGTTAAGCATTTTTGGCAGGAATACCTCAGATGTTGTGTCCTTGTCAGCACGCTGTATCTGGAGGCACACAACGTTGATTTGCTAATGAAGTTAACCCTAGTCATCTGGGTAAGGCAGGACTTGGCAGGTTTCTTCAAAAGTTACTATTTCTCCCTTTGTAATGAATATGTATCTTATGGGAAGACACACTGAAATTACATTATTATCCTTTTTTCTCTTAAATCTGTCATGTATTAGTTTTAATACTATTTGATAATTCTTGCCTGAAGCAGTTACTACCATCATCATTACCAGAGTGATTTTCTAACTCCATTGTTCCTTTTACATTGTTAGTTGGCGTTCTTCTGTGAGGAATATCTTTTCCTTTTTCCCCATTTATTCATTTACACCAGTATTGACTCGTGGATTCTTATTTTATTCAATACAGTCCAGTACATTCTGTTACTGACATTATTTATTTTGAAGCTTAAATTATCCCATTTATCCAGTTATCCCAGTGGGAGCCCCTTCAGGCTGGCTCTTGTGGGGAGGTTTAGTTATGTCTGATACTTTTTTTAAGAAATAAAATATTATCGATCAGTTGCCATCCTTTCTCCTTTATTCCCCTTTCAGACGTAATCATGGCCCTGTAATCAGTGGCCCTGTAGTCATTCCCAAATCTTACGCTTTCACTATTACTTGGGTATTTGTAAATACTGTGTGTGTGTGTGTGTGTGTGTGTGTGTGTGTGTGTGTGTGTATGTGTGTATGTATATATATAATTTTACACATGTTGAATCATATGATATCTATTCTTTTGCAGCCTGCTGTTTTCATTCTGCATTGTTTTTGAGATTTTGTATCTGTTTATACATACATGGAGTTCTATAGGTATAGAATTGCGTTGGCAAACCACAGCCCACAGGGCCATGTGGAACACAGCTTTGCCCATTTATTCACCTATTGTCCATGGCTGCTTTTACACTAGCAGTGCCAGCTGAGTGATAGAGACCATATAGCCCACAAGACCAAAATATTTACTATCTGGCCCTTTTTTAAAAAAAGAATGCCAACCCATGGTGTAGAGAATTCTGCTGGGTGAATAAACCACATTATGTCTCTGTCCCTAGCAATGTAGAGTTGGTTTGGTTTCCCTTTTTCCAGTTACAGTGCTGCCAAGAGCATCCCCACCAGCTCCTTATGTACATATGTGACTGCCTTCAGGGAAGATACTACAAAGATCAATTGCTGGGTTGTGGAGACTAAGTTTGAAAACACAATAGTTTTAGATTGAGGAGATGATTCTGATGAAGTGAAAAATATGTTTAGTTTCCAGTGTTCCTGCTAAATGAGAGTTATCACACAAGCCTTTGTATTTCTAAACCAATGCCATCCAAAGGAACTTTCTGCAATGAGGGAAATGCTCTGTATCTGCACTGTCCGGCCTGGTTATGTGACCTAGAAGCAGGCCTCCCCCCTGTTGCTGTGTCATGCAGAGCGGCAGCTGGCCCCACAAGCACAGTGTGACTCTTACTTAGCAAACTGACTGCTGCTTGTTCCTCACTGGCCGACAGACTGAGGGAGGCACCAAAAGCCCAAGAAAAATTTAAACCAAAAATTGGAAAATACATGTTCACTTAATTCTTTTTTGGCAGTGGGAAGAAAGCCATGATAATAAAACTCTAGCCATGGAATTCGTCTGGTACAGACCAGTGTAGCTGTGCTCCTTGGTGGAATCTGTTGGGTTTGACTTCCTTACATTCTACCTGGGAAGGCAGTCCCCTACCACCATGTGGTTGCCTCGTGACCAGCAAGGGCTCCATGTGTGTATGTTTCCTGCTCTGAATACAGGTATATCTGTTTTGTGGCCCCACAGGAGGACGCTGGCCACTGGCTCTTCTGCTTACCTATGGAAACCCCCTAGCCGCAGCTCCAGCATGAGCAGTTTGATGAGCACCTACCTGCAGGTAAGGCCAGGAAGGCTGGGAATTATCTTACTGTAGTTTCTACCAGGGTATGTCCTTGCCCCTAGCAACTCAAGGGTGATGTTCTCAGACACCTGTTCTTCCAGCCACAGCTGGAAGAACCACTCAGTTATAGCCACTATTCCCTGGAGTCTGGGTTTTTCAACCAAATAGAATCTAGGCTCTCTTAAAATTAAATTCTCTTAAATGATTTTAAAGTATTTTTTTTAAAAAGCAGTTTAGCACCAAAGTGACAGAGTCAAATCTTGACTTTCACCTACCAGCTATGACCAAGGGGAAATTACTTGACCTTCAGCTCTCTCATCCACAGGATGGTGATAATAAAAATCACTCTAGCTCATAAATGAGGGAGTGCGTGTACGGTTCTTAAGCATATGTTAATTGCTTAAGGGCTTGACATATGTGAGGGCTCAGTCAATGTTAGTAGGTGGGACACTTTGTTAATTTTTTTAGAAATGTGAATATATCACAGCTGTATATAGTTCTATGGAAACTGATCAGCAATAAAAAAATTAAAACGATCAATATAAGGAACAATTAAACAAAAGATTAATCTTTTACCTTATTTTGTGGCTTAATCATGCTAGGAGTTACAGGTATGGGTATGGCACAATGAATAAACAACAGCTTAGATATAATTGAATTTTTCTCAGAGACAATGTCCATTAAGGGAATCAAGCTGAAGGGGGCTGGATGGGAAATGCAAGTCTGTATCTTAGTGGAGCTCACATGGGTGACTTCATGTCTTTGCAGTTTGCTGCCAAATGTGTGGTAGATGCTTTGAGCAAAGGGATTCTTCTAGTCTTTTGAATAGTTCTTTAGACTAACCTTAGGGCAGCTAATGCCTGTATTTTTACCTCTGCTCTCATTAAACTCTAAAGGTTTTCTGAGTAACCATGTAGCTTCAGCCACACATGTCTTTTGTGTTTTTCTCCCAGACTCAAGAGATGGCATCCAATTTTGACCTTAACAGTCCCCTAAACAATGAGGCATTGGAGGGCTTTGATGAAATGCGGCTAGAGCTGGACCAGTTGGAGGTGCGGGAAAAGCAGCTGCAGGAGCGCATGCAGCAGCTGGACAGAGAGAACCAGGAGCTGAGGGCAGCTGTCAGCCTGCAAGGGGAGCAACTGCAGACAGAGAGGGAGAGAGGGCGCACTGCAGCAGAGGACAATGTTCGCCTCACTTGCTTGGTGGCTGAGCTCCAGAAGCAGAGGGAGGTAACCCAGGCCACCCAGAACACTGTGAAGGAGCTACAGACGTGCCTGCAGGCCCTGGAGCTAGGAGCAGCAGAAAAGGAGGACTACCACACAGCCCTGCGGCAGCTGGAGTCCCTGCTGCAGCCCTTGGCACAGGAGCTTGAGGCCACACGGGATTCACTGGGCAAGAGGAACCAGCATTTAGCCAGCATCCCAGACTGGCTGGCTATGGCTCAGCAGAAGGCTGATGCGGCACCAGACACAAAGGGCCAGCAAGAACCCATTCCCAGTGATGCGGCTCGGGAGATCCAGGAGCTACAGGAGAAGCTTCGAGCCCTGGAAAGGGAGAGAACCAAGGTTGAAGAGGTCAACAGGCAGCAGAGTGCCCAGCTGGAGCAGCTGGCCAAGGAGCTGCAGCTGAAAGAGGACGCCCAGGCCAACCTGGAGCGCCTGGTGAAGGAGGTGGCCCCACTCCAGGAGGAGTTGTCTGGGAAGGGACAGGAGGCAGACCAGCTCTGGCGACGGCTGCAGGAGTTGCTGGCCCACTCGAGCGCCCGGGAGGAGGAGCTAGCAGAGTTGCGACGGGAGGAGAAACAGCGACAGGAGGAGAAGGAGCTGCTGGAGCAGGAGGTAACATCTCTGACCCGGCAGCTGCAGTTCCTGGAGACCCAGCTGGCACAGGTGAACCAACATGTGAGTGACCTGGAGGAACAGAAGAAGCAGCTCATCCAGGACAAAGACCGCCTCAGCCAGAAGGTGGGTGTGCTGGAGCGGCTTGCTGGGCAGCCCGGCCCAGAACTGCCAGTGGCAGATGAGAAGAATGAGACCCTGGTCCCTGTGAACTCCCCTCTGCAAGTGGCCTGTGGGAAGCCGGAGGAGGAGCAGAGGAGCCTGCAGGGGGCACAGTTAGACGATACCAAGGTGCAGGAGGGCAGCCAGGAGGCAGAGCTCCAGCAGGCCAACAGGGAGCTAGAGAAGGAGCTACAGAATGTGGTTGGGCGTAACCAGCTCCTGGAGGGCAAGCTGCAGGCCCTGCAGGCCGATTACCAGGCTTTGCAGCAGCGGGAAGCAGCCATCCAGGGCTCCTTGGCCTCCCTGGAGGCGGAGCAGGCCAGCATCCGGCACTTGGGCGAGCAGATGGAGGCAAGCTTGCTGGCTGTAAGGAAGGCCAAGAAGGCCATGAAAGCCCAGGTGGCAGAGAAGGAGGCCGCTCTGCAGAGCAAGGAGGGTGAGTGCCAGCAGCTGCGGGAGGAGGTGGAGCAGTGCCGGCAACTGGCAGAGGCCCGGCACAGAGAGTTTAGGGCTCTCGAGAGCCAGTGCCACCAGCAGACCCAGCTGATCGAGGTCCTCACAGCAGAGAAATGCCAGCAGGGAGTTAGCCCACTCCCCGACAGTGAAGCCCGTGAGCTGGCTGCGCAGCTGGCTGTGTCTCAGGCGCAGCTGGAAGTCCATCAGGGGGAGGCCCAGCGGCTGCAGGCTCAGGTGGTGGACCTGCAGGCTAAGATGCGGGCAGCTCTGGATGACCGGGACAAGGTGCAGAGCCAGCTGAGCATGGCTGAGGCAGTCCTGAGCGAGCACAAGACACTTGTGCAGCAGCTAAAGGAACAGAATGAAGCCCTCAACAGGGCCCATGTCCAGGAGCTGCTGCAGTGCTCAGAGCGTGAAGGGATGCTGCAGGAGGAGAGGGCCGGTGAGGCCCAGCAGAGGGAGGAGGAGCTGCGGGCCCTGCAGGAGGAGCTGTCCCAGGCCAAATGCAGCTCTGAGGAAGCACAGCTGGAGCACTCTGAGCTCCAGGAGCAGCTGCACCAGGCCAACACGGACACAGCCGAGCTAGGCATCCAGGTTTGTGCATTGACCATGGAAAAGGAACGGGTGGAGGAGGCACTGGCCCGTGCTGTCCAGGAGCTCCGGGATTCCAAAGAGGCAGCCTCAAGGGAGCGAGAGAGCCTGGAGCGCCAAGTAGCTGGGCTGCAGCAAGAGAAGGAGAGCTTGCAGGAGAAGCTGAAGGCGGCCAAGACAGCAGCCAGCTCACTGCCTGGCCTGCAGGCCCAGCTCGCCCAGGCCGAGCAGCGGGCCCAGAGCCTCCAGGATGCTGCACACCAGGAGCTTGACACCCTCAAGTTCCAGCTGAGTGCTGAAATCATGGACTACCAGAGCAGACTTAAGGTAATACTAGCTTCAACCACTTGAGCTCTACCCATCTCCCTGAGCAGGCCTGGTGGGTCCATGGAAGGATGATGCACCTTCAGCCATGAGGCAGGTGATGGCTGGAGAATGTACTGTGGATGCAGGCATACACCTCATGGTCCTGTCCTGCCATCACAACTCACAGTAGCATCTTTTTCTCTGAGGAAACACGTTAAGACAGAATATTGGGAGTGATGCCTTAGCCCAGAAGTCTAAACTCAAGACCATTGCAAACAAGATTAGCCCACACAGAAGTTTTTAAAATTAGTAGCCAACATTGAAAGAGCAGAGTGTTTACAAATACAGTTTGAGGGCTTCTTTTGAAACCTCAGAAGATCTGAAAGCCTGCGTCCTCACCCCACCCGCTCCCTGTGGCAGCTGAAGATAGTCAGCAGGAGCCTGAGGGTGGCTGCCCACTTTAAAGGAGGCACGCATCCTCTGGACTTTTCCTTACATTCGTTTCTGTACTTGCCCAGCTCCTCTGGGCATGTGAGTGTGAGAGCCCTGACTTAGCCTCCAAAACCCCTGCAGTGAGCCAGCAGTTCACAGCTGCTTACGTCCTGTCTCTGGGTTCTTAGTGAATAACCAACCCCATCAGGTGCTCTCCTGACAGCAGGTGCAGGGTAGGGAACCAACTCACTTAGTTTTACAAGGCCCTTGGAACAGACAAGTTAGTGAGATGAGCAGTTACTGTGTGCCTTTGATAGTGCGCAAAGATGAGGAGTTAAAGATGGTTACAAGTGAAGACAGGCAGAGTGGCCTGGGACTTTGATTTCTAGGGCTCGCCACTAATCTGCCTGCATCAAGGTCTGTGTACTCTCAGGCTACTCCTAATCGTCCTCTCTCAGGCAGCTCCACCACACCACCAGAGGTGTGCCTCCGCACCCAGTGCCACTCCACCCGTGAAACTCCTTGTGGCTCATAGCCAACTTTTTCCCTTGCAGAAATTAAGTTCTAAATTTGGGGACCAGGCTAAGTCTCTTTTCCTAGTAAGCTTGAAAGTGTTTCGTTATTAATAAGCCCAAGGCTCACTGAGGAGCCAGTTTGCCTGGAAAAAGAGAAAGGTAGCTTGGTTTTATCTGTTTAGGTGATGGGGCTGAGGGATCCTCAGAGCAAAGACCCTACCTTTATGATCTCTTTCCTGTCCTCTCTAGAATGCTGGCGAAGAGTGCAGGAACCTCAGAGGCCAGCTTGAGGAGCAAGGCCGGCAGCTGCAGGCTGCCGAGGAAGCTGTGGGGAAGCTGAAGGTAGGCCTTGGTGGTGTGGACCTGTCAGGGAGAGGACATCTGATGTGATTTTGACTGAACCATTTAAGAGGGCTCCCTGCATACCTCCAAATTCTTAGGCTGAAGCCATCCTCAGTTCACCTTTGTAGACACCCTCAGTTTGTACCTGACCCCCTCCATTCCCTGGACACCTGGCTGGAGCTGCCAAATACAGAAAGGAAATAAGTTGTCCGCTTTGGCTATCTCTATGGGTGATCGCCAGCCAGTGATTCTAAACTTGGCGGGCGCAGGGGTGGCACTGGTCCCACAGTCTTCAGAGCAGTGACTTGTTCAAGTGAATCCTGCTCCCTGCCACCCCTGCTTTTAACATCACCCTGGAAATTCTGGTACCTGCCACCTGCCAACTACCACAACTAGTTGCAGTTGAGACCCCACAGATATAGAGCAGAGGTTCTTGGCCTCTTGAACTTAATAGAAAACAACCCTCCATTTAGAAGTGACCCAGCCAGATGGGGTGGATGGCATACCAGTCACTTTATGGTACGTTGCATGGGCTTCTGCAAGCTGAGTGTCTCCTCCCTGTTGTCCTGTGCCAGGCCACCCAAGCAGACATGGGAGAGAAGCTGAGCTGCACCAGCAACCACCTTGCAGAGTGCCAGGCAGCCATGCTGAGGAAGGACCAGGAGGGGGCTGCCCTGCGTGAAGACCTAGAAAGGTTAGTCACAGTCCACCTACACGGCTGTCGGTAGCCTTCAGGGAAGGAGTGTTTGGTCCCGTCATTTAGAAAGTCAGTCACTCATACTAGGTTTAGGAAGTCCTTTTGCAAGAAAAGCCACAAACTCAGAAAGTGCTTATGCTCAGAAAGCGTGTGCCACAAAGAACCTGGCTGCCTGCCCATCAGAACCTATACATGGCTAAGGCACCTTTCTCCTAATTCGATTGTCTACTCTCTGGCATGTCGCAGTGCATACTTCAGTAACGGCAAGCTTTGGAAAAACTAAAATGAAATGAAAGTTAGATCATAAAAATGTAATTAGTTAACAGCATATATTTAAATAATGCTGAAAATGTGGCGGGCTCTGTTTTAAATATGTTGCATACATTAACCCAGTTAATCCTCCTAATGGTCCTGTGAGGAAAGAATTATCATTTATCCCCATTTTATGGATGAGGAAGATGAGTGTGCCAAGGACCAGGACCAGCCTGTCTTTGTGCAGACTCTCTGATGCCCTATCTGTGGAGAGCAGATCACTCTGCCACCCCAAGGCCTCCTTGACCCCCCTCATCATGAGGCTTGGGGCCACGTGGAGTTGTGAGCCTAAGTCCACCATGTGGTTATGGGACGCAGCTAGTTGAGCCAGGACCTGATTAAAAAAAGGTTTAGCAGGGAGGCAGAGTTGCTGGAATTGAATTGCATGTGTGCTACCAGCAAAGATAAGCACACCAAACTGTCCCAAGTCTCTAACTTTTCTATTTATCAATTACCTCTTCCCACCACCTGCATTCTAGAACTGGGCTCTGGCTCAATGGGAGATCCAGGATCCTGGACATACATTTCTTTTCATCTTACCCTTCCAGTGTTAAGATCCTATAGGGCACTGGCTGCCTCTTAGCTAAGTCATATTCATATGACAGTTTAAACAGAGCCTGAGTTGGTGGCATGAAAACATGCTATAACAGTGTTTTGTTTGTTTGTTTATTTTTGCTTTGGTTTTTGTTTTGTTTTGTTTTTTTGAGACAGAGTTTCACTCTTGTTGCCCAGACTGGAGTGCAATGGCATGATCTTGGCTCACTGCAACCTCTGCCTCCCAGGTTCAAGCAATTCTTCTGCCTCAGCCTCCCAAGTAGCTGGGATTACAGGCATGTGCCACCATGCCTGGCTAATTTTGTATTTTTAGTACATGTTGGTCAGGCTGGTCTCAAACTCCTGACATCAGGTGATCGACCTGCCTTGGCCTCCCAAAGTGCTGGGATTACAGGTGTGAGCCATCACACTCAGCCAGAACAGTGGTTATTTGTAAGATATCAGAGCATTTGTTTCAGCTGCTCAAAGCTGCACAGTCTGTCTGCCAACTTATTTTATTCAGTGTGTGTGTGTGTGGTGTATGGTGTGGGTGTGGGTGCACCTATAAAGTCATTTTGGTGGACAGGGTTTAGTAAACAACTCCCTGGCAACTTTATACTAGATGTGGAAGGGCTGCATTAGGTATAAATTAATCAGTCTCTCTGCAGAGCCCTTTGTTTAATGGAGCTTTTATTATGTCCCACTGGACCCCCCTTGGAAAACCACTGCCTTAGTGGATAGCTGAGTTGAAAATGGAGTAGGTGGGGTCAGGAAGACAGCGAGATTCAGCTGGCTTCTGCTGTAAACTGAGACATCCTGTAGCACCCAAAATGGAATTCCCTGGGCCTCAGGGGGCTGTCAGGTAGAATAGCTGGCAGTACAGATTGAGACTGAGTGCTGCTGTGGGCCCAGCACCCACGCCCCGTGTAGGGTCCCAAGGATGTGTGGAAGGCAGGCCCTCCTCCGTGCGGCCACCTCCAGGAAGCTACACCTCTGTCCTGCCTGTCCTGACTCCTTTCTCATCCTGCCCATCCTCCCCATCACCAGCCCAGGAGCCTTGCCTACCAGGCTCCTCTCACAAGCTCAGCCCCTGTCCAGGAGCAAAGAAGTGCAGAGTTCTATTCACTTAGGGTGCTTCTGGCAACCTGGGGTCAGCCTGTCCTCCCTCCCAGAATGCCCCTTTGTATGTGGGGGTGTGAGGAGAGTCTCAAAAGCTAGAGACTGCATAACCTGTGAGCAGATAGTACTAAGGGGCTCCCCCACGGTGGCAGCAGTAGCACCCCTCATTAGAGTCCTGGGTGAGCCTAGAAGCCCTGGGGAAGCTGGAAGTCCTGAGTAATCAAGAAAACTTACCTCTCCTCCCCCAGGACCCAGAAGGAACTCGAAAAAGCCTCAATAAAAATCCAAGAGTATTACAACAAACTTTGCCAGGCGGTGACAGACCGCGAGAGGAATGACCAGAAGATGCTCGCTGACCTGGATGACCTCAACAGAACCAAGAGGTATCTCGAGGAGCGGCTGATAGAGTTGCTCAGGTGAGTGTTGGCTCAAACCAGCAGCTGGGGTTTTCCCCACACTTGCGTTTTTCTAAAGAAATGTAGCTATTCTTGAAAGCACAGTTCAGAAATTTCATTTTCTTGCCCTCTCTCAGGAGCCCCTCTCTCGTCCTCCATCTCACTTTCCCCAGTACTAGGAGTCCCAGACTCCAGTGCCTACAGGTACTGCAGCTGATGTAAATTTGACCTGGGTCAGGAGGGGACAGTGAGAAATTGGGGACACAACTGGGCTCTGCTTCTCCACATCTGTCTTGGCTCAAAACTGCCAGACCACCTTACTTCTCAAGAGAAGATGGAAACCCGGATTTTCATGTGAAATGTCCTGATTTTGTAATGTTGGCAAGTCATTCAAAACTTCTTTTAACTTTTCTTTATGGAAATTTTCGAATATACAAAAATGGAATCATGTAATACACCCCTAGGTACCTGTCACCCAGCTTCAATAGTGTTTAGCTCAGGGCCAGTCTTGCTTCATCTGTAGACCCACCTGCTTTTTCGCCTTCCAAGATTATTTCAAAGCAAATCCCAGACATATCACTTCATCCGTAAATATTTCAGTATGTATCTCTCCAAGACAAGGGCTCTTTTATTTTATTTTTCTTTATTTTATTTATTTATTTCGAGACAGAGTCTCACTCTGTTGCCCAGGCTTGAGTGCAGTAGCATGATCTCGGCTCACTGCAACCTCTTCCTCCTGGGTTCACGCCATTCTTGTGCCTCGGCCACCTGAGTAGCTGCAATTACAGATGCGCACCACCACCGGCTAATTTTTGTATTTTTATTAGAGACAGGGCTTCACCTTGTTGGCCGGGCTGGTCCTGAATTCCTGGCCTCAAGTGATTTCCCTGTGTCAGCCTCCCAAGTGCTGGGATTACAGGCACGAGCCACCATGCCTGGCCCAGAACTCTCCATTTTAAACAACCACAGTGTCCTTATGACATCTTAAAAAATGAAGTATAATTTCTTAATATCATCAAGCATCTAGTCAGTTTCAAATTTTTCCCAGTGCCTTAGAATTTTTTTAGGTCATTCTAATCAGGATCTAAATTAGATCATCTACTGCCATTGATGTGTCTCTTACATCCTTTTTAGTCTATGGGGTTCCCTACCATCTCTCTACTTTTGCTGATTGCATCCTTGTGATGTCATTTAACACGATCATCCATCCCTTGCATTTCCTATGAGTCCATAGTTACAACTATTGCAGTGGTTCTCAATCCTGGCTACGTATTAGAATCACTAGGGAAGTCATTTAAAAATGCGCATGTCCAAGCCCCACCCCAGCTAACTGAATTGCAACTTCTGGGAGTGGGACTCTGACACCAGTGAGCCAGAGTTGAGGACCATCATTCTACTAGTATCTTGCTTAGATTCAGGTTCAAAATTTTGGTAAGAAGCCTTCATAGAATTGATTTGTAGTTTTGTGTCTTTCCTTCAAGAGGCACATGCAATCTGATTAGCCCTCTTTTTGTGATGTTAGCAGCACTATGGATCAGCAAGGCCTAGACCTGCTAATTCATTAAGTTTTGCAAAACAGTGATATTAAAATTATAACCAAGTTGAAGGTTTAAAAACTCTGCCTTCTTATCATCACTACACAGAGTTATGACCCAAGGTATTTGTGACCTGAGGAGTGTGGTGGAAAACCCCCAGCTCCTGGCAGCATTCCACATTCCCAAAGTGTGGGTGGATCAGCCTAGAGAATGAGGCTGCTTCAGAGAACGAGTCTTCCTACTTCCTGACAGTTTCAGCTGTCCTTGAAAAAGCCATTCAAGCCCATGTTCAAGCTTATTTATTTAATACAAACGATCTGTGGTTGGTTGAGAGTTCCTGGTCAGTGATGGAGCCTGTCTCTCTCAGGACCTGAGTGGCTCAGGTGTCACATTATCAGTGGCCGCGGTGCTGCTAGGGCCGCATTAGCCCTCAGGTTGCCAGCTGGGGCTCCATACGAGAAAGAACTAAACTTCAGAAACCGTCAAGCTTGAAAATGCTCATTAATTTCCCTGAGGAAGCCTCTGTTCACATCCTCCCCCTCCATGGCATCAGGCACATTCTGACACTGCCAGACCTTTCTGGAAAGCCTCACACTTCTTTCGTTCTGGCTTCCTGGAATGACCTTACCATCTCTCTGAGGGGCAGAGGAGGCTAACATCTGATCAGATTTTCACGCTAGGAAATCTTTGATCTTCTCCACTGATTAACTATTACTTGGACCAACCGTAGAAGCATAAAGGACCCCAAGCACATTAAGATTTGGGTGGGGAGTACATTCATGGTCCTTGGGCTTAGGGCACACAGAGTCAGCATGACAGTATGTTTTAGCCTGAACTCCCAGTGGTCCTCAGCACTGTTGTTTAGGTGCCTGAGTAGTGGCCCTCGTTGGTGCTGACAGCTCTTTGCAGTTGACAGTGCCTTCTGTGTACATCTTTTGCCTCCCGTGTGTTCTCATTCTTGTGGTGTCACTTAAGTGTGCATGTTGGGGGAGATGGAAGAGACCTAGCATGGGCTAGGGCATATTTACAAGGTGAAAGTGAATTTTCTTTCTATGACTTAGGAAATGTCTTTCGAAATGAAACAAGATCGTCCTATTGGTTTCATGGATTCTCTCTGCTTTTCTTCCAATGGGGTTTTGTCCCAGGGACAAGGATGCTCTCTGGCAGAAGTCTGATGCCCTGGAATTCCAGCAGAAGCTCAGTGCCGAGGAGAGGTGGCTCGGGGACACGGAGGCAAACCACTGCCTCGACTGCAAGCGGGAGTTCAGCTGGATGGTGCGGCGGCACCACTGTAGGTCAGCAGGGGGCTCATGGGCTGGCACCAAAACCCTGGCGGGGCCCAGGACCAGAGCAGACAACTCTGAAAGAGGACTCTGTGATAGGTGTTGGCACTCTGTAATAGATGTTGGCACCATGGCTGGTATTTAGGAGGAGCACATTGCATTTTGGCTTTAAGGGAACCAGGTGAGGAAGGTGTATTAGTTGGGATCCTAGCAGAACATTCAGGGCTCCCTGAAAGGGAAGAACTAAATACAGAGATGTGGATGGAGTTAGTGGGGCCCACAGGGGTGGGGCATACCCAGAGGCTAGCAGTTCTTCTACCATTCCTCAGCCTATAGGGACCAGAGAGGAGCAGCGTTACTGGAAGCCGACGAGAGCTGGCCTGAGGCTTCACTAGAGGAGCACAGGCAGTGCCAGGGGCACAAAAGCCAGAGAAGGTTGGGTAAAGATGAATCTTTGGCTGGGCTAGGGGCAGGTGCAGAATAATTCTCAAAGCTGTGGAGGTCTGTGGTCTCTTAGAGCCTTTGCCCCTGAGATATGGGAGGAATACCTACAAATTGGTGCCAGGGAAGGTGGGCTCAGCCATACTTTATCTCCCTGCCTCCCAAGACCTCAGGAAGTAAAACATTCTTTCACCAAGCTGACAAGAGAGCTTTGTTGGAATCTTATGAAATGAGCTCATGGCTACATCCTAAAGTAGGGGCAGAGCCGAGTCTGATGAGGGTTATGTGGCAGCCAGAGCACAGTTTGGGTAGTGAGCAGATCACACAAGATCATAGTGTATCGTCCTCACAGCCTGGGCTTGTTTTGTTCCCAGGATATGTGGCCGCATCTTCTGTTACTACTGCTGCAACAACTACGTCCTAACCAAGCACGGTGGCAAGAAGGAGCGCTGCTGCCGAGCCTGTTTCCAGAAGCTCAGTGAAGGCCCTGGCTCCCCTGATAGCACTGGCTCAGGCACTAGCCAGGGAGAGCCCAGCCCTGCACTATCACCAGCCTCAGCTGGGCCCCAGGCCACAGGACACCAAGGTCAGGCCCCCGTTACTGCCTACTATGTTCTCTAGGTGCCACCCCTACCAAGTTGTGTCTAGTTAGTGCTCAAAAGCTGAATTCAGTGTTTTCTAAACTTACATATTAAAGAGGTGCTAAAATATGTTACCACCAGCTTGACACTTTCATTTTGATGTGCTTAGGATTGAAAGAGAATTGAAAAGGGAATAACTTTCTCCTGGTAAGATTCAGTGTGGTTTTTGAAAAGGGAATAACTCTCTCCTGATAAGATTCAGGGTGGTTTTATTTATTCATTTTTTTGAGACGGAGTCTCACTGTCACCCAGGCTGGAGTGTGGTGGTGTGATCTCAACTCACTGCAACCTCCACCTCCCTGGTTCAAGCAATTCCCCTGCCTCAGCCTCCCAAGTCAGCTGGGATTACAGGCACGTGCCACCACGCCTGGCTGGTTTTTTTTGTTTTTTGGTTTTTGGTTTTTTTTGCATTTTTAGTAGAGATGGGGTTTCACCATGTTGGTCAGGCTGGTCTCAAACTCCTGACCTCGTGATCCGCCCACCTTGGCCTCCCAAAGTGCTGGGATTACAGGCATGAGCCACCACACCTGGCCTCAGTGTGGTTTACCATGAAGTCTATGTACATCTTAATGCACATCTGTGAAATACATCCCAGGCTTTGGAAAATGCTGTCTACCAGGGCCTCAGCCCTGGCATCCAGAGTAACTCAAGGCTAGGAGTTGTGTCAGGAACCATCCACATTCTTCACTCTCTTCCTGAAGCTCGCTCTCCCTTCATGTCCAAGGAGGATGTAATCTCCTTTGTGTCCTCTCACTCAGCCCAGTAAAGGAAGTAGAGTTTGAGTTCTGCTGCATCTGCTTTGAGCACACCCTAACAGATAGACCTGGGCTGCCCTCCAGGGCACTGGACTTTGGATGTGTAGCACAGGGAGGCAGAGCTGAGAAGGCACAGGCAGAAGTGGTCTCAGCTTATCTCTGCTCTAGCCTCATTGCCATTGCAATTGGTCCCTGTGAACTCCTCCTTGGCCTCTGCATGGATGCAGGCCAGCCAGCCTTTAGAAATGCTGTCCATTCCTCTTTTGTTTGAGTGGATTACCAAGTGGTTGGCAGGCCCCATTATGTTGTTGGGTACAAAGAACTGATCAGGACAGAGAGTGTACTTTGCACAGCATTAGTTTATCTTCAAATGTTTTGCCCATTTTAAAATATTTTTTAATTACTGAATTTTGAGAGTCCTCTGTATATTCTCTATGCAAGTTCTTTTTCAGGTATGTACCTTTTTCCCACTCTATAGCTTGTCTTTATATTTTCTTTCAAAGAGCAAAAAAGTCTTCAAAGAGCAGAAGTTTATCATTTTAAGGAGGTCCAGTTCATCAGTTTTTTTTCTGTTATGGATAAATGTTTTTCTTTTTGTTGTCATATCTAGCTCAAAGACCTTCCATTGTCCCTTAGAAGTTTTATAGCTTTAGTTTATACATTTAGGTCTATGATTAATCAGTTATATTTGTGTATGGTGAAAGGTATGAATAGAGGTTCATCTTTTTGTATATAGTTGTCCAGTTATTTCAACACCATTGATTGAAAGACTATTCTCTTTTCCTGTAGAATTGCCTTTGTACCTTTGTCAAAAATTGACCTTATTTTTTTTTATGCTGCCATGAGAAAGTAGGCAATTGACCTTATATGTGTGGATTTATATCTGGACTTTTATTCTATTCCGTTTATCTATGTGCCTATTCTTTCGCCAATACCCAACTGTTAGGATTACCATAGTTTTAAAAAGCTTCTTAAAATTAGGTAGAGTGATTCCAGTTTTGTTCTTTATCAAAGTATTGGCTATTATAGGTTTTTGTTTTTCTATATAAGTTTTAGTTATCAGTTTGTCAATTTCTACAAAAACTCCTGGTGATACTTATATTGGAATTGCATTGACTCTATAGTTCAGTTTGGGGAGAATTGACATCTCAATAAAATTGACTCAGTTCATGAGCATGGTATAATTTTCTATTTATTTAGGGCTTTGGTTTCTGTCAGTGGACATCATTTTAGATCCCTGTTGTCTGTTTTTCCCTTCCCTCTGCCAGCCTTACAAGGCAGGTTCAGGAGTATGGCTGGGTCTATGGAAAAAAAACAATCCCTGGCCCCCTTTTTTAGCATATGCCTCAAGCTCTCTGTTACATAAACTTGGGGCAAGAAGAACTTCCCTTCTAAAGCAGGGCCTGTCTTAGTGGTCATATGGCAGGTCCAGATAAGAACTTTAAGTTCACATGAACCATTTTTCTTGCTAACCACCCCAGGAACCTATGCATGGGCTTGCCCTGACTCATTAGTGACCACAGAGTGCTAAGGTCGCTTGTTTTGATTTTTGACATTTCCCTTCTGCTCATTTTATTTATTTATTTATTTTGAGACAGAGTCTCACTCTGTTTCTCAGACTGGAGTGCAGTGGAACAATCTCTGCTCACTGTAACCTCTGCCTCCTGGGTTTATGTGATTCTTGTGCCTCAGCCTCCCAAGTAGCTGGGATTACAGGTGCCCACCACCACATTTGGCTAATTTTTGTATTTTTATTAGAGATAGGGTTTCACCATTTTGGCTCAAGTGATCCACCAGCCTTGGCCTCCCAAAGTGCTCCCAAAGTGCTTTTTTAATAAGGTTTTTCCTTTCGAATAAGGGACCTCAGAGAATACACAAGAGGTTGAAACCTCTCTAAGCCCCTGACTTTGAGAAGCCTCTTAGGTTGTGCATACCATTTCATCTGTAAGCCTTCCTCTACATTTTTGGAATGTCCCAGCAACTGTTTCTCTTAACTCTGGAAAGAACAGCTGTCAGTTGAGTGACTAATTAAACTGTACCTCAGCAGCTTGTTCTGCATAGCTGCACTCCCTCACTTTCCTGAGGGCCCCTACCCAGCCTATGCATAACAGTGTGTTGTGTCTCTTCTCTCCCGATCTGCCTCTGCTGCCCAGGAGCAATCACAGACTACAGGCCACCAGACGATGCTGTGTTTGATATCATCACAGATGAGGAATTGTGCCAGATACAGGAGTCCGGCTCCTCCTTGCCTGAGACACCCACTGAAACTGATTCTCTTGACCCAAATGTGGCTGAACAGTGAGTAGAGGTCATCTCCATTTCTTGAGTACTTATTGCAAGCCTGACTGTTGTGCTTTCTTATCAAAGAATGAGAGAAGTGAGACATTGAAAGCAGGATTGACTGTCTTTGCCTAAGGGAAGGTGCCTGAGAACAGTGCTTTGTGATCACCTGGAAGAGCACCAGCGCTTGGGGAGTGGTCAGTGTTGAGCCTTGCAGGGAGTTCCTGGGAGATGTCAGTGGCCCCTGGTTTCAGCGTCACCATTAAGGCCTGTCTTTCTTGGTTTGAGCACCTGTGTTAGTTTGCTTGGGTGCTATATAAAATACCACAGACTGGGTGATTTAAATAACAGAAATTTACCTTCTCACAGCTCTGGAGGCTGGAAATGCATGGTCAGGTGCTGGCAAGGTTGGTTTCCTGTGAGGTGCCGCTCCTTGGCTTGCAGGTGTCTGCTCCCTTACTGCTTCTTCATGTGGCTATCTCCTGTTGCACACCCCTGGTGTGTCTCCATGTCTCTCAGTCTCCTCTTCTTATAGACAGTGGTCAGATTGGATCAGGGCCCACCCTAATGGCATCATCTTAACTTAATCATTCATCTACAGGCCTAACCTCCAAATGCAGCCACAGTCTGAAGTCCTGGTGCTTAGGACTTAAGCATGTGAATAGTTTGGGGTGTGGGGAGACAATTTGGCCTATAACAGCAACCCTTGCTGGGCTGCCCTTGACAGTTGATCAGAGCAACATGCTGCAGTGTGCTAATGGAATGGAACATGCCCTGGAGACCACTGGACTGTGGGGGTTGGGAGAACACTGCAGGCTAATACAGTCAGGGAATGCATCAGAGCAGGGGTGTCCAATCTTTTGGCTTCCCTGGGCCACATTGGAAGAAGAAGAATTGTTTTAGGCCACACATAAATACACTAACACTAACGATAGCTAATAAGCTTAAAAAAAATCGCCATCCCCCCCAAAAAAAATTCATAGTGTTTCAAGAAAGTTCATGGACTTGTATGGGCCACATTCAAAGTCCTGGGCTGCACACAGCCTGTAGGCTGCAGGTTGGGCAACTTGCTTCAGAGGAAGGTATTCCAGGAAGGGAAGGAAAGGCCCAAAGTCACAGAGGCCACAGTGAGTAGGGGCTGTCTTGAGTCTTGAGTTTGGTGATGGATTGGCTTCATCTGTGAGGCTCCAGCACGGTGAGTTTAGTTCATCTTTTGGAAACACTAATCAGGCTTGGTAAGGATGCCATGAGAAAGGACGCTTGGAGTTAGTTGCAATCATCTCTGATAGATGTGTCCTCTCAGAGGTCACTTTAGCTGCAGATAAACCCACCCAAAGCCTCAAAGTTTTAGCAGTAAGAAAAATATGGACAGGTCTATTACTTGGTGCCCTGTGGAACCCAAGGGACTTTCCACTCATCTAGCCTGCACTTTGCCCTAGTGCTGGTATTTTATGCTCCCCTTAATCAGCAACCTGACTCCACTGAACCTTCCTGACTGCTGCAAGAATGCTGCAGCTTACAGTCAGCCTGTGCATAGCAGCGTGTTGTGTATGAGAGCAGGCTTTAGAAGGACAAAACAGCCACTGCAACGATGGTCTGAAGTGCTTGTTCTCCCTTGGCCCTCTCATTTTTCTAGTATAGCTATTTTCCAACAAGCTTTTCAAGAAGAGTTTTACAAGGGCCAATTTTTAAAACCATGAATTGTATAAAGTGCCACCATATTAAAATCCCAAGAGTTTATGACATAGGACCCATAGAAAAGGAGGTCCTTGCTTGATGTTTCTCAGCCCCTGTTGTCCAACTTTAATGCAGTTTCTACAAAAAAGGCACTGGCTGTTTAGAAACTCAAGGAAGAATGTATGTGGTTCCTAGGTCCCAGACATTTCTCGACCCATTTTCTCTAGTTAAGGACATTTTATGATACTCCTGCCTCAACATTGAGATCTGCCCCTCTTTTCGTGCCCAGAATTCAGAGGACTGATCTGTCAGATTGATCATTCAGCATTTCTGCTGCATGTATTTCATCTTCATGAGGCTGCCAGTGCAAGGGACTTCAGGCCTATGAATATCTAGTGACTGAACTCACCATGTTGTAGCTTCATGGATAAAGCTAGCCTGATCACCAAACTCACTAGACCCACGATTGCCTCTACTACTGCCATTTCTGTAACTTTGGGCTTTTCCTTTCCTCCCTGGGATACTCCTCCAGCCCCAACCATGTAAGCCTGCAGTGTTCTCCCAACCCCTATGGCCCAGTGGTCCCTGGGGCATGGTCCATTCCATTAGCACTAAGCTACACTCTGCCTCCACCACCTGGAAAGCTTGGTGGGTAGGTGGTAAAGTGAGCAGGACCAGGAACCTGCAGGCCTGGGAGGACATTCTGGCTTGAAAGTATCTTGCTGTCTCCTCTAGCCTGCGTGAGAAAGTGACTATCCTGCAACTGGCTGTCTCCTCACCCCTCACCTCCCCTGCTAAGTAGGAACAAAAACAGAAGGCATTCCAACTGCTGACAAATATGTGTGGTTTTGGTCTTGGGAAATCAGGAACTGTTCCAGGGGAAGGAAACTGCCAGCATGCTGGTCCACGACCACCAAGACGGATCTGGTACTAGCTGACGGGAACCTGCAATCCCTGCACTTCTGTTTGGGTGAAGAGCCACTCTTCCAAGTCAGTTAAAGGCTGCATTGTCAGGCACCTTTTTGTGCACTAGCTGGAGATAAACACAAGTATTTCTGGTAGTGTTTTCCTACATTCTTTTTCTTCTTAAGTTTTAAGACCTAAATAAAAAACACCAAGAGTCTGAGAAAGTGTGGAATATCTGAAGCCCTAGATTTGTGTAAGCATCCCTGGCAAGAAACTTCAAGAAAAAATAAGCAAGTCCAAAGTAAGAAGGGACCTGGGAGACCTTAAACACTAAGTCTAAATTCATGAGGAGTATCAAGCCACTTGGAAGTAGTGTTGTTGAAAGTGACTCTGTTATGCACCTTTCTTGCACCAGCTGCTCTTACACATGACCTCACTAGTCCCTGTGCTGCCCACCAGGGAGTGGAAATTATCATCTCATTTTATAGCCAAAGAAGCTGAAGCCTCAGGAAGCCGGATAATTTGTGGTGTTAGAGGTGCCAGAACTAGGCTTTGGACTCCTCCCTCCAGTCCACTGGCTTAAGAGTCATTCGGAAGAGTTCAGCTCTCTTCTCCCCACCCCATGTCCCTATTTTGCCCATCTTCCCGCCTCCGTGTTCGCGCTTTCGCACAAGTACACATTCTTGGGGCTAAGGAAGTTGCTTGCGCTGCCCCTCCTCATGGCAGAGATGGGTCAGGAAGAGGTCCCAAAGTCCAGCCTGCCAAGAAGACCTGGCCGGATGTTGGAACTCACTCAGCAACCTCCCAGTGGTCCCTGTGCGTGGCTCAGAGCTAGAATGGTGGTGAGAGCAGGAGCACAGCCCCTGACTTCCGCAGAAAAGATGGGGTTCATCAGAGCCCTCCAGACACACCTGTACACCCCCCTTTTCGGTCATTTAGGCCCACCTTCTGCCATCTCCACTGACCAGGTGCCCAGCTGTTCTCCAGACTGAGGTAGAGAAGGAAACCAAGCACTTGTCAGCTGGTGAACCAGGCCTGTGGAGTAAGGGCTGGCAGGAGCACTGGGCTGTGGCTCCCTTGGCCTTTGCTCTGCCTCTACCCGGTGACGACCTCCTTGAGGCCCAGCCTCCCCCTCTGGCTACCAGATGAACAGACAGTATGGTGGTGAAGAACTCAAGCTCCAGAGTCAAACGCGCCTGGTCTGCCACCTCCAGGCTCCATGGCTCTAGGCAGGGCAGTCCCCGAACTCAGTTTCCTTTCCTATGCAGAAGAGACTAGAACAGCACCCACCTCTAGGGGTATTAGGAAGATTACATGATAACTATGTGTGTGGAGCACTGAGCCCAGCCCAGTGCCTCATACCTGGGAAGACTTTCATGGAGGTATGTTGCTTTCCTGATGTTGTGCCATCAGGGGCTGAGCTGTGCATGTACTGCTGCCCTCCCAGTACCTTGCACTATGCAGCCTAATTGTCTCCTCCAAGGAAGATCCTTCAGGTAGCTGGATGACACTAATTTGAGCTTAAACTCTCCCACAGAAACGAACCCTGAACCCTCAGAGCGTCTTTGCCGGTAATTGCTTCAGAACTGGTGCTTCGTGTCTGAGTGTCTAGGGGTGCTGTGGTAGATTTGTCACCCATCAGGAGATTTGATGCTTGTTATCTCAGAAACAAAATGAGAACAGGATATGGTGAATGGTTAAGGTTACAAAGCCACCTTGCACATGGGTTAACCCAAGATCACTGCCTTCAGCTGAACACAGAGGTGACAGGTACCCTGTGGCTTATCAGTGGCAGGAAACCTTTCTGCAGCCAACATTCTGGGCAAAGAAAGAGGCTGTTTACTGAGGTGGTAGTCCTAGCCCTGTTGTCTGAGCTTTGGCAGGCATTAACCTCTCTGAACTAGTTTTCTCATCTGAAAATGGGGATGATAGTGCCAGGCCTCCTACACAATGGCATTAGTTACCAGGGACCAGCAGGGACCAGGCAGCTGGAAGAGGGTGCTGCTTTGAGAGCCCCTTGGAGGAGAAAGCCAGAGTGACTGCCCTGACCACCTTCCTGACCACTCCCTGATCACTCTTTGCCCTGCCTCCACCCCTGCAGTAGGGGTAGCTCTAGACTTTTCTCTTCTGTGGTACCATCTCCTCCACGGAGGACACACCTGGGCTCCTAGCTCCCAGGTAGCCCCTAGAGTCAGTGTCATCTTGTGTTCCCCACATCTCAGATGATATGGCCGTTCGTGGCCTCTGCCATATCTCTAATGGGATTGGAGCACATAAGTACCGTAGCTACCCCCCAGGTTTGGGAATTTGGTAGGGAAAGGGCATGTCCTTTACTCTCCAACCCTGAGGCCACACCAAGGCAATGTGGACTCAAGCAGAGCCCACACTCAGCCTGATCCCTTCTCCCCAGGCCTCTGATGCCACATGCTGGTGTGGGTGAGCGGAGGGGAGAGCCAAGTGGAAGGGAGAAGGGTGGGCCTGAGGTTGGGAACTGGCCCTTCCCTGCACATGACTGCACTCTTCTCTGTGGAGTGGAGCCTGTGCCAACGGCATCTTCTGCTTCCTGGGCTGTGGTGTGATTGGACTCAGATAAGGCATGAAGGCCTTCTGTAATCTGCACGTGTTGTGCCAGTGTTTATTCCTTTACCCAGGGGAAGGGGTTGGAAAACTGACATCTACTCCAAAGGTGGCAGGTAAGGGCCCAGAGGCATAGAATCAATGAGTGGCTGAGGAGGCAGAGAAGGCAAAGAAAGATTTTGCTACTGTGCTGTTCCTGGGGCCAGGCAGGCAGGGCTTTCCTAAGCTACAAAAGGCCAGTGCAGAGACCCTGGGAGGGGGCAGGCACCTGGTCAGGGAAATCCCCTTGGTCCCAGGTGCTGCTTTTCTGTTGCTGTGACCAGGCAGGCCCAAGCATGGCGCTTGCAGTGTGCTGGCCATGCTCACGAGCACCGTGGAAGGGAAGGCTATCATGAGCCAGTGGTGTAGGTGGTGAACCAGGGCTTGGGTTGGGGTGCTGCATCACCTGTCCAGAGATATATAGTAGTGGAGCTGTCACGGAACACTCTTGAGTAAGCCCAGAGCCCTGCATTCTCTAACACCATGCTGCATCTCTCCATGGGGACCCGTGGAGATGCTGTAGGACTCTGCTTCTGCCTCTGTCCCTTGGGCCGGGACGCTGTCAGGGAAACCAGAGACTGGTGGCCTGTCAGAAGTACTCCATGTTAACATGAGTGCACAAAGGGGGAATGACAGAAACTCTCTTTGAAAGCCAAATAAAAGATAAATGTCAGCCTTGTCACCTAAAAGGGCACAATTTGTTGCACTTGGAGGTCCATGTGGCCTGAGTGCAGTAAAACTCTGCTTTGCATTTAGGCGTGTTTATGAAACAGTAGGTAGGATCCTGTGGGTCCTGAAAGTGGTGTGCCACACATCTGGAAGGCACGATAAAAACCCTCCCTCGCCTTGCTAACATGGGCTGACGTGGAGGGCTTCCATTTTGTGTCACCAGTTCTTGTAAGAAATAATAATTACTGGTATTTTTTGGACCTTTTCTCCACAAATGCAAACTGTGCCAAGTGTCTCACATGCAGTGTCTCAGGTATTCACACCAGCCCTTAGAGGTGGGTGCCATCATGTCACGCTTCACTGAAAAGAAAGGAAGCAGGTCCTCGGAGGCTAAGAGATTTGCCCAAGGTCTTACTAACTGGTGAGTGGCAGGGATTCAACTGTGGTCTATCCAACCCCCAAAATCACACCGTTAAGTCAGTTCCAGCCTGTCTCTCTGTGCAGTCTTCTTAGCTGTTGTCAGTTGGTTCTCCATATTTTGGTGAGTGATTTTGGGATACATAAGCCCAAAAACATCCTTAAGCCTATTGAACAGATAGCCAGGATTTAATAAACATGCATAAAATCTGACATTTGAAACGATGCCTCATCCTGTGACCATGTTCTAGAAGTCAAACAAATCTGTCCCACACTTTGGGCAGGAGGTTAGAAACCACAGTGAAAGAGCAGGGTCCTTGTCACTGGTATATTCCATTTCCTTGATAGAACACTGCCCTGAAAGTTTACAACTTATTTCCCATGTTCTGAGCCCAAAGGTAACTTTTTTGTATATTCCAGGCATACCACATTAAAATAAATTGTACCGAAGTATGAAAGTTTGGAGACTTTAAAAGTTTTATTTCTTAGTTATGAAATTCATATGCTATTAATGCTATTAACATTTATATATGTTGGTATGGCAGACATTGGAAAATTTCATTTTCAAATGAGCAAAGCCACCAAAGGGTCCACTTCAAAATGCTGCTTATATTCATTACAGTCTTAAACACTGTTTTGCACATTCTTCAAGCATTCCATGGACCTCTTGAATTCTCAGCCTATTATAATTTTGTTTTGCCCATTGTTGGAAAACTGACATCTACTCCAAAGAGTAGCAGGTAAGGGCCGTTCTTGGTCTTGCCCATTCATAGCCCCTGGTGCTAGTTATTCTGGATTAATCAAAGCAACCTGAACATCTACCTATACAAAAGTCAAACCCCAAAGTGAGGCAGAACCTGATCTCATTTCTGTTAGGTGCCCTGGTGGTTGAGGTGTGAACCTGATAAGTCAGCATTTGTTTTCACAGCTGCTCTTACCTCCGCTGTTTGCCCAGTAGTCAGAAGAGCCTTCTGAGCTTGGGCACCCAGTGTGCCACCTACCATCAACAGCTTTCTTGCCTGTGCTCACCTCTTCAACCTTCAGCCCCAGTGCCAATTAAGGAGAACCTGACAGCATAGGAGTTGCATGTCATCCCTCTTGGTTTCAGCATTCTTGGGGTTAGAGGAAGGAAAGTCCTTAAAAATTTTAGACCCCCTACTTGTGCTTTCAGCATGAGTGTTCAAGAAGAGAACAGTACATATTCACACTTGAGAGGAAGCATTCCAAACCAGCCAGAGTGTCTGATAACTTCTCCACGAGAAGGCCCAAGCTATAAACAAAGCCTGCCTCACCAATCCAGAGGACACAGCCATGCCTTACAAATTCCAGAGCAGCTATTCAAAACCTTGACAAAGCCTATAGCTGGAACATGCTGGTGGCCTCCACATTGTGGGAGGCAGAATAAGTCTTAGAATTGTCCTCAGAAGACTTCCATTGATGTGAGACCCCAAGGTAGGGGAGGCAGCCAATGTCCTTCACAAGTTTCCAGAAGTTTTTTCGAAACTTCAGGCTGACAAAGGCATAAAGCACAGGGTTAAGGCAGGCACGCAGGTATGCGATAGCCTCTGTCACTACGATGGCGTACTGAAAGCTGGTCATGGCATCGTACTCCCACTGTGTGCTGCGGATGAGCTTCACAAGGTTGAAGGGCGTCTGAGTCACCAGGAACACAGCCATCACCAGGAAGATGATCTTTAGAGATCTGTGCTTCTGGAAGCCTCGGGCGTGAAGCAGTGTTTTGATTATGACTGAATAGCAGACAATCATGGCGAGCAGCGGCAGGAAGAACCCCAGTGTCATCTGGGTGGCAAGAACCACAGTGGAAATCTCCTCATCATGGTAACCACATATGAGCTTGTCGAGATCAAAGACATTGCCATAGATGATTTGGGGCAAGGAAACCAGCAGGGATATCACCCAGATGAGCAAGGAGGTGACCTTGCCCCAGGTCATCCTCTTGGCTTGCTGGTTGTAGGCCTTGGTGGCCTTAACCACTGCAGTGAAACGATCCACAGTGATGCAGGTGAGGATGAGCATGGACGTGTAGAAGTTTATAGTGTAGATGCCCAGTAGGGTCTTGCACATGGCCTTGCCGAAGACCCACTCATGGATGCCTGCATAGGCCCAGAAGGGTAGAGTGCAGACAAACACCAGGTCAGCCAGGGGCAGGTTCACCAGGAACACATCCGTTAGGCTCTGCAGCTTATGGTAGAAGATGGATATGACCAGCACGAGGGAGTTCCCTACCAGGCCGCAGATGAACACCACCAGGTATGTGCAGGGCAGAAAGACCTTCTTGAACTGCAGGAAGTGTTGATGCTCCTCCCGGCTGCTCTCATAGGAACTGTTATAGTCTTCGTAATTGTACTCTGCCATGGTGTCTGTTCTAATGAACACCTATGAATAAGAACCCAGGAATTATATTTGGGGCTGAGGATGCCATTCTCTGTCTTTCTGCTGTCCCATTGACCACATTTAGGGGGAAAATAGTTGTCTCCTGAACTCACCCACTGGGATGTGTAGGAACAACACAGCAAAAATAGCCAATTCTGAGGGGAAATTGATCAGGCAGGACAAGGACTCTCCATTAGCCTGAAAATTCTCAGGATCTCACCCATCCAGGAGACAACTCATAACTGACCCCTAAGTACATTCCATAAAATCCTGTGCTCAAGTATTTTGAGAGCAAAAGTCGCCCTGCTGCCAGGTGGGCACAGCGCTCTTTGGAAAAGCAGCATGAGAATGAATGGTTGAGCCCCTTGATAATCTGAGCTCATCAATGGGAAGTGCCTGTTTTCATCTCCCCCTGCCTCACCACAGCTACCCATCCTGAGCCCCGTTTCCTAATACATTGTGAAAGCTAAAGCCAGTGCCCCTGCCAGGGGGCTCTGCTATCAAGGAGACTCCTGGAGACCACAGATGTTTGGGGATGACAAGACTGCTCTGCTTGGGTAGGCAGTCCTTCCTGCCTTTACTTCCCCTCAATTGCATAGGTTTTCAAAGGCTACTAATGGGGAAACAAGGCACAGAAAAGCCCATAGCTGCGCAGCACTTTGGCTGAGCTGGCTTCATGGATAAAGCATTGGGTAGTTCTCCTCACTTCCCAAATAAACTTTCTCCTTTAGCATCTAACACAGTTTATGGCATTCCACCATCAAAGTCTCATTTCCTGAAGACTTCTGAGTAAGAAGTCTCTTAAAAGGTAGATTTCCCCAAAGGGGAACCTTGTCTTAGCTTAGGTGATTGTCAGGTTAGGACTTAGGGGCCTCCTTTAACAAGCAGAAGACTCAATTGAAATGGGGTACCAGATGGGCTGCATTTCTTACCCAGGGATGTCACTTTTCTCTGACCCTTCCCTCTGCCCTGTGACCCTGCCAAAGACCACGGACAGGACAAAGGGTCATGTAACCTATGGTGTGGGAGCAGGAGCAGCTGCAGTAACATCAGCCCATGAGTGCCCTTGCTACTGACCTGCAGATACTCAACATGCAGCAGCTCATTTCCAGTGACCTGGAGCCATGTCTGGCCAGCACCTCAAGAAGGTGTGTGAAGAAGGGCAGGTGTTTTGATAGAATCTCTGCCAAGTTTAGCAAAATCAAAATATTGCCTGACCAGACAAGGACATATAAACAATAAGGTTACCTCTCCTAATCGACTCAGAAACACTTCTGTCTGTGACATTGAGTCCTGACTGGGAGCAGTGTCTCTGATGCTGCTGCTTGCCTCTGTCTTTCCAGGGGCCAAAGTGCCCTTTCTCTCTAGCAAGGAAGGATGCTGCCTTTGGGCTAAGACTGCTTAATAAATAATCCTTGCCCTTCGACCACAGTTGTTAGATCTCTAAGGGAGATAAGTCAGCCAGTAGACATCCTGCCGCCCACAAGCTTTCTGGGGTACTATATTGAGTAGGTAAGATAATGTGTATGTGTTATTGATTCACACAGGCAAAAACAGATTTTCATCATTTAAAATATGAAACAGGTGGCTTTGCTCTTAAGAATAATATCCAGCTCCCCATTATTGCTTGACTTGCTCTTGCCTTTTTTTGATATCCTCCTGTTCCAGCTTTTGCTGGTCCCTTATGCTGCTATTATGCATTTCCTCAAAGGACCTGTGCCAATTCATGTGTAAGAATTGGTAAACTTTGTTATGTAGTAATTGGTAAACAGATTGGGCCTGGACAGTGCTGTGCAAATAGAGTATTAAAAATTACTTTCTCTTCTAGAAGAGGCCAAAAATATTCATTTATTTATCTTCTGTAATCAAAATCCTATTTTGATTTCTGCAAATCAAAAAAATACATATACAACTTTGGAAATAATGTAAAAGTCTGATAATAAATGATGAAGCAAATTATAATTCAGACAGAATATGACTTAAATGTTTAGGAAGTATTTTTAACGATTTTGGGAAATGTAATGCAGTTAAATTGCTAAAAACAGTGTAAACACAAAACAAATATGCAAAGTAAGTGTTATCTATTACTGTTACAACAAACAGATGTCAAAAATGATATAAAATTGTGATTCTTAACCTTTTTTGACCATAAACTCCTTTGAGAATCTCTTAAAAACTGCAGACCTTTTCTCAGAAATAATGCGCATGCACGTGTGTGCACACACACACACACACACACATACACCCCTCTGCAATTCTGGGAGTCCATGAACCTCTTGAATCCCTCTGCCATGTATTCTGAACTCATTTAAGAGTTCATGATAAACTATATGATTTTGACTGTACTTTTAAAAACCTGGAAAAAATGATCGCATTTTATTAGCAGTTGGCCTTCAGCTGAGGGAATTATGGGTGACCTATTTCTTCCTTTTTTTTTAATAGTTCCCAAAGTTTCTACAGTAGTACATTGATTTATAATGAAAAAAGAACATAAATGATAATCTGAGAAAACAGCCTGTCTTAGGCAAAAGAAATGAAAACAGAAATTATTCATTGAGCAAATATAGGCACTAACTAGAGTCGCCCTATCTCCCCAGGTGTATCTGACTACGCCATTGCTAGCAGTACCATCAGCCTGCAGGCACTAACCGTGTGCCCAGAACCATGTTCGCTGTTTTTCATGTTTCTCCAATTTAACCCATACGGTAGCAGATGGCAGTGATGGAGTTTGAACTAAAAGCAGTTGAGCTCCATAGCCTGGCATTTTACACTGTGCCCCACTACAGACAGGAATCTGAGAATACCAACAATCCCTGGAGTTAGTCCTCCCTGTCTTCTTTTAAGTATAAAGAGTAAGACAAATGACTCACCGGCAGAAATGCTTGGTCGGTTTGTTCCAGAGATGAGCTTGCTCACAAAGCAAGGTCTGCCTCTACTTCTGTGATGTGGTTCATGTTTCCGCTGAACCTTTTTTAAGAGCCCTCAGCTGGTTATACACGAGACCCATCCCTACTCCCGTCTTTTAGTTTTGAATCCACATGATCAGCCCTCCCCTGTGTAATGCGTGGGTCAGTCAGAGATGGATGGGTGACTCTGATACCCCATACCCCCTTCATTCTGCCTCGGGGCTGATTCTTCTGTCAGAGCATGACAGGGGTTTTATTTTTAAACTAAAGGGGAACAATAAGGAAGTTTGGCTCTGGCCATCCACTGAAGATGGTAGCATTGGTACCTTAAAATTACTTAATTCAAGAGTCAGACGTCTTTTTGGAACAGTTGAGGCCTGGGCCAGTGCTGAGTGCATGGCTGGGTTCTGCGTGCACATGCAGCTCCAGCATATGTGATAGCGGTTTTGCCCCATAGCAGCCCTGTAGTGGATATTATCTCTCCTTTATAGATGAGAACACCAAGGACCATAGCTAAAATAACAGTCCCCAGTCCACACAGCTAGAAACTGGCAAATTGAAGATACACACTTAGGTCTGTGTCATTACCAGACCAATGAACAGGATGATGATGGGTCTGCCAGAGGTCCTGGTGCAGCCCCACCTCCTAAGCCCACACCACTCAGGCCCCTCAGCAGGCAGTGCCCACCAACCCTGCCTAGCCTGGCTGGAATCATCTGGTTTCCTTGGTCTGCCCTCTCTACTCCTGGAATTCCCCAGATGTTGACGACTTTTATCTCAGTACAGTTCTAGTTGTCAGCCTCCATGATCTAACATTACTGACCCTTCTGGGAAATAACGCTGGAAGACAGGAATTGGGGGCATGTCTGCTTTCCTAGAAGTAGCTGACCTCTTGTGGAGGTGCCTGGCCTCCCTTCTCTGACTGTGCACTGCCATTCAGGCTGCATCTCCCCAGTGCTATTGCTTTCTCTACCACCTGCTAGGTGGACCTTCTCATGTGGCTCTTCCTAAGGGCAAATATCAAGCATTGGGAGCAAGGACCAGGAGCAGCCTCAGGATCCAGAGACTAACACTTAGTTCTACTGCAAGCTTGGCCCTATGCTGGATGCTTCCGTGTACAGCCATCTAATCCTAATCACTTACAGATAGGCAGACAGAAGATTAGAGAGATTAGCCCACTTGCCTAAGAACACACATCCCCAGCGGTCACCCAGGACTGTCTGACTGCAAAGCCAATGCTTCCTGTTCTGCTCTGTGTATGGAGCTGTGATAACAGATCTGAAGACCTCTAGTAGGTTTGCAGGCATTTTTTCAGTGAATTAGTTCAGACTATCCTTTCTACCAAACTGGTACAAATGAGTGAGGTGTTCCTTATGGGCATGAACCATGAGGCTGCATAGACTGCATACCAATGGACAGATGGATGCAGGGAGTGGTGAATGAATGAAAAAAGGAATAGACTGAGCCAAATAGATCCCTGTCTTTCTGAAAGAGACCTTTCAAGGCAGGATGGCAATTTAAAGTAACCCTGCCTAATATTTAGGAATCTTTAAGCTTTGAGGGCTGAGTTTTACCTAGGTACAAGTCAACCATGCCATTCAAGACAGGTCCATAGAGCAGTATTAGAGTGGCCTGAGCCTCATCAGACACCCTTGGCCATGCTATTCTTAGCAAGCCTTTCTACTCCATGGGGAAAACAGGCTGGCACCTAGAGCCCTACATGACTGTGTATACATGTTCATATGGAAATATTTGAGAAAGCATGGCTTGTTTATCATGGCCATTCTTTAATGGAAACTTCTCTGTAGTACAAAAGACTTGCAACTAAATTTGAGGAGCTGAGCTACTCACAGGTTCGGGGCTAAAATTTTATTTTACAAAATGTCTTTTATTTACAAAATGCCTTTTATTGTCTGCCAGTTTGTAGTGTTAATTGTCTAAAGGGCATTACTTTTATTTGAAACAAAACTTTAAACTTCTTAAGGGTGGGTACCCAATCATATGTGTCTTAGATTTCCCCAGAAATACCTAAACATTTTCTAAATAAAATTGGGGTAAGAGTAAAAGGGAAGTGCAGACATACCTGCTGCAGGTTTATCTTGGAAGTCAGGCTGTTGGCCTGCTCTCCTTTCCCGCACATTGCAGAGCTGCTAAGTTATCTGTTCCAGGATTCAGATGAGACATTTACTGCTCTGGTGGGAGCAGAGCTACTATGGCTGAGAGGTATTGATCTGGGGATTGTTAATAAGCAGGAGAGCAGGAGAAGGAATCCACGTATTGAGGTTGACTACCTCCAGCGGGAGAAGGTGAGGTGTAGAAGTGTCTTACTACTAGGAATTATGTATCTGAGTCACGGGCGCCAGAGTATGTTAGCAGCAGCAAATCCATGTGGGTCTGCAGCAACTCGAGTCTAGCCTCCTTGGAGGAAAGAATTTGGCCAAGGGGCAAAAGTAGGTTTAAGGCAGAGGGAGAGATTGAGGCAAGTTTTAGAGCAGGAACAAATGCAAGTAAAGTATACTTGGAAGAGGGCCAAACAGGTGACCTGAGATCTAAGTGCCCCGTCCAGCCCATGATGTGAGGTTCTTATACACTGGCATGGTTCCAGGCTTTGTGTTTCTTCTCCCTCGACCCTTCCCTTAGTGCAAGCTGTCCGCAAGCCTGGAGGCTTGCCAGCACTAGGGGCTGCATGCTCAGTGTGTTTACTGGAGTTGTATGCATGCCCACCTGAGGTGCTTTTCCCTTACCAGTCGAATGTTTCTAGAGGACTGGCTAAACTCTGCCATTTTGCCTGTTAGTGCTCATCCTGTGCCCACCCGCCCAGCTCCTGAGATCTTACCAGGACACTGCTGGTTACCAGCTTCAGATGTTTTCTATCTATTGGAAGATTCTTTCTCTGGCTCTGGCTGCAACCAGTTATTTTAGAGAGACAGTTTAACAATTGCCCAACCATTACTTGCTGGTCACCTGACATTCCTGGGGGAGGGAGGCCCTCTCGTGCCTTGCTCGTGTCTGCCTAGCTACCTACTCTTAACACTAGGAATTTATAAGCAATGGATTGGCAAAGTAAAATCAAGTTAATACAATAATAATAAATCGATAGCAACATTAAAAGATGCCCCCAGATCGCAGAGTGAATGTGATGTGTGTGGTGTGGTTCAGCCCAACCTTCCAAACCTTCTCTGGTCAGTGGAGCCTTCTGCTGTGAGAGGCCTGTGCTGTACCTGCACTGACCACAGTGGCTACCAGTCCAGGTGATAACTGAGCACTTGAAATGTGGCTAGTGCAACCAAGGAGCCAAATGTTTAGTTTAATATATGAATTTAAGTTTATATAGCCTCATATGGCTAGTGGCTATTGTATTGAAGAGTACAGTTCTAAACTGAAGTCACCTCCACTTCACGGCAGACTGTTCACAGATGGAGGCTGACCAGAGGGACAAGAGGAGACCGTGCAATCAGAAAAAGCAACACTTCTCACTCTGCCGGGCTTAGCGAGGCTGAGGGGAGATGGCGCCCTCTGGGTAAGATTGGCAGCAAGGCACCTTGGGCCATAGGGGTTTTCCAGGCGTCCGTTCCTCCCTCTGCTAGTTTCTAAACAAGCAGAAGATCTGTACTGCAGGCAGCCTGCAGGATTAAAGTTGTGTGGTAATTACATAACAAGCAGGCTGAGGCCATTTGATTTGTGACTGGGAAGGACTATAGACTCCGTTTGTAGAGACCAAGCTGGAGGGGCTCCACCGTGATTCACGCAGAGAGATGTGAACTCTAGGACTGCAGTGCCCGGGACTGCCTGGTTTGTGCCCAACACTTTATCCTGACTCGCTCCTAATGCGGAAGCCTTGGGTATGTCCTCCTTTGGGAGCATTTGGGACAGAAGAAAACCTTACTCTGAGACAAATAATGTAGACATTCACTGGGCGTGGGCTGTGTGCACAGCAAGGTGCCCAGGCATGCCAGGGTGAAACCCGCAAAGGGACAGACAAGTTGACAGACTGGAATATGTGTTCTAGAGATATTCAGCTCCACTGACCACAGGCTCCTGCAGAAACTGAGAAGGAAAGGGTGGCATGCCATCAGCCAAGCTAGCAGTAGGCTGCCATGACCAGAGCAAGGGGAGGAGGAAGGCTTCGTGGGCAGTGAGTATCTTATCTTTGCTGATTCTACCTCAGTAGCAAGGAAAGGAAGCAGCTCTAGTAGGGGGTGGGCTGCCCTCTAGTGATCATGCTTTGGTTGCCATCCTTCTCAAGCTCTTACATCCCTTGGTATTCTGAGTTGCTGGAACATTTTCTAGGGCATCCCACAGTAAGAAATACATCTTACGTGGCTATCTAGTGTGCATGTGTGTACACATACGGTCAAAACAAGCCTCATAAGTACTTACCCTTGTAACATGCAATATACTATTGTATTTTCTATTTTATTCTAAATGTTGGTCATAACCTACTAAATTGATTCACAGCCCAATAAATGGATAATGACCTGCAGTTTGAAACCCTATTGAGAAGAAAGCCCTCTGCCCTAATTGTTACCTTTGAGACTGCATCACCCACCCATCTCACTCCCACGTCACTCATGTAGCGTGTCCACCAGGGCCAGCAAAGGTCTGGGAAACCTGCTCTGTGAATCGTCTGCTTGTCTGTCATCAGGCAGTCTGTCATCACTGTGGTCAGAGAGGAGGGTGATAGATGAAGAGAGATCATATGTTAGGATATCTTTTATCCTGAATGCAGGAAAATTGGGAGAACCAACTACAGCTTTCAGAGTCTCATCCTACATTATCTCTTTATCTCGTTTATGGTATTTGCCTTGGACAAGGATGAAAGCAGGCCTGAGTGACCCTGGCCTATCTGCTCTGGACCTCTGCTTCCCTGTTACCAAGTGGGTGGTTGCACGAGCTGGCTCCTTGAGCAGCTTCTTGCACTGATGTTCCCTGTTTCTGTTCGTCCTAGGGTGAGGTTGGGGGCCTGGAAACCAGTAGCTGGAAAAGCAAAAAGAAGGAGGTGTTAGGCAAGGAGGAGGACAGAGAGGGGGCTGAGGCCAGGGAGAAAAAGAAACACCAAAGTGACAAATTATGCCCCCGGTGGCAGCAGGTGCTGCAGCCCACATTCTTCCTGCACCTTCCCTGAGAAGAGCACGGGAGGCTGCAGGCAGGAAGCTGCTTACCAGAGCAAGCCCACCTCTTTCTCAGTCAGTGGGCTCCATAAAGTGCTACCTCTGAGTCCTTTAAAATGTACAGCCTTTTCAAGCCATCAGAACCCAGAGTCCATCCAGTTCCATCTCCTTCCATTTAGAGAAGGGAAACCGGGGTCTCAGGAGGAAAGCGCTCACCCTGAGCCACACAGTTAGTCACCTTGCTGAAGCTGAAATCCTGATGGACCCCACCACAGTCATACCACCTCCTCTGCCCTCGGGGGCCACAGAGACCTCCAGCTAGACGGAGCCCCCCACTGCCCAGGGCTGGTGGCATTCAGCTCCTGGAAGAACATGGATTGTTTCAGCATTTTGAAAAGAAGCCACACTGAGTGGGAGATCTTCCGCATTAATGCCGGCACAGGAGGGCAAGCCTTAGTTTTGGAACTAGGTTTCCTCTTTGTCAGAACTGGGGAGTGGAGCTGGTTGGGCTCTTAGGCACCTGAGATTGTATAAGCACCTGGCTGAGCTGAGCCTAGGGTTCCACAGGGAGAGCACTAAGTTGCTGTCAGGGTATAGTTCTGCCTCCAGCCCTGCCTCTGAGGAACTGCCTGGGCTTCTGTGTCCCCATCAGTGAAGTGCAGGGACTGCAATCTGCCAATATGTTCCAACGATCAGTAATTGAGACGGTGTTAAAAACCTCCCCTGGGTGCCTGTTCTTGTGCCTCAGGGATGGGCCAGAGGCTTCTCTAGTCATGCACTGGCACTGAGAAGGCAGGACCCAGTGGCGCTGGTACCTTGGCCCTGTGGCAACAGCTCTGCTGGCGTGGGCTAGGAGAGTGGTTGATTTGTGATTCCACTCACCGTCTATAGCAGAAGGTCTCTTCCCTACAGCTGCTCCAGGGAAACTGCTGTAGCCCTATTGTCTTCTCCCTGTCCACTTGCTTGGCCCTGGCCCCTGCGGCCCTCCCTCTACTCACAAAATCTGCTGGGGCCTCTGTCACGGCCTCTGCGATTAAAGGATTCTCCATGCACCTGAATTTGGCTACATGACTCCAAGACTGTGGACCCCAGGATGTGAGACCCTGTGTGTTGATAGCTAAATGTCTGTGTTCTCATTTGTGGCATTTCAGGGACACTACATCAACCTCACTAACGCCTGAGGACACTGAAGACATGCCCGTGGGGCAGGATGCAGAAATCTGCCTGCTGAAGTCTGGAGAACTAATGTAAGTGGCAGCTGCTGCCTGGTTTGGCGTTGGAGGAGCACTGGCCTCTCCAGTGCCAGCACTGGGGACCGCCCCAGGGGCTCTGACTTGGAACCAGTGAGGCTTCAGCTTATGCCTTTTCTTCAGGTATAGCTTATATGCATTAAGATTCAAGCAAGTATACAGTGCCTGAATTTTGATGAATGTTACAGTGTAATCACTACCACAGTTAAGATATAGAACAGTTTCCTCACCCTGGAAAGTTCCCCGTGCCCCTTTATAATTATTCCTCCCACACCCCGTGTTCTTTTCTCAAAATAACTTTGTTAATTTTCTTATCATATGAGCAAAACACTTTCATTGTAAAAAATTAGGAAAATAGAGATAAGCAAAATATTTTGATTTATAGCGTTCTAGTCTTTTTTATACACATACATACATATAATTTTTAACACAAACAAATATTCTAAATCTTATTTTGTAGTCTCTTAAAATTTGCTGTAGCATGAGTATTTTTCCCTATCATCGAGTTCTCTAGTGTTATGTCCACGGGCTGCATAATTGTCATTGAATAGATTCAATCATTCATTCACAGATATTTTTTCATTAGCTGTGATGTACCAGGTACTGTTTTAAGTGCTTAGGGTATGTCAGTAAACAAAACCAACAAAGACCCACCCCTGACCCTCATCAAGCTTACATTTCAGCAAGGGTTGATAGACGATAAACTATACACATAATTAAGTCAATATTGTATCAATGTTGCAAGGTGGTGCTTGCTATGGAAAAAGGTAAAGTAGGATAACAGGGAAGGAGAATTTGCCATTTTAAATAGAGGGACACTGAGAAGATAAGACTTGAGGGAGGTGAAGGAGTTGCCAGGCGTATATCTGAGGGAATAGCATTTCAGGCAAAGGGAACAGGCAGCACAAAGGCCCTGAGATGGTGCCTGGCATGTTCAGGGACTGAGAAAAGGGCCAGTGTGCCTGCAGCAGAGAGAACCAGGAGGCGGAGTCAGAGTGGGAATGAGGGTCCCAGCACACAGGGCCTTGTCGGTCATTGTAAGGACTTTGACTTTGAATCTGAGGGACATGGGACCCCCCCAAATGAGGTTTGTAGCATTAAGAGTGATTCGATCTAATTTACATACGAAAAAGGATCATTCTGGTTGCCATGGTGGAGAATAGATGATGGAGGGCAAGAGCAGAAGAGGGGAGAACTGTTGGGAGGGTATTAGAGGAATCCTTGTTCCTTGGACCAAGTGTTGGCAGAGAGGACAAGGGCAAATTCTGGGCCTATTTTGAAGATGGTGCAGACGGAATTTCCTGACGGGTTAGATGTGGTTGTGAGAGAATAGATAACCCATTCCAGCAGTTCTCAGGTGACCCTGGACCACACTCAGACAGACACTATGTTCAATTATGGGGTAGACCGAGCAGGAAGAATTAAGTAGCCCCCTCACAAGCCGTTGATGCTGGGGAGTATGAAGTGTCAGGGCCACCCTTTCTGGAGAGCACCGTGGCTGCAGGATGTACCAAAAGTTCAAGAATTGCATTTTCTCTATGATGCAATAAACCTACATCTGGGAAATAATGACTAGATGTGCAAAGATAAAGCTACCAAAATGTCCCTTGCATGCTACTCACAGCAGTGACAATTAGAAATAGTAAAAGAGAACTTGAATGATTGTGAATGGCTGTTGAATTTTGTCAGATCTTTTTTCTGTGTCAGTTGATAAGATCATAAGCTTTTTCTTCCTTAGCTTGTTGATATGATGGATTGCATTGATTGACTTTCAAATATTGAACCAGCCTGCGTACCTGGGGTAAATCCCACTGGCTGTGGTGTATAATTCTTTTCACAGCTGGATTTGGCAAAATGTCTAAAGAATGTTTTGCCAGATACAGAATTCACAGTTGACAGTTCTTTTCTTTCAGCATTTGAAATGCGTGTGCCGCTACCTCCCTCTGGCCTCCATGGTTTTAAATGAGAAGTCCCCTGTCATTCAAATTGCTATTCCCCCATAGATAATGTTATTTCTCTCTACCTGCTTTCAAGTTTTTTCTTTGTCTTTTTTAATATTTTTTTTTTTTTACTTTTTTATTCTTTTATCATACTTAAAGTTCTGGGGTACATGTGCAGAATGTGCAGGTTTGTTACATAGGTATACACATGCCATGGTGGTTTGCTGCATCCATCACCCCATCATCTACATTAGGTATTTCTCCTATTGCTATCCTAACTCCCCACTCCCTTCTAACCCTCCCCTAGCCCCCCACTCCCCAACAGGCCCCAGTGTGTGATGTTCCCCTCCCTGTGTCCATGTGTTCTCATTGTTCAACACCCACTTATGAGTGAGAACATGCAGTGTTTGGTTTTCTGTTCTTGTGTCAATTTGCTGAGAATGATGGTTTCTAGCTTTGTCCATGTCCCTGCAAAGGACATTTGGGCAAAGAGTTCATGACTAAAACACCAAAAGCAATGGCAACAAAAGTCAAAATAGACAAATGGGATCTAATTAAACTAAAGAGCTTCTGCACAGCAAAAGAAACTATCATTAGAGTGAACTGGCAACCAACAGAATGTGAAAAAAATTTTGCAATCTACCCATCTGACAAAGGGCTAACATCTAGAATCTACAAAGAACTTAAATAAATTTACAAGAAAAAACCTCATCAAAAAGTGGGTGAAGGATATGAACAGACACTTCTCAAAAGAAGACATTTATGTAGCCAACAAACAGGAAAAAATGCTCATCTCTGGTCATTAGAGAAATGCAAATCGAAACCGCATTGAGATACCATCTCATGCCAGTTAAAATGGTGATCATTAAAAAATCAGGAGACAACAGATGCTGGAGAGGATGTGGAGAAATAGAAACACTTTTACACTGTTGGTGGGAGTGTAAATTAGTTCAACCACTGTGGAAGACTGTGGCGATTCCACAGGATCTAGAAATAGAAATTCCATTTGACCCAGCAATCCCATTACTGGGTATAAACCCAAAGGATTATAAATCATTCTATTATAAAGACACATGCACATGTATGTTCTTCGTCTTTTGTTCTTAGAAGCTTAATTATGATGGGGCTTGGTGTGAATTTCTTTGAGTTTTTCCTATTTGGGGTACACTCAGCTCTTGAATCTCTAGGCTTATACCTGTTGCCATATTTGGAAATATTTTTGAATATTTTGAATAGTTTTTCAGATGCACTCTATTTTCCCTCTCCATTTGGGGCTCCCGTGATACAAATGTGAGCTCTTTCGTCCTTGTCTCGCAGGTCTCTGAGACTCTGTTCTTTTTCCTGGCACCCCGCCTCCCAATTCTCTTTTTCCTGTGTTGTTCAGGTTGAGGAATTTCTGTTTTTCTCTCTTCAAGTATAACTGTCATCTTCATTCAGCTATTGAGTGTCCAGTGATTTTTTTTATTTTGGTTATTATAATTATTTAGTTCTAAAATTTCCATTTGGTTCTTTTTTATATCTTCTGTTTCTTTGGTGTGGTTTTTTTTTTTATTGTTTCAAGAACATTTAAAATTGTTGTTGAAGCATTTTATGATGGCTGCTTTAAAAGCCTTGACAGATAACTCCAGCATCTGATGGATGTCAGTCTCGGCTTCTGTTGATTGTCTTTCCTCATGTACGCTGTGATTTTCCTGGCTGTTAGGATAATGAGTGTTTTCGTGTGATATGTAGGCGAGGGGCTCAGAGACACTAAGCTGTTGTGATTTTCCTCGTGTTCTGGGGGTCCTTAGTCACTCCGCCTTCCTTCTCCTGCCCTTCACTTTTACTGCAACTGCTGAATTATTATTTTTGGGGTTTTTTAGTGGCAGTTAATGGGAAAGAACAGGGAGATGTTTGAAATCATGTATAATAAAACTTTTTTAAAAACCTGCCCTCAAGTAAAGGTTATGAGGAAAGTTAGGAGATTTAGGATAATTAGAACACATCCCACCTGATTTTGGTAAGCAAAAAAAAAAAAAAAAAGAAATTAAAAAAGGAATAATTAGAACACACAGATCCAAGGCAGATCCTTTTCACACTTGTGACATGAGCCTTATAGACAATAGGCGTCTTAAGATTACATTATATTTGAGCAAACCCTTGATTTGTTTTTGCTAAGCTCTCCTTTGGAGAGGCCGAGTATTGTCCTTGTCACTGAATAGATGATGTCTAGAATACATGATTGGGGCACAATCCAAATACCTGGGTGCCAGGAGAAACTTCTGGAGCATAAAATGGTAAAATGCCCCAGCATCAATGGGGCATGATATCAAGTAAATGACTTTTTTTGTGGTAATATGTTAAGATTTCCACGTTATGAGAAAGGTGTCTTTTCCAGAATGGACCCCCGCACCCACCCTCAGATTCTTGAAAATTGTAAATATTGGTTGAGGGCTCTTAATCAGAAATAAACCCTAACACACAGAGACATATTGTGTTGAATTGAATTCTCACAAAGGTGAGTATTGGAGCTGTTCTTTAAAGATTCTGGTTTTTAAATCATTTCTTGCCCTTCTCATTAGCTTTGGGGAGTCTGTCCATTCATCTCCACAGCTTTGGAGGCAGATGAGCCCTCAGCACCACCACTTGCTGTGCAGTCTTGGGCAAGTTCCCTAACCTCTTTGAACTTTAGTTCCTGCCCCTGTGTTAAAGGGGACAGTAATACATTTTCTCCACAAAGGCAGTTGGTATGGTAGAAAGATGATGGCTTTGGCTCAGACCTGTGTGAGCCTGGATTGAATTTCTTAATCTGTTTGCATATTAGTTTCCTCTTTTGTAGAATGGCAACAGTGATGCCTTCCTGAGGGAGCCAGTGCAGTAACACATGAAATTGTTGAGCATAGGGCATGGCCTATGGTGGCTGCCACCTTCCCATTTCACAGTTGAGAAACTGAGGCTCAGAGTGAGTTGACTCACCCAAGGCCACACCGCTCCTAAGTTGCAGCTCTTCCCTGGAGGCCCTGTCTCCATGATTGCGAGCTAACCTAGCTGCCTCGGGAGTTGCACAGTGTAGGAGGGGTACCACTCAGCCTGGAAGGGGCCCCGAGGAGCAAGCTCCCCGGGTTCATCTTGTAATCTAGTCCTTGCAGCAGTCATGAGGCAGGCCTGGTTGTCCCTGTTTGGCAGATGAGGAAACTGAGGCTTTTGAAAGGATACGCCCTGCAGCAGGGATGCAGTGTGGCCACCCACCTCACGTTCTTCACGTCATACTCTGGGTCCAGCACAGAGGAGCTCACTGTCAGTGAACCCTGTAAACTTCTTGAAGAAGCTTTTATCTACCCAAGGAGAGTAAGAACAAGCATCTCTTCCCAACACCATTGTATCACTTCCGCCACCCTGCATCATAAAGAGTATGGGATGTTGGCATTTGAGGGAAGGTCAGGGTGCGCATGTGGAATCTTACAATGGATGCGAGATGCACCTGAGAAGAGGGACTATATCTAAAGGGCGGGAGGCTTGTGCTGATGAGGTGAAAAGGGTGAGGCAGGGAACTGGAAGGAGAAATGGCAGAGAGAAAGCAGACGGCTGAGCAGGAGGGCACCTTCGAGAGAGCAGCAGAAAGCTGCACCTCGGCACTCACTTCCTGTCCACGAGGGACGTGGAGCCGGTCAGGCCATCCTCAATTCCTTAGTTCTCATGGGCTTTCAGCTCCACACAGGCAAGGGTGTCGTCTCTATTTTTTACTGCTATGTCATCAGTGCCTAGAACTATGCCAGGCGTGTAGTAAGCACTCAGGAAACATTTGTTGGAGTGAGCTGCCTGTCCCATACTTAAGCATGTTGGCCAGGGTTACCCGGCACTTGTCCTCTCAAGAGCCTCCGAAGTCTCCAGCCACCTCTGAGCCACAGACGACCTGGCCAGTGGACACAAACGCTTTGCCCGTCAATCAGGTCCTTCTCTGTATTTTTATTTTAGGATCAAAGTACCCCTCACAGTGGAAGAGATCGCCAGTTTCGGGGAGGGCAGCAGGGAGCTGTTCGTGAGATCCAGCACCTACAGCCTGATCCCCATCACTGTGGCCGAGGCAGGCCTCACCATCAGCTGGGTCTTCTCCTCTGACCCCAAGAGCATCTCCTTTAGCGTGGTCTTCCAGGAGGCCAAGGACACACCACTGGATGAGTGTAAGGTATGGCTGGGCTCCCTGCCTGTGGGTTCCTTCACACATCTGGGTACTTGGGCAGGCCTTTTCCAAAGCAGGGCAGTGGCCATCCCACTCTCTGCTGGGCAGGCCTCACCTGGAATGTTCTGGGCCGTGTCATGCAGAGAAAGTAGAGCACTTGGGCCTTGTCCAGTTTGGGGAGAAAAAGACCCAAAAGTTCTGGAGAGCTGTTTTCAAATGTCTGAAGGTCACACTGTCAGACACAGGTAGTCTGCCCTTGGGATAGACGGGTAGGTGAAAGAGGAGTACAGACATATGACTCAATTTAAGGATCATTTTCTAATAGAACTGTGCAAAACAGGAATGGGTCACCATCTCTCTTCCTCTGATTTTTAGCTTAGGGTGTTCAGCATCTCCACGGAAGGTTATCAGCAGAGACAACCCCAGTGTCACTTGGGTGGTCGAGCTTGAAATCTTGGTGGCAGGTATCAATTCATAAATTCCTAAGACATTCTAGGCATGGAATGTTGACAGTGCCAGGACTGTAGTTCTCAACCTTGGCTGCAAATTAGAAACACCTAGAGAACTTTTAAAAACTCCACTCCTGAGGCCACACCCTGACCACTAAGTCGGAGTCTCTAGGGGTGGGATCCAGGCATCTCCAAGTGATTCCAATGAGTGGCCCAAGTTGAGAACCACTGGTATAGATTAGGGGGTTGAAGCCAGAGTAGAAAGGATGGAACCCAGATCACAGGGACAGAGGTTGGGCAGGGCTCCGTGGGTGGCTGATTCAGTACGAGGCAAGGAGGAGGGAGGCCCATGCCTGGGGTCTGAATTCCATGCCTGCATCTCTACAGAGAAAGGGTGTAGAGGAATATTAGAAGGAGAGCCAGTTTGGATGGAAACACAAGTTCCACTTGAATTATTCTGAGTGGAAGGAATGGTAAAAGCAGTTGGGCCTGCTGGACTGGAGCTGAAAGGGAAGCCCAGCCTGGGAATATGACTACAGAAATCTCCATTTTGCAAGAATTGCAAGGATCAAGATAGAGAAAAGCAAGCTGAAGTCATGTGAAACAAGAGATCTGTGAAGTCTTTGCAGGACTGTTAGTCCCTTGTGTGTTTGGTCTACTGCGTGCCCTCAGGGGGCTTGAGGCTGAGGGATGAGGAAGGCCCAGAGCAGGAGAGCCCAGCTAGGAGGCACGGTGGGCCACACAGCAGTTCCTTCTCTGGTGCTGGCATCCCACAGAGGAACACGTACCCGCTTGGGTTTGCTCTCCTGCCATCCTGCCCTGTTGGAATCTGCTCATTGCAAGGATCACTTTTGTCATTTCTCTGCTTTTCAGACTCACTCTCAAAATGTAACTCTACTCCCTTGGGTTGGCCTTGCTTATTGGAGTCTTGTGTTCTCTCATTTAAAACTGCTCTGCCCATCTTGTCCTTTTGGGACTTACAGCCAGCTCCACATACCTACCTCCAGAGCCCTTCCTTCTGGAGTGATTCTGAGCCTCCATCCAGGAGGTCCTGGCGCAGCCAGCATGCCTATCAGCTCCACACTGACAAACGGCAGCGCTGCCAACAGTTGCCCTTGCCTCTCACCCTCACGTTCCTCAGCCCTGCCGTGCCCCCAGCCCTGAGTCCACCCTGATATCAGACACCGTGAGTGTTTGTGCAGGGAGGAAAGGGACAAAATCAGGGATCCAGGCCTTTGCTGTTCTGCCTGCCCACATGTGGCTGGGCTGTGGGCCTCTCCTTGCTCAGTCCCTACCCACCGATTCTTCAGCAGCCTGGGGTTCCTGTGTGGGTCTACCAGGAAACAGGACCTTGGGGATCTACTGAGCCTTCCTCATCTCTAGCTTCCAAGGGGCCCCACTGCCTTTCCCCACAGTGACGCCAGGGGGCAGAAGGGACCCCTGTACAGGGTGCTCAGGTGCTTCTCTGCCTTCACAGGCCACTGTCACCAGCCACAGATGGGAGTGGCTGTTATCTCTGCCTGACATCCCCCAAAGAAACCAAGGCCAGGGAAGCCTGTTCCCAGACATGTGCCCTCAATATCTATCCCAGGGACTCTCCGGGTGCTCTCCTGACCAGCCTGGGGCTTATAGGAAATGACAGGTGCAGTGTAAATTGCAGCACTCAGGCTTCATGATTATGGAGGAATAGACACAAGGAACTGTGCTGTGTATTTGTAAACTACTGATAACCATTTATTGAGTGTCTGCTGTATACTGGACTCTGTAGGCCCCACAGGGGATAGAGAGAGATGAAGGAAGTGAGACACCATCTTAAAAAAAAAAAAAAGGAAAAAAATGTTGGTTGGTTGGTTGGCTCTGCCTTATCTCTTAGCATATTTTCAGTTTTAAAATAAGGCCTGTGTCTTAGCTTGTAAGCAAATTGAAGAGCCTGCCCTCGTGGGGAAGAAGTGAGCCATTCAAAGACCTCCCCCACCAACCCTGGCCCTGTCCAACACATACCATTTGCACAGATTTTCTCTCTGACAGTGAGGCCCTTCAAAAATGATCTGGAAAAAAGTCACTGTCAATGTCTCCTGGGACTAATTTCTCATTCTCAGGGAAGGCAGAGAGTGAACAGGAGGCTGAGGCTCAGATGTGGGAAGATGAAAGGGTGCTGGGGCGCATGGACCAGCCAGGGCACAGCCAGCAGAGAGGCCTAGGTGGAGCCAGGGGTGTCGAGCCTAGAGGAGAGGGGGCCTAGCAGCTTTGTGCCTGGAAGGTTGTCATCTGGAAGGAGGACTCAGCCTGTCCTGTTGAGACCCAAGGGCAGCACGAGGACCAACAGGAGACAGCCAGACAGATAGATCTTACCTAGACTAAGCTTCACATCCTGAAGCCAGAAAGGGGCCTCTCCTTTATAGTCCATGGAATGTTCTAGCATCTTCTGTGTTCAAGGCTAGGGGATCACTCCTTAAGTGTGCTGACCAGGTCATGATTCTGGATGAAACTTACAACCACGAGTCATCAACAGCCTCAGGGTGTGGGATGGCACTGGCCACTACTGGGGGCTGGTCCCAGCTCCAGCCCTGCTTGGCTGTGACCTCGGGCAACACACTCAGCCTCCTCCCCCAAAATAAAGGGTCTGCCCTGAGGATGCCCAGGGCCCTCTCAGCCTCTGATGTTTTTGCGTATCTGCTTTCCCTTCCAGGTCCTCATTCCTACGACCCGATGCAACTCCCACAAGGAGAACATCCAGGGCCAGCTCAAGGTTCGCATGCCTGGTATCTACATGCTCATCTTTGACAACACCTTCTCAAGGTAGGGCCACCTCAGGCACTAGCTCCATGTCTCCAGGCCTCTCTGCCACCTCTTCTCAAGAGCAGAGGTGGACACTCAAAACCAATTATTTGTCGATGACTTATTATTCATCATTCTTTGATTATTGACCCCTCTCCCGTGGTGTTGCAGTGTTTGTTAAGAGATTTTGTTGCACACAGGCTCATGCTTGCAGAGTCTCGCCATGTCACTGCTGAGGGGCAGAGGAGTGACACTCCTAAGTCACACAGCTAGGGCTGGAGCCGAATCTGAACCAGGCGGCCCAGCCAGTCTGAACTCTTAATAACCAAGGTGCCCTTTCCCTCTCTCTGATGTTGATTCCCACTGTCCTGCCACTGCCTTGCCCAAAGAAGGGGCTCAGGAAATACAGGGAAGGACTGAATGAATGAATGAGAAAGGGAGAAATGAAAGAAGGAAGGACAGAGCTTGAGATAAGCAGAGACTGCCTAAGACTGCACGGTGAAGGCCCTAGCTGGGTGGCGGGAGTGGCAGGTGCCATCTCTGGGAAGCACTCTGAGGACCAGCTAAAGTCCAGGAGTGAATAGTTTAGGGGATAGCGGAGAGGCTGGACAGGAGAATGGGGATAGAGGGTGATGAGTCCAGAGGGACAGCTGGGAGGGGAGCAGAGAGAGGACCGACATTAACTGAGCATCTGCCAAGCTCGTGGACAAGCGTGGTTAGGATTGCCGGGCACCTGCCCCTGTTTATGTCTTCTGCTTCAGCACAGACCCCTTAAGTGGAGCTGGCTCTTTAGAGAGACCTGCCTGAGCTGTTTCCAGCCACATCCTCTCTGAGCAGGACCCTGGGCTACGGGTCACACCCCCAGCATGGGTACTTGGCTCTCAGCAGAATAACCAGGGAAAACTGTGTCACCCCCTCACCACCTCCAGGCTTTGAACTACCAGGGCTTGTGGCCAAGAGTGCCCACCACAGGAGGGGATGGAAGATGAACTTCCCACCTTGCTGCCTCCTGCTCCTGCCTACACTCCCCAATAGAAATGAAAGCACCCCTGGAGTTAGCAGGACCTCATGGCATAGGCCTAGCATGGCCAGAGAGCTCTCTTTGGAGCCACCCCCCACCCCAAGAGTGGATATGAGCCCCAGCCCCTCCTGAACAGGATAGGGCAGTGGTTGGGGAACACCAGGCCCAAACTCTGCTCTTCCCCCAGCGGCCCTTAGTTGAGTCTCCATTTCCTCCTCTGCAGTGGCAGCCACACTGCGCATTGATGGAGACATGGAGGAGAGGTGCGATGAGGGCAGAACACCATCCCAAGGCCAAGCAGGCTCCCAGTTACACCTGGAGGTGGCCATGGTGCTGTGGCAAACTCTGACCTTGACCCACTGAGGTCATCTCAGGGGCCTAATTGAGATTTCCAAGCTATGGATGTCAGAACTGAGTTAGCTGCCAAGTCAGAAAAAAATCTATGCTGGCCTCCGCCATATGCCTCCTCCCATTGCCTGCTCTTTACACCCCAGTACACACACTGTGCAGTCCCCACCTCTAGCTGCTTCAGAGCAGCCAGGTGAGGGAGGTGACATTCACAGCCTGCGACCAAAAGAGCATTTCTGCACCCAAGCCTCAGGAGAGTCCACAGTGATGTCCTGAGACCCTCTGACCCTCACAGGGAGAGAACTCCACTAGACAGACAGGAAATGGGGTGCGGAGCTCCAGCACCCACACAACCAGGTCACTGCAATGACCACAGAGGCCTCAGCAGCAGCTGCCACCCCTCAGACTTTCAGCTCTCAAGTAACGCCCTCCCTTTCCATTTCTGTTTCCTTAGGTTTGTCTCTAAAAAGGTATTTTATCACTTGACGGTTGATCGGCCCGTGATCTACGATGGAAGTGATTTCCTGTAGCTTCAGCACCTCAGTAGCTTCACTTCATCCACAGGAAACACTACTCTTCCTCACCTGTCACATAAAGCATTTTTTTAAAAAGTCAGCTGCTCCAAACTCATCAGCTCTGCCCCTCTGGAAGAGAGGCCCCTGGGCTGCCCCTCAGAGGCAGCGTCTGGGGAGCACTTTGTGCTCAGCACGACGCACCAGTCACTGTTAGCCCCAGAGGCTTTGAAAGGCTCAGGCAGTGTTTCCGTTAAGTAGTAGATCTCTATCCAGCTGTTCTCATGCCCAAAGGGATGCTCTACCAAAGGCTTAAATACCCAGGAGACCATCAGCCTCTCCTGGAAGCACAGTTGGCTCCAGGCCTCCTGTGGAGGGTTTCACAGGCAGAGGTGATCCCAACTTCTGCTGATGGGGAGACTTTCTGCCCTGCGCCACCAGGGCCCTGCATCTTGGAGACCTGAGCTGGTTGCCCTGACCATGCCCTGTGAGTCCGCAGGCTATGAGGCCCTCAAGTACTCCTAGGAAAAGGAAACACATGCCATCATGCAAGCCAGGGTGCCAGGGGACCCTCCTGAGATCTGGACCAGCCTCCTCCAGTCACGGTCCTGTCCCTCAGTGCCCCAGTAAGCTGGGGGCTGCTCCAGAACTCAGCAGTGTTGAAAGGGCCTCTACGCTGCACTCTCTTCCTGGCCCTTTTGTCTGGGTGACTCTGTCCTCAAGTAAAGCCCTTCACTCAGCCAGGCCTCTCCACAGCTCAAAACATTGCCCTAAGAATCAGAAGTAAAGATAATCCAAGAACAAAACCCACCATACTGAGGGTCTGCAGTGGCTGTGTGTTCACTACATCTAACGTCCAAATGCCAGCCAGTGTGGATGCCGTGATCACAGAGCAGAATTGTGCACTGGCTTTAGGGCTGCTCCTCAGCTGATGGTCCACTTTTATTTATATAAATAAGAGCTTTGGCCAGGTGTGGTGGCCCAAAGCTTGTAATCCCAGCACTTTGGGAGGCCAAGGTGGGTGGATCACGAGGTCAGGAGTTCGAGACCGGCCTGACCAACATGGCGAAACCCCGTCTCTACTAAAATTACAAAAATTAGCCGGTGCGGTGATGGGTGCCTGTAATCCCAGCTACTCAGGAGGCTGAGGCAAGAGAATCACTTGAACCTGGGAGGTGGAGGTTGCAGTGAGCCTAGATCATGCCAATGCACTCCAGCTTGGGTGACAAGAACAAGACTCCATCTCAAAAACTAAATAAATAATAAATAAGAGCTTCTGCCCCACCTGTAGACATGTTTACTAATAATCATAGCCAGGGTTAGAACCACTTTCAAACATTGGGGCCTTCTTAACAAAAGTCTTTGGTAACTTAAGAACCAAAGTAACAGAGTAAGCAGAAGCATGATGGATCCCTGGCCCTACTCCCCACCTGACAGGTTCCCCTACAGCCTATTTGCCCACTTCCTGCTGCTCAGCTCGCACCTGACCTCCAGGAGACATCCCCCCTTACAGCAGAGGGATCCCTGTTCCCGCACAAGAATTAGTTAATCCTCCTGTTCTCTGTGGTCCTTTTCCCCCATGACAGAGAGCTCACCTTGGACAGCTCTTCATTCCTTGTTCACAGAACCAGCTACCTGCAGTCAGGCCCTAGGTTCTTCCACAGGTAAACAGAGCATCTGACAAAAGGTCCCACTTTGGCCAGGGGTGAGGGAGAGAACACTGAGCAGGCTATCTGAGAATCTGGGAGCTGGGCCCAGCAATTCCTCCAGCTAGCCTTGTGACCCAAGTCCAGTCACACACTTCCCAAAGTTTCTCTTTGTCATAACCCTGGTCTGGCTGGTTTTGAGGGCTTGAGAATGGGTCAGGGACTCCAGGCAAAGTCCAGCAGAGACCCCAAAACCACCACACACCAGCAGCCACAGTCTCACCACCAGCAAAGAGGACTCTTGTGGGGCCACAAGTAAGAGGTCATTTCTGGAATGGACTCAGACCTTTAAACAGGAGAGTTGGGCACTTCCAGTCAGTTTAAGCACGTCATGGGGAATGGAGAATAGAACCTTTCAAAGAGGTTGCCTAGAGAAGAGCTGGGCCTCTTGTATTTGGCTTCCTTGGAACAGCCTCTTCTGGCAGAAAGCTGTCAGGTGCTCAATCATCTTCCCCTGACCAAGGCTTTGACCATACTCAGTGTTGGAATAGAAGTGGCCAGGTCTCCAGTGACTCTTCTTGGCCTCACATTTGTTCTCATAGGCATGCCACATGGCCTGAGATGATTCAGAGTGAATTGTGCTAACTTTGAATCCATCCAGCCTCTTGCAAAGGATAATCAGAAGTCAGCTCGTTCACTGTAAGAAAGAAACTAACGAAAGAGAACCCAGAGCAATCTAGAATCTTTGAGTGCTTAGCTTTCTGAGAATACTGCAGAGACTCTGGCCAAGCTGATGACCTTCTGAAGTGTCACTGGCACCATATGCAACAAGAACCACCATTCATTGAGTAGCTAACAGGTTTGGGGCCCGGGACATTCCATCTGAGGTCCTTTCCGAATATCTGTCACTCATCACAGCAGAGGACCAGTTGCAGCTTACCCAGAACCACTCCTCCAGGAGAGCTGGGCCTCTTGTGCACACCACCTCCAGCACTGACTGCTGTTGTTCAAAAAAAGCCTTTGCTGCATTTGGAGGACTGCCCTGTGCCCCGAGGTGACTTCCTAACTATGTGGTTTCATTAGCGAATTTATTTTTTGTGCTGGGTGGACATTTGTATTTATTAGGTTGCTGTTCAAGCTCAAGTTTGCTGTGCTCTCTGCAGCTACAGAACATCTTGGCATATTTAAGAGTGGCTTTTATAAATAGCTTTATTCTGATTTTAATCAGGTTCCCAGCTTTACTAAGGATTAAGGACTGGGGTACTTTGTTAAAAAATGCAAATAACAATTGAAGAACCACTGCTGCAGGTGGTAGCCCTGGCTAGACTGAATTACACTAGAAATCGGCAAGAAGGAAGCATCCTTGGGATCCCAGATCACTCTTTAAAAAAAAAAAAAAAAAAAAAGGCAGCCCCTTGATGGCCCATCTCTCTGAATAACAGTCACGTCTTAGTGTCGATACCAGATGCCTTCTTCATCACTGCCACTGAAGACACCTTCAAGAACATGCCAACCTCTGTCAGACACCCTCATCCGCAAACAAGGAAGCACGTTTGGCACAAAGCGTTGTCTCCCAGGTCCAAGTGGACTCTGCAAAGTGCTTCTGACTTCAACAAACTGGACTCCAGGTGGACTGGACCAAGAGCAGGCAAAGATACTGGAACTGAGAAACTCCACAGGGTTTCGAAGATAGAAATGAAAAGCCAAATCATCTAACTCAAGAATAAGTGATGTTTTAGAAATTTAAAATGATCATCTAAGGTGGTGAAACTATTCCAGGCCCAGATGAAAGGAAATCTCCATTTGGGGATGAAGTCACAGAGCCTGTGTTTTGTGATATGGTTGGATGTCCACTGATAAAATTTTAAAGGAGTTTCATTTTTTAAAGTGCACCTTGGTGATTCTACATGTGAGAATTCTTTAGGCCAAGCAACTGTCCATGGCTTAGAGGTGTTGGGAATTAAAGCAGAGAGAAGCCATGCTTAGAACCAAGGATGGTCATATACACAAAGACAGCCATTTGTGTTTACAAAACACTTACCGAGAAAGCACTTTGTAGGGGAACCTTGTAAGTTCTTCTCATTTTATTACATTTCTTCCAAGGAAACAGACTGAATTAATAATTCTCTCTTTCCTCTTAAGCACTTTTTAAATAATAAAGTATATCTTGAAATTTTAGGAGGCATCTCTGATTTAAAAAAAAAAAAAAAAAAGACTGCTTGACGTATGTTTTCCAGAGACACTCTGCCTCTGGTGGCTGCACAGCAACACCCAAGCCTTATTTGGAAGGCTTAACATTTGGAATTGCACTTTAATTGATTAATCCTCAATTCATGTGGCCTTACAGGATGGCGGGTCTGGGACCCCAATTCATTCTTATCTGCCAAAGAATTATCTAGAAGCACATCAAGTACCAGCACCCCACCTGCACAATGGGGGTGGAAAACTTTTGTATCCCCAAGCATATTATTTTATAGTGTCTGCCATGCCATGTGGAAATAATATATTTTTTAACCTCAGGATTTAAATAAACACTATGACATTTAGACATTTGTCTCTCATTTCTTTGGGACATAAACTGTATGATGAAGTTACCCAGAGCTGAGTAGGAGTTGAGCTGTGCTGCTGGGAGATAGAGCATCTTTTATGGTGGCTTTTCAGGAGGACTTGAGCCAGCAGATGTTCTGGGAAGTTTCCAGTTGGCCTGGCATCTGGATACTCCCAAGCCTACTGTGAGGCTTGTGTTTAGACCTGCCTGAGCCACCCTGTTCCTCAGTCCATGCTGCTGTACCGTGTGGGCTACTAGCCTCGGCTCAAATGTCCAGCTCTCCCAGGGCACCCACAGAGCGTTTTGAGCGTAGAACAGACCTCTGAATTTACCAGAACAATGGGGCTGTTGAGAAGCATCGTGGATGGCCTAAAACCACGATTAGTCAATATGAGGTACAAAGCTGGGCAAGACTGCCAGGCCAAGATGGTTGGCAGAGGAAGAAGTCAGCCCTCCCACCCCAGCGTACCCTGCTCTGGCCAGGTCAGCAAAGAGCTTGGACAGAGGCCCGAGGGGTATGCCCTGGTCACTCCTGGATGTCGGACTGAGCTCAGGCTGAGCAGCCCACCCACACTCACTTCCCACTCCCACTCCAGGGATGACCAGGCCTCCATCCCTGGAGTGCTCTACACCCCAAAAGAACACCTCCCCACACCGCTGCTTCACTGCCCTTCCTCCTCCGGTCCTCCCCTGCTGCCAGACTTTCATTTGGTCTCTTTTTAAATCTGTTATTCCATTGAAGAAGTCACATTTTCTGTAACTCTGGTTCTCTCCTAAGGGCAAGGGACACTGTCTCCTTCATCTTTATCTTCATCTCCCTCCTCCCGATCCTCCCCACCACAACATCGAGCAACATGCCAGACAGGAAAGGACTCAAAAATGCTGAATTGACCTCACAGGTCAGTCCCAGTGCCCTGGGTCAGCCAAAAAGTCATCAGCATTCCCATTGGCAACCAATTCTGCCAGGAACAGAGGCTCCTGAAATACTCCAGTGGCAGAGAAGGGAAAGGGCAAGCCTGCAGGAGATGTGGGCGATGACAGCTGGTCACTTAGTTCCACCCCCTGCACTCCCTCTTATGTCAGAGGTGCCCTTGGGCCCGGTGAGGTGGCTCATGCCTGTAATCCCAACACTGGGAGTCCAAGGCAGGAGGATTGCTTGAACCCAGGGATTCGAGACCACCTGGGCAACATAGAGAGACCCTGTCTCTACATTATTTTTCTTTAATTAGCCAGGTGTGGTGGTGCATGTCTATAGTCCCAACTTGGTAGAGGCTGCAGTGAGCCAAGATCATGCCACTCCACGGGTGACAAAGTGAGGGCCTGCAAATCAAGTGTCTAGTAACCAAGTTGACGTAATGGCAGATAGTCCAGCTTCCCCAAATGACACAGCCAGAGTTTCTTTGTTAATACAACAGTCCTTCCTGAGGCTTGGTAGCCTCGTGGGCTGGGGACTAGAACAAGAAACAGATGAGACACACATAGATGTGTGTGCTGCCCATCTGGGGCTGGTATCTGGGGACCTCCATGTCAAAATCCTCCATTCCACCTCAGCCCACCCCACTAAACTGCAGAGCAACTCAAGGTGATCCAAGTCTTTGCTGGAGGATTTCCAAGCCCCACACTTGATTCCAGGTAATCCCAGCCCAGTTCAGTGTCCTCAGACTCTGTGGCACATAGAGGTGCCCCGCCCCTCCCTGCCACGTCTGCTGGGTGAGGGCTGAGGACGCAGAGACTCCCAGGGAACTGAGAAGGCTCCTTACAGCAAGGTCAGCCCTTTCAGTTTGAAGATGCGTGGGAAAAATCTCTTGCCACCCACACACATCTGAAGAGCAAACAGATGGTGAAAAACCTGTAGCCCAAGATGAGAAAACGGACTTTTTGAGACAGCAGTTGAAGCTGAAGCCTCAAAATCTGGGGGGAAAGCATAGTGATTATGAAAGACATTCAAAGTGGGTTAGGGGTGAGAAAAAGGTCAGCCTTTTACTTTTCCCACACCCGCTGGTTTCTGAAGAAGGATGGTAACCCGAGCAGAAGGGTGATGGCCGACCTCTGGGCTTTGATGTATGTCCCCTCCTCCTCCGCCCCATCCTACAAGCTCTGGGGAGGTCGGAGACTGGTGTGGTTTCCTCACGCCTTCCACCATGCAGGCACTGAGGTTGGCTCCAAGTTGACAGCCCCATCTGAATCCTGGAATGAATTAAGTTTTTTTAAGCTAAAAAGTGAACAAAACTTGACATGCATGAGTCCTTACTGAAAGGAAGTCCTCGTTTTTAGGACAGGTTTGGCTTCTGGCCTGTGAGTCCATAGAATCATCACAGAGAAGGTGATTTCAGGAGGCCTCCCGCTTTCTGCTCCCAAGGCAGACTGGCTGAGCCTCAGAGGAGAGAAGGAAGCCATTTCGGGGAGGCCAGAACATCCGTCTTCCAGGTCAGTGGGGCAGGTGCTGTCTTCTCCCTGGCTTGAGACAGGAAAGCTGATGAGGGAGAAGGGAGGTAGGGGATAAAAGATAGGAGGGCAAAAAGGTGATGAGAAAAGAGGACTAATAGAAAGGGCCTCCCCAAAGCCTGCAGGGAGGGCTGGACCCAGGGCTGCTTAGCAGAAGCCATCTTTCTCATGGGAAGAAAGGGGCAGTGAGAAATGACAGATTTTATGTAATATAAAATTTTATGTATATAAAATCTGATAGATTTTATGTAATGCATTAGTAAAGAGATGCATGTATTACTAGTTCATACATCTGCTTTAATATTTGGAGAACTGTATTTCAACATAATTGGTTTCCTTTGTAATTTATTTTATTGTTTGAATTTTAAAACATTCTGAGAAAGGGGCTACAGGCTTCGTCAGAGTGTCAAAGGTGTGGATGAGGATCCCCAACGAAAAAAAAAGTTAAGGATCTTTGGGTTGTGTCAGGTTCTCGTGCAAAATGAGAATGATCAGCTTGTCGCGTCACTGGTTTGTTAATAGTAACAATAGTAGCACTGTTTAATTTTTATAATTGTATAATTTGCTAGGTTCTTGATGTAAGTCAGCCTGCTTTTACAGATGAGGAACCAAGACCCAGGGAAGTTGGTAAGTCTGAACCATTTACAGAACTTGTTACTGCTACTGCATTACGCTGAGACAGCTGTAGGAGTGTTTTTCTCTAAACCATTCTCATTTTACTTGAATATGGATTATCTGAAGAGTTATAAAAAACTTTTCCATAAACCAGGATTTGCTATGGCAGCCTTTGACCTTCACACCTTTACTACGAATGACTGTTAATATAAAAGGCTCTATTAGTTACCAGTTGTCAGAATAACACTGCATTATTCTGTGTTATTTGAAGTTGGACAACCTCAAAACCATGGCTTAAATCACTGAGGATTTATTTTGCCCACAAATATGCAGGTTGACTGGGGGCTCTGGACCCTTGGTGGCCTCACTCCCTTGTCTGCTTGTGGTCAGCTATGCCTCGAGGCTGTGCTTGCTATGTCCATTGGCTAATCTTGACTAGGCTGACTCCTGTGTCTGTTGTCAGTTGGTCAAATGAAGGCTGGCTAGTCTAGGATGGTCTTGGTCAGACAACTTGGCTGTACTCCACGTGGTCTCCCTGGCCCCAAAAGGATAGCCTGGGCTTCTTCAGATGGCCGCTGAGCAGGTTTCCAAGAGAGTGAGCACAAGTGCCAGAGCTTCACAGAGCCCAGTCTCAGAACTGGAGCATCATTTAACAGTGTTCTGTTGGTCGAAGCAAGTCACAGGCCAGCCCAGATTCTAGGTGTGGGAAAACGAACTCGTTCCTCTGGGTGGGAGGACTGCAAGATCACTTTATAAAGGGTTCAGAGACAGTGAGGGGTAGAAAATTAGGACCATTTTTGTAATCATTCTACCAAAGAGTCAGATAATCTTCCCTTCTTGCACATATTTCGACCTCAATTTTCATCTTCAGAAAAATACCCACCTTCTCCAGATACGCTCATACAAGTACACAAAAATACACACAATATTCTTCTTGGCCATGATGTCTGTGGTGGCAAAATCAGGAAAGAATTTGTTCAAAGTGAGTTGGGTTGAGGCAGTATATGACGGCACCCTGGGAGATTATGTGGTGAACACTAGTCACACCCATGCGGCATTTCCTGACGAAGACACTGGACACAGCAAATGGAGCTGGTGGCAGGAATAAGATGCTTTTACTTTTCTCTTTATACCTTTCTATGTTGTATGATATATTTTTATTAGGTGTCAGTTTAACTTTTAAAATATGAAAACTAATTTCTAAAATACATTCACATCATCTTAAAGTCATCTCAAGTTCCCAGTAAACCACCAAATGCCCAGCTCCTTTATGCTGGGGTCATTACACAGTTGTTCATGTCTTTCTGCATTCACCAAAGGGGTGACTTCTTCACCAGCCAAGCTGGACGGCATACTGCCATGAGAGCGGAGGGCCTGGGAGGAAGCCACAATATGGCCAGGGTTCCTCTTCCCCTGCCAGGGGGCGGGCCCAGCTAGGGCCCCTGTCCTCCTGACTCAGGGCCTCTGGGAGAAGAGCTATATCCAGATATATGGTACAAATTGACCACTGGAACGACAGTGCTTGAACCCCAACTTGGGAGAAAGTACAACAGCCTCCAAGAGGTTGAGTTCTCGAATCAGAAAGACATGGATCCGACTCCTGGTGCCACTACCCACTTCCTCTGGCTTTGAACAAGTCACTTAGCTCTTCTGTGCCTCAAAAATGTGATAGCTGCTATCATTGAGAAACACGTCCACACCTTGTCCAATCCGTTCTGCTCTCTTGGCTCTTTTGATTCCTTCTGGGCATTAGCGAGTCAGGTTGGAGGACTGAGTGATTGGGGTCATTGAAAGTTGAGTTAATTTACAGAGTAGCTGCCTTTGGTGATTTTAAAACGTGGCCCCAGAGTTATTTGACACCCTTCCCATAAGAGGTGGAGTCTACAGCCCTTTCCTTGCTTGACTCAGGGCTGGCCTCTGGCTGCTCTGACCAGTGGAATAGCAGAGGGCCACTCTGCGGCTTCTGGTGCCATGTCAGAAAAGGACCTGCAACTCCCCCCTGGTTTTCTTGCTCGGGGGAAGCCAGCTGCCATGTAGAGGGTCTGAGCACCGTGAGCCCTCCCTGCTGACACTGCCATGTGCTGGGGCCCTGCTCAGCAGCCAGCATTAACTACTGGCCCTGGGGCATGGCTCTCCAAGTCAAGCCTTCCAGGGGCCACACCCCCAGCCAATATCTGACTGCAGCCACACGGGAGACCCCAAGCTAGATGCATCCTTCTGAGTCCCTTCCAAATTCCTGGCCCACAAAATAATGAGTAAAATAAAATGGTTATTGTTTTTATACCACTAAATTTTGTGGCAGCAGTTACAAGGACACATCTGAATTGAATACAAGCAAGGTTCTTAGAATCACTTCTTTCATTTAATTGCAAATTAGCCGAAAATAAAGCATCTAAAAATTTTTTTTTTGTTTTATTGAATTACTCCTGATACTCTTATCGTAGCAAACCTGGTACAAGTTTCGCCTACACGTCCTTTCCACATCCTCACTTCCCATTCATTTGCTCCTCAGCCAATCACAGTCTGCCTTGATGATGCCTGGGAAGCTGCTCCTAGCCTGGTCGCTGTGCCTCCACTCTCTCTTGACCTCAGCTCTTCCCATGCTCATGGCTACCATCTTCCGGATAGCGTCCCCAGACTTGCTCTCTGCTGATCCTCCCCTCCCAGAAGCAGCACCACCAACCATCCAAACATGCAGATTCAAACTCCAAGTCATCCTTGATTCCTTCCGTTCTCTCAGTTCTAACCTTCACCATTGCTTCTATCCCCAGAGTAAGTCAAAAGCCATTCATCTCTCTACACCACAGCCACCACCTTCACTCCGACTCCACCACCGTCATCTTTTTCCTTAACCACAACAGCTCCTGACTGGCCTCCCTGCTTCCTTGCACTGCCCCTAACCCCCAGCCACCGCCCTTCTTCACCTGGGGACTTTAGAGATCGTTAAAACATGACTTGGACCATGGCACACCACTTAAAAATCTTCCTGAAGCGGAATAAAAAAGTTCTGCGCCTGAACAGCGCCCCTACCTTCCTCTCCCATCTAACTTCCCTCTCACTCTTTAGCCTCCAATCACCAGTGGCTCTTTTTTTAGCCACTTAACTCTGCTTATCACTTTTCCACCTCAGAGACACCTGTGAGAACTGGTAGTAATGGTCTCACCCCGTCTCAGGCAACATCAGATTTCCTGTGGTCCTTAGAGACTTCCTGGTTTCCAAAAGTTGAACAAGAAACCGCAGAGCTCACTGTGGCCTTTGTCAGCCTCTGCAGGGCATTCTGAGCCACCTCGATGGTTATTGCACTGAGAAAGTGCCACCCATGTCCTGTGCCTCTCCAAGCTTGCTGCTCTGTCCCCAGTGGGCTCCCTCGGTTCCTTCGGTGAGTGGTGGCCTAACCACACAGAGGAAGAGTCCATCTAGTCTCCATTTCCAATTTTAATTTTTTAAAATTGTCATTTGGAGCTTTATAAAAGGATAAGAGCATGAGTTTTTAGGGGAATTGCATGATGTCTTGGATTTACTTTAAAATACTACAGGAAACTTTTTAAAGGAAGGAGGGAAGGAAGGAAAAAGAAGGAAAGGAGTGGATGAAACAAGAGGAAAGGAAAGGAAAGAAAAGTGGGAAGTGTAGCTGAAACCAAAACTGGGCAGAATGTTAATCATGATTGACGCTGAGTGAGGGTCTATGGATGTTCTTATACAGCGGTCCTCAACCTTTTTGGCACCAGGGACCAGTTTCATGGAAGACAGTTTTTTCACGGACCTGCAGCATTGGTGCGGAGGGGATTTTGTGATGATTCAGGCATGTTACATCTATTGTGCACTTTACTTCTATTAGTGCATTGTAATGTATAATGAAATAATTAAACAACTCACCATAATGTAGAATCAGTGGAAGCCCTGAGCTTGTTTTCCTGCAACTAGGTGGTCCCACGGGAGGTGATGGGAGACAGTGACAGATCATCAAGCATTAGACTCTCATAAGGAGTGCACAACCTAGATCCCTTAGATCATCAAGCATTAGATTCTCATAAGAAGTGCACAGCCTAGATCCCTTGTGTGTGCTGATCACAGTAGAGTTTGTGAGAATCTAATGCCACCACTGATCTGACAGGTGGTGGAGCTCAGGCGGTAATGTGAGTGATGAGAAGCAGCTGTAAATATAGATGAGGCTTCACTCACCTGGCTGCCACTCACCTCCTCCTGTGCGGCCAGGTTCCTAACAGGCCACAGAGCAGTCACAGTCTGTGGCTCCAGGGGTTGGGACCCCTGCATTAATACTATTCCCTCTGCTTTTGTGTATGTTTTTAAATTTCTGTAATTAAAACATTTACCAAAGAAAAGCACACGAGTGGAGAAGGCCTTGTTTGTTGCATGCATGCACACTTCACCGAAGAGCTTGACCGTGATGTCCCACAGGCACGAGTGCTGCAGGGCCTTGGCACATGGCGCCCTCCTCCCTTTTCTTCCCTGCTTCCCGTAGGTAATTCCCGACCATTCTTCAGCTCTCAGCTCAAATGCCACCTCCTCAGGGAAGCCCTCCCTGCCTCTCCTTTCCAGAGCAGATCAGAGTCCCCTCTGTCACACTCTCTAGCATCCTGTACCGATAACCATCAGCTTGTTCCTGTGATGGTGTGATTCGGGTCTGCGTTGTGAGCTTCATGAGCACTAAGCCTGTGACTGCTATTGCTCACTGTGACCTTGCCCAGTGCCTGGCATATACTGAATGCCCAATAAATGTTGAGTGAGGCTAATTACAGCAACAGTTGAAATGCTGGGCCTACTTGTGGCCTCTCCAGCATGATGGTCTCAGGGTGGGCAGACTTCTGACATGGCAGCTTAGGGCTCCCAGAGCAAGCCTCCCATGGCACAGGATGTGGAAGCTGCCAGCCTCTTCTGAGTCTGCAGCCAGAAACTGACACAGCATCCCTTGCACCAAATTCCTCTGATTAAACAAACCCAGAATCCACTCAGATTCAAGGAGAGGGGACATCCACCCCATGTTTTGATGGGAGGAGCATGAAAGAAACTGTGGCCATCCTTAATCCACCCAGCTGACTCACTGTCCGCAGCTGTTCAGAGTTCAGTCCCTGTCTTTCTTGCCTAACTCTCCAAGTCTCCAAACATTTTCCATTGCTGTAGCTCTTTCTGGCCTCAATGACTGTCATAACATCATGCAAATGCTAGAGTTGCAGCTCTCATGCTGGGCACTGTAGCTGTTGCTGGGCAGACACACGTGAGCAAGAACACGCACAGTCCATGGCTGCATGTGGCTGAGGGTCCAAATGTAGGAGTAGGAGGCTCAATCAGCAGAAAGAAGAATACTAGCAAATTACAAACGAGATGAGCACTGTGAAGGGAAGGGACAAGCAGCGTGCCACGCAGGATGATAACAGGGCTCTCATTGGCACTCTAGGACTTTGCCACATCATCTTGCCGTGCCCACGCAGCAAGCCATGTTAGCAGTTGCCATAGTGCCTTTTAATATGCGAGGGGACTCTTCAGCCAGCTCTTGACTGAGGGTTGTTTATACTGTTCAGAAATTTCCAGATGACATAATTCAGATGTGCTTGAAATGTGTATTTGAGGTCTAGAAAGTGGAGAGTCTGCGGAAAGACGCTGTGGCAGATGCAGAAAGAGACAGGTTCCCTGGAGCACCTACCTGGCTGCAGAGCCTGGCCTGAGCGAGGGCCGCTGGTGGAGCGGGCACAATGTTTGCCCAGGTGGTCAGGGGCGGGGCCATCATCAGGCCAGGGAATCCAGGTAGCAGCTACAGCTTTTTAAGAAAGCCTGGAGGGTGACTCCCAGAAGGAAGTGCCAGTCCCTGGGCAGGGGAGGAGGCTTGGGGGAGCTCCTCAGATCTGAGCCTGGGGTCTGGCGAAAGCACCAGCCCAGGCAGATCTGGGTCTGGGGCCTAAGCCTGGCCACCTGGACCTAGAGAGGAAAAGCCAGGGCAGAAGGCAGCCCTGCAGACCACCAGCATGGGCAGGGTGGATAGGGCCTACCTGAGAGGCCAGCATGCCACTTCAGATCATCTGAGCGGCTGCAGAGGACATCTGGGGCCATGTGGGGACAGCAGTGAGTAATGCCTGGATTCCACACCAGGGAATTTGACCTAAAGCCATATCTTATACTGGGCCCAGAAAAGTTGTTCATGGGTCTTGCCTCTGAGAGAGAGGAGCCAGGGAAGGGAGAGGAAGGGGAATGAGGCAGGGAGAGGAGGAAAGCCGGCAGCCGGAATTCTACGGTTCAGATGCATGCCTAGGCCTGGGTGTTGGGTTCTCGGGCCTGTGCATGCACATCTCTGGTGAAATCTGTGGCTTCTTCATGAAGGAATTAAGCTTCCAGAGCCATATCTGTCTGGGAAGGAGCCTGGGAGAGGTAGCAGCTAGGAACCTTCTCGATTCTGTGAAGATGACACCATCGTCCTTTGCCAGCACACCCTCATGGTGCACTTTTGAAGAACGGGGTCAGCAGGGCCTTGGCTGTAGCATGTTACCATTTAGCGTTTGCATGACATGGTCAGTGAGAGGGGTGCTGGCCAAGCCCGTGCCTATCCGTCTTCTCGGCCCCTGGTCCTCAGCACAAAGTCTGGCTTGGCAAATGCTGGTCAACCCTCCGAAGCAAGGGCTAGTTTGTCTGACTATGTCAGGCAAAGCCAATTACTAACTGCACAGGCTTGGGTGAGTGATTTAGTGTCTCTGAAGCTCAGCTCCTTCCTCTGTAAATCAGGGCTAGAATAATGCCGAAAGTTCTTGGAGAGAGCGTGCCTGTCTCAGACACCATGGGGCCACTGGCATGCAGCTGGTGCTCAAGCATATCTGCTGAATGGTTAGGTTATAATGAGACAGGACCCATGCTCTCAGCCTTCTCAGAGGAGTTCTATGACGCGTCCAGCCACGCTCCGGATCTCCTACATACCTAGTGTTCTTAACCATCCAGCCTTAGGTGGGCTCTTGGAATTGGCAGACCCTGGTGAGATGATTGTTGCAGGATGACTTCTCTAGAAGGAGGTGCTGAGATGGAGTTTGGGGTGCTTATTAGGAATCAATGCCTGTGGAGGGATGTGAGAGGAAGCATGACTGGGCAAAGAGAGAACTCAAAGTGCCATGAAGGCTCCACAAAGCCCTGGCTTTGGAGAGTCCACCAGCATTTGCCAAGCCAGACTTTCTACTGAGGGCCAGGGGCTAAAAAGACTGAAAGGCACGAGGTTGGCCAGCACCCCTCTCATTGACCACGTCATGCAAATGCTGAATGGTGACGTGTGACAGCCAAGGCCCTGCTGACTTCCCTTTTCAAAGTGCACCATGAGGGTGACCTGGAGTAGATTCTGTGCATCAGAGTGCCACTATTAGGCCGAGATAATGCCATTCTCTGCCTCACAGCACTGGAGGCAGGTGGCCTCGGGAAGGCCTGGCTTGGGTAGGGCGGCTCTGCAGCGGAGGCAGGCCCTGAAGAACTGGCAACCAGAGGGCCTGTGCCAACCACACTCCCTACAAGTTCTTTCTTGAGGCATCTCCGTATGACCATAGAGATCTTTGGCTTAGCTTGTGGTGCCAAAATTGAGTGTATAGAGTAAATATGTGGAGAAGACCTCATAAGGAATCACTTGTTGGAGAGACACATTTGCCTGTCATTTTTAGGCTTTGATAACATAAAAGTCAAAGAAAAACATTAAATGGGTCATTAGCTGTCTGAGTTGTCTGTTCAATCATGTAGGAATGATAGAGAACCAGCTCATTGTCCCAGGAGCATGCTGGATAGGGACCTCGACTGTAAGGGAGGGGCACGTGAGATGGGGAGAGAGAGACTGTACTGCAGAGGCACTACGGTGTGTCTTGGCCGGGAGGAGAATTCTAAGGCTGTGGTACTTACCAGCCACACACAGTGACTAAACAATCAGTGGCCACACGTTGAATGGAGAAAAAGATTTCTTTTGAGTATCTAAAACATGTGAGATGCAGGTACTAGAGCCCATGATTACTTCTCTGTTTTCAAAGTCATGGGGAGCCCCTTGACTGGACCTCACGCTGAGACAAGCTGACTATAGAAGAACCCTCTAGTGAAGGCGAGTGGCCAGCTTCAGTGAGGGACAGAGATCTGTGGGCACTGGAGCAGGCTGCTGCCGGGGGATGATTTCAGCTGTGCTTTGTTCTGGACCCCACAGGAAGCTCCAGTTCTTACGAGGCCAACTTAGAATTAGAAAACCAAGCAAACCCACTCAAAGATTGCAAGCACAAAAGAACTATCTGGAAGTGTGAGACAGCTTTGCATTACCGAAGCAGAGAGACTGTGGCGGTGTCCAAAGGTGTCAGCTCGTGAATGTTTCATGGCAGCCTTGGCTTTGTATTCAGGTCGACACCGTCATAGAAACCAAGATACCACGCATAATGACCACATTGGCATGGCAACGGCCTGGGGGAAGGTCCACAAGACCAAAATGGAAGGAGCTCAGTGTGGGCTGCTTCCTTTCTTGCTCAGGAGTCTCTGTAACAACTACAACAGGCAAATGAAAGAAGTTATAGCCACTCAGCTCTCTCAGGAGCTGTGGCAGGAAGCAATCAGAGCAACTCACATGGCTGAAGCCCTGGACACCAAAGCTCGGAAAAGCACTGGTGTCCAGTCCTGGTCTAGTCAGTTCCTTCCTTGACCACCAGTCCCCAGGTTGCCTGTAGATAGCAGGAAAACATCACTGCCCAAAGCATGTAATGTCCCCATGCTCAAGGTTGGCAATCTTTATTTTCTGGAAGTTTTCTAGCTGCCGAACCCTGACACATGAAGTACATATTAGAGAAATGATTAATTTTAAATGTTTATAAAGATGTTAATTCATTATATTGTGCCTACTCCACACAAGGCATGTGTATGTGGTGAGAAGGGTGGGCATTTAACACCTGTACAAGAACAGATCCACACAAAGCTACTTGTCTGGGCTCCCATGTGGGAAGGCTCCATAGTTGTCCTAGGAGGCTGCCCTGTGTGAGGCTTAGCACCACTGGGACTCCCATGACAGAGCATCACAACCGCAGTATCTGAAAAAAAAAAAAAAAAAAAAAAGCCAAACTTGTCTGTGTTCTTTGCATCTAACTGCACAATGTCATTTAGGGTGTGGCTTATGCATCTTTTTTATTCTCTGAAGTTCCTATAAGGGCAAATATCTGGGTCTCCTCTTAGAAATGGTCAGTGGATGTCTCAGTTGGTAAAGTGACCTTGAAGAAGTCATCCTCCCCTTAACTACCGATGCAGTGCCCATGGTGGGCCCATGTTGATATGCTGGTCCCAGGCCAGTGCTTTCTTACCGCCCACTGCCCCCACACGGGCAGCAGGTGGATGGGTTAGCAAGGCCTGTGCTTTACCCCTTTGCCCTCCCTGGCTTCCACTCCTGTTAGCACACTTTATTCCTCATTCTCATGTGCTTTAGAAGTGGGCAGGGAGGAGAAGGAGGAAATGGCAGGGTCCAGCGCTTTTATGTCTCTTTTGGGAAAGGATGGTGTAGGAAAAGAAACCGCAGCGATCCACAAGGCACTGGGGAAATTAGATGCTTCCTCTAGACCAAGCAGCAAAGCCAGGGGTGGTTTACAGTCCTGTTGCAACAGTCCTCCTTGGAAATTCCGTTGACTAACATGGAAAAGCCCAAGGAGTGAGTTTGGACAGAGGAGAAATAAAAACTTGTCAGCCATGATGGTTTTAAGGTACTTGGAGATCTTATTTCCTTATCCCAATTGCCTACTCTTCATATTTTTTTAAAGACTAGTCAGGTGTAGTAGAGAGAAGCAGGGAAAGTGGAACAAGGAGTTCAATGTGTAACTGACCGTGAACAATCAACTGAGATAACTCACGACCTTCAGACCAGACTTCACACTCTTCATATGTCTATTTGATCTTTAATTACACGCACTTAAAAGATTGAGGTGGGTAAAGAAAGCGACAAGTAATTGATATTTTATATACACATTAAAAAGCACTTTTCCAATATGTGAAATGCTTTCAAAGGTGAAATATTTTGCCAAATCCTGAAAAGAAAGACTCAAAAGATGCAAAGGTAAATTATATTACTTATTTTTTTTTCAGCCTAATTTCTAAGTTATTAATGCTTTTAAAATGTTGCCACCAGAGAATAAGAAAAGGAGAAGCATGGAAGTAAATCACCTTCCAGCAGCCTCAGAAAGAAGAGGGCCAAGAGAACCAGCCCATTTTCTAGGGAGCAGACAGTGGACCCGAAGCAAGTGCCACTCAACAGAATAAGCCTATACAACAGGGCCAAGGCTGGCTCCTGTGAACCCAGCTGTTAACCTCCCTGCTCAGGCCGTGGAGGGACAGTCACCGTACCAAGGAATAAACAGAATCCTTGTCCAGGTCAGAACTTCCAGTAGGACGCAGAAATGGCTTGGAAGCCAACAGGCTCTGGATGCCTTGTGGGTGTGGCCAGTTGTCCAGGGGTTTACTGGCCAGATCTGCGGATCATTTCAAAATCAGAACAAGGACCTTCACTGGCCCAGAACGGAACAAGGAGAACAGAAGGGAATCAGATCTGAGATTGCCTGGGAAGGTTCTAGATCAGGAATCTGTAAGACCTGGCATGGGTTATCAGGCTCAAAAGCAGGGTAGAAAACTTCCCAAAGATGAACGTTTTCATGAAACCTTCTTCTGCTTTTGTGGTCTGTAGCAGCAACCAGTGCTTCTGTGGCGCCTTTTGGAAGGGGTAGCATGAGAACTGAAAGCCACAGAAGTTCACAGTGCTTGGAGAAAATCCATGGGCTCCTCCAGAGGCAGCGGCACTGACACTCTGGCAAGTGGCAAAACCAGGGTGGTCCACGGGGCTGGTCCTTAGTCCTCCTTTGAGAATTGCAGGCATCACAGTCAAGAGCCAGTCAACAGCCTCTTGGACTAGTCAGTCGACTTTGAAATATTTGCTTTGGGAAATTCTGACTAAAAGTAATCATATTGTTCAGATTCATCCCTTTCTGAGTTTTCTTTTTCTCTCACTTCCTTTTCATCCTGTGGTTTCTCTCTGGTCTGATCAGTGGGGAAACTGTTTCTATATTTCTCATTTCTCCCCAAAAGAACCATGCACCTCAGAGAAGACCCCTCAGAGGGAGAGTGCTCCTGAGGTTGTCTCCAACAACATAGATGACAGCTTCAAGCTTCCCTCTCTCCTTGTAAATGAAACCCACTGGGCCTGGCTGATGCAACCCAAGTTCTTCAGGGTTTTCACAAGATCCCGGCGGAATCTCTCACCCACAAAAACGTAGAGAACTGGGTTCAGGCAACTGTGGAAGTAGGCAATGGTCTGGGTGACCTGGAAGCAGATGTCAATGTTGGTGGAAACGGCACAGTTGGAGATGAACATGGCATAGGCGTCAATGGTCTGCACCAACAAAATGCAGTTGTAGGGAAACTGAGACAAGACAAAGACGGTCAGGACAGTGATGGTCACTTTTAGGGCCTTGTGCTTAGACGACTTCTTGGCCTGTATCAGGGTGTGAATGATGATGGTGTAGCAGCAAGCCATGACCACAAAGGGAAGGAAGAACCCCAGAATGACCTTCAGGGTCAAGACAGCTGACTTCAGTTTGGTGCTCTCATCCCTAGGGTAAACCATAGTGCAGACAGCAATGCCGGATTCCCTCTCGATTTGGCTGTATAAGAGTTCTGGGATGCAGAGCGCAGCTGCCAATACCCAGATGATAAAGCAAACCATTTTGCTGTACAGAAGCCTTTTCTGCCTCCAGGTCTGTGCTCTCATGGCCTGGGCAATGGCGATGTACCTGTCCACGCTGATGCACATAATCAGCAACACGCAGCTGTAGAAGTTCATCTTATACATGCTGTTGACCACCTTGCACATGAAGGTCTGGAATTTCCACTGGTCAGCAGCGGCAATGGCCCAGAAAGGAAGAGTGACCAGAAAGAGGAGGTCAGCGATGGCTAAATTCAGAAGGAACATGTCAGTCATGGTCTTCACTCTTGTACAGTACCAGTAGACAAGGATGACCAGACTGTTGCCCAAAGCACCCACGATGAACACAAGCCAGTACAAGGGTGGGAGGAAATGGCTCGCAAACTGCCTGACATTGTTTTTCTCACAGTAGAAGTCAGTGAAGTTGAAGTTGATATAGTCTTCCACGGAAGGTGTGGATTCATAGCCATAGTCATCAGACATGTTAGGAACAGGGCTCTGCAAGGGGACACAAGATGGCATTAGGTCAAGGAAAACATTTTGAAGGTCCTGTCTGATGGCAGAGGCATGGACCTCTTGACCTCTCAACCCCAAACACCTATGATAAGGCCAAAGACACGTGTGTGTAGGATGTAGGCATTCTGAGGACATCTGCTTGGGTTGCGACATATTTATTCAACAGATGTTTATTAAGCACGTGCTGTATGTTGACTACTGTGTTAGGTGCCAAGGAAACCGTAGTAAATAAGTCAGATGTGTGGCTTCACTCTCAAGGTACTTACCTACCCATAGAGCAGCCAGAGAAGCGAATGAACATTTATAGTGTGCATGCCAAGTGCTCTGATAGAGTGGGAAAGAGTGCCTCTACACTGCTGATGGGCATGTTCATCAAACTGTGGGAGTGATTATGATTGTCCTTCTCCCATGTATTCAGTTTTTTGCTGACCCCAATAAAAGGTCAGCAGCGGCTCTTAAACTTATCTGGGTCCCAGTTCCCCGAGTTTCCTGAAAACTCCAGGAACACCAACTTACACACACATACACATACGGACATTCTCAACCCCATGCACACACACAAGCCCCATGACCTGCTATATAGTTAGCAGACCCCGTGGTCCAAAAATTATTAGGAATTTCAATACATCCAGCATTCAATCAAGCAAGCAGCACTTCTAAGCACAGGGCCCCTGTGTGACTGTGTGGGTTGCACAACCGTGAAGCTGTCCCCAACAAGCACACACACTCACACACACAGGCATACACATAATACATGTACTTGCACATGCTCTCATGTACACAAATTGCCAACACTCATGCTCACCATGCACGTATATACACGCTCATGCATGCGCACATATATACACGCATATATGCACATGCACACACACTTCTTACACTTTTTGTGGGTTCCTGAACCAGAAGCCACCCTAGAACCCCTGCTACAGAAACAGGAAATGAGGACTGGAGATGACACCCTGAGATGTAAGCCCTTGAGTCAAACCTGGGGTGGGAGGCAATGAAAGACACGGAGTGCCGATGGAGGAGGGGGTTGCCGGGTGCAGGGGAGGGTCCTTGCCACACCTGCAACATTCTTTCCAAAACCTCTGTCCACAGTTCCTCAAGCGCTCTCACTTCCCACCAGTTTCCCTCCCAGGGCTCCCATTAGGACTCTCAAATTCCACCAGGGACTACCAGCTCTCACTCCCTTTCCTTGAGTGACATTCCTGCCAAATCTCAACTCTACTTTTATTTCTCCTGAGGCAAATGCAGTAGTTCAATTCATCTGGATGCATTTGGACTAGAAGTTGCCCCAAATCCACAGTAAGCTTTTATTTTGTCTTGAACAGTTAATATTAACAAATATTTAAGTACAAAGGTTATTTTATGTACTTAAATATTTATATTTAAATAACAAAATATTCTCTAACTTCTGTTAGCTGGACTCTCCCTGTCTGTATACATCGTAATTTCCACCTATTTCTAGTAGATCTGACTAGCATTTCCCAACCATATTTTGGGTGGAACACTATGGTTAAAATAGTCAAGAATCTCTCTAGAGTCTTTGTTTGAAATTCACAAGACTCCTGAGCATATTGAAGGATCTGAGAAGTCCTGCAGAACTTGTTTTCTTTTAATTGCACGTTAACACAGTAAAGACTCTGAGAAGTCCTGCAGAATCGTTGAATTTTGTTGAACAATGTTTCCTAAACTGATTGGAACATAGAAACTGTTGTGTGTGTGTTTGTGGAGGGCTTCTTAGATATCAGGGCTCACTGAGTTGATTGATAAAGGGCAGTAGATGTTACTTCCATTTGGGGCCTGGCTGGCAGGAAGTAGCAGGAGGACCCAAGGTAACTTGGTTGACAACTGGGAAAATCTGACAACTAGTCCTGACTCCACCTCCAACATGTGACCAAGAGAAAATCCTATTGCAAAGAGAGGGACCCAGGAGCAGGATCCTGGAGGTGGCTCTTTGGGACAGGGCAGCTGGAAATGGTCCACTACTGCAAAGAACTAAAGAAAACTCATCTCCCCATTTTATACGTGATTAATCCCTGGGCCTGACTTATCCATTGTCAGTTTACACTTAGAGATATTTCTTCTGGCATTGGTCCTTGCCTGGAAACCCAGTCTCTTGGGAGGACAGATCTCCTGGGTGACACACATTTTAGAGACCATGCCAGGAGAATCCTCCCAAGGCTGGACATGGAAACCAGCTGCAGTCGTGGCCCCACTAAGTTATCCTGTAGGAGGTGAGACTTAAGTGGACGTTGAGCGAAAGAAAAACCTGAGGATAGAAGGAAGACTGTAAAGAGCACGGAGACCCCGAAATGGACATCACAGCAGGTTTAAGAGGTTGGGAGGATGACCTTTTGGAGAAACCTCTACAAAACCATGCAGATGAGCAAGTACCGACTGTGAATCCACAATGAATAAGCACTAAACTTGCTTTTAAAGCTTTTGTTTGTTATTTGTGGGTTGGTGTTTTGGGGTTTTTGGGGGGTGGGGGGTCAAAGGCTTTAATAGACTCTCACATGAGCCTGACCCTAAGTCTGTGAAGCAAATTGCAAGCAGTGACACAGATGAGAGCCCAGGAGTCTCACAGCGTGGAGTTGCCACTCTGGTCCAGCAACCCTGCTCTCTTGCTGCAGCTCCAGGAAGTGAGGAGCAGGGCGGATTTTAAGGACATGTGAGGAGGAGGACAGACAAGGGAGGGCATGCTTGGCAGAAGGACAAGCGCAAGAGGTGGCTTTGGTTCCTGGGGGGAAAATGAGACTGGGCAGTTGGGAAGTCCCGTGTCACTTTGCTGTTAGTCCTGGCAGGAGGTAGATTCCTGGGCCAGCGATGGGAGGTGATCTGGGGCAGGGCCTGGAAGAGACTGCAGAAGGAGCAGAAGGGGAGAAATGTGCAGAAATCCCCGGGCCTGGGTGACCCAGCTCTCTCCACTGCCCGGTGAGCAGGCACAGCCAACACTCCCAAGACTGAGCCCCAGACAAGGACAGTGTGTCCCACTGGAAGCCCAGGAGTCATAGTTTTTCTGCTGAGTGAGGATTAAGGACCTTGTGCTTTTGCATGGAGTTACTTAGTTAAGTTAGGGACTCCCTAGGCATATTTTAAAAGTGATTCAATTATACACACAAAATCTAGATTTATTTAAAGTTTGTCAGGACCACGAGAGGCATCCTGGAACCACATCCCCTGTGTCACGACTCACACTCGTAGTTTCGCACATGCCTGATGGATCTTAGACATCAAATTATTTGGAAATCTCTCAATAAATGTAAACAAATATTTTTATGTTTGTTTAAATATAAACAAACAGGCCATTGCTCCCACACAGGCGTGTTATCTTCCCTTGGGAGTCCTGGACTCAGAAGCAGCAGCCCAGGAGTCCTGGTTGTGAACACCCAGGGCAGGAAGAAGATCTCAGAGCTTTCCAGGGCCTCCTTCTCTGATTCCTGTGTTTTCTGGAAACCCTCAGCCAGACCCAGGCTCAAGATTCCCCTTTCAGGGGAATGGACAGAGAAAGGGCAGGAACTGTGCTCACCAAAGCCTTCCGTTGTGCCTCAGCACCAAGATGGGCACAAGGGAATAGGGGAGATGGGATAAGAGAGGGCACGAGACAGAGCGAGGCAGGGAAACAATGAATTTGCTAACAGCAGGGATGTTGGCAGACACCTTGGTCCCAGACTTGAGAAAGTATTAAATCCCAACAATGAGACTTGCATTTCAGTGCCTTTGACATTCACCCTGAAGGGGCTATGATCGCTGACAGCACCCCTCAAGGGCTCTTTGGGACCTTGAACCCTCAAACCGTCTGTCCCAGCCCCAGTGTCCTCATCTGTAAACAGGACTCTGCCTTGACTGTGACACTGAGGGAATGTGGGGCACCTGCATGGGTGACTGGCCCAGCACATCCTCAGAAAGGTGCCCACAGGATGCCACAGCTACTTTCCATGGAATGTGGGAGTCAGGGCCACAGTGGTCCCATCTTCTTCCCATTTCCATGGCGCCAGTCTCCTCTGACTATAGAAGGTCATTACTGGGGTGCAGGTTCCTTCTTATCTGGGGCTGCTTTGCAGAGTTTGACTGTTACCCAAGATCCCAAATGACTCGAAAGCTCAGAAGCGGCCCTGGCTCTGCTGCCTTCCTCTCCTGTTTCCACAGCCTCAGGGATTGAAAGGTGCATTTAGTGCAGGAGAAACTGGAGTCTACTTTTGGTCAGAAAAATAGTTACTTCACCAGGACCAAATTAATTACTTTTCTGTTGTTATGGATATAGGTGCAATTAGGTAACTATACATATGTAATACTAATGAATCATTAGCATATCATAAATAATTTAGTTGATAAACTGTTTCAGCCACCACTCTCCCTAGATCATGGAAACCTACAATGTACTGTGAGGCAGTTTGTTAGCCCCCCACTAGGAAGTCTGGATTTCAATCATCTACATGTAAAACTCAGGCTTTCCCTTTGAGAAAAGCAAAATTAAAGCCCTTACGTAATTTTTAAGGCATTTGTGAATCTAACAAAATCATGGGAAATTAATTTGATTCCATAATCACATTTGGCTGTAAAAGAAAAAAATGATTATCTGGATTGATTTGACTCACCGATTTTCTTTTTCTTTTTTTGAGACAGAGTCTTGCTCTGTTGCCCAGGCTGGAGTGCAGTGGCATGATCTTGGCTCACTGCAACCTCCACCTCCTAGACTCAAGCGATTCTCGTGCCTCAGCCTCTCAAGTAGCTGGGATTTCAGGCACCTGCCACCATGCCCGGCTATTTTTGTAATTTTAATAGAGATGGGGTTTCACTATGTTGACCAGGCTGGTCTTGAAATTCTGGCCTCGGTGAGGTGATCCGCCCACCTCTGCCTCCCAAAGTTCTGGGATTACAGGCATGAGCCACCGCCCCCCGGCCTGACTCACTAATTTTTGTTCAGCTCTTGGTCTCTTTAAGGGGAATGTATGCCGCTATGCGTTTCTGTGTTTTCATAAGGTCTACATAATATTATGCAAGAAATACAACTAATGTGCCCACCATGAGTTTTTTTAAAAAAGCAAATTACATGTATTCTCCCTTTGCTCTTTTGTCTGAGTTTTAGAACAGGCACATGGAACTAAGCACACCCTAGTTAAAGATCATTAAAAACCCTTAGCTATTTATAAAATCACATTTCCCTCTGTCTCCACAACATACCCCAAAGCCTCTTTGCATTTGCAAAACCCTCCATGCTGGACAACAGCCTACCCAGTAATGGGCATTGCTGGGCAGAGATCTTACCCAGGGAAACCACACAGATAAATCCTTCTCCCACAGTGGATCCTTCCCAAACCCCCTAAAAAGGGAAGACGAGAGTGTGTTTTGAGGAGCCAGAGGAACATGGTTGTACTCACTGTGAAGCCTGTGGGTGTCATGGTGGATCAGAGGCAAGCCTGCTCCTGGATAAAGGACAAAAATCAAAAAGGGGACTCGTTTGTAAATGTACAGTAACAACCAAACCCCAAAAAGATGGAGATTAATAAATTTTAAATCTGTTTATTCTTGTGAAAAAAATATTCCAAGCTGGAGTTAGGGTCTATATAGCATTCCAGATTTCAGAATCATCTCAGTTATCCACACAGAAATGAAAGAACCTCTCCTTTGAAGTAATCAGTCACTTCTTTGACTCTGATGGTCACCTGATTCCAGTATTTGTTTTCTTTCTACTTAGACAATAATTAGTGTGTCTCCCATCCACAGATGAGGAATGGCAGCGGGACTGTTAAACTTTTCCCAGGCCGTCCTTTCTACATTTCTCACGTTCCCTTGATTTAACTTCTCTGTCAAGCCCTGTTTTGCTGCCTGGTTCCCCTTCCCCCTGCTCTATCAGCTAAGGAGCTCACCGAAGCTATCAGGACGGTGATTGCTTTGAGAATGCCCTGGGCCCCAGACTCCCCACAAAAAGGGCTTTTGAGTAACCCGGTGGCAAGAGGAATATGAGAGCTGGGTGGTGCCCGCTGGGGTTGGGGCTCCCTCCCAAAGAGACCCATTGCCCCCAGAACCCACCTTTCTCCTCTTTACCCTGACTTCAGCAGGAAAAGGAAGTCCTAGGTTTGTGTACTAAAGAAAATGATCTAGTTCCCTAATGCACAGGGCCTCAGAACTGACTGAAATAAATCTCGAGTTGTCATTTTCATGTGCTTTGAATTTCTTTAAAGCCCACCCCTACATAACCAAAGAAACAACAGCTTGACTGCCTTCAAGGACAGAGTCTGCCTTAGCCGGGGCATTTCCTTTTATTCCCTTAGCAAGTTTCTTTCTTTTCTTTTCTTTTTCTTTTTTTTTTTTTTTCTTTTTCTGAGACAGAGCATTGCCTGTTGCCCAGGCTGGAGTGCAGTGGTACGATCTCGGCTCATTACAACCTCCACCTCCTGGGTTTAAGCGATTCTTCTGCCTCAGCCTCCCGAGTAGCTGGGACTACAGGCGCATGCCACCATGCCCAGCTAATTTCTGTATTCTTAGTAGAGATGGGGTTTCACCATGTTGGCCAGGATGGTCTCGATCTCTTGACTTTGTGATCCACCCACTTCGGCCTCCCAAAGTACTGGGATTACAGATGTGAGCCACCACGCCCAGCCTAGTGAGTGCATTTCAAAGAAACATGTCCAGCATCGCACCCCAAGTTTCCCAATTCACACAGTAACATGGACAAGTCTCCAAACAATTATGCTAATAAGCCAGACCGAAGAGAGTTTAAACTGTATGATTTCCCTTGTATAAAACTCTAGATAATGCAAACTAATCTATAGTGACAGAAAGCAGAATCAGTGATTTCCTGGCAATAGAGAGAAGGGGAGGTAGCCAGGGATGGCAGCTCACACCTGTAATCCCAGCACTTCGGGAGGCCAAGACGGGTGGATCACCTCACGTCGGGAGTTTGAGACCAGTCTGGCCAAGATGGTGAAACCCCATCTCTACAAAAATATCCAAAATTAGCCAGGTGTGGTGGCCTGTGCCTAGAGTCTCAGCTACGTGGGAGGCTGAGGCAGGAGGAACACTTGAACCCGGGAGGCAGAGGTTGCACTGAGCCCAGATCACACCACTGCACAACAGCCTGGGCCACAGAGCAAGCCTCCATCTCA
>NW_016107315.1:8215346-8268673 GCF_001604975.1 Cebus imitator
TAGAGACAGATAATTTGTGTGTATATGTATATGTACATGTGTTTTACATACATATTTCCTGTCTGCTGAGAGGACCTAGAAGCAATGATACACAGCTTAATGAGCAGCTAGTGCCCTGATCTTGGAGTCTAAATACCTTTCTCCACCAAAAAGAGCCAGGGTTCCTTGGAGATACGTAACTACATGTTGATGATATTGGGTTGGAAGACTGACTAAGTTGGTCTTCAAACCCAGTACCACCAACATGGTAGCAAACCAGTGTCACATTTATCCTAAAGAGTTGAGGAAGGAAGACACAGCATCTTTATTCCTGGGGAAAAGGTCAACCTAAATCAAAGAATGAGGAAGCATCAGACAAACCCAAAATGAAGGACTTTCTGCAAAGTAACTGGCGAAATATCAAGATCAAGTGACACAAAGAAAAACTGAGAAACTATCTCAGATTGAAAAAGGCTAAAGAGACAGGGCAAGCAGATGCAATTGTGAGAACCTGGATTTGCTCCTGGAGTCAGAAAAAATTATTCTGAAGGACATTACTGGGAAATTAAGGACATTCCAGTAGGAACTGTGAATTCAATCCAACAGCGTTGGATCAGTGTTAAATTTCCTGATTTTGTTGACTGCATTGTGATTTTACAGGATAATGCCCTTGTTCTTAGGAATTACCCCCTGAAGTATTTAGGGGCAAAAGAATACAGTGTCTTTGGCATATTCTCAAAGGATTCAAAAATATGCAAAAAAAAAAAAAAAAAAAAGAGAGAGAGAGAAGAAAAAACATATGTATATATAGAGAGGGAGAATAATAAAGCCAATAGGACAAAATGAAAACAGTGGTTTGGGTGAGGGGTTTATGAGCATTCTTTACACAATTCTTGACTTTTCAGTCAGCTTGAAATTATAGACAAAAAGAAAAAACGTTTTGGCAATTGACCCTAAGACACAAGACAGACTGACACAGACTGAGTCTGAAATTAGAACGAGCAGCCCAGCCTCCAGCTGTGACCTCGCCCAGCCACCTGGGCAAGCACGGAATTTCACTGCAGCCTTCTGGGGGCCAGGAAAACTCTGGCATTTATCTCAAAAAAATACCATGCTTTTCTTTGATGACTTTTTTTTGTTGTTGCAAAAGTAGCATGTGTGTTTGTAGGAACTTTGGCAAATACACAAAAACCGAAAGGAGAAAATTAAAATCACCCATAATCTTCCTACCCCAAAATAACTACTTTTAACTTTCTGTTGCTTTCCCTTCCAGCCGTGTTTCTATGCATTCACACACTTTGAACTTTTCTTGTTTTCCCCCCGCCTAACAGGTTACAAGCATTTCCTTCATCATTAAACATCTTCAGATAGATGAATGCATCAGCTACATGGCATTCCAACAGGGGCTGTGCCCCAACTCATTTAAACATTCCCCTCTGAGGGGCAATTCCCCTGCTTCTAACTCCTTTTTATATTTATTTGGAAATATTTCCCAGGTGAATGAGAAAGGTTGTACTCTGCCCCTTTCCTCCTAAGCACGAGAACCAAGCACTTCCCCAGGAGCATTTCTGAACTCTTCTGAGGTCTTCAGCTCTGTGGAGTAATTGCTTTCTACTTAGCATGGCTCCAGGTGCCATCAAGAAACCCAGTGAGTCTCTCTTTTGAAATAAGAAACTCACCCAGCAAGTAGAAAAGCAGCCACTTTGGAGCTGAGAATTACTCTTCTTCTTTTGCCCCCAAGATGAAAAATGCCCAGTTGACTTTGGAAGATCTCAACTCAGTAAATTTAATTTGATTACAAATTGGGGAATAGGGAGGTTAATTTTGAGACATCAGTTAGAAAATACTTTATATATAGAGATATAGATAGACATGTATGTATGTATATTTCTAGTTCCCAGGGCTTATGTCACCTCCTTTTTACTTGCATGAAAGGATTGAATATTAATCATGTAACATCTGAGAAAAATTCCCAAAGAAAGAAGCCACAGAAAGAAGAAAGAATGGCTTTGGTTATAGTGAGTGACAGCAAATTTCAGATTGGAAATAGCAATAGATGGTAATGATGTTGGTAAGAGTCTGGAGAAAAGGGCTCCACATTGCTGTGAGGAGTATAGATTTATGTAATCTTTTGGAGGGTTAAGCCCTAACTGTCAAATTTTACAAAGCACAACATCTCTGACTCTGCAGCGCATCTGCTTGGAATTGGCCTACTGGTGTTCTCACAAAAGAACATAAGGGTCCAGTTATGGGGATATGTGTTGCAGCAGAACAAAAAATGGAAAACAACTTAAATATTCAGCAATTGGTAATATTATGACACATCAGTCCAATAAACCACGTGCAGCCAATAAATAAAGACGATCCTCATGCTGATAGAAAAGAAGTCTTCAAAATTATAAGATTAACGTGCAAGTTGTGTGATTTTTTTTTTTTTTTTAAGACAGAGTCTCACTCTGTTGCCCAGGCTGAAGTACAGTGGTACGATCTCGGCTCACTGCAACCTCCACCTCCTGGGTTCAAGCAATTCTCCTGCCTCAGCCTCCTGAGAAGCTGGGACTACAGGCACACGCCACAATGCTCAATTAATTTTTTGTATTTTTAGTAGAGGCGGGGTTTCACCATTTTGGTCAGGCTGGTCTCGAACTCCTGATCTTGTGATCTGCCTGCCTCAGCCTCCCAATATGTGATCTTTTAAAAACAATAGATAGAAAAAGACACACTGCACTGCACCCCAGCACCGAAACATTTTCTGTAAGGAGAAAACCATGATGACCAGTGGAAAATGAGACTTTTATGTTTTCGTTTAGATTTTGCCAACTATTTAAATACCTTACCAACTGTGTGGAATTTTATTTTAAGAGCTGTCATAAAAATAACCTGTCAGATTAAAAAAAAGAAGAAGAAGAAGGAGCCCAGTGTTCTAACGTTCAGCACACCTGTTTACAAAACTTGTCTAGAGGAGGAACTTGTGATTACTAGACCTGCTCCAGCTACCGCAGAAAGAGCGGGTCTGGTAATTACATTCACCAAGCCTACTTTATGCAACTGAATTGTACACTAGCTTTCTATAAAGGTTTGCCTTTTTTTTTAAGGGATAATATATAAATACAAGCTGAGCAAGATGGCTCACACCTGTAATTCCAACACTTTGGGAGGCTGAGGCGGGAACATCCCTTCAGGCCAGGAATTTGAGATCAGCCTGAGCAACATAGCAAGACTCCATCTCTACAAAAAATTTAAAAATATGCCAGGCATGGTTGCCTACCCAGCTACTCGGCTGGCTGAGGCAGGACAATCACGTAAGCTCAGGAGTTCAAGGCTGAAGTGAGCTACCATTGCACCACCACACTGCAGTCTGAGTGACAGAGTGAGACACTGTCTCTAAAATAAATAAACAAATAGCATATAAAATGTCATATAGTATAAAATAGGATGTAAGATATTACGTTTTATAAAATATGCATCTTCTTCCGGCTCATGGGACATCTGGAGAGAGGCAAAGTAAAAGCAGGACACACTCCTCCCTAGACTCTGCATCTAGAACTTCCACAGACAGCCCTGCCATCAGTTCTCTTTCGTTTTTGTCAGAATACTTCTCAAATACTTTATTCTCCCAGCTACTAAGTCTCAGTGCTTGCTTTCATTTTCTTCTTGCTGCTGAGAAGGTGGGAAAAATATAGGGGGGGAAATCCCACGTATGACCAAACATACTGAGAGCGAGGAACATCTCAACGGTCTATTGGGAGTGGATGGGTGGTTGACTCAGCACTGCAGCAAATCTCTCCCTTGCTGCTCAGTGAGGCCTTGTTGCAGGTGCCATGGGCCACCCATCAAACCCATTTATTCAATGTGTTTTAAGTACCTGATACATTTGTTTGGCTTAAACAATGTATAAGACATGATCCATGTCCTCAAGAAGCTTGCATTCAAATACAGTGGGTAAGTCATGGCTGCAAATAACAACAAATGGAAAATCCTATGAGTCATGGTAGGAATTGGAAGGAGGAAGTCATGTCTCTAGCTCTGGGAAAAATCCAGGAGGGTTTCATTGAGGAGGTGACATTTTTGTGGGTCCTTGAAGGCTGAAGAGCGTGGGGACATGCAATGAAGGGAGGGAATGTTGCACCAGGGCAGGAAAACATATAGACAAAGGCATGAAAGCCAGAAAGCCTGGAGTGTGTGCAGGGACCTGGGAGATAAAGGAAAGGAGAAAGCTGCTAATTCTTCAAAAGTGAAAAGTGTTTGTTAGAAAAGTTAGCTTGGAATCTATTATTATTCAACCACTATTTTTGTATTCTCTAACATTCTTCAGTAGCCAACATGAAAATCAGCCTGTGCATGTGGCATCTCTGCACACTACAGCCTCTGATGCTCACAGCACTAACATCAAATCGGATACTAACATGAGTCAGAAATGCAGGTCCTTACTTTGATCTTTGTAGAATTTGCTACACGGAATTTGCATCATCTCTTACATTTTTTTCATAGCTCTGCTTTTTGTTCCCTACATGGGGGCGGGGTCTCAGAGCCATCTATCAAATCAGTCCACTCACCAAGCCCGGATCAGATGCTACCAACCACCCAGCAGGGGCTGCATGGGGCCCAAGGGCTCCCAATGCAAGCCTGTGAGTGGGGCATATACAAGGGGGCTTCAGAACAGATAAGCAGATATTGGAAGAAAAGGACTCTGAAATTCCAGGAACTGAAATAGCAAATTAACTTTTGCTCATTCAGGAAAGGGAGTAAGGAGATGGGATCCCACGGACCGGCTGCTGCACAGCCCTTCCGGTTCAGCACACGGCGATAGCTCTCTGGATGGACTTGCCAGTCATCTATGGAGTCACAGCTAATTAAGAACTAAAGTGGGGGGGGGTGTTTGAAAAGACAAACCTGCATCCACCGATGTGTCCTTTAAAATAACTTTTTGCTTTTCTTTGATCATAAAGGAGTATTTTTACAATGCACAAAAAATCCCCAAAATGCCAACATAACTAATAAAGAAAATAAAAACTCCTCAAACATCCTTTCCTAGTTTAGCCATTGTTAAGTTTCTGAGATACTTCCTTTCTGACTTCTTCTCTGTAACGCAACCTCACACACACACACACACACAGACACACACACACACTCAGGCGCACACACATGCACTTAATAGAAAGGAAATCAGACTACACATATAATCTTCTATCTTGCTTTGTAACTGCCCGTCTTTCATGGATCACCTTCCATGCCAATTCACCATAAAGTCATATCATAGGATTGTTTGGTGCTGTGTATTCCCTATCATAGGACTGGATGGTAAATATGTAACAATAAATATGTAACAATTCACATAGCCGTCCTCCTGGTGCATAGTTTCCTTATTTCCAATTTTTCACTGCTACAAAGAATCCTTTCCATGGGGCAGTGTCTCAGACTCAAGGACCTCATGGGAGAGTCCTTTACCCAGCCCCTGGCCACCATCTTGTCACCCAGCACCTGCTTCTCCCTCCTTTAAGGTACAAATCACAGACTGCCTTGAACCTAACCTTCATGTATGTGGGTGGGGAGGGAGTTTTCTTATTTGCCCTACAAGAAAGCTGGGTTGGGCATCACCAATTCCTCTTTGCCTTCCTGGAAGTTTCTAGTGAAGTACCTGGTGCCCATGACCTCTGAAAAAATGAGTGCAAGCCTGGGTTTTAGAAGCCATAGTGGCAGCACACAACTGAGGGTGCAGGTGACATGGGGGCAGGGGCAGCAAGAAGAGCAATACTCACCGTGGAGGGTGGTCCAGGTCTCCTGGGGACAGCAGGCCCCGCCAGCTCTCAGTGTCTGGGGAAAGAGCTGGGTTGCTCTCTGCCTGGGATGAGGGGCAGGCTTTATGTGGGTTCTGAGCAGGCAGCTCCCCGGTAACAACACCAGAAAGGAAGCCAGGCCACCCCTGCCTGTGCTGTCACTGGTGGGGTAACCTGGAGGGTGGGGAGTCACTTCCAGCAATCAGCAGAGTCAATCATTTGCAACCAGAAACAAAAAGCAGAAAACTGCTGGGATAAGGGGAAACTGTCTCCCCTGAAGACACACATACAGACTGATGATCTGATAGCAAATTCTCTTCCTGGACAGCACAGCTGCTTGGAGGGAATGGGGAGATTGGAGGGTCCCTTCGAGAGAAGTCAGCCTTGTCAGGCTTGCCAGAGGGGCACATTGATGAGATTTCTTTGGGTGGCGTCATCTAAGCGGGCCTGTATTGGATTACTACCCTGTGGCAGATGTAGCACTGTCCATCACAACATACCTTTTCTGGCCTTGGCAGATATACCAGAACCCCGAAAGGCTGTGCTTCCAAGGATAGGGCATGTGGGTGCTCTAGAGCAGCTCTTCCAGACCTTGATGCTACTTAAGCTTCCCCATCTCACCTGGACCACGGGGGCCCATGTGGAGAAGGGAATCTTTCCACCCCGGTATATTTACCGCTTTTCTTCCCTGACCACCTGCCTCACTCTCCTTCCTCCCCCAAGCCTCACTCCAACGGACTGGAGGCAAACACTGTCTACCTTGTATGCTCTTACCTGATGAGGAAGGTGTGTCTTACCTAAGCAGGTGTGCCTATTTAAATTCAAATTGATTAAAGTGTTAACTAGGGCTGATGCGGTGGCTGACCTCTGTAGTCCCAGCACTTTGAGAGGCTGAGGCAGGCAGATCACTTAAGCATTAGGAATTTGAGAGCAGCCCAGGCAACATGGCAAAACCTCATCTCTACAAAAAACATAAAAACAATTAGCCAGGCATGGTGGTACGCACCTGTAGTCCCAGATACTCGGGGAAGCTGAGGCGGGAGGATCAGGAGGCAGAGGTTGAGTGAGCCGAGACTGCACCACTGCACTCCAGCCTAGGCGACAGAGTGAGAGCCTGTATCAAAAAAGAAAATTTTTTTAAGTGTTGACTAGTTTCTCAGTCATGCCAGGTACATTGCCAGTGGTCAGTAGCCACATGTAGCTGGTGGCTATCCCAATGGAGAGTGCAGATACAGAACCTGCCCATCGTCACAGACAGTGCTACTGAATGGCCACTGCCTCAGAAAGTCTGCCTGTGATATGTTGCTAGGAACACATGGAGTGCTGGAAAGCCACACACGCCTTAAAACTGGGGCAAATCTAGTAAGGTTTTACACATCAGATACATGAACACCGATCGTACAATAAATTGCATTAATTACAGGTGTTTTGGTGAAACTTTGAAAAAAGCTAAATATACAAAATATTGCATTTTTAATGAAGCTCACAGATGAAGTCTTCCCGTCCACTGCTACGGTGGGGACTTCAATCCTGATGTGATGATTAGCGATTTCCTGCCATCGTTATGACAAAGATCCCTTTTACATATTTGTTCTGGGGGAAAATCACAACTACACTCTTGCGGAGGTTAATTTCCACGGCTCAGTGTATTTACTGTCCCGAGGACTCAACGCTGATCTCTCATGGTGTAGTCCTCCCAGGCACACGTCCCCTTCGATACCCTCAGTTCCCACAGAGCAAAGGGATACAGAAGATGTGTTTGGATTTATTGTCTAAATGAGAAAAGGCCAACAAATAGCCCATATGAAAGGTAGAGAGCATACACAGTAATAATGAAAGAGATGTCTGATTCATCAGCCTTGAAGGAACAGCAGTGCCAGAGAACCGTAAAATTTCCTTCCCTCGGCCCGCACTCACTGCGCATGAATGGTGTCTGAAACTACACACAGCTGAGAACCAGCTCACTCCTCGGCCTCTCACTCCTCCCTCTAACTTGGCAAATAAAAGACACAAAAGGAACTGGTGCTAGAGTGAAGATGTTCCCTTGACTTTCTTGGCTGAATTTGTTTCTCTCCCGTGTTTGGTTGCGTCCTTGGAAAGCTTGCAGTGAGGTGAGACAAGCACTTTTGCAAGTGCCTCGGATGAAGAGGCACTTCCTTCTCCCTTCTCTTGACTCAGGCTCTTTCCTCATCAGGTAAGAGAATACAAGGTAGACACTGCTTGTGCCCAGATTGTTGGAATGAGGGTTGGGGGAGGAAGGAGAGTGAGGCAGGTGGTCAGGGAAGAAAAGCGGAAAATATACCTGGGTGGAAAGATTCCCTTCTCCACATGGGCCCCCGTGGTCCAGGTGAGGTGGGGAAACTTAAGTGGCATGAAGGTCTGGAAGAGCTGCTCTAGAGCACCCACATGCCCTCTCCTTGGATGCAGGGTGGATCACGAGGCTGGGGAGGCAGTAAGATGCTAGGAAGTCGTAGAGAGAACTTCCGTTTTCTCAAAGGAGCCTGTGCAAATGTGATTCCTTTGCTGCAATCTAGTTTAAGTTCATTCCTTGGAGAGAAAGCCCTGTCCTCTTGTTTTCATTGCTGTGTTTCTTTCTTTGAAACTAGAATTCAGAGTTGGGTGACTATAAAAAGTTGCTGGTCCCCTTTTATAAGGGCTATTTTTTCTCTTGCATTCTCGCCTTGCCAAAGGTGAGTTCTGGAAAACAGGGCAGTATAAGCATACCCTGAGGGACAAAATAGTAGGTCTCTAGCGGCTAAGTGCCCTCGCAGTGCCCAAGGAGGCTGAGCTCTGTTCCTGCAAAGCCCCACGGTCAGACCTGCTCAGATCTCAGCACTTCTTCATGACCTACTTTCCCCAGAATGGCGTGGAGTGCAGCACATTCACTCCTCACTGAGCCACCGTTCTGGTTCCAAGGCTGTGTCTTTCCACTGGACTAGTGAGAGCGTTGTCAGGTGTTTTGCTCCTGGGCCTGCTTCCAGCTGCTTATCTGAATCCTTGCTCTGTTGACAGCCTACTCTGTGGCTGCAACCCTCACTCTTCACGGTCACTGAGCCCTTGGACAAGTTGTTCCTGACTGGGTTCATGGGGATGTATTGCAGAAAGCTGCCAAGGCAGCCTTTTGGCACTTTCAGCTTTAACCCGTGCTGGGCTTTGCTCTGTCAACTATCATGATGTGGGCATCTGCAAAGCTGCTGCTGCACTGTGGAAGTGCTGATCTTTTTGACTTATACTTTGAAGAATTAATGCATGCCTCTTTGCTTTCGCTTTGTCGTGCCATTCAACTCACAATACGAAGGAAATGACAGATAAATCCATTGGTGGACAACCTTCTTCTCTTAATCATGAGGTTATTTGCAGAATTTAATCTTTGAGAAAAAGGTTTGAGAGGAACTATATCCAAGAAATTGTGAGACTGAGGTATTCTGGTGAGTTAATGCAGTTGCCTCCCAGCTTCTTACAAGATTCACGTGTAACTCAACACAATACATGAGCTTTTGCCTTTGAATTTCTCAATCTCTTCAAGAGAATCCAGCTTTATTACTATTAATACATGATCAAACTTCTGTACTTGCCTTGGGAATAATGGACAAAGAGAAATACTGTGAATTCATGAATACAAATTTTGCAGAAAATGAGACAGTGTTTAATTTTCAAAGACTTTCCTCTCTATTCGGTAGGCAGCAGCTACTGATGGTTACATATACCAGGGGAACTTTAAAATCAGGAAATGCTGATATCTCACATTCTGAGTCTCTGAATCCTAGGAAGAAAAGCTTGGAGTGCTTCTGAGTATAGCGAAGTTCCATTTAAGGGCAGAGTCCCCCTTGTAGAAGTATCAAAATGTTACAAATAATTCTAAACTGAGACTTCACTCTCAAATGTATTTTACTTGTTCTAAAACGATCTGTCCACAAATATAAATCTATAAGTAATAAATTATTATTTTCCCACTATTGGAATCTCTAATGTGAAAATGCTTTCTATGAAAAGAAATTTTAAAAGTAAAATATTGTATAATAATAATAAAACCACCCCCTTTGGGTCCTGGACCAGGTGCTGCAACTGACGAGCATTCAGGAATGACTGTGGACTAGAAACTGCAGTCCACATCCCTGATGCCTGTAACAGAGAAAAGGGGCAAGCTGACTTTGTTGCAGGGCCAACAGGAGTGCTGAGTCCGTCCATTCCGATATATGAACAAGTCCCTTGCCTCTTGTTCATTCCCAAGTACAAAGTGTCTAGCACAGTCTCTGGCACGGAAGAAATGAATTTAACTTCAGTCCTCTACTTCTTAGGTTCCCCATATTGGAAACTACTACAGATTTGTAATCCTCTTCTCCTTCCTTAGCCTCTCGTACGTACTGGGAAAGTCGTATTTCAAAAGCATATTGGGGTCTTTGAAAGAGGACAGTGCTATCTTTTTACTTTTCATTGATTAATGCCCTACTTTTATTTGGAAAGCCAAAGTGTCTGGCGGCAGTTGGTAGTTGGTGGTGACAGTATGGCCAGTGTAGGTAAAAAGAGTCCTAGGTCCAAATTTCCACAGAATAAAACCTGCAAGGACCCTTTCGTCCCCCCACTAATCCATGCGGAAAGGGACCGTGTGGATCCCGGCCATGCTTGTAGCCCAACAGCACATTCTAGGAAAATATTAAACATCTTCTGACTAAATTAATGCAAAAAATGAACCTGATATAAGTGCTGGGAATCTAGAATAGAGCCATCTAATAGCGCTTTCTGCAATGGTGGGAAAGTTCTATAGCTGTCTGTCAAGTGTGGGGCTACATATAGCGACTGAACATGACGCTGCAGTTACTGTGACTAAGACACTGACCTTTTGAAAATCATTATTTAATCACAATTAGCTTACATGGAAAGTAAACAGCCAATATGACCAGTGGCCACCCTAGTGGACTGTACAGGTCCAGACCAACCTACCATTCAGCAGCTAATATTTCTACCTGGCTCTAGCCTTAGATGGCTCCGATTATGATGCAAGCCGGGGCAGCTGGCCTATGGCAGACCCACTCCCCTCTGTGCGGGGGTGAAGAGGGCTGAGGGTGAGCAACTCCTTCCCCAGAAGCACTCAAGCCAAGGCAGGCTTTAGCTATTCTGGTTTTCTAGAATACCTGGAGATACTTTACATTCTTCATGTGTCGCAGTTAGCAATCAAAACCCTTAAAGGACAAGAATGAGGAAAAAGGAGTCATTTTTGCTAAATTCAGTTACCATGAATAGCTCTTGAAGGTCGAGGTGCCAGCGAAGAGGCAATTCTCAGGGAGTAAAAGAGAGGAGGAGAGGGCCGGCACTCTGCAGCAGCAGCCGGAATGGGAGAACAGGAAAGACGTGGCCAAGTGCCCCATAGGAGCCGCCAAATGGTAAATGCTGCAGGCTCGGGAGAGCAAGACCAATTGGAGGCTCTGGGGAGACTCGGGGATCTTTAATAGAGCAAGCGCGTGAGAGGAAATGTTGGTTTTAGCAGGTAGTGATGCACATAGCACTGGATGGGATATGGCTGAGGTGTTGAAGCAAAGGTGTCTAGCAGTTCGTTAGATATTCTCAACTGCAGCTCAGAGGGGAGGTCAAGAGTTCAGTGGTGTGGCTGCCAAGCTGTTACAGAATGCAAGTTGTTTATAAGGGAAATACGTGTCATCCTCAACTCCTGAGTTTTTGTGCTCACAACACGTGAGTCATGAGACCAGTCAGAGGATCTTTTATTTTTATTTGTCTCATCTATTAATGATTTAAAAAAATCATCCCTTCTGCCCTTACACATTTTATCTCATTGAAAGATCTCAATGGAATCCTTCATTCAACATGTATTTGTCAAGCTCCTACTATTTGCCATCGCTGTTCTTAGATGTCAGATGTAGCAGTCCGCAAAACAGAGCACATTAAATAGCGACAAGTGTCATGCAGAGAATCAGAACAGACAGAGTGATGGAGGGAGTGGCGTGGGAGGGGGTCCCTCACACTGGATGGTCCGGGAAAGGCCCACTACAGAGGTGACCCTGAAGGCCTGAATTATAAGAAGTTCCCATCGATGTGAAAATTGGAGCCGGTATTCCCAGCAGAGGGAACATTGGCAGGAAGAGTTTGACATGTCCAGGGATGAGAAAGGCCAACATGCAGGAGGACGGGGGACGGGGGGGGGGGCCAGAGAAGTTGGGGGGTCCCCAGCGTGTCGGGCTCTGAGGCTGGGTCAGTAGTGTTCACCTGATGCCAGGTGTGTGGAAAGCCACTGAAGGGACTTATATAGGTGATGACACAATCTGATTTCCATTCTTAACAGATCACTGACTGCTGCATGGGAAACAACAGAAAACAGCAAAATCTTTGATTCTGCAGGCACCAGAATCAAACGTCTAGATCACAGCCTCGCCTTGGCTGGGCTGCCCATAGGCAAGGCCCCCGCAGGAGCCACCCTCAGCTCTGCCTGTCACTGTCCCTTCTCTGGACCTCTACCTGTAGGGAGGCATCAGGGTGGATTCAGGGTGCTTACATTCCTCCCTCCTGCCGCCCCTGATGGAATGAGGACACACACACTGAACGTCACCCAGGGAATGTTTGCAGTGATGATCATCCTTATTCAGTGAGAGGTGTTGATGAGTTTTTAAAATATATATTTTTATCATTAATTATAGCTAATGATGTTGGGGTTTTTTAATAAGCTTGATTTTTTTAGAGCAGTTTTAGGTTGACAGCAAAATTGTGCAGAAGGTACGGAAAGTTCCTATGTACCCCTCCCCCAGCACACGGGCAGCCCTCCCACCATTGACATCCTGTGTCAGAGTGGCATATTTGTTAGGATCAGTTCATCTACACTCATACATCACTATCACCCAAAGTAGTTTACGTTAGGTTTCGCTCTTGGTGTTAAACATTCTATGGGTTTGGACAAATATATGACATGTATCCACCATTATAATATCATACGGGATAGTTTCATTGCCCTAAAGATTCTCTGTACTCCACCCATTCATCCCTCTCTTCTACCTAACTCCTGGCAACCTCTGACATTTTTGCTGTCTGCAGTTTTTCTTTTCCAGAACGCCGTGTTAGTGGGAACCATACAGTGCATAGCCTTTTCGGATTGGCTTCTTTCACTTACTGACAGGCATTTAAGGATCCTCCATGTCTTTTCATGGCTTGCTAGCTCATTTCTTCTGAGTGTTAATTAAGAACCTTAATTAAGTGTTAATTAAGCATCCAGATGATACTATCGTCTGGATGTGTCACAGTTTATTTATCCATTCACCTGCTGAAGAACATCTTGGTTGCTTCCAGGTTGGGCATTTACGAATGAAGCTGCCGTGAACATCTGTGTGCAGATCTTTATGTGGCTGTACATTTCAGCTCATTTGGGTGCATACTGAGAAGCATGATTGCTAGATCGTATGACAGGAATATGTTTCGTTTTGTAAGAAGCTGCCAAACTGTCTTCCAAAGTGGCTGTACCATTTTGCATTCCCGCCAGCAGTAAGGGTTCCTGATGCTCCATATCATTGCCAGCGTTTGGCGTTATGTGTCCAGGGTTTGGGCTATTCTAATGGGTGTGTGGCTTTCATCTGAAGTTCCCTAGACCTATGATGTTGAACATATTTCCAGATGCTTATTCCCCATCCACCTTTCTTCTTCATTGAAGTAATCTCTTTAGGTCTTTTGCCCATTTTTTAATTGGGTTGCTCATTTTCTTATTGTTGGGGTTTAAGAGTTCTTGGTATATTATGGATAATATTCCTTTATCAGATGTGTCTTTTGCAAACATTTTCTCCCAGTCTGGGGCTTGTCTTCTTCTCTTAACTGTGTCTTCCATAGAGGGGCTGTATTTTTTTCACATGAGGGTTTTTTTGTTTTTGAACCTAAAAATCAGAACTTTACATGTTCAATTTTTTAAATAAGAAATGCACATTAGAAATGGGCCCAATCCCCCAGCCTGACCCTGCCCCACTTTGCCCATAGCACCGACCCCTGTCCTGTCCCTGGCTCTGTAGTATGTTAACACTTGGTCATTTTTTCAAAAACTGAAAGTTCAGTGGCTAATGTCTTTGAAAAGTCAGAAAATTTCCGCAGCATCAAAATAGCTACATGAAAATAGCCTCAGTTTCTAAATGGCCACATCAAAACAATCACATCAAAAGGTCAGGCCCTGCAATGGAGACCCAGAGGAAAGCCTCAGGACTCGGGCTGGTGCTGGCCATAGTTAATAATAATGTTTTGTGTATCCCAAAATTGCTGAAAGAATAGATTTTTAAACATTCTCACCACAAAAAAATAAGTAGATGAGGTGAGGGATGTATTAACTAGCTTAATTTAATCTTTGCACAATGTGACATATTCAAAGCATCACATTGTACCCTATAAATATATAAGATTATTATTTGTCAGTTAAAAACTAATAAATACGTTCGATGCTGTGGCTCACGCCTGAAATCCCAGCACTTTAAGAGGCCAAGGCGGGTGGATCATTTGAGGTCAAGAGAGACCAGCCTGGCCAACATGGTGAAACCCCATCTCTACTTAAAAATACAAACATTAGCCAAGCATGGTGGTAGGCGCCTGTAATTCCAGCTGCTTGGGAGGCAGGAGAATCACTTGGACTGGGAGGCAGAGGCTGCAGTAAGCCGAGATCAAGCCACTGCACTCCAGCCTGGGTGACAGAACTAGACTCAGTCTCAAAACAAACAAGCAAACAAAAAAACCTAATAAGTAAAATAAAGCATGCTTTTAAAAATGACCCCATCACAGGATTCAGATTACTCCTGGAGTTTCATCTTAGAAATAACCGCCCAATTTTCAGTATTAACCATGTTTGGAAAAAAATTTACCAAAAAGAAACCCCAAAACAATGCCTAGCAGCCCTCCCAGAGTTCTGTGGGCAGATGTCCAGCAAAAGGAGGTGCTAATGGCCAGGCGCGGTGGCTCACACCTGTAATCCCAGCACTTTGGGAGTGCCAAGGTGGGTGGATCACCTGAGGTCAGGAGCTCAAGACCAGCCGGACCAACATGGTGAAATCCCATCTCTACTAAAAATATAAAAATTAGCCGGGCATGGTGGCGCACACCTGTAGTCCCAGCAACTTGGGAGGCTGAGGCAGAATTGCTTGAACCCAGGAGGCGGAGGTTGCAGTGAGCCGAGATCGCGCCATTGCACTCCAGCCTGGGCAACAAGAGCAGAGCTCCATCTCAAAAAAAAAAAAAAAAAAAAAAAAAAAAAAAAAAAGGAGGTGCTTTGTGAAAAAAGTGAAGCAGCACTCACAGGTTCTGAGAAGCCCTACTGGAAAGAGATCTGCTTAGTATCTTTTAAACTTGGAGTTTATTTTTCAATAGTTTCAAGTATTTTATTCGCTGTATCTTGGGCTGCAGGAGTTGGGATCCCCTTCTAGTTTTCTCTTCCTCTGATATGCATTGAGGAAGCCTTTTCTTGCCGTGTATTTGAGATGCTCTAAGAGAGAGACAGCTGTTGTCTCGGCGTCCATCTCTGCTGTCTTGTGACCGGGGGATTTTGAGGAGAGCCCAGAGGAAGGCTGGGGAATAGTTACCCTTCCATTCCCCAGTCCTGTGACTACCCCAGGAGAATCCAACCTTCCCTTCTGCCTCAAAGATTTAGCTCATTTCTCTTTTCATTTTAAGGTTTCTACCATCTACCCAATTTCTTGAACTTTTCCCCAACCCCCCTCCCCCACCCAGGAGCAGGCACGGATGAACCAAGCCAGGATCACAGGCTTTGGTGTCAACACTGTGCTTTACTAGGTGACCCTGGGCAAGACACTTTCCTTTTCTGTAAAATAGGTTCATTCTACCCGCTTCAAGGGATTGCTGTGAGAGGAAAAAGAACTAATGCAAGAAAGAGTCAAGCCAGTGCCTGGTACATAGTGATGCTTAGTAGGGGTACTTTCTACCGAAGTGTGTTGTCAGGGTATCATGATTACATCTGGGGTCTATCCAGCTCTGCACTTGCTTGCAGGGTGGTCTCTGTCTCAGAGCCTCAGGTTTCTCTTTTGTAAAACAAGGACACTAATAACTGTTCCCTAGGGTTGCTGTCATCTGTGAGTTTGGCACTCACATGGTGCCAAATCAACAATGCTCATCCTTTTTTCATTAGATTTCATTTCTAAACACTACATAGAAATCCAATAAATGACCAATGCAGGAACATCATTCAAATGCAACCAAATGAAAGGTGTGTCTCACCAGATTACCCTGGGTTCCTCGTTCTCACAACCCTCCTTCTTAAAAGTCCCAAAGCCTTTGAGTTGTCCTATGTCCCAGAGCATCAAGAGCCTGAGGCTTCACTTGACTGTGATTCCCACCCTCATCCAAGAAAGAGAAAGCAAATGAATGGTCTGAGCACCGTTTGTACCAAGAGCTTTACGAACTTCATCTTATTCAAATCCCATAATAAGTTGATGAGGGTTTGCATCCTTCTTAGAAAAGGAATCTGAGCCTTTGAGCAGCTAACAACATCCTAAGATCACACAGTAGTAGTAGCTGGGATTCAACTAATTTCAAAGGCCGTAATTCCCCCCTCCTTCCTTTCTGTGTCACATCTTCTAAGGAGGCACTTTGTTCCACAAATTTAAAAATTCACACTAGGGCATTTCTTCATCCAGAGAACCAAAAAGTAAAAGAATAAAAAGCCTTCTACTCTGGGTCAAACTAAAAGCAACTAATAAAATTGGTACGATATTTCACAATTGCAAAATAATTTTACATTTAATCTTCACAACCACCATGGAGATGAACATTGTCTTTGGTTTTGCTTTTGTTTCCTTGTTGTTGCTGCTCTATGTTTTATAGAGGCAGAGTCTCCCAATGTTGCCCAGGCTGGTCTTGAACTCCTGAGCTGACAGTCCTCCCGTCTTGGCCTCCCAAAGTGCTAGGATTGTAGGTGTGTGCCACTGTACCTGGACAGATATTATTTTTGTATTTATGTTTTATAGACAATGAAACTGAGGCTCAGAGAGATCAAGGGATTTGTCCAAGGTCACATAGCTAATAAATGCTAGAGCCAGGATTTGAATCCAGAACTACTTCAAAATTCTGCTTTTCTTCCATTACTTCAGCCTCACTTGCCTTTAGAAGCACCTCAGGCAAACATTGTTCCTGATCTGCTGCCATCTGCAAACTTTGCCATAAAAGCATTTCTCAATTCCTCTGATTCCCTAGAATCCCCTCCCCCATCAGCCTGAGAAGAGACCACAGCCATGAACTATCTACAAAAGGTCACAGCATCTGTTGTCTCCTCGGTTAAAAGTTTCTCTAGCTAGTCATCTCTAGGCCAGTGGTTCTCAAAGTGTGTGCCCCAGACCAGCAGCATCAGTATTACCTGGAAATTTGTTAGAGCAGTGGGATGCCTCAGACCTACGAATGAGAAATCCTTCAGATTGCGGCCCAGTAATCTCCACTTCAACAAGCCCTCCAGGAAGTTCTCATGTTCTGTTCTAGAGCCCATCCCCTGTTCTATTCCTGGGCTAGTTTGTTGCAAATCTCACTGGGCTCATAAATTAGCATCTCCTCAGTGAGAGTTTCAGCTTACTAGCCACATTCACGAAGAGTAGAAACACAACATACCCCACAGATGTTTTCTAAAATTGTCTTGACCTCTCCCTTGCCAATCTTTCAAAACACTATTTAAACAGAAGCTTAAATGGGTATGCCACACACCCTGAGCTCTGTGATCGACACCACAGCCCAGCTTTAGGGTTTATACTGGTATTTGCTCCATAGCCTCCTCCACACGCATCAGAACAAACTCCAGAGAGGATGGAGCTCCTTCCTTTCTGGCCCCTCTGCACCTCTCATTCTTACACCTCATTCTCTCATGCCCCCAGACTTCAGCTTTCCCCCAAGAGATGCACTGTGGTGATAAATTCTGCTGCGGTTGAGGATGATTTGATGAGCCTAGGCCTGCAATTCCTTGCTGCCACCTGGCTGCTCCCCCATCTCAGTCAGTACTAGTGAGTGATGAGCCCCTCAGATAACCCCAGGTGAGAGCCACAGGCTGACATCACTTCCTTAGATGAGCAACTGACAAACACCAGCCAGATCCCAAGCTCCTGCTATAGAAAGGATTTCTACAGGAAACAGTTGGCCCTGGGAAGCAAACAAAGCCTCTGCAGAACATGGAAGCCACATTTCAGATGTTGGTTGCAAGTCGCTTTTCTTATTGTAAAGCATCTGGCAGAACTGCCTTTCTTTTCTTTGTCTTTCATCTTTGCCTTTGCAATCTTTGGGGGCTTCACTCCATTTGCTAAAGGTGTGTGGGTGTTAGCGTCACTCTACGGAAAAAAACATGCACATACACACACCACAGCCTTTTTTCTCTATTTCTATGCAAGCCATTGCTTTTGTGACTTTCTGAAATGAAGAAAAATGTCTAGTATGTTGCCACTTGCTTTTTGCAATTATCTTAGAAAAGAAGTTCTGCTCCTTCAAAACAAAAATGAAAAGATAGCTCACATTTTTCAAATGCACAGAAGTTTTTTCCCAGATGAGGGGGAAAAAACATGAAAAGGCTCTCTAGCTAGCTAGTAGTAGGGAAATGCAAGTTAAATAAAAAACATTTTCACTCTTCAAATAGGCAAGCCATTATTAGTTTAATATCAAGCACTGAGGTTGGGAATCATGGTCTCTCACCCATTCCTGAGGGCACAGAAATGGGTTCAGCCACACTGGAAATTGATGATAGTGATATCTGCTAAGATATAAAGTTTGCATTCCTTATATCAAAGCAACTCCATTCTGGCATCCCCTCTGGAGAAATTCGATGCATTTCTTCAAGGAGGCATTGTAACAAAGATCATGGCTGCCTTGCTTATGTGGGTGAAGATAAAATATCACCTTCATGTTCATCAAGGAGATGGTGATTACATGAAGGATGGTACTTTCCTTCTGTGGAATACTATGCAGCCGTTTAAAAGAATTAATCTGGATCTACATGTATTAACATGGAAAGATCCCCAGGGTATGTTTCTGAACAAACAAAGCAACTTGTATAATAGATGGTATGTTCAATACAATGGCATTTCTAATAGAAACAAAACACCCAAACATTATCCATTTGTCTAGGAACATATACATGTTTATAAGTGCAGAGAAAGGCTTTGGAAGGATTAATATCCACATAACCACAGTGCTTAGCTCCTGGAAGAAGTCGGAGGTGGTGGAAGGTGGTGAAGAAGACATTTAGTTTGTCTGTAATCAATGAATGCTTTATTATGAGAGTGTTTTCAAGAATAAATTGCTTAATTGTGTAATTAACATTAAATATTTTAGGATTCCTATAAGTATTTCTATCTGCTGAATAATATCGGAAAATCTGTCACTTGTCTTAAATGTTAAGTAGGCTTTGTGTTTGTACAAATATACAATTACTTCTCTTTACAAAGTTATTATAAAACCATTCCATTTGTTAAAAGCACTCATTGTTCATCTGATCGTTAAAAACAAAGATAGTTTCTCTGTATTCAACCATAAACACATACGCACATGTGTGCACACACACAGAGACACCATAACTCACTCTGGGGACAGCAATTTCCACCCTATGCCACACTGTGCTACCACCTCAGGATGTCTGAACCACATGCAAGCAGCCCTTTCTGATTAGCTGATAACTTAGTTTCCAGGCTTCTGTGCCATCTGATTGTCAACTCATAATTCTAGAGCGGCTAAAACCAAGAGACACCTGACTTGGTGGTGATGCCTGGGTCTGTGGGTGTAGCCTGACAGCCAGGCACCTGGTTTCCTGACCCCAAACCACATAGCTTTCTGCGTGCCCTCATGAGCACCCTTGTAATGTGCTACTCCGCCCCTCCTGCCAGGCTGGGCTTGAAAGCGAGCACTGGAGAGACAGTGGGGTGCCTGGAAGGTTGCTGGTCTGCAGAAATCATTTCAAGAAACATCTTCATTACAACTTTCTAGTTTATACCCCTCGTTTAATGAGGAAGTGTTGTATGACAAAAAGACATGGAGAGTTGGAGAAAATTGCAAAAGTAGATGTCACGGGAACTCAAGTACTTTCGTTCACATAACCACTCTCTCACCCTCCGTGGGCAGACCCACTGGAGGAGCCAGATTACAATCCTGAGGGAAACAGTTTTAAACCAGAGGATAGATAATGACATCATCTTTCATCTTGGGTGTCATCTTGGATGTCCCTGATTTGGGGGTGACCTTTTCTCTCTGGACCAGACATACCTGAATTTCTTTTTGTTTCAATAAGATGAGGATCTTAGGGCTCAAAAAAGACAGAGACAAATCACTCCCTACCCAGGCCATGCCCAAGCATACTTATGGTCCTTCTTATGCTGTGTTCCATACCAGGCTAGGGAAGGCAGAACTCGGGGTCCCAGGGTAATATCCAACCACTAATTCATTAAAATGTTGACCACGTTTTCTAAAGGAAATATAAAAGAGCAAGCAAGCATGGCTTTAAGCAAGCATGACTGGAAGGCATGGCATCTTCTTTTTCCTGCTTCTAGGAAGGTCTTCATGAAATGAATAGTAAAAATGGATTGCAGCCGGGCGTGGTGGCTCACGCCTGTCATCCCAGCACTTCGGGAGGCCAAGGCAGGCAGATCACAAGGTCAAGAGATTGAGACCATCCAGGCAAACATGGTGAAACCCCATTTCTACTAAAAATACAAAAATTAGCCAGTGTGGTGGCACGTGCCTGTAGTCCCAGCTACTAGGGAGGCTGAGGCAGGAGAATTGCTTGAACCTAGGAGGCGGAGGTTGCAGTGAGCTGAGATAGCAACACTGCACTCCAGTCTGGTGGCAAAGCGAGACTCTATCTCAAAAAAAAAAAAAAAAAAGGATTACATTTCTGCCTAGTCTAGCATCCGAAGGGTTTCCCATAACAAACATACAGCATCAGTAAGCTTGGATGCCTGTGCACCCCTCGCGCAGCAGGACTGAGCTTCCCAATGGCCTTTAACCATGGTCCTCCATCCCCAAGCAATGCCAGTGGTGATCTTCATGAGCTCATGCTCTGGCCATCCCTTCCTGCCTATGCACATGCACTGTCTTTAACTCTTCAGTCAGTGCCACATAAGACCTGCTAGACTGAGGGATGCTCTGCCTTCTCAGCAACTCTGTGTACCTCTGCTGTGGTCATCATGCATGCATTTGATGGGTGACTTGGTGAGAATGCTCTTCAAAGTGGGGATCTTATTAAAATACAGATTCTGAGTCAGAAGGTCTGGGGTGGGCCTGAGGGTCTGCATGGCTAACAAGCTTTCAGGCAATACCCATGATGCTGGGCCAGGACCACACTTTGATGTCAGGGCAGAGTCTTATATCCACATTTGGGAGGTGTGGGGAGAAGGCCTGCCCCATGGTAGCCTTCTGAACAGAGAAGGACCATAAGGGCTTGATGACACAATGTACCAGAGAGCCTTATAAAGTGTGATGTATGGGGAAAATATCGGCTGTTATTTTGAATTTCTATCATGTAAATGATATACTTGCTTTGGAATCAGAAAAAGCTGGGTTTACCCCCTACTTTACTAACTGAGAATTTGAGCAAGTCACTCAATCTTGTTAACCCTCACTTTACTTAGCTAAAAAATGAGAGGCTATTACTTAAAACTGTATTTTCAGATGTTGACTCAATACATATTTACATATTCATTTTTCTCTCTGTTGACCTAAATGAAAAAACTTTACATGTGTGTATGTGAGTAACTTGCTGAACATTTCTGCTAAATGCTGAGAATCTAGAACCAGAACTTGGCTAAAATTCCACTCTAAAACTATTTAATCAAACAGCTTTGTTAAGGGTCACCTGGTAAACTTCTCAGGGAACCCAGAATGATTTATGGTTTGCTACCACAACTCTAGGAAGCGAGTGGTTTCAATCAAGTTTCAGTTGCGCAAGTTCAGTAGAAAGCTGGGGAAAATCCACGTGAAAGAAAATTGCCGCCCTTGAACACTTCTCATCACCAGAGCTATCCAGAGACAGAATGTGGAACCCATTCCAATGGGGCTGACATTTATCTTTGGCTAATATAAGTTTTCTTTGTTGTTGCCATTGTTGTTTTGAGACAGGGTCCTGCTCTGTCATCCAGGCTAGAGTGCAGTGGTGCAATCACGGCTCACTGCAGCCTTGACCCGGGCTCAAGTGATCCTCCCACATCAGCCTCTCGAATAACTGGGACTGTAGGCATGCACCACCGTGCCTGGCTAATTTTTTGATATTTTGTAGAGATGAGGGCTCACTATGTTGCCCAGACTGGTCTTGAATTCCTGGGCTCAAGGAATCCTCTCGCTTCCTCCTCCCAAAGTGCTGGGATTACAGGGATGAGCCACGGTGCCCAGCCTAAGATGAGTTTTCTAAAGAAGTTCTAAATAGTAACGATATAAACTTCCAGTGTTGCCATTTAATTCCAACTCACCCCAAAGATTCTTCAAGCAAGGTTGATGGATGTGTTCAGACTCCCAGGTGCAAGAAAAAAAAAAAAAAACTTGAATTGGGAATTTGGCAGGAGCCAAGGACAGTTCTGGCACAAGAATGGCCCAGAAGGGCACATCATTACAAGTTTACTCTGCCCAGCATTGCCATAGCAGTTTTTACACCACATTTAAAAATTGTAACACCACCTTGGGAGGAAGATATTATTAGTACTCTCATTTTACCAAAAGGGAAACTGAAACAAAGAGAAGGCAATTAACAAATGAATTTAAAAGATAAAAATTGTAACTATCTTTTGGGTTTTTTTGAGATTGAGTCTTGCTCTGTCACCCAGGCTAGAGTGCGGTGGAGCAATCTCAGCTCACTGCAGCCTCCGCCTCCCAGGTTCAAGTGATTCTCCTGCCTCAGCCTCCTAAGTAGCTGGGATTACAGGCATGTACCACCACACCCAGCTAATCTTTGTATTTTTAGTAGATATGGGTTTTTGCCATGTTGGCCAGGCCATTCTCAAACTCCTGACCTCAAGTGATCTGCCCGCCTCAGCCTCCCAAACTGCTGGGATTACAGGTGGGAGTCACTTCGCCCAGCCTCAGCTATCTTATTTTTAGCTGCACAATGTAAAACCAAATTTTTTGTCTTTGTTTTTGTTTGGTTGTTTGTTTGTTTGTTTTTTAATGAGATGAAGTCTAGCTCTGTTAGCCCATGCTGGAGTGCAGTGGCACAATCTTGGCTCACTGCAACCTCTGCCTCCCGGGTCCTGGTTCAAGCAATTCTCCTACCTCAGCCTCCCAAGTAGCTGGGATTACAGGCACCCACCACCATGCCCAGCCAATTTTTGTATTTTTTAGTAGAGATGGGATTTCACCATGTTGGCCAGTCTTGTCTTGAACTCCTGACCTTGTGATCCGCTGGCCTCAGCCTCCCAAAGTGCTGGGATTACAGGCGTGAGCCACCTTGACCGGCCAACCAAATTGTTAACCTACTTAACTGGCTCCATTAAATATTGTGGAATAGCCCCCATGGTGAATACAAGTCTTCTGTGGTATACACAAAGCTGAATATTACAGCACTATTGGTTATATTGAAAGACTCTAAACAACCCAAGTCTAAAACCAAATACTGTAGATCCAGACAGTGGAAGGGTATGAAGCCACTGGTATATTTTCAAAGGACTTTTGGTGACATGAAAAAGCCCTCATAATATATGACATGAAGAGGGTAGGGTATTGTACACATTCATTTATTTATCCAAACTTAGTTATCCCACATTTGCTTTTCCAGCCATAGTTCTGTGAATACAGCTGTTGAATCAGGCAGGTTTGCCCTTGTACAGCTGACAGCATGGTGGACGTGAAACTTTCCTGGGAGAAGAAGCCCCAAAATGTTAACAGTTTTCTTTTCAAAAGAGTAGGGGTTTTTAATTTTTTTGTCTTCATGTTTATGTTATTTCAAAATATTCTATATTAAGCATGTATTACTTTTTTATAGATTCACTGAGTTATGATTTAGCATACAATAAACTACACGTTTAAAGTATGCAATTGGATAAATCTTGCTGAGGGCACACTGGATAAATCATTACTACAATGAAGGCAGTGAACATATCCATCACCCCAAAAGTGTCCTTGAACCCACGGTTATTCCTTCCTCCCACCTCCCCCTCTCCTCACCACATTCAACCACTGTGCTGCTTTCTGTCACTATAGTTTGGTTTGCATTTCTAGAATTTTATTTCTGGAGTTAAAATACGTATTTCTAGAATTGAAATACATAAAAAATACTCTTTTGTCTGGCTTCTTTCACTCAGCATCATTTTGAGATGTACTCACGTTGTTGTGTGTACCAACAGTTGTTCCCTATTACTACGGAATAGTAATCAATTATATGGCCTATACCAGTTTGTTATCCATTCATTGGTTTGTAGACATTTTGGTTGCCTCTGATTTTTGGTTATTACAGACAATGCTGTTACAAATGCTCAAGTATTTGCATGAACATACATTTTTTTCTTTCTTGGGTAAACACCTAGGAGTGAAACGGCTGGGTCATATGATAACTCTATATTTAACTTTTTGAGGAACTGTCAAACTGTTTTCAAATGACTGTATACATTTCTACCAGGAGGGTATGAGTTCATCATTCCCTCTCTTTTAAAATTACATGAGAAATAAATGAATACCTCCTGTTGTAAAAAGAAAATCCAAAAGCTTCAGAAATATGTAGAGTAAGAAAAGTGAACATTCCCTTTTATTCCATCCCTTTCCTAGTTCCTCATATGTATTTATCACTAAAAGTTTGGTGTGTGTTCATCTTTTCTTTGCTAGAGTGTGTGCATGGGGGTGCACATGCACGTGTTTGCATGTGGAAGCATGTATGTGTGTGTGAGATTCTGTGAGCTCTGTTGTTATGACTCTGGCTTCACTCACTGAATAATGAAGCTTGAAGGTCATTCCTCATCGGTACATGTAGACATCAGTCTTTTGAATTGCTGCTGAGTATCCTACTTCAATAAGCAGGGGGAGAGGTGTTTGTCATTGTGGTTGGAATTCTATTTACCCTTCTTATGAAAGAGGCAGGTCTCTTCAACATTTTCTATTCATGTGACCATTGGAGAAGCTCCTTCACTCTGCAGGAAAGGCTGCCTGTCAGGAAGGATTGCATTTCTTTCTGTGGATCTGGATCTCCTGGGAGCTGCACAGGCATGGTTACCTTTCTGGGGAGTGAAAGAACAGTCAGAGGAAATGTAATGGATGGCCACAAGGTGTGATAGCTCTGCCGTCACATTAGGTTTATGCTTGCCTCACATTCCTCAGAGCAGAATTGCCTTTCCAGGCCCACCATTTGTTCTTGGGCTTGGTGGTGAGGAAGCTCACTTTAAGTGTAGTCATTCTGAGAAAGGCAAAAGGGCTTCAACTCTTCAACTTTCAGCTTTGGAAATGAGTAAAACTCATTTTTAACATATCAGAAAATTTACCACATTGGCTGAATGTGGTGAGAAAACCTACTCCCTTGTTTAAAACAGACAATAATAAACCCATACTTGGTCAGCTAAACAGATTTTTCCTGTCTCCTCATGTGTGTTTTTTTTCTCTCTTATATTTTCTTTTAATAATTAATGATATTAGGACTACATTAAATGGTACCCTTTATCCCTCTTTTGGCAATAACCTGAGGGCTAAATCATTTATACTTATTAATACATAAAATTAGGACTATGTTATAATAAAGTTGCATATTCTGCACTGAACATTGCCATAAACATGTTTTCATGTCATTAAATATTAACCAAATATTAAATCCAAATCTTAATTATTAATGACTTTGTAATATTTGAGATATGGACATACCATAATTTATAACAGTTGCCCTGTGGTTGAAAGATTTTTACTAGTCAGTGAAGATTTTGAGTGGCAATAAGTGAAGAAAAGTTTTAAAAATTATTCATTATGACAAGTAGAAATTAGGTTCTAGTAGCCATATTAAAATTAAATCATGTATCACATATTAAAATTTTGTTATCTTCCTATGATAATGCCTTCCTCATTATTTTGAACTAAATAGGTTACTCTTTTTTAACTCTTTACTTTCAGACTTTAATCTTTGGAAAATGTTTCACAAAAGTTTTCCTCTGTAATTTTACAGTAATTTGTAATTACACATTACCTGCTAGTCTCTGAAAAGTGTGTTGGTTAAATGTCTACTTTGTTCAACCTTTCCACAGGGAGCTTGAACATCACAATCTGTCTCACACGTAATGTCCAGCTGTGTGTTCTGTTAGAGATACCATGCACGACGTTGCCCACAAAACTATCTCAAAATACATTTCTTTAAAAAAGGACATTTTCCTGCTTAACAAAAAATAACTCTATCACACCTAAAATTAATAATCATTCTTTAATATCATTTAATAGCCATTTATTATTCAAATTCACCAAATGTTTCCCTAAACATCCTTCCCAGCTTCTTTGTCCAAACCAGGAACCAATCCTTGACCATACATTGCACCTAGCTGTTATGTTCCCTCTCCATCTTTTAATCCAGCCACCAGTGTCTTCACGGGTAGCTTCTTATTGCAGCTGCTTGGCCAGTGGCCTATAGAGACCCCACCATGCTTGCCAGTGGTGTCATTTACCTTGTTCCTCTCTCCCTTGTATTTCCTGGAAGTTACATCTACATGTTGATTAGACCCAAGTTAAACATCTTTGGCTAGACTGCATCACAGGTGATGCTGTGACATCAGAATTCATGACCCCAGGAGATATGGAATAACTGGTTGTCCTACTATTTCTGATGCCAGGATCAACCTTTAGATGGTCTCATAATACTTTTCTCACTAGAAGCCAAAGCAGCCAGAACTGAGTTTGATTGTGCAATTCTGTTTTTCTCCTGAAGACCAGAATCACATCATCATATTGTTACTTTGGCACCATACAGATGTCCAAGTCCTATCAACCACTCCCCTAATGTCCCCAAGCACATGTTAATAGTCCTTGCCTGGATCCACATTCTCATTAGGAATTGCAAGATTATGATTTTCTATCATCCCTCTACATTTAGCTGGCATTCTTCAAGCTTTATGTTGTCAACTAGAGCTATTTGCTTACCTTGAAAGATAGCTCCTACCTGAAGGACATTAGATGCACTTTTCTTTCAGTTGCATAATGTCAAAATAAGACATTGGTACCAGCTGCTTCGAATGAGTTTCTTCTGGCATTCTCCTTTTTGAGGATCATTATGGACTCATTATCGACTCATGAATATACATTCAATGGGTATGTTTTTATTGAAATATTCTTGGGCGTCATAATACTGTTCTGACCAGAAGCCAAAGCAGCCAGAACTGAGTTTGATTTAAAACAGTTTCAAAACAAGAGTAGCTCCAAAGATAACATTCTGGAACGAGCAAAGGCGAGATAATCTAATAAATTACTGTCATTATTACTTACATGTGTGCTCCCTTCACATCTTCAAGATATGGGAGAATTCCAGAAGTGTGTCTGAGGGAAGGCAGCAAGCCATGCGAGTTCCCTGGGCTGGTTGTCAGCGATGCTTTTGCTCCCGCTGGCAGAAACTCAGATCCAATGTCAAAAGCTAGTTGATCGGCCCATACTTTAAGATGCTTCCAAGACTCCAAAGCCATTACTTATTTTTTCTTACTTGCAGCAAGTAAGCTTTCTTTCTTCCCCACAAAACAGACAGTCGAACCAGGAGGTTCCTTCAGTAAGTCATTGTTTCCCTGAGAGGGCTGGTGGAAGAAGTGCTGAAGAGAACCGTGCTGTTGTAAAAATCACTCCTGAGGAGGATGAATGAAGGAGATCCCGTCTCCTCCACACCCTGCACAGTCCTGCAGGTTGCACTTTGATTTTGTCCTGTGTTACTCTTGGTCACTTCCCTGGGAAGCAGATCTGTTTGAAGGGAAGCCACTGCATCCCTTACCAGGTACATGGCCAAGGTTTGTTCCCCTCCAGTAGAGGCTGAAGGGTTTTTCTAGGCTAGTCTGTTCCTTCCTGGCTGATACAGATGGAGGATGCAGAGGCTACAATTAATTTGTAAGTTTCTTCAGAGGAAGAGCAACATACATAGAACCAATTCACATAGCTTTAAGATTCAATTTACCTCCCAAGAGCAGAGACCATGTCTGCTTTCCTCATCATTGTGATGCCAGAGCCTAAGATGGTGCCTGACATATATATCACGTGCTCAGTACACATTTGACAAACAGATAAATGAGCTGGATTACCAAAAGTCTGCAGCTGGTCGTATATGATTTTTATTTTCTTAGGAAAAATAAGTTTCATAAGAATGACAAAGATGAAGACCACCAGGTGGGGAATAAAATACTTTGACAACAACTCGCCACCTTAGGCAAGCCACTTTTTTGGATCTTGGTTTTCCATAGGACACATTCATAATAAATGATATAAGTGTCCCTTATAGCTTTTGGCTTCTATAAATGATTTCATTTTTAGGCAAGGGGTAAGTTCTTTTTATTTATTTATTTATGTTTATTTATTTATTTATTTTGAGATGGAGTCTTGCTCTGTCTCCCAGGCTGGAGTGCAGTGGTACGATCTCGGCTCAGTGCAACCTCCGCTTCCCGAGTTCAAGCAATTCTCCTGCCTCAGCCTCCCAAGTAGCTGGGACTACAGGTGCACGACGCCAGCCTGGCTAATTTTTTGTATTTTAGTAGAAACAGGGTTTCACTGCGTTGCCCAGGCTGGTCGCAAGCTCCTGAGCTCAGGCAATCTGCCGTCTTGGCCTGCCAAAGTGCTGGGATTACAGGCATGAGCCGCTGCACACAGCTAGTAAATTCTTTAGTTAGTTACACTAAGAGATGTAAGTTATGAAGCCTAAAAAAATGGTAGCATTCATATCAGTTATGTGCTTCACTGCTAGTTTATGGTCTCAGCTATGCTTATCTGTGATTTTGCCCCTTGTGTTTGCAAATAAGCAGGCATAAGAATGCAAACACACACAGACAGAGAGGCACACACACACACGCACGCACATCTTTGCAAATATAATGCACTCATCGGCAAGGTCTACTTACTCATAGGACTTCCTTTAAGCATCCCCCACCCCTCCTCAGCACACATTAAAGCTGTAGAAAATGGTTTTTATTGCAGGCTACCAACCAGTTAGAAAAACCTTTCAGGAATAAAGCAGGTATAAAGCTGGCTTCTGACTCAGAAAATACACTCAACAAACCAAACTGCACGTCTGGGCTTCCTGGGGTTTTGCATTTTAATCACTGTTCTCGATTTTGCTCACAATCTCTTCTCTTTCAACATTAAAAATAAATCCTTTCTTGAACTTTTGCCCTCCGAAGTTTTGATCTAGAAGGGAGTTTTTGGTTGTTTTTTTTTTTTTTTTTTTTTTTTTTTTTTTTTTTTTTTTNTTTTTTTTTCATTTTGCTTATTTTCAGTCTTTCAAAGTAACTATAATACCCACAGGCAGTCTCTGTACTGATATTAGGCAGGCTTGGAATAAATGCGACTCCTGGGCCCTCCCTAGTGTCCATCCCTGCCCCTCCTAAGCACATCCATACAAGGCCAGTGTACCTGGACCCTGTGCTGAATAGGTATACTTCATTTTCCCTTCTCTTCTCTCTAAAAATAATCCTAAATAAAAGACCCAGAGGAAAGATGCCCAAATGAGTGTCAAGCACAAACACGTTGGCAATGGACTAAATCAGAAGTCAGTGGGAAGATTTCGGCAGAAGATCTCTCCTAGCAGCAGAAAAAAATATGTGATTTTTAAAATTATGATGGGAAAAGATGAAAATGGTCGACAATTCCATACTTATTACCTAAACTCCTTGGGCTGGGTTTTCTTGCTGAGCCAGCCCTTTAGGAGACGAGGTGAGAATGCAACCTCTTCCTACACTCCAAGGCTCCACCCGGAGCCTGTCCTGTCTTCATCATTCGTTTTTCAAGATGACTCTGCACATTCCATGTGCTCTGTCACATGGCGGCATCATACTGGAAGCATACAAGCCTGGCCTAATTATTTTGACAAAATCTAAATTAATAAGAGATTAATTTCAGGCAAAGGAAAAGTTTGCCTTCCAAAGGGAACACCACAATCATATTAGGAGAAAAGTAGATTTTTCATGTTTGCTGGTGTTACTATTTTCATCACTTACCAAAAAAAAAGGACTTGTAAGATAAATGTCCATCCACCATCTGAATAACCCTAGGATTCCAAAGTTCTTTCCTTTTCACTTCTGTTCTTCCCAACTAACTCACACACACGCATTCTTGCACATGCCTATACATATGTACACCCCTATATAGACTAATAGGCACACCCTCTTCTCATGGCATAATTTCTCAAAAAGAAAATTTCTTGCAAGTATACATTTGATTGATTGATTGATTGATTGACTGAGACAGGGTCTTGGCTCTGTCGACCAGGATGGAGTACAATGGCACAATCTTGGCTCACTGCAGCCTCTGCCTTCCAGGCTCAAACCATCCTCCCACCTCAGCCTCCCAAGAAATAAACATTTTAAAATCTACACTAAATCTTTCTTTTTCTCTCCCTTAAAATTACAATGGCTGGTCATCATACTGTGATCATTAGACACTATTAGAGTTGCATTCTATAATTAATATATAATTAATGCTATTCTATTTTAAATTTCTCAAATTCTTATTTTTCAAAAATGAATTGAATTTCATTTCAGTTCTGTACATTATTAAGAATGCTATATACGGGCAGATCACTTGAGGTCAGCAGTTTGAGACCAGCCTGGCCAACATGGTGAAAGCCCATCTCTACTAAAAATACAAAAATTAGCCGAAGGCAGTGGTGGGAACCTGTAATCCCAGCTACTTGGGATGCTGAGGCAGGAGAATTGCTTGAACCTGGGAGGAGGAGGTTGCAGTGAGCCAAGATCATGCCACTGTATCCCAGCCTGGGTGACAGAGCAAGACTCTTGTCTCAAATAAATAAATAGATAAATGAATAAAAGCCATGTAATGTTTGTTCATTACTTTTTGTCATTTGAAAACGAGAAAACTACTCCATTGGTGTTTTTTGTTGGTGCAAGTACCGGCATAGGCCACATGCAATGGCTCACATCTGTAATCCCAGCACTTCGGGAGGCCAAGGTAAGAGGACCAGTTGAGCCCAGAAGTTTGAAACTAGCGTGGGCAAAATAGCGAAACCCTGTCTCTACAACAACAACAACAACAAAATAGTCAGGTACCATGGCTCGTGCCTGTGGTCCTAGCTACTTGGGAGGCTGAGGAAGGAGGATCACTTGAGACCAGCAGTTGGAGGCTGCAGGGAGCTCTTATTGCATCACTGCACTCAAGCCTGGGAGAATCAGATGTCCTTCTGGTAGATATGAATGGAGTAGAATATTTAGACCAGACTTTTAAGTTCATTATTACATGAAAATTCTCTCTGCATAATAAATTTTTAAAAACAGGAAGAGATTAGTTGCTATTTCTGCCTTACATGTTGTATCATCAATGAGCACCATCCAGGAGAATAAAAATTTTGCATTTTGTTTTTAAATTATACTGTCAGAGCCATTTTTCTTTTACCTGTGAAATAATTTTTAGATGGATCAAAACTTCCAACTATGTCCCTGTTTCTTGGAGAGCTTCCTAGAGGCCAGTGAGTTCACAGTTAGTGCATTAATCATTGTAAATAAAATAAACTTCCTCTGAAAACCACAATTTACAACTATCAGTGAATAAACACCGACTTCTGTGGCAAACATCTCATAACAACATTTGCATCCTCAAGTTCAAGTCAACAATTCTTAGAATTATATTTTTAATATGACATTATAGGAAAACTCATTGTTCTTTTTGATACAGACTCAACTTTTTGTCAATAAGATACAAGTTCAGATTTAACAAAGTTCTCTATCTTTCCCTTTTGGATCTAAACAAAGGTATTTTCAAAACAGTTATGTCTATAACTTCTTATTTTCTCAAGATTTCCATTTTTAAAAGCATTGAGGTTGCGCGTTTTTCATTTTTTAGCTTATATAGCATATGAGTACAGTTTACAAAATATGGTATGTGATTTTAACTTTAACAAACAATAAAAAATATACTAAGGATATAATAAATTATTTCCATGACACGAGATAAAAACATAAGTATGTATTATTCCGCTCGGACCTGTCACTTTGACTGCTTCTCTGTCACCGTGCTTACCCCAGTATTCCTGTACACTAGTCCTCTAGATCTTCCCTTGACTTGGAGGTCATATTGAATGCCACTTGTAAATACTAGCTACAGTATTTATAAGTATAACCTCATAGAATTTTTCAGAGTAAGGAAGAGCAAAACAAAATAATCTTGTGAAGCATGAGGTGCTTTTTCTTGATAACACACGCTGACAGCTCTTAAAATGAACTAGGTATGGTAGCATTTATTTTTAGTCTACTTTTCATCTACTTATTTACTGTTCTCGGAAATCGTTATAGATTAGACAGGATTTTTCTTCTTAAAAATTGAATTTGTAAAAGAGTTAGATCCCTGGAAAGGCTTTTTAAAAATTATCATAAATGATTTAATCCATTTCTTAAGAAAAATGCAAAATTAGCAGACATTAAAACCAGCATTTCCTTTATAAAATGATCATTATGATTAACCAACTTGAAAAATCATAAAACACTTTTTTTCTTTACATGGCAGAAATGAAAACCAAAACAAGTTATGGACCTGGGGTGATAATGATGTGTCAACATAGTTCATTAATTGTAACATATGTACCACTCTGGTTAGGGATGTTGATAATGAGGTGGGGGGGCATATGTGGAGACAGAATGTTTATGAGAAATCTCTGTACCTTCCTCTCAATTTTGCTTTGAACTCAAAACTTCTCCAAAGGATAAGATCTAATTTTAAAAATTGTCTTTTGGCCTAGTTGTCCAACAACATCTCTAGCAGGTTTTTAAAAATGTTTACTTTATTTAAAATTAAGTTTTAGACTATTAGGCAATTTTGTCAATGTGATTAACTCCTAGGTTGCTATAATAGTCCAAAAAGTCAGGTGTGAGGAAAATATCCCTTTGATTTTTTAAAATTTAATTTAAAGTTCTGGGACGTGCAGGTTTGTTACATATGTAAATGTGTGCCATGGTGGTTTGCTGCACTTATCAACCCATCACCTAGGTATTAAGCTTCACATGCATTAGCTATTTATCCTGATGCTCTCCCTGCCCCACCCCCCCCAACAGGCCCCAGTGTGTGTTGTTCCCCTCATTATGTCCACGTGTTCCCATTGCTTAACTCCCACTTTTAGTGAGAATACGCAATGTTTGGTTTTCTGTTTCTGTCTTAGTTTGCTGAGGATAACGGCTTCCAGCTCCAACCATATTCCTGTAAATGACATTATCTTTTTCCTTTCTATGGCTGTGTAGTATTCCATGATATATATGTGCCACACTTTCTTTATCCACTCTGTCATTGATGGGCATTTAGGTTGAGTCCATGTATTTGTGTAAATAAGTACATGAAATACGTATATGAAAGGTAGATTAAAAATAAATGCTACCATACTTAGCTCTTTTTAACAGTGTTAGGGTGTGTTATCAAGAAAAAGCAACTCATGCTTCACAAGATTATTTTGTGTTGCTCTTCCTTACTCTGAAAAATTCTGTGAGGCTTATACTTGTAAATACTGTAGCCAGAATGGGAATTAACCCTTCAATATGACCTCCAAAGTCAAGGGAAGATCTAGAGGACTAGGGTACAGGAATACTGGGTAAGCATGGTGACCGAGAAGCAAAGTAACAGATCTGAGTGGAATAATACATACTTATGTTTTTACCTAGTGTCATAGAAATAATTTATTATATCCTTAATATAAAGTTAAAAAAGTTTGTGAATAGTGCTGCAATGAACACACACATGCATGGATCTTTATAATGGAATGATTTCTATTCCTTTGGGTATATACCTAGCAATGGGATTTCTGGGTCAAATGGTATTTCTGCCTCTAAGTCTTTGAGGAATTGCCACACTGTCTTCCACAACGGTTGAACTAATTTACACTCCAACCAACGTGTAAAAGTGTTTCTATTTTTCCACAGCCTCGTCAGCATCTGTTGTTTCTTCACTTTTTAATAATCATCATTCTGACTGGCATGAGGTTGTATCTCCTTGTGGTTTTGATTTGCATTTACCTAATGATCAGGGATGTTGAGCTTTTTTTCATACATTTCTTGGCCGCATAAATGTCTACTTTTGAGACGTGTCTGTTCATGTCTTTTGCCCACTTTTTAATGGGTTTTTTTCTTGTAAATGTATTTAAGTTCCTTGTAGATTTTGGATGTTAGATCTTTGTTAGATGGATAGATTTTAAAAATTTTCTTCCATTTTGTAAGGTGTCTGTTCACTCTGATGACAGTTTCTTTTGCTGTGCAGAAGCTCTTTAATTATATCCCATTTGTCTATTTTTGCCTTTGTTGCAATTGCTTTTGACGTTTTCATCATGAAATCTTTGCTCTGCCTATGTCCTGAATGGTATTGCTTAGATTTTCTTCTAGAGTTGTTATAGTTGTGGGTTTTACACTTAAGTCTTTAATCTGTTTTGAGTTAATTTTTGTATATGTAAGAAAGGGGTTCAGTTTCAATTTTCTGCATATGGCTAGCCAGTTTTCCCAGCACCATTTATTAAATAGGAAATTCTTTCCCCGTTGCTTGTTTTTGTCAGTTTTGTCAAAGATCAGATGGTTGTAGATGTGCAGTCTTATTTCTGAGATCTCTATTCTGTTCCATTGGTCTATGTGTCTGGTTTTGTACCAGTACCATGCTGTTTTGGTTACTGTAGCCTTGTAGTATAGTTTGAAAGCCTCCAGCTTTGTTCTTTTTGCTTAGGATTGTCTTGGTTATATGGACCATTTTTTGGTTCTATTTCAATTTAATTTTTTTTCTAATTATGTGAAGCACATTAATGGTAGTTTAATGGGAAGAGCATTGAATCTACAACAAATTACTTTGGACAGTATAGTCATTTTCACAAATTGATTCTTCCTATCCATAAGTATAGAATGTTTTTTTCATTTGTTTGCGTGCTCGCTGATTTCCTTGAGCAATGGTTAGTAGTTCTCCTTGAAGAGGTCCTACAATTCCTTTGTTTGCTGTATTCCTAGGTATTTTTTTCTCTTTGTAGCAATTGTGAATGGGAATTCATTCATGATTTGGCTCTCTGTTTGTCTGTTGTTGGTGTACAGGAAAGCCTGTGATTTTTGCACACTGATTTTGTATCCTGAGACTTTGCTGAAGTTGCTTTTCAGCTTAAGAAACTTTTGGGATGAGACTATAGGGTTTTGTAGATATAGGATAATGTTATCTGCAAACAGAGACAGTTTGACTTCCTCTCTTCTTATTTGAATACTCTGTATGTCTTTCTCTTGCCTGATTGACCCAGCCAGGACTTCCAATACTATGTTTAATAAGGTTGGTGAGAGAGGGAATCCTTGTTTTGGGCCAGTTTTCAAGGGGAACACTTCCAGCTTTTGCCCATTCTGTATGATACTGACTGTGAGTTTGTCATAAATGGCTGTTATTATTTTAAGGTATGTTTCAATACCTAGTTTAATGAGAGTTTTTAACATGGAGAGATGTTGAATTTTATCAAAGGCCTTTTCTGCATCTATTGAGATAATCATGTGGGTTTTGTCTTTAGTTCTTTTTATGTGATGGATTATATTGATTGACTTGCATATGTTGAACTGGCCTTGCATCCTAGGGATGAAGCCAACTTGATCGTGGTGGATAAGGTTTTTGATGTGTTGCTGGATTTGATTTGCCAGTATTTTATTGAGGCTTTTTGCACTGATGTTCATCATATACCTTTGATTTCTTAAGGTACAATTTAATTTTTAACTTGAACTCTCATTTTATAGGGAAGGCAGAGAAAATCCATCAATTTCTAGCCTACTCACCCTTCGGTGACTTTTCCATGAAGCAGGGCTAAGTTCTAGTATGAAAAAAATCTGTAAGTTGACAAGTGCATCTGACATAATTATGTTTTGATGGTGGTTATTACTGCTTTTTTAATGTTACTCTAGATGAGATGAAGGGGACGAGGGGTGTAAGCTCATGGTACAAAGAAGGGAATGGTGATGATTTTGAGTTACTTCAGATGTAATCTTAGGATGTGCTGGAAGCAGCAAGAGAAAGAGGAGAACTCATAGACAACTCTAATCATCTCATTGGCAGATAGTAATAAAATGGTTAGTGGTAGAACAAGACCAAGACATACTGGTGGATTATGAGTTCTCTTTAGATGTGTTGATGTAAGTAGTTTTTAAGAACCCCACTTAGAGAATACCTGTAACCGCCTGAAAATATACATTGGGGATGCAAATGAGAAGTGTGGTTGAAGATGCAGATTTGATGGACATCCTCCTATGATGACCTGGGAATGAATGGAATTACACAGCCAAAGAGGATACATGGTAAGACAAAGCAGCTTTTTCAAGGGATACCAATTTTCAAGGGATACCAATTTTCAGGGGGATGCAGCAGAGGAGCCAAACATGGACAGCAAGAAACAACAGAAAGGAGAGGGCAGAGTAGCAAAAGCCCAGGAAATTGTAAAGGAGGAGGTATCCATATTATAAAATAGTGCAGACCTAAGTGGGACAAGGCATTAGATTTGGCAGCCATCAGTTCATTTGCTGACTTTTGAGAAGTCTGTTTCAGTAGGGAGGAGGAGAAGAAAGCCAAAATGCAGAGTAAATGACAGGTAAAGTGCAAGAAGCCAACAGAGGCCACTCTCTGGAGGAGTTTAGCAATAAAGAGGAGGAACAAGTTAGGGCAGCTGACTATAGAAAAGGTGTGGACAAAGAAAGGGTTGGTTTATCATTGTTTTGTTTCTTTTTTAATGTGGAGGAGACTTGAGAATGACTTTAACCTGAGGAAGGATCAAAGAAAAATGAAGGAAGAAAAGGAAGATATGGAAGCCAAAAAAAAAAAAAAAAAATCTTAAGGGATAATTGATGGAGCCTGGTCCCAGCAGAGGTAGAAGGGCTTAGATGAGAAGTGGATCTAGTTAACCTTGGACAAGAATTCTTATGAATCAGTAGGGCAAGAAGAGAAGAAAATACATGGCTGTCCTAAAGGAAAAGATGAGAGTTTAGAATCTCTATGTAGCCCCATGACACTTATTACACATTTAATAATTTTGCTCTCTGTATCTGTGAAAAGAGTAAATAGTAAACCATAAACAATAATCATTGCTCTCAAAGTAAGTCACACCAAAATTTCTATGCACCTTGCCTCAAAAAAGATGTTTCCCATAGTGTAGCAAGAAAGTGAGCCTAATTGTTCATATTTCTACACAACATACCTTTATGTCCCTCAAAAAATATATGGTGACTTTCTGTTTAATTTTGCTATTAAATATTTGAATGAGACCTGCCCAATACATCTAATTCAAATCAAAGAAATTTCGGCAGGACCTTACCAAAGCCAAGCATGCCTGCTCAAAGAGAACTCATGAAAAGGGTTATGAAACAAGTAATCAAGTAAAGCTCTCCCATCTGTTCTACCTACCTTCATCGTGAAAGGCCTGGGTCTCCAGCCATCTGGAGAAAAAAAGAAGAAAAAGCTAAAAATAGTGGGCTGCAACCAAAGTGAAAATATCTAAATGTCGGTAACAGTGTTTGAAGAGGAAAGGGCATGTTCCTCTGAGTGGTTTCCATCTAGGTCTCATGGCCTGAAATGTCTGCCTAACTTCTGATTTAAAGAGAACAGAAATGAGTACTAGCTCTTAGAAAGAACATGCCTTCATTGGAGTGAGCACATAAAACAACGGAAAAAGTGACAAAATTTGCTTTTGTCTTACCTTTTGCTTTCTCTTTTCATCATTAAATTGTAAAACTAATGACTGCCTGCTTAATAAAGAAATTCAAGTTACAGACATGTATAGAGATCAACCACCTCTTACCCCTACTGCCACTCTAGCACCTCTTCCGACATTTCAATGTGAGGAATTTGTTGCTTTACCTTTCCAAATTTGTGTGTACATGGGTTTATAAAAATGGGATCTTACTATTTTCCAACTTGATTTTTTAAAATTTTCACTATGGAAATCTTTCCATGTTTATGCATATGGATTCTTCCTTGTTCTTTTGACAGCTACAGAAAATTTCTCTTTTATTGCTCCATAATTTATTTAGTCATTCCCCCATAAGAGGATCATTTAAACTATCTCAAGATATTTTTACCACGGAAAAAGCTGCTGTAAATATCTCTGTACATACATCTTTGTGGTCTTGTTGTTTATTAAATAAATTCTTAGAAGCGAAGGCAAATGGCTGGCTCAAAGGGTGTGTCCATTTTCAGTTTTAATGGCAATTTCCAGATTGTCCTCCAAAAAAACATCATACTAGTTTATCCTTCTACCAACAGTTTTTAAGAGTGCCTTTTTCCTCATGCCCCAGACACTACTGAGTGTTAATACTCTTTCAATATTTCCTTGATAGATAAAGATACTTTCTTTGAGCAGAAGGTTAGGAATACTAAGGGAACTTCCCTTCTAGAAAAGTAGCAGGCGAATCATCTACTGCGATTTAAGATGAGAGAGAGGAATTTGTGAGGACTAGGAAAGCTTTAGGAGACAGCTGCTTGGGTAGAGTGGAACAGTAGCTGATCCACAATGTCCAAGCATCTGAAAAACCCAGAGAAAATTGGGAGAAAAAATGTCAAAAAGTTTTTATGAAGCCAATACAGTTAGTTATGTTACTTTTCTAATTTGAGAACGAGAACAAAAAAAGGGAGAGAGAGAGACAGGCTCACTCAGGCTGGAGTGCAGTGGTGCAATCATGGCTTACTTCACCTCCTGGGCTCAGGCCGTCCTCCCGCCTCAGCCTCCCAAAGTGTTGGTATTACAGGCGTGAGCCACCGCACCTGGCCAGGAAAAATTTAACGTTGGAATCGATCAAGATGTTAAAATTGAGTCATCTGGTGAGAACAGAAACTTCTCATGGTTAAATGATTGCATGAAGGCCCTGACTTGAGACCAAGAGAAATAAGTCAAAGAGAAGGACTGATGAGCCAGAAGAAAACAGAAGTTCCAAAGATCACCACTAAATCACAATCAAGTTAGAGGCAAGGTTTTAGGGGAGTGTGAGAGTTAGAACAATGGTCAGAGAGTTGGTGATGATTAGTGAGGAGCATTTCTGAGTTCAAAATTTCAACAAGGCATGGAACAGCTCCTGGCTACGATGGGGTGTGGGGAGCAAACAGGTCCTGAAGTGAAGTAGAGCTAAAGGTTTCTGAAGAACGGCAGGTAGAGCCATGACAAAGGGGTGCTATGTGGGTTATCCATCAGGGATGGCAAGACAGGGTGAAGCCATTCTGCAGGTCACCTGCAGAAATCCCAAGGCCCGAATGAGCATGCTTGAATAAGTGAATGATCTGGATGCCAGATGGTTGATGGAGAACAGGCAGCAGCAGAGCAAGAAACAAGAGCTTCATTGAAGGAAGACTAATTTAGAGGTGCATCACTCAAGGGTCAGGAGGTGACTGTGAAGGACACACAGGCTACCAGCCACCCATGGGTACAGCTGTTGAGAGAGTGAGGGTGGAGAGAAGGAAGCTTCCTCTTTGGTGAGGAGTGTTCAAGGAAAAAGCTTATGATATCAGGACAGCAAGTAATATGTTGTGAATCCCACAAGGCATTCACTGGAAGCTGGAAAGGAAAAGTGTTGGTTAGGATTTCTATCAGGCAATTTGGAAACACTGAAATGATTGAATGTGAATCAAGGGTTTTAGGAATCCGGGCATCCAAGAATGGATAAAAGGAAAGAATGGTCCACACGGAGCTTCCCAGTGAAGGTGTACTGCTGCCCCCTCCACGGCTGTGCTGCCGGGAGGAGGTGTGAGCGTGAGACGATCGAGTCCATCCATTCTGCAGGGACTGGGGAGACTGTGTATCTGGCTGCTGGCCTCTGCACACTCATCCATATTCTTCAATCATCTAGCTACATGGCCTCACAAAAGTTGCCTATACTCAGCCTCCATTCTCTCTCTTCAAAAATAAGAGTAATGATAGTACGCATCTCATGAGGCGGTTTGAGGATTAAACATAGCATGTTAGACATGAACCATGTGTTACTGGAACACAGTAAATATCCAATCAATTAAACTAAAATTACTCACACTGTAGAAGGTTTTAAAATATATATCCATTTTGAAGGAGAAAGTTTTCACAATATTGTAAGTTCTAAGTAACAAATACAATGGGCACGTGGAAAAACCTTTCAGCACACAAATAGAACCTCCTTATGCGGATACGACAAAGATCCTAGTAAAAACAACTATCTCCATGTTTTGATGGTTTCTCTTACACAAAATAAAATATAGAAATTCATACATTAAATCTCTTAAAATGTAAAATTTTCCTGAATTATACGTGCAGATATTTAAGTTCATATTGTCTTCTGGTTTATATTCAGTCTCACTATTTTTGAATAAAACCAAATTATATCACATAAGAACAACTGGGAACTATTTATCTTCAATTCTATACATGAAAGTATCAGTTCTGTGTATGTTAGTTGTTCAAACTTATTCTCCACAGTCTTATTTGCAGATGATTTAATGAAGATACTCCTACTGCATTTCTGCTACCCCTGTACTTGGGTAAGTTTTGCAGGCTGACCAGATGGAGGTCAGATAAGTTCCCTCCATTCCTAGAAAGACATTCTCCAGTTAGCTTAACACTCGTGTCTTAGATTGGCGTCTTGGCCTCAATGGTGGCAGTAGATCAGATACGTAACTTTTCTTTATGTCACCCTGGGTTTTAGTGTGTTCAGTTATTTTTCTCCCCTGTCCACGTAGTTTGTTTTCTACTCATGACTGACTTACCAGTATTTTTAGCAAAGTAGTGACATTTTGGCAACATTGACTTCTAAAAATAGATGCTCACCTAACATTTAATCTCTTGGGGTTTGTAAGGAGTCTACATGCTGGGCTGTTTCAGATATTGATGCCTGGGTTTGCTATGTTCCCTCTGTCCTTTCTACCTTGCTTTTCCCAGGCTAACATTGCTAATCCCTGAAGAGTCAATTCAGGGATTTTCCTCAAAGCTTTCCCTGAAATCCTACATTGAGCTAAGTGCCCCTTGCCTGATTTCCTAAAAGGTGACCACATTATATTGGCATGACATAATCTTCTAATGGGTCTGTCTGTCCTGCTGGATGGTTAGCAGCCTTGAGGGCAGGAACCTTACTTCATCTTTGTTCTCCCAACAACCAATAGGCATTTTAGACACAGGGCCTATGGCCTGCAAAAATGTTTGAGATCTGAAATACACAGTTGACACCTGAACAACATGGGTTTGAACTGTGTAGATCCACTCATACATGAATAATTTTCAATTAATATCTTGGAAAATTTTTTGAAGATTTTTCACTATTTGAAAAAACTCACAGAAATATCAAAAAATTAGGAAAGAGGTATGTCATTAATGCATAAAATATATGCACAGACTGGTCTATTTTCTAATTCACTACCATAAAAAAAAAACAAGTATATTATAAAAACATAAAATTTATCAAAACTTATGCACAGAAACACTTGAAGACCACATGGCGCCCTTCACAGTAGAGAGAAATGTAAACGAACATAAAGATACAGTATTAAATAATAACTGCATACAGTATTAAATAATAACTGCATAAAATTAACCATAGTACACATTGTACTACTGTAATAATTTTGTAGCCACCTCTTGTTGCTATTGTGGTAAGCTCAAGTGTTCCAAGTAACAGCTTAAAGTATCTATGAGGCTAATTATCTCCACCTGAGCAGTTCTTCTCGCCAGCAAATTATGTATCATAGTAAAAAGTGATCTCCAGCAATTCTTGCATATTTTGTGTGTAATACAATACTGTAAATTTTAAATAACATCATGGGACCCATACAAAGTGTCACTAATGATGCTGGAAGTATTCCCAATAAACATTACTTGTTCCATAGATTTAGGTCTGCAGGTGCCTGCCAGCATAAGGAGCACGGTTTAAAAAAAAAAAAAAAAAAAAAAAAGGTTGTTTACTTTAAATGATGAACTACCTTTTTATCAAGTATTAAAAATGCAGCTTTCATGTGGGCGTCGGATTGCTCTAAGAAAGGCATCTGTAATGTGGTTTGAGAAAAAGTGAAGTCATTAGATGAAAACTTAAAGAGAAAGGAAGATGAAGGAGCTAAAGCTAGAGAATTTAATGCCAGCAAAGGATGGGTTGATAATTTTAGAAAGACGTTTGGCTTTAAAAATATCAAGATAATGAGAGAAGCAGCTTCTGCCAACTAAGTGAGTTTGAAAACGCCACTAAGAAAATTACTGAGCAGAAAGGATAGCTGCCTAAACAGGTTTTTAATGCAGATGAAAATGCCCCCATTCTGGGAAAAAAAGATACTACAAAAGACATTTATTCATAAGAAAGAGAAATGAGCACCAAAGTATAATAGGAAAGGATTAGCCATCTCCACTGTTTTGTGCAAATGCAGTGAGGGTATGGTCATGGCTGCTCTTATCTAAAAGCTGCAATCTCTGAGCCTTGAAGGAAAAAGGTGAACACCAGCTGCCAGTCTTTTGGTTGCACAAGAAGACCTGGACAACAAGCACCCTTATTCTGAGTTAGTTCCATCAATGCTTTTGTCCATGAAGTCAGGAAGTACTTTGCTAGTAAGAGACTGACTTTTAAAGTTTTCTTTTTATATTGGACACTGCCCCTGGCTACCCAGAACCCCATGAGTTCCATGTCAAAGGTGTTGAAGTGGTCTACTTGCCCCCAAGCACAATGTCTCTAATTCAGCCTCTAGATCGGGGGCCATAAGTACCTTTAAGGCTCACTGCACGTGGTTCTTTATGGAAAGGATTGTTAATATTATGGAGGAGAACCCCAGCGGAGAGAACATCATGACATTCTGGAAAGATTACACACCACTGACGATGCCATCATTGCTACAGGAAAAGCCATGAAAGCCGTCAACCCCAAAACAATCAATTCCTGCTGGAGAAAACTGTGTCTAGTTGTTGTGCATGAGCCAAACAAGGAAATCATGAAAGATGATTGTAGATACACAAAATAAGAACAGGGGGCAAAGGGTTTCAAGATATGAATCCTGGAGAAAGATTTAAGAGCTAATAGACACGACACTAGAGGAATTACCTGAACACAACCTGATGGAGATGAGTGCTTCCAAACCAGTGCCAAAAGATGAGAAAGACGTAGACGTAGTGTCGGAAAACACACTGATATTAGACAATCTGGAAGAAGGGTTTCAATTATTCAAGACTGATTTTGACTTATTTTATGACATGGACTCTTCTATTATACAGGCACTGAAACAAGCAAATGGTGAAAGAAGGACTGGTACCACATAGAAACATTTTTAGATAAATGAAAAAGAAAAAGTGAGACGAAAATTGCTATGTATTTCCATAAAGTCACACTGAGTGCGCCTTTCTCTCTTGACTCCCCTTCCACCTCCTCCAACTCTTTCTCCTCTGCCACCCCGAGACAGCAAGACCAATCTCTCCTCCTCCTCCTCCTCCTCCTCAACCTACTCAAAATGAAGACTTTTATGATGATCCACTTCCACTTAATGAATAGTAAATATATTTTCTCTTCCTTATGATTTTCTAATATTTTCCTTTCTCTAGCTTACTTTATAGAAAGAATATAGTATATAATACACATAATGCATAATATATGCTCATGATTTATGTTATTGGTAAGGTTTCCAGTCAATAGTAGGATATTAGTAGTTCAGTTTTGGGGGAGTCAAAAGTTATATGTGGAATTTTGTCTGTGCATGAGGTTGGCACCACTATCCCTTGTGTTGTTCAAGGATCAACTGTAAATGCTTGGACTCAAAATATAAAAAGAAATCACAAAGTATAAATTAATAATTGTTTTATGGGATGTCTTCAAAATGTAGCATTAAGTCAACTAGAATTAAATCATTAGTTACATAAAAACATAAGGGTTAAATCATGAGAACTATGATTCATTCTCAAACACTCACACAGAAGTTATATAAATCACCTCAAAGTTACATTTAACATGGGAAATAGGGATAGCTGAATATGTCTGCTGCCTTATGATATGCTTTCCAAGAGAGGGCGTGTCCAGGGCCAAAACCAACCCACAAACACACTATCTGGAACCAGCAGGAACTCACAAATGTTTGTTGCAATGTTCCTGTTTATCTCCAATTCAATTCTGCAAGCATAGCTCAGAGCTTATTATGGCCCAGCCATACTGTTATTATATCATAAATACTTCTTGCTTCAAGGAGCTTGTAATATAGTAGTGGGGAAGACAAACTTATATAAACTGGCTAAGAATGACATTTCCATTTGAGTTCACTTTGTTTTTCATGTATTATTTATCTGTCTCATTGAGAAAACTTCCAGTCATGAACAGCTTGCACTACGCTATTCAGCTCTTCCAATAGGACTACACAGCCCCAGCTTTGTTGGCAAAACTTCCTGAGCAAATTTAATTTTTTGTTTTCATTTCTAAGAAAAGATGCAATTGGTTAACACCTTTATATTGCCAGCAGTCTGGGGAAACATTTAATGAAGACCACAGATCTAGGAGGACCCACATTTCTGAATAAGACACTCTTAAAGGTACTCCATCCTAGTACAGGCTGTCAGTATATCTCTTTTTGTAATTTGCCACTTGTAATAATAATAAATCTAAATGTACATTTCTGGACATTTCTACTGCAGCACCTGATGAAAATTCTGGTTCTCTGTTCAGGACAACTCTCAATTTCACAATCATCACACTCACCCACAACTTTTCCACACACCTGTTAAAATCTAGCCAATTCCACTGCCTTCTGGAAGACTTTTCTGAATCTCTCCTCTCTAGCCTCAACAGAAGTGAACTATCTCGCACCCTCTCTGAACTGCCCCACTACTTACTGTCTGCTTTGAAATTACTCTGCAAGCTTTCATTTTCCCTTGACTTGATTATAAGGCCATTTTTGAAAGACATCAACCCATCTTGTTCATTGTTCCCTTCCCCATTGTGTCTTGTGAGCAGCCAGCTTCCCATGAACAGCTGCTGAATACACAGACTGAGCTGTGGGTTTAACTCAAATGTTTACGCATAAGGGAGTATGGAAAGAGGATTTGGTGCATATCATCATCTTTACAATAAATTTTTTTCTTGTACTCTACAAGAAGGCGTTCCCTACAACCAATTCTTAACATTTTTTGAGGTAGGCTTCAGGTTTTGATGATTTTGGTGTTTGTTCCCTTTGGGGTGTTGGTAATGCATTAAAATTTATCAGAGAAACTAATCTCTAATTTGGGCTACGTAATTGCCAACATCCGCACATTCTTAGAGGGAGTCGTATTTTATGGTGAACCACTTCCTTGCTTGACCTCCTTTAATGCATGTGATAGTGATTCCACTAATCTGTCAGCACTCTCCAATACTCTGCAGGTCACTAGGGTGTTTTGAAAGCAACTGAAAATAGCCTCTTGCCTACTGCAGACCTACTCAAATGCCATATCTCCTGTAAAGAGCCCTTTAATCTGGGCTTTTCTCTTCTATAGGGTCTTGGGTACTTTCTCAGTAGCCAAGATGGGGCAAGATGGGGAAGTTGAAGAGAACCTGCATGGTAGAACTTCGTGCAAGAAGCCATGCTGCAAAGATCTTGCCTTCTTAAAAATAATCTCCTATAATGATTTCCCCTATCTTCCGCCTACTTCCAGTGCATATTTCTCAAACTTTTCTTTCCCATATAACCTTCAAGATTTTTACATTTTCTGTATATCACCTATATATATATATATATTAATCATTTTCTTCATTTCCTCTTTCTACTTAAGTAAAACCTCACCTTAGTCCTCCTACATCCCCCAAAATTTATAGTTTGGGGGCAGCTGGGGCTTTCTGAGACCCTCTACTTCTTCCCTCAGATTTCCCCCTCAGATAATTTCCGCAGACTTGCTATCATGGCCGCAGAACCTTGCAAACAACAGGGGTTCTGTAAATAGTGGCAGGAGCTTCCCATTCCTCCTTTGCCAAATCTAGGTTGCAAACACTCAGAAATTGGTGGTCTTAGTATTATGACTGGTAACTTATAAAGTCATAAGAGTCTCATTTCATAATAATATAAAAAGAATTTATCTTCATTTTTATTTAGGTTGAACTCTGCTAAAAGGTACAAAATGGACTTGTGTGCCTCACTCCAAATTTACACACACACATACACTCACTCACACACACACATACATTTTAAAAAACTGTCATAGCAATTAAAAAAATAAAAACACAGAGCCTAAGAAGATCACTAGTAAAGCAGGGTGGAGCTGTTCTTCTTCACAGCTCAAATCATTTGCTTTGGTGACCAACCTGCACTAGTAAACAATTTAAAGTCCAAGTTCAGCCTTTTCATGAGCCCAATTCATCACTTTAAGACCAAAAATACATGTTCACATTTGTTGACAATATTTAGACAGCTTATGTAACAACATTCAACTCTGCTGGGTAGATTGGCTAATGGTGATAACCTCCTTGGTATGGAATATTTTAGATTAAAGTAGAATTTTCAATTACAATAACTAGCTGATGGAGTTTTGCCAGAACAACTTAAAAAATCCCCAAGCCACAAATGTAATATTTGCATTATACACCCACTCCTTTGGTTCCCCTGAATTAATAACGCTTCGCAGCACAGGAGTTGACCTGTGAGAAGATAAATGAGCTTTTCAAGCAATGTGAACCGATGAACAACTTTGTATACTGACCAGTGAACTCATTAACAGCTTTGTTTACTGACCAGTGAACTGATGAACAACTTCTTTTACTGACCAGTCATAAAAGTTTTTATGAACTTCTTTATCTCTCACCCACAACACCTTGTGAAGTTACCTTCTCACTACGTGAACACAGTGAATGTCTACAGAGGAAAGAACCAAATATTATGAGGACTAACTACTGGAAGGGAATGTGTCTATTAATAGCTCATTATAGACACTAAATAATGGCAACCATTGTTATCAAATTCAACATCCACTCACTCACTGAACAGAAATGTGGAGGTGGGATGGTAAAGCGGAAGTTTAAGCTTGGAAGGGGTTATTATGCAGGGTTAAGAGAATCTGCCCTTATGGATCTTGCAAGAAGACAGGGATCTTACCCAAATGCCATTGCAGTGCCAAGGGTAGGGAGCCTAGCCAAAGGTGAAGTTGGACATAAACATGCCACTGCCTCCAGGCCATCCTTCCATGTGTTGGAGTGCTCCATGTGACACATAGGAGAACCTTGCTTACTGTTCTTGTCCCCAAAGCTCGAGATCCTTCTGTAGGCAAATGCCTACACATCACTGCTGGATCACCTGAGTGAAGGACTCTGAGCCCCTGGTATTTGCAATAATCGATCTCATCCTACACTTGTCCTTCCAAGCTAGCATTTGGTCCTGATCTGTGATCACTCCAGGAACGTCGGTAAAAAGTGCAAATTCCAAGGACCCAAGCTACACTTGTGAATCAGAATTGCTGGAGATGAGGCCCAGGAATTTGTTCAACAAGCTGTAGTTCCAGGCATATGGAACCTTTTGAAATTTACTGCTCTTGGAGAAAACGCATGCGTTTTGCATTTTTAAAATATGATTAAAAGCTGCTAGAGACTTTTAACCGGCAATATAAGAGAAGATAATAACAACAACAGTAATAATGGGTGGAATCGTGGGGAGGGGTCGTTTGAAGCTCTATTTGAGAAGCTGCACGCGTTGGTGATGTTGGCCTGTCTCAGCCACCTTGACGCTCAGGTAGGAACTCCTGAAGAAAAAAGTAAGTCTGGGCCGCGGCCCATGAGACGGCTGAAAGGTCTGGGATGTCCATTGCGTTCTTAGGGTCGCCTAGGCCACAGGAAGTTCTGGACAAGAAGTTCCCAACAGGCCATAAGCAGACGACCCAACGCGCGCAAGCGCGTTGGCGTCCCCAAACAACTCCAGGCAGCGCAACCCTCCTGCTACCTTCAGCGCAGTCGGCTCCCAAAAGTGAACGTGACACGAAAGGGTGGGACTTCCGGCCCTGGAAGCCAATGCGCATGTGGCAGTCAACCGGTTACGCAATACTTTCTGTCGCGTGATCCTGAGAACCAATGAAAATGCATAATTACAGTCCACGTGTCTCAGTTTCCGTTAGCAACCAGAGGCTTCTAAACAACCTAGCTTCCCTCCGCATCTCTGGTCCAAACAGCCTCGGCGATCGCAGGCTTGGCAGGGCACCGCCTGGCCTCTCCCGTTCCTTTAGGCTGCTGGCTACCGCCAGCCGCCTGCCGCCATGGTGAGTAGACGGCTCTCTGGCGCCGCACCGCGCCCCGGAGAGAGCGCGGCCGGGGCTGGAGACACCGAGCGGGTGGGCCCGGAGTGATTACGTGGCCTCGTTGGGTTTGGGGTCCCGCTCCTCAGGCTCACTTAGAAAGGGAGGCTGCGCCAGGCGCGAGAGGTTCTGTTAACCTCAGCCCAAGTCCTTCTGGGGTGTGGAGCCTTTTCCTAGCAGCTCAGCTTCGCCGCGTCGCTCCGTTTCTCTCGCCTGTTTCTCACTCTATTTCAGGAGGCTCCACGTTCACACACACACGTTAACACACACGCAGGGTTCTCACTTTCAAGAAGCTCCAAGTTTACACACACACACACACACACACACACACACGTACGTTAACACAAACTCAGGATTCTCAATTTCAGGAAGCTCGAAGTTTACACACACACATTAACCAGAGGAGAAGGGAGAACGAGTCCAGCTTTCTGTGTGATTGAAATCCAACTTTCTGATGTGGAAGTGACTTTAAGAATCCCAGCACCCCATTTTACAGCTTAGGAATTTGGGTGACATTTCCTTTGTTTTGGCTTGCTCAAAAAAGACCATTAATCTCTTCAGCGAATATAGCATGCCATATTAAATACTAGTCATACTTAGTGCACAGCACTGAAGTGTTCAGAAAAATGGATGAAACCAGAGTTGAGAGCACCACTTGAAATGGCTACTGAAATAGCAACCAAAATTTCTCTTTAGCCCACACTGTGTTCCAAGCACTGTCTGGAAGCTGAGAATACACCTGTGAACTAAATAGATTGTTCCCTCCCCTTCTTGAGTTTAGAGCCTGTCCATTCATTCTCTTGATTTCCCTAAAATATCAGGAGAATACGTTGAAAACAAATCAAAAAAAAAAAAAAATACCTCTTCCTGTTCTATCTTCTGTCATTCCTTTCCATCAGTTGACAACTGAGGCTTTGGAATCAGGCTCAGGTTCATTAGTAAATTACAGATAATAACTACACAAGGCTAACATGTTAAGTAAGATAATGCATATAAAATAAATAGCACAGTACCTATGAAAATATTAAGCATTCAGTGTCTGATAGGTATTATTAAACAGTGCTCATTTTTATCATTACAGTTTCCTCCTTGTACTTCTCTTAAACTGTGTATGGATTGTATGGATTTGTGGGCATGATTAAGAACAGGTAACCATTTCTGAATACCTTACCCTCTCTTGTTCTATCCCCTTCCCCCTAAACACACGTACACAATTTATGGTACAATTTCAAGAAATTAGCTTGGCAATGCTCTGGCAGGATTTCTTGCTATATGTTTTCAGCTCTTATTATTATTAACAGAATATTTCTGCAACAAAATTCAAACAAATTCTGACTTCCCCACTTGGACACCATTGTTTCTAACCATTTTAGGATGGATCATTGTATCTACTGCATTTAGTAGGCAGTAAAACTAATGTCATTGGGGTTAAGTGACTTGGTGACAGACTGTTACCAAGGTAGATGGTTGCATAGCTAGACCTAAACCTGGTTTCTAATCTGGGCTTTTCCTATCATACCATACATCTCTACCTATTCCATTTCCTCTCTAATGATTTGAGATAGATACATAGAGTATATGTGTGGAAGTAAAGGTTTGTGAATAGCCATTTCCTAGGCTGACGCTATTTTTCCTTTTGAACTCAACTGTCCACTTTTACTCCCTTTCTTCATTCCCATCCATTTTAAAGGAACTTTTCTGTCATTTACCCTTCTTGGTTTGAATAATTTTTCCTTCTTGGTCCCAGGACAGTCTTAACTTCCCTTGAAAAGAGGGAAAGGAATGAACAGGTAGGAATTGGCTACATGCTAGCACAAGGCACTATGCTAGGTATTATGCAGCATAAGAAATGATTCATGCCCTCATAGTTTATAATCTAATTGGAGGAGCAAGACCTGAAAAAAAAAAGATAATCAGTAATAGAAGGTAGTGATCAGTCAGTGATGGTGCCAAAGAAGTAGCAGAGATTATGTACGCCAGCTTTTGGAGGAAGGCATATCTGCAGGGTTACTGAGGGCATGTTGGGAGGGGTCAAAGATTAAGTGAAACAGGTTAGGCTTTAAAGGGTGGGTAGGAATTCAGTGATGTGGTGGAGCATGTGTGTAGTGGCTGGTGAGAGCCAACTGTATGCATTTCTTCTCATCTCTTAATTCAGTGACATTATATTGGTGGCTTGAAATCAGCCATGATGGAAGTATTTATGGCATGGAAATCAGCAATGCTACACATCAGGCCCGCTACCTAGAAAACCTGCTGTTAAATATTTACCATCACACCACCGAGTAGGATTCAGATTCTTGAATAGGAATGCGATACTTCAGGATCAGAGTAACATAAACAAAAGTTAAGGCAGGAAATTTAAAGTCATGTTTCAGGACTGATGAGCAGACTAGTGGGGCTAAAGTAGAGTGTTCATTTAGTAGAGTCCTGGGAAACAGGGTAAGAAAGAGTAGGAGGTTTTGAGGAGTAAAGAGTGTAAATTTAATACCATAGACAATGAATAATGATTAAGAATCTGTGTTTGTTCTTTATTTGTTTTTAGCAAATTGTGACATTGTTTTGTGATATTTCTAAATTGTGGGATATTCTTGCCCATACTGATGTGCGACTTTAAGAGATAATATTGTCTCTAATGTAAGTAGTCAGTTATTTTTAATGCGTAATAGAAATCTGTCTTGTTAGCCATAAGTCAGGTGCATATGCGACTCTAACCTGTTGCACCTGAGTCCTTATAGGTTTCCCTTTTGTTTCCTTTCTACTCGTGCTATCTCCATTCTGTTTTCCAGACCTTAAAGACTTATGCTACCTAAACTGCTTTGTAAAGCTCATCAGCAGCTTAATTACAAATCCAACTAACATGGCTGATGCCTTGCTCTTAGCTGACCTGCTCTATTCTTTGGCTGCTAGCCCTACCTCCTTGGGCTTGCCTCTTAAATATCTGTCAAGCTGTCATTTGGTTTAAAGTACAGACCAATTTGTGGTTCTTTCCAAATCAAATATACTTGTTAAAGCTGTATTTAATGGGGTAAGGGTTAAGTTGCTGTAACAGAGTTGTTTTTTGCTTTAAGGTTAAGTGGCCTGAAGAATACAGAAGTTTCTCTCTCACTTAACAGCCATCTCACCACTTATCTCAGTGACAGGGTCAGTGCCACTCCATGAGGTAGACACATGGGTCCCTCTCATCTCACTGTTCCCCCAGCCTATAGGGCATTGATGTTGTCTGCATGATTCAGTCAAGTCCCCAACTCTTCCAGGTTTCAGTGGCAGAGGTACACCCCATATCTTAAGACCAGTTCTTTGGAACTAGATCACAACATTCCTTGCTGAGAAGTAGTCAGCAGTGTGACTTGACTGCAAGGAGGGCAAGGAAGTGTCATCTGGCTGGGCAGCCATGCATCCAGGAAGAAGGGAAGAATAGAATTTGATGGACATCTAGCAGTCCCGACCACAGGATATCTTAAGCATTTTCATTGTTGGCTCTTTGATCAGATCTTCAAGACTAACAATTAAATTACCTCTTTCTTTTTCAGGCAGAGTTGGGCCTAAATGAGCACCATCAAAATGAAGTTATTAATTATATGCGTTTTGCTCGTTCAAAGAGAGGTTTGAGACTCAAAACTGTAGATTCCTGCTTCCAAGACCTCAAGGAGAGCAGGTAGGTATCAGAGGAGGACTCTAAGCAAACCAAATAGGAACATGGATTCTTTCTGGTAGCTGGTATGGGTATGCCATAGCAGAGGCCAGACAATTTATGGGATTCCTCAGGATCAATTATTTGCTAAGAGCAGCTGCACTAAGCCTCATGGATATCTGAAACAAAAGAAGTTTTATTGTGGCGGAAGCAATAAATCTATCAGAAATGCATGTGATAATTATAAGATGGCACAGTTTCAGAAGGGTAGTCAGGAAGTTGCCAAGGGCTTATGGATTAATGATGAGTTGTTGTATTAAAGATTCCAGAACTTTAATTACTTGAGTTATTAATTAAATAGTTAGAGCTATAAGACATGGAAATTAGTGAGAAAACACCTCTGTGTTTCATACAGAAGAAAGGAGAGAGGAAAACAGCAGGAGACCATGAAAACCTTGCTGACTAGTACTGAAATTGTTAGTTGATTTCTAGCATGAGATAATAATGGTTGAACCATAGTTGATTTGTAGCAAGAGATGAGTGTCAAGTGAGACATAAGTGAAAAAGACCTCCAGGTGAGCTCCAAGTGCCGTAAAACCATGAATGTCTCAGTAGTAGAGGCCATTAGCCTTAGATCATTCAGCCCATTCAACTTATCTGGTAAGCTGGTTTCCTAACCTCCAGCAGATGAAAGCAACAATTTTAATTAGCAAGAACATGATATGTTCTATTAAAGAATATAGAAATATTAATATTTTAATAAGGACTTTTGTAAAAAAGAGTTTTGGTTTTTTGAGACTAAATTCTGCTAACTAGATGAAACATTGAAAAATTATAAAACAAATATTATTAACTTGCATTTATGATAAAGCTTTAGTGTAAATGGATCTTGCTTGATGATGTCTTTTTGGAAGTAGGGAAGAAAGTAAAGCTGAGGTCGGGGTAGTTGCTCTTCATCTGCTGAGAGTTTGAGGGAGAAGGGACTTTGGGGGGTAGAGGTAGGGAGGGGAGAGGACTGTGTTACTATGATACTGTCACTGAAACTAGAAGGCACACATAGAAGCTTTTTTAAGGATTCAGCTGTTGGGCATGAATCGTTGCCCAGCATCATTGCTGAAGATGATTGTGGGGTTTAGTCACCACCAATGTGACCATAGGCAAGTCACCTCCACTCTGCAGACCTGTGTTCCTATCTGTAAAGTAAGGAGATCGTACAAGATGGCACCACAGTTCTCTTACAACCCAAGCGTTTTCTATGTGAGAACAGTTTTTTGTTTGTTTGTTTTTTGAGACAGAGTCTTGCTCTGTTGCCCAGGCTGGAGTTCAGTGTCACGATGTTTGCTCACTGCAACCTCCGCTTTCTGGTTTCAAGCGATTCTCCTACCTTAGCCTCCCAAGTAGCTAGGATTACAGGCATGCAGCACCATCCCCAGGTAGTTTTTTGTATTTTTTAGTAGAGGTGAGTTTTCGCTGTGTTGGCCAAACTGGTCTCGAACTCAAGTGATCCATCTGCCTCAGCCTCCCAAAGTGCTGGGATTACAGGCATAAGCTACCACGCTTGGCCCTGAGAGTAGATTTTTAATGCTATTGTTGACGATGATATTCATTTTTGTGGAGGCAATGGAACTTTAAGGTAAGCTAGGTTTTTTTTTTTTTTTTTTTTTTTTTTTTTTTTTTT